>NC_134397.1:191601062-192255674 GCF_050003625.1 Haematobia irritans | reverse complement strand
CCCCCAAAAAATTGAAAAATCTACCCAAAACCTAAAAAATTGCAATTTTTATATGAAAACCTCTTTTGCCCATATCTCCTTAAATATGCGTCCTAGAGCGAAAAGGACTTTAATTCGTGACCATCCCCAAAAAATTTAAAAATCCACCCAAAACCTAACAAAATTGCAATTTTTATATGAAAAACTTCTTTTGCCCATATCTCCTTAAATATGCGTTCTAGAGCGAAAAGGACTTTAATTCGAGACCACCCCCAAAAAATTGAAAAATCCACCCAAAACCTAAAAAAGTTGAAATTTTTATATGAAAAACTTCTTTTGCCCATATCTCCTAAACTAAGCGTCCTAGAGCGAAAAGGACTTAAATTCGTGACCACCCCCAAAAAATTGAAAAAGCCACCCAAAACCTAAAAAAATTGAAATTTTGATATGAAAAACTTCTTTTGCCCATATCTCCTTAAATATGCGTCCTAGAGCGAAAAGGACTTTAATTCGTGACCATCCCCAAAAAAATTTAAAAATCCACCCAAAACCTAACAAAATTAAAATTTTGATATGAAAAACTTCTTTTGTCCATATCTCCTTAAATATGCGTCCTAGAGCGAAAAGGACTTTAATTCGTGACCACCCCCAAAAAATTGAAAAATCCACCCAAAACCTAAAAAAATTGCAATTTTTATATGAAAAACTTTTTTTGCCCATATCTCCTAAACTAAGCGTCCTAGAGCGAAAAGGACTTTAATTCGTGACCACCCCCAAAAAATTGAAAAATCCACCCAAAACCTAAAAAAATTGAAATTTTTATATGAAAAACTTCTTTTGCCCATATCTCCTTAAATATGCGTCCTAGAGCGAAAAGGACTTTAATTCCTGACCACCCCAAAAAAATTGAAAAATCCACCCAAAACCTAAAAAAATTTAAATTTTTATATGAAAAACTTCTTTTGCCCATATCTCCTAAACTAAGCGTCCTAGAGCGAAAAGGACTTTAATTCGTGACCACCCCCAAAAAATTGAAAAATCCACCCAAAACCTAAAAAAATTGAAATTTTTATATGAAAAACTTCTTTTGCCCATATCTCCTTAAATATGCGTCCTAGAGCGAAAAGGACTTTAATTCGTGACCACCCCCAAAAAATTGAAAGATCCACCCAAAATCTAAAAAAATTGAAATTTTTATATGAAAAACTTCTTTTGCCCATATCACCTTAAATACGCGTCCTAGAGCGAAAAGGACTTTAATTCCTGACCACCCGAAAAAAATTGAAAAATCCACCCAAAACCTAAAAAAATTGAAATTTTTATATGAAAAACTTCTTTTGCCAATATCTCCCAAACTAAGCGTCCTAGAGCGAAAAGGACTTTAATTCGTGACCACCCCCAAAAAATTGAAAAATCCACCCAAAACCTAAAAAATTTAAATTTTTATATCAAAAACTTCTTTTGCCCATATCTCCTAAACTAAGCGTCCTAGAGCGAAAAGGACTTTAATTCGTGACCACCCCCAAAAAATTGAAAAATCCACCCAAAATCTAAAAAAATTGAAATTTTTATATGAAAAACTTCTTTTGCCCATATCTCCTAAACTAAGCGTCCTAGAGCTAAAAGGACTTTAATTCGTGACCATCCCCAAAAAATTGAAAAATCCACCCAAAACCTAAAAAAATTTAAATTTTTATATGAAAAATTTATTTTGCCCATATCTCCTCAAATATGCGTCCTAGAGCGAAAAGGACTATAATTCGTGACCACCCCCAAAAAATTGAAAAATCCACCCAAAACCTAAAAAAATTGCAATTTTTATATGAAAAACTTCTTTTGCCCATATCTCCTAAACTAAGCGTCCTAGAGCGAAAAGGACTTCAATTCGTGACCACCCCCAAAAAATTGAAAAATCCACCCAAAACCTAAAAAAATTGAAATTTTTATATGAAAAACTTCTTTTGCCCATATCTCCTAAACTAAGCGTCCTAGAGCGAAAAGGACTTTAATTCGTGACCACCCCCAAAAAATTGAAAAATCCACCCAAAACCTAAAAAAATTGAAATTTTTATATGAAAAACTTCTTTTGCCCATATCTCCTAAACTAAGCGTCCTAGAGCGAAAAGGACTTTAATTCGTGACCACCCCCAAAAAATTGAAAAATCCGCCCAAAACCTAAAAAAATTGAAATTTTTATATGAAAACCTCCTTTGCCCATATCTCCTTAAATATGCGTCCTAGAGCGAAAAGGACTTTAATTCGTGACCATCCCCAAAAAATTTAAAAATCCACCCAAAACCTAAAAAAATTGAAATTTTTATATGACAAACTTCTTTTGCCCATATCTCCTAAACTAAGCGTCCTAGAGCGAAAAGGACTTTAATTCGTGACCACCCCCAAAAAATTGAAAAATCCGCCCAAAACCTAAAAAAATTGAAATTTTTATATGAAAAACTTCTTTTGCCCATATCTCCTTAAATATGCGTCCTAGAGCGAAAAGGACTTTAATTCGTGACCACCCCCAAAAAATTGAAAAATCCACCCAAAATCTAAAAAAATTGAAATTTTTATATGAAAAACTTCTTTTGCCCATATCTCCTTAAATATGCGTCCTAGAGCGAAAAGGACTTTAATTCCTGACCACCCCAAAAAAATTGAAAAATCCACCCAAAACCTAAAAAAATTGAAATTTTTATATGACAAACTTCTTTTGCCCATATCTCCTAAACTAAGCGTCCTAGAGCGAAAAGGACTTTAATTCGTGACCACCCCCAAAAAAATGAAAAAGCCACCCAAAACCTAAAAAAATTGAAATTTTTATATCAAAAACTTCTTTTGCCCGTATCTCCTAAACTAAGCGTCCTAGAGCGAAAAGGACTTTAATTCGTGACCACCCCCAAAAAATTGAAAAATCCACCAAAAACCTAAAAAAATTTAAATTTTTATATGAAAACCTCTTTTGCCCATATCTCCTTAAATATGCGTCCTAGAGCGAAAAGGACTTTAATTCGTGACCATCCCCAAAAAATTTAAAAATCCACCCAAAACCTAACAAAATTGCAATTTTTATATGAAAAACTTATTTTGCCCATATCTCCTTAAATATGCGTTCTAGAGCGAAAAGGACTTTAATTCGAGACCACCCCCAAAAAATTGAAAAATCCACCCAAAACCTAAAAAAATTGAAATTTTTATATGAAAAACTTCTTTTGCCCATATCTCCTTAAATATGCGTCCTAGAGCGAAAAGGACTTTAATTCGTGACCACCCCCAAAAAATTGAAAAATCCACCCAAAACCTAAAAAAATTGAATTTTTTATATGAAAGACTTCTTTTGCCCATATCTCCTTAAATATGCGTCCTAGAGCGAAAAGGACTTTAATTCGTGACCACCCCCAAAAAATTGAAAAATCCACCCAAAACCTAAAAAAATTGAAATTTTTATATGAAAAACTTCTTTTGCCCATATCTCCTTAAATATGCGTCCTAGAGCGAAAAGGACTTTAATTCCTGACCACCCCACAAAAATTGAAAAATCCACCCAAAACCTAAAAAAATTGAAATTTTTATATGAAAAACTTCTTTTGCCCATATCTCCTAAACTAAGCGTCCTAGAGCGAAAAGGACTTTAATTCGTGACCACCCCCAAAAAATTGAAAAATCCACCCAAAACCTAAAAAAAATTGAAATTTTTATATCAAAAACTTCTTTTGCCCGTATCTCCTAAACTAAGCGTCCTAGAGCTAAAAGGACTTTAATTCGTGACCATCCCCAAAAAATTGAAAAATCCACCCAAAACCTAAAAAAATTTAAATTTTTATATGAAAAATTTATTTTGCCCATATCTCCTCAAATATGCGTCCTAGAGCGAAAAGGACTATAATTCGTGACCACCCCCAAAAAATTGAAAAATCCACCCAAAACCTAAAAAAATTGCAATTTTTATATGAAAAACTTCTTTTGCCCATATCTCCTAAACTAAGCGTCCTAGAGCGAAAAGGACTTTAATTCGTGACCACCCCCAAAAAATTGAAAAATCCACCCAAAACCTAAAAAAATTGAAATTTTTATATGAAAAACTTCTTTTGCCCATATCTCCTAAACTAAGCGTCCTAGAGCGAAAAGGACTTTAATTCGTGACCACCCCCAAAAAATTGCAAAATCCACCCAAAACCTAAAAAAATTGAAATTTTTATATGAAAAACTTATTTTGCCCATATCTCCTTAAATATGCGTCCTAGAGCGAAAAGGACTTTAACTCGTGACCACCCCCAAAAAATTGAAAAATCCACCCAAAACCTAAAAAAATTGAAATTTTTATATGAAAAACTTCTTTTGCCCATATCTCCTAAACTAAGCGTCCTAGAGCGAAAAGGACTTTAATTCGTGACCACCCCCAAAAAATTGCAAAATCCACCCAAAACCTAAAAAAATTGAAATTTTTATATGAAAAACTTCTTTTGCCCATATCTCCCAACCTAAGCGTCCTAGAGCGAAAAGGACTTTAATTCGTGACCACCCCCAAAAAATTGAAAAATCCACCCAAAACCTAAAAAAATTGCAATTTTTATATGAAAAACTTCTTTTGCCCATATCTCCTAAACTAAGCGTCCTAGAGCGAAAAGGACTTTAATTCGTGACCACCCCCAAAAAATTGAAAAATCCACCCAAAACCTAAAAAAATTTAAATTTTTATATCAAAAACTTATTTTGCCCGTATCTCCTAAACTAAGCGTCCTAGAGCTAAAAGGACTTTAATTCGTGACCATCCCCAAAAAATTGAAAAATCCACCCAAAACCTAAAAAAATTTAAATTTTTATATGAAAAATTTATTTTGCCCATATCTCCTCAAATATGCGTCCTAGAGCGAAAAGGACTATAATTCGTGACCACCCCCAAAAAATTGAAAAATCCACCAAAAACCTAAAAAAATTGCAATTTTTATATGAAAAACTTCTTTTGCCCATATCTCCTAAACTAAGCGTCCTAGAGCGAAAAGGACTTTAATTCGTGACCACCCCCAAAAAATTGAAAAATCCACCCAAAACCTAAAAAAATTAAAATTTTTATATGAAAAACTTCTTTTGCCCATATCTCCTAAACTAAGCGTCCTAGAGCGAAAAGGACTTTAATTCGTGACCACCCCCAAAAAATTGAAAAATCCACCCAAAACCTAAAAAAATTTAAATTTTTATATGAAAACCTCTTTTGCTCATATCTCCTTAAATATGCGTCCTAGAGCGAAAAGGACTTTAATTCGTGACCATCCCCAAAAAATTTAAAAATCCACCCAAAACCTAACAAAATTGCAATTTTTATATGAAAAACTTATTTTGCCCATATCTCCTTAAAAATGCGTTCTAGAGCGAAAAGGACTTTAACTCGTGACCACCCCCAAAAAATTGAAAAATCCACCCAAAACCTAAAAAAATTGAAATTTTTATATCAAAAACTTCTTTTGCCCATATCTCCTAAACTAAGCGTCCTAGAGCGAAAAGGACTTTAATTCGTGACCACCCCCAAAAAATTGAAAAATCCACCCAAAACCTAAAAAAATTGAAATTTTGATATGAAAAACTTCTTTTGCCCATATCTCCTTAAATATGCGTCCTAGAGCGAAAAGGACTTTAATTCGTGACCATCCCCAAAAAATTTAAAAATCCACCCAAAACCTAACAAAATTGCAATATTTGTATGAAAAACTTATTTTGCCCATATCTCCTTAAATATGCGTCCTAGAGCGAAAAGGACTTTAACTCGTGACCACCCCCAAAAAATTGAAAAATCCACCCAAAACCTAAAAAAAATGAAATTTTTATATCAAAAACTTCTTTTGCCCGTATCTCCTAAACTAAGCGTCCTAGAGCTAAAAGGACTTTAATTCGTGACCATCCCCAAAAAATTGAAAAATCCACCCAAAACCTAAAAAAATTTAAATTTTTATATGAAAAATTTATTTTGCCCATATCTCCTCAAATATGCGTCCTAGAGCGAAAAGGACTATAATTCGTGACCACCCCCAAAAAATTGAAAAATCCACCCAAAACCTAAAAAAATTGCAATTTTTATATGAAAAACTTCTTTTGCCCATATCTCCTAAACTAAGCGTCCTAGAGCGAAAAGGACTTTAATTCGTGACCACCCCCAAAAAATTGAAAAATCCACCCAAAACCTAAAAAAATTAAAATTTTTATATGAAAAACTTCTTTTGCCCATATCTCCTAAACTAAGCGTCCTAGAGCGAAAAGGACTTTAATTCGTGACCACCCCCAAAAAATTGAAAAATCCACCCAAAACCTAAAAAAATTGAAATTTTTATATCAAAAACTTCTTTTGCCCGTATCTCCTAAACTAAGCGTCCTAGAGCTAAAAGGACTTTAATTCGTGACCATCCCCAAAAAATTGAAAAATCCACCCAAAACCTAAAAAAATTTAAATTTTTATATGAAAAATTTATTTTGCCCATATCTCCTCAAATATGCGTCCTAGAGCGAAAAGGACTATAATTCGTGACCACCCCCAAAAAATTGAAAAATCCACCCAAAACCTAAAAAAATTGCAATTTTTATATGAAAAACTTCTTTTGCCCATATCTCCTAAACTAAGCGTCCTAGAGCGAAAAGGACTTTAATTCGTGACCACCCCCAAAAAATTGAAAAATCCACCCAAAACCTAAAAAAATTAAAATTTTTATATGAAAAACTTCTTTTGCCCATATCTCCTAAACTAAGCGTCCTAGAGCGAAAAGGACTTTAATTCGTGACCACCCCCAAAAAATTGAAAAATCCACCCAAAACCTAAAAAAATTTAAATTTTTATATGAAAACCTCTTTTGCCCATATCTCCTTAAATATGCGTCCTAGAGCGAAAAGGACTTTAATTCGTGACCACCCCCAAAAAATTGAAAAATCCACCCAAAACCTAAAAAAATTGAAATTTTTATATGAAAAACTTCTTTTGCCCATATCTCCTAAACTAAGCGTCCTAGAGCGAAAAGGACTTTAATTCGTGACCACCCCCAAAAAATTGCAAAATCCACCCAAAACCTAAAAAAATTGAAATTTTTATATGAAAAACTTCTTTTGCCCATATCTCCTTAAATATGCGTCCTAGAGCGAAAAGGACTTTAATTCGTGACCACCCCCAAAAATTTGAAAAATCCACCCAAAATCTAAAAAAATTTAAATTTTTATATGAAAAACTTCTTTTGCCCATATCACCTTAAATATGCGTCCTAGAGCGAAAAGGACTTTAATTCCTGACCACCCCAAAAAAATTGAAAAATCCACCCAAAACCTAAAAAAATTGAAATTTTTATATGAAAAACTTCTTTTGCCCATATCTCCCAAACTAAGCGTCCTAGAGCGAAAAGGACTTTAATTCGTGACCACCCCCAAAAAATTGAAAAATCCACCCAAAACCTAAAAAAATTAAAATTTTTATATGAAAAACTTCTTTTGCCCATATCACCTTAAATATGCGTCCTAGAGCGAAAAGGACTTTAATTCCTGACCACCCCAAAAAAATTGAAAAATCCACCCAAAACCTAAAAAAATTGAAATTTTTATATGAAAAAACTAAGCGTCCTAGAGCGAAAAGGACTTTAATTCGTGACCACCCCAAAAAATTGAAAAATCCACCCAAAACCTAAAAAAATTAAAATTTTTATATGAAAAACTTCTTTTGCCCATATCTCCTAAACTAAGCGTCCTAGAGCGAAAAGGACTTTAATTCGTGACCACCCCCAAAAAATTGAAAAATCCACCCAAAACCTAAAAAAATTTAAATTTTTATATGAAAACCTCTTTTGCCCATATCTCCTTAAATATGCGTCCTAGAGCGAAAAGGACTTTAATTCGTGACCATCCCCAAAAAATTTAAAAATCCACCCAAAACCTAACAAAATTGCAATTTTTATATGAAAAACTTATTTTGCCCATATCTCCTTAAAAATGCGTTCTAGAGCGAAAAGGACTTTAATTCGAGACCACCCCCAAAAAATTGAAAAATCCACCCAAAACCTAAAAAAGTTGATATTTTTATATGAAAAACTTCTTTTGCCCATATCTCCTAAACTAAGCGTCCTAGAGCGAAAAGGACTTTAATTCGTGACCACCCCCAAAAAATTGAAAAATCCACCCAAAACCTAAAAAAATTGAAATTTTGTTATGAAAAACTTCTTTTGCCCATATCTCCTTAAATATGCGTCCTAGAGCGAAAAGGACTTTAATTCGTGACCATCCCCAAAAAATTTAAAAATCCACCCAAAACCTAACAAAATTGCAATTTTTATATGAAAAACTTATTTTGCCCATATCTCCTTAAATATGCGTCCTAGAGCGAAAAGGACTTTAACTCGTGACCACCCCCAAAAAATTGAAAAATCCACCCAAAACCTAAAAAAGTTGAAATTTTTATATGAAAAACTTCTTTTGCCCATATCTCCTAAACTAAGCGTCCTAGAGCGAAAAGGACTTTAATTCGTGACCACCCCCAAAAAATTGAAAAATCCACCCAAAACCTAAAATAATTGAAATTTTTATATGAAAAACTTCTTTTGCCCATATCTCCTAAACTAAGCGTCCTAGAGCGAAAAGGACTTTAATTCGTGACCACCCCCAAAAAATTGAAAAATCCACCCAAAACCTAAAAAAATTGAAATTTTTATATGAAAAACTTCTTTTGCCCATATCTCCCAAACTAAACGTCCTAGAGCGAAAAGGACTTTAATTCGTGACCACCCCCAAAAAATTGAAAAATCCACCCAAAACCTAAAAAAATTGAAATTTTTATATGAAAAACTTCTTTTGCCCATATCTCCTAAACTAAGCGTCCTAGAGCGAACAGGACTTTAATTCGTGACCACCCCCAAAAAATTGAAAAATCCACCCAAAACCTAAAAAAATTAAAATTTTTATATGAAAAACTTCTTTTGCCCATATCTCCTAAACTAAGCGTCCTAGAGCGAAAAGGACTTTAATTCGTGACCACCCCCAAAAAATTGAAAAATCCACCCAAAACCTAAAAAAATTGAAATTTTTATATGAAAAACTTCTTTTGCCCATATCTCCCAAACTAAACGTCCTAGAGCGAAAAGGACTTTAATTCGTGACCACCCCCAAAAAATTGAAAAATCCACCCAAAACCTAAAAAAATTGAAATTTTTATATGAAAAACTTCTTTTGCCCATATCTCCTAAACTAAGCGTCCTAGAGCGAACAGGACTTTAATTCGTGACCACCCCCAAAAAATTGAAAAATCCACCCAAAACCTAAAAAAATTTAAATTTTTATATGAAAAATTTATTTTGCCCATATCTCCTCAAATATGCGTCCTAGAGCGAAAAGGACTATAATTCGTGACCACCCCCAAAAAATTGACAAAACCACCTAAAACCTAAAAAAATTGCAATTTTTATATGAAAAACTTCTTTTGCCCATATCTCCTAAACTAAGCGTCCTAGAGCGAAAAGGACTTTAATTCGTGACCACCCCCAAAAAATTGAAAAATCCACCCAAAACCTAAAAAAATTAAAATTTTTATATGAAAAACTTCCTTTGCCCATATCTCCTTAAATATGCGTCCTAGAGCGAAAAGGACTTTAATTCGTGACCATCCCCAAAAAATTTAAAAATCCACCCAAAACCTAACAAAATTGCAATTTTTATATGAAAAACTTATTTTGCCCATATCTCCTTAAAAATGCGTTCTAGAGCGAAAAGGACTTTAATTCGAGACCACCCCCAAAAAATTGAAAAATCCACCCAAAACCTAAAAAAGTTGAAATTTTTATATGAAAAACTTCTTTTGCCCATATCTCCTAAACTAAGCGTCCTAGAGCGAAAAGGACTTTAATTCGTGACCACCCCCAAAAAATTGAAAAATCCACCCAAAACCTAAAAAAATTGAAATTTTGATATGAAAAACTTCTTTTGTCCATATCTCCTTAAATATGCGTCCTAGAGCGAAAAGGACTTTAATTCGTGACAACCCCCAAAAAATTGAAAAATCCACCCACAACCTAAAAAAATTGCAATTTTTATATGAAAAACTTTTTTTGCCCATATCTCCTAAACTAAGCGTCCTAGAGCGAAAAGGACTTTAATTCGTGACCACCCCCAAAAAATTGAAAAATCCACCCAAAACCTAAAAAAATTGAAATTTTTATATCAAAAACTTCTTTTGCCCGTATCTCCTAAACTAAGCGTCCTAGAGCTAAAAGGACTTTAATTCGTGACCATCCCCAAAAAATTGAAAAATCCACCCAAAACCTAAAAAAATTTAAATTTTTATATGAAAAATTTATTTTGCCCATATCTCCTCAAATATGCGTCCTAGAGCGAAAAGGACTATAATTCGTGACCACCCCCAAAAAATTGAAAAATCCACCCAAAACCTAAAAAAATTGCAATTTTTATATGAAAAACTTCTTTTGCCCATATCTCCTAAACTAAGCGTCCTAGAGCGAAAAGGACTTTAATTCGTGACCACCCCCAAAAAATTGAAAAATCCACCCAAAACCTAAAAAAAAATTAAAATTTTTATATGAAAAACTTCTTTTGCCCATATCTCCTAAACTAAGCGTTCTAGAGCGAAAAGGACTTTAATTCGTGACCACCCCCAAAAAATTGAAAAATCCACCCAAAACCTAAAAAAATTTAAATTTTTATATGAAAAATTTATTTTGCCCATATCTCCTCAAATATGCGTCCTAGAGCGAAAAGGACTATAATTCGTGACCACCCCCAAAAAATTGAAAAATCTACCCAAAACCTAAAAAATTGCAATTTTTATATGAAAACCTCTTTTGCCCATATCTCCTTAAATATGCGTCCTAGAGCGAAAAGGACTTTAATTCGTGACCATCCCCAAAAAATTTAAAAATCCACCCAAAACCTAACAAAATTGCAATTTTTATATGAAAAACTTCTTTTGCCCATATCTCCTTAAATATGCGTTCTAGAGCGAAAAGGACTTTAATTCGAGACCACCCCCAAAAAATTGAAAAATCCACCCAAAACCTAAAAAAGTTGAAATTTTTATATGAAAAACTTCTTTTGCCCATATCTCCTAAACTAAGCGTCCTAGAGCGAAAAGGACTTAAATTCGTGACCACCCCCAAAAAATTGAAAAAGCCACCCAAAACCTAAAAAAATTGAAATTTTGATATGAAAAACTTCTTTTGCCCATATCTCCTTAAATATGCGTCCTAGAGCGAAAAGGACTTTAATTCGTGACCATCCCCAAAAAAATTTAAAAATCCACCCAAAACCTAACAAAATTAAAATTTTGATATGAAAAACTTCTTTTGTCCATATCTCCTTAAATATGCGTCCTAGAGCGAAAAGGACTTTAATTCGTGACCACCCCCAAAAAATTGAAAAATCCACCCAAAACCTAAAAAAATTGCAATTTTTATATGAAAAACTTTTTTTGCCCATATCTCCTAAACTAAGCGTCCTAGAGCGAAAAGGACTTTAATTCGTGACCACCCCCAAAAAATTGAAAAATCCACCCAAAACCTAAAAAAATTGAAATTTTTATATGAAAAACTTCTTTTGCCCATATCTCCTTAAATATGCGTCCTAGAGCGAAAAGGACTTTAATTCCTGACCACCCCAAAAAAATTGAAAAATCCACCCAAAACCTAAAAAAATTTAAATTTTTATATGAAAAACTTCTTTTGCCCATATCTCCTAAACTAAGCGTCCTAGAGCGAAAAGGACTTTAATTCGTGACCACCCCCAAAAAATTGAAAAATCCACCCAAAACCTAAAAAAATTGAAATTTTTATATGAAAAACTTCTTTTGCCCATATCTCCTTAAATATGCGTCCTAGAGCGAAAAGGACTTTAATTCGTGACCACCCCCAAAAAATTGAAAGATCCACCCAAAATCTAAAAAAATTGAAATTTTTATATGAAAAACTTCTTTTGCCCATATCACCTTAAATACGCGTCCTAGAGCGAAAAGGACTTTAATTCCTGACCACCCGAAAAAAATTGAAAAATCCACCCAAAACCTAAAAAAATTGAAATTTTTATATGAAAAACTTCTTTTGCCAATATCTCCCAAACTAAGCGTCCTAGAGCGAAAAGGACTTTAATTCGTGACCACCCCCAAAAAATTGAAAAATCCACCCAAAACCTAAAAAATTTAAATTTTTATATCAAAAACTTCTTTTGCCCATATCTCCTAAACTAAGCGTCCTAGAGCGAAAAGGACTTTAATTCGTGACCACCCCCAAAAAATTGAAAAATCCACCCAAAATCTAAAAAAATTGAAATTTTTATATGAAAAACTTCTTTTGCCCATATCTCCTTAAATATGCGTCCTAGAGCGAAAAGGACTTTAATTCCTGACCACCCCAAAAAAATTGAAAAATCCACCCAAAACCTAAAAAAATTGAAATTTTTATATGAAAAACTTCTTTTGCCCATATCTCCTAAACTAAGCGTCCTAGAGCGAAAAGGACTTTAATTCGTGACCACCCCCAAAAAATTGCAAAATCCACCCAAAACCTAAAAAAATTGAAATTTTTATATCAAAAACTTATTTTGCCCGTATCTCCTAAACTAAGCGTCCTAGAGCTAAAAGGACTTTAATTCGTGACCATCCCCAAAAAATTGAAAAATCCACCCAAAACCTAAAAAAATTTAAATTTTTATATGAAAAATTTATTTTGCCCATATCTCCTCAAATATGCGTCCTAGAGCGAAAAGGACTATAATTCGTGACCACCCCCAAAAAATTGAAAAATCCACCCAAAACCTAAAAAAATTGCAATTTTTATATGAAAAACTTCTTTTGCCCATATCTCCTAAACTAAGCGTCCTAGAGCGAAAAGGACTTCAATTCGTGACCACCCCCAAAAAATTGAAAAATCCACCCAAAACCTAAAAAAATTGAAATTTTTATATGAAAAACTTATTTTGCCCATATCTCCTAAACTAAGCGTCCTAGAGCGAAAAGGACTTTAATTCGTGACCACCCCCAAAAAATTGAAAAATCCACCCAAAACCTAAAAAAATTGAAATTTTTATATGAAAAACTTCTTTTGCCCATATCTCCTAAACTAAGCGTCCTAGAGCGAAAAGGACTTTAATTCGTGACCACCCCCAAAAAATTGAAAAATCCGCCCAAAACCTAAAAAAATTGAAATTTTTATATGAAAACCTCCTTTGCCCATATCTCCTTAAATATGCGTCCTAGAGCGAAAAGGACTTTAATTCGTGACCATCCCCAAAAAATTTAAAAATCCACCCAAAACCTAACAAAATTGCAATTTTTATATGAAAAACTTATTTTGCCCATATCTCCTTAAATATGCGTTCTAGAGCGAAAAGGACTTTAATTCGAGACCACCCCCAAAAAATTGAAAAATCCACCCAAAACCTAAAAAAATTGAAATT
Organism: Haematobia irritans; assembly: GCF_050003625.1. Lineage (NCBI taxonomy): Eukaryota > Metazoa > Arthropoda > Insecta > Diptera > Muscidae > Haematobia > Haematobia irritans. Next base: position 192,242,282 of record NC_134397.1, on the reverse strand, counting down.
TTTATATGAAAAACTTCTTTTGCCCATATCTCCTTAAATATGCGTCCTAGAGCGAAAAGGACTTTAATTCGTGACCACCCCCAAAAAATTGAAAAATCCACCCAAAACCTAAAAAAATTGAAATTTTTATATGAAAAACTTCTTTTGCCCATATCTCCTTAAATATGCGTCCTAGAGCGAAAAGGACTTTAATTCGTGACCACCCCCAAAAAATTGAAAAATCCACCCAAAATCTAAAAAAATTTAAATTTTTATATGAAAAACTTCTTTTGCCCATATCACCTTAAATACGCGTCCTAGAGCGAAAAGGACTTTAATTCCTGACCACCCCAAAAAAATTGAAAAATCCACCCAAAACCTAAAAAAATTGAAATTTTTATATGAAAAACTTCTTTTGCCCATATCTCCTAAACTAAGCGTCCTAGAGCGAAAAGGACTTTAATTCGTGACCACCCCCAAAAAATTGAAAAATCCACCCAAAACCTAAAAAAATTTAAATTTTTATATGACAACCTCTTTTGCCCATATCTCCCAAACTAAGCGTCCTAAAGCGAAAAGGACTTTAATTCGTGACCACCCCCAAAAAATTGAAAAATCCACCCAAAACCTAAAAAAATTGAAATTTTTATATGAAAAACTTCTTTTGCCCATATCTCCTTAAATATGCGTCCTAGAGCGAAAAGGACTTTAATTCGTGACCACCCCCAAAAAATTGAAAAATCCACCCAAAACCTAAAAAAATTGAAATTTTTATATGAAAAACTTCTTTTGCCCATATCTCCTAAACTAAGCGTCCTAGAGCGAAAAGGACTTTAATTCGTGACCACCCCCAAAAAATTGAAAAATCCGCCCAAAACCTAAAAAAATTGAAATTTTTATATGAAAAACTTCTTTTGCCCATATCTCCTTAAATATGCGTCCTAGAGCGAAAAGGACTTTAATTCGTGACCACCCCCAAAAAATTGAAAAATCCACCCAAAATCTAAAAAAATTGAAATTTTTATATGAAAAACTTCTTTTGCCCATATCTCCTTAAATATGCGTCCTAGAGCGAAAAGGACTTTAATTCCTGACCACCCCAAAAAAATTGAAAAATCCACCCAAAACCTAAAAAAATTGAAATTTTTATATGACAAACTTCTTTTGCCCATATCTCCTAAACTAAGCGTCCTAGAGCGAAAAGGACTTTAATTCGTGACCACCCCCAAAAAAATGAAAAAGCCACCCAAAACCTAAAAAAATTGAAATTTTTATATCAAAAACTTCTTTTGCCCGTATCTCCTAAACTAAGCGTCCTAGAGCGAAAAGGACTTTAATTCGTGACCACCCCCAAAAAATTGAAAAATCCACCAAAAACCTAAAAAAATTTAAATTTTTATATGAAAACCTCTTTTGCCCATATCTCCTTAAATATGCGTCCTAGAGCGAAAAGGACTTTAATTCGTGACCATCCCCAAAAAATTTAAAAATCCACCCAAAACCTAACAAAATTGCAATTTTTATATGAAAAACTTATTTTGCCCATATCTCCTTAAATATGCGTTCTAGAGCGAAAAGGACTTTAATTCGAGACCACCCCCAAAAAATTGAAAAATCCACCCAAAACCTAAAAAAATTGAAATTTTTATATGAAAAACTTCTTTTGCCCATATCTCCTTAAATATGCGTCCTAGAGCGAAAAGGACTTTAATTCGTGACCACCCCCAAAAAATTGAAAAATCCACCCAAAACCTAAAAAAATTGAATTTTTTATATGAAAGACTTCTTTTGCCCATATCTCCTTAAATATGCGTCCTAGAGCGAAAAGGACTTTAATTCGTGACCACCCCCAAAAAATTGAAAAATCCACCCAAAATCTAAAAAAATTGAAATTTTTATATGAAAAACTTCTTTTGCCCATATCTCCTTAAATATGCGTCCTAGAGCGAAAAGGACTTTAATTCCTGACCACCCCAAAAAAATTGAAAAATCCACCCAAAACCTAAAAAAATTGAAATTTTTATATGAAAAACTTCTTTTGCCCATAACTCCTAAACTAAGCGTCCTAGAGCGAAAAGGACTTTAATTCGTGACCACCCCCAAAAAATTGAAAAATCCACCCAAAACCTAAAAAAATTGAAATTTTTATATCAAAAACTTCTTTTGCCCGTATCTCCTAAACTAAGCGTCCTAGAGCTAAAAGGACTTTAATTCGTGACCATCCCCAAAAAATTGAAAAATCCACCCAAAACCTAAAAAAATTTAAATTTTTATATGAAAAATTTATTTTGCCCATATCTCCTCAAATATGCGTCCTAGAGCGAAAAGGACTATAATTCGTGACCACCCCCAAAAAATTGAAAAATCCACCCAAAACCTAAAAAAATTGAAATTTTTATATGAAAAACTTCTTTTGCCCATATCTCCTAAACTAAGCGTCCTAGAGCGAAAAGGACTTTAATTCGTGACCACCCCCAAAAAATTGAAAAATCCACCCAAAACCTAAAAAAATTGAAATTTTTATATGAAAAACTTCTTTTGCCCATATCTCCTTAAATATGCGTCCTAGAGCGAAAAGGACTTTAATTCGTGACCACCCCCAAAAAATTGAAAAATCCACCCAAAACCTAAAAAAATTTAAATTTTTATATGAAAACCTCTTTTGCCCATATCTCCTTAAATATGCGTCCTAGAGCGAAAAGGACTTTAATTCGTGACCATCCCCAAAAAATTTAAAAATCCACCCAAAACCTAACAAAATTGCAATTTTTATATGAAAAACTTCTTTTGCCCATATCTCCTTAAATATGCGTTCTAGAGCGAAAAGGACTTTAATTCGAGACCACCCCCAAAAAATTGAAAAATCCACCCAAAACCTAAAAAAGTTGAAATTTTTATATGAAAAACTTCTTTTGCCCATATCTCCTTAAATATGCGTCCTAGAGCGAAAAGGACTTTAATTCGTGACCATCCCCAAAAAATTTAAAAATCCACCCAAAACCTAACAAAATTGCAATTTTTATATGAAAAACTTATTTTGCCCATATCTCCTTAAATATGCGTCCTAGAGCGAAAAGGACTTTAACTCGTGACCACCCCCAAAAAATTGAAAAATCCACCCAAAACCTAAAAAAGTTGAAATTTTTATATGAAAAACTTCTTTTGCCCATATCTCCTAAACTAAGCGTCCTAGTGCGAAAAGGACTTTAATTCGTGACCACCCCCAAAAAATTGAAAAATCCACCCAAAACCTAAAAAAATTGAAATTTTGATATGAAAAACTTCTTTTGCCCATATCTCCTTAAATATGCGTCCTAGAGCGAAAAGGACTTTAATTCTTGACCACCCCCAAAAAATTGAAAAATCCACCCAAAACCTAAAAAAATTGCAATTTTTATATGAAAAACTTCTTTTGCCCATATCTCCTAAACTAAGCGTCCTAGAGCGAAAAGGACTTTAATTCGTGACCACCCCCAAAAAATTGAAAAATCCACCCAAAACCTAAAAAATTGAAATTTTTATATGAAAAACTTCTTTTGCCCATATCTCCTTAAATATGCGTCTTAGAGCGAAAAGGACTTTAATTCCTGACCACCCCAAAAAAATTGAAAAATCCACCCAAAACCTAAAAAAATTTAAATTTTTATATGAAAAACTTCTTTTGCCCATATCTCCTAAACTAAGCGTCCTAGAGCGAAAAGGACTTTAATTCGTGACCACCCCCAAAAAATTGAAAAATCCACCCAAAACCTAAAAAAATTGAAATTTTTATATGAAAAACTTCTTTTGCCCATATCTCCTTAAATATGCGTCCTAGAGCGAAAAGGACTTTAATTCGTGACCACCCCCAAAAAATTGAAAAATCCACCCAAAATCTAAAAAAATTTAAATTTTTATATGAAAAACTTCTTTTGTCCATATCACCTTAAATACGCGTCCTAGAGCGAAAAGGACTTTAATTCCTGACCACCCCAAAAAAATTGAAAAATCCACCTAAAACCTAAAAAAATTGCAATTTTTATATGAAAAACTTCTTTTGCCCATATCTCCCAAACTAAGCGTCCTAGAGCGAAAAGGACTTTAATTCGTGACCACCCCCAAAAAATTGAAAAATCCACCCAAAACCTAAAAAAATTGAAATTTTTATATGAAAAACTTCTTTTGCCCATATCTCCTCAAATATGCGTCCTAGAGCGAAAAGGACTTTAATTCGTGACCACCCCCAAAAAATTGAAAAATCCACCTAAAACCTAAAAAAATTGCAATTTTTATATGAAAAACTTCTTTTGCCCATATCTCCTAAACTAAGCGTCCTAGAGCGAAAAGGACTTTAATTCGTGACCACCCCCAAAAAATTGAAAAATCCACCCAAAACCTAAAAAAATTTAAATTTTTATATGAAAACCTCTTTTGCCCATATCTCCTTAAATATGCGTCCTAGAGCGAAAAGGACTTTAATTCGTGACCATCCCCAAAAAATTTAAAAATCCACCCAAAACCTAAAAAAATTGAAATTTTTATATGAACAACTTATTTTGCCCATATCTCCTTAAATATGCGTTCTAGAGCGAAAAGGACTTTAATTCGAGACCACCCCCAAAAAATTGAAAAATCCACCCAAAACCTAAAAAAATTGAAATTTTTATATGAAAAACTTCTTTTGCCCATATCTCCTTAAATATGCGTCCTAGAGCGAAAAGGACTTTAATTCGTGACCACCCCCAAAAAATTGAAAAATCCACCCAAAATCTAAAAAAATTGAAATTTTTATATGAAAAACTTCTTTTGCCCATATCTCCTTAAATATGCGTCCTAGAGCGAAAAGGACTTTAATTCGTGACCACCCCCAAAAAATTGAAAAATCCACCCAAAATCTAAAAAAATTGAAATTTTTATATGAAAAACTTCTTTTGCCCATATCTCCTAAACTAAGCGTCCTAGAGCGAAAAGGACTTTAATTCGTGACCACCCCCAAAAAATTGCAAAATCCACCCAAAACCTAAAAAAATTGAAATTTTTATATGAAAAACTTCTTTTGCCCATATCTCCTAAACTAAGCGTCCTAGAGCGAAAAGGACTTTAATTCGTGACCACCCCCAAAAAATTGCAAAATCCACCCAAAACCTAAAAAAATTGAAATTTTTTTATGAAAAACTTCTTTTGCCCATACTCCTTAAATATGCGTCCTAGAGCGAAAAGGACTTTAATTCGTGACCACCCCCAAAAAATTGAAAAATCCACCCAAAATCTAAAAAAATTTAAATTTTTATATGAAAAACTTCTTTTGCCCATATCACCTTAAATATGCGTCCTATGGCGAAAAGGACTTTAATTCCTGACCACCCCAAAAAAATTGAAAAATCCACCCAAAACCTAAAAAAATTGAAATTTTTATATGAAAAACTTCTTTTGCCCATATCTCCCAAACTAAGCGTCCTAGAGCGAAAAGGACTTTAATTCGTGACCACCCCCAAAAAATTGAAAAATCCACCCAAAACCTAAAAAAATTTAAATTTTTATATCAAAAACTTCTTTTGCCCATATCTCCTAAACTAAGCGTCCTAGAGCGAAAAGGACTATAATTCGTGACCACCCCCAAAAAATTGAAAAATCCACCCAAAACCTAAAAAAATTGAAATTTTTATATCAAAAACTTCTTTTGCCCATATCTCCTAAACTAAGCGTCCTAGAGCGAAAAGGACTTTAATTCGTGACCACCCCCAAAAAATTGAAAAATCCACCCAAAACCTAAAAAAATTTAAATTTTTATATGAAAAATTTATTTTGCCCATATCTCCTCAAATATGCGTCCTAGAGCGAAAAGGACTTTAATTCGTGACCACCCCCAAAAAATTGAAAAATCCACCCAAAACCTAAAAAAATTGAAATTTTTATATGAAAAACTTCTTTTGCCCATATCTCCTAAACTAAGCGTCCTAGAGCGAAAAGGACTTTAATTCGTGACCACCCCCAAAAAATTGAAAAATCCACCCAAAACCTAAAAAAATTTAAATTTTTATATGAAAAACTTCTTTTGCCCATATCTCCTTAAATATGCGTCCTAGAGCGAAAAGGACTTTAATTCGTGACCACCCCCAAAAAATTGAAAAATCCACCCAAAATCTAAAAAAATTGAAATTTTTATATGAAAAACTTCTTTTGCCCATATCTCCTAAACTAAGCGTCCTAGAGCGAAAAGGACTTTAATTCGTGACCACCCCCAAAAAATTGCAAAATCCACCCAAAACCTAAAAAAATTGAAATTTTTATATGAAAAACTTATTTTGCCCATATCTCCTAAACTAAGCGTCCTAGAGCGAAAAGGACTTTAATTCGTGACCACCCCCAAAAAATTGAAAAATCCACCCAAAATCTAAAAAAATTTAAATTTTTATATGAAAAACTTCTTTTGCCCATATCACCTTAAATATGCGTCCTAGAGCGAAAAGGACTTTAATTGAAAAGGACTTTAATTGAATTGAAATTTTTATATGAAAAACTTCTTTTGCCCATATCTCCCAAACTAAGCGTCCTAGAGCGAAAAGGACTTTAATTCGTGACCACCCCCAAAAAATTTAAAAATCCACCCAAAACCTAAAAAAATTGAAATTTTTATATCAAAAACTTCTTTTGCCCATATCTCCTAAACTAAGCGTCCTAGAGCGAAAAGGACTTTAATTCGTGACCACCCCCAAAAAATTGAAAAATCCACCCAAAACCTAAAAAAATTGAAATTTTTATATGAAAAATTTATTTTGCCCATATCTCCTCAAATATGCGTCCTAGAGCGAAAAGGACTTTAATTCGTGACCACCCCCAAAAAATTGAAAAATCCACCCAAAACCTAAAAAAAATTGCAATTTTTATATGAAAAACTTCTTTTGCCCATATCTCCTAAACTAAGCGTCCTAGAGCGAAAAGGACTTTAATTCGTGACCACCCCCAAAAAATTGAAAAATCCACCCAAAACCTAAAAAAATTTAAATTTTTATATGAAAAACTTCTTTTGCCCATATCTCCTTAAATATGCGTCCTAGAGCGAAAAGGACTTTAATTCGTGACCACCCCCAAAAAATTGAAAAATCCACCCAAAATCTAAAAAAATTGAAATTTTTATATGAAAAACTTCTTTTGCCCATATCTCCTTAAATATGCGTCCTAGAGCGAAAAGGACTTTAATTCCTGACCACCCCAAAAAAATTGAAAAATCCACCCAAAACCTAAAAAAATTGAAATTTTTATATGAAAAACTTCTTTTGCCCATATCTCCTAAACTAAGCGTCCTAGAGCGAAAAGGACTTTAATTCGTGACCACCCCCAAAAAATTGAAAAATCCACCCAAAACCTAAAAAAATTTAAATTTTTATATGAAAACCTCTTTTGCCCATATCTCCTTAAATATGCGTCCTAGAGCGAAAAGGACTTTAATTCGTGACCATCCCCAAAAAATTTAAAAATCCACCCAAAACCTAACAAAATTGCAATTTTTATAAGAAAAACTTCTTTTGCCCATATCTCCCAAACTAAGCGTCCTAGAGCGAAAAGGACTTTAATTCGTGACCACCCCCAAAAAATTTAAAAATCCACCCAAAACCTAAAAAAATTGAAATTTTTATATCAAAAACTTCTTTTGCCCATATCTCCTAAACTAAGCGTCCTAGAGCGAAAAGGACTTTAATTCGTGACCACCCCCAAAAAATTGAAAAATCCACCCAAAACCTAATAAAATTGAAATTTTTATATGAAAAATTTATTTTGCCCATATCTCCTCAAATATGCGTCCTAGAGCGAAAAGGACTTTAATTCGTGACCACCCCCAAAAAATTGAAAAATCCACCCAAAACCTAAAAAAATTGCAATTTTTATATGAAAAACTTCTTTTGCCCATATCTCCTAAACTAAGCGTCCTAGAGCGAAAAGGACTTTAATTCGTGACCACCCCCAAAAAATTGAAAAATCCACCCAAAACCTAAAAAAATTTAAATTTTTATATGAAAAACTTCTTTTGCCCATATCTCCTTAAATATGCGTCCTAGAGCGAAAAGGACTTTAATTCGTGACCACCCCCAAAAAATTGAAAAATCCACCCAAAATCTAAAAAAATTTAAATTTTTATATGAAAAACTTCTTTTGCCCATATCTCCTTAAATATGCGTCCTAGAGCGAAAAGGACTTTAATTCCTGACCACCCCAAAGAAATTGAAAAATCCACCCAAAACCTAAAAAAATTGAAATTTTTATATGAAAAACTTCTTTTGCCCATATCTCCTAAACTAAGCGTCCTAGAGCGAAAAGGACTTTAATTCGTGACCACCCCCAAAAAATTGAAAAATCCACCCAAAACCTAAAAAAATTGAAATTTTGATATGAAAAACTTCTTTTGCCCATATCTCCTTAAATATGCGTCCTAGAGCGAAAAGGACTTTAATTCGTGACCATCCCCAAAAAATTTAAAAATCCACCCAAAACCTAACAAAATTGCAATTTTTATATGAAAAACTTATTTTGCCCATATCTCCTTAAATATGCGTCCTAGAGCGAAAAGGACATTAACTCGTGACCACCCCCAAAAAATTGAAAAATCCACCCAAAACCTAAAAAAGTTGAAATTTTTATATGAAAAACTTCTTTTGCCCATATCTCCTAAACTAAGCGTCCTAGAGCGAAAAGGACTTTAATTCGTGACCACCCCCAAAAAATTGAAAAATCCACCCAAAACCTAAAAAAATTGAAATTTTGATATGAAAAACTTCTTTTGTCCATATCTCCTTAAATATGCGTCCTAGAGCGAAAAGGACTTTAATTCGTGACCACCCCCATAAAATTGAAAAATCCACCCAAAACCTAAAAAAATTGCAATTTTTATATGAAAAACTTCTTTTGCCCATATCTCCTAAACTAAGCGTCCTAGAGCGAAAAGGACTTTAATTCGTGACCACCCCCAAAAAATTGAAAAATCCACCCAAAACCTAAAAAAATTGAAATTTTTATATGAAAAACTTCTTTTGCCCATATCTCCTTAAATATGCGTCCTAGAGCGAAAAGGACTTTAATTCCTGACCACCCCAAAAAAATTGAAAAATCCACCCAAAACCTAAAAAAATTGAAATTTTTATATGAAAAACTTCTTTTGCCCATATCTCCTAAACTAAGCGTCCTAGAGCGAAAAGGACTTTAATTCGTGACCACCCCCAAAAAATTGAAAAATCCACCCAAAACCTAAAAAAATTTAAATTTTTATATGAAAAACTTCTTTTGCCCATATCTCCTTAAATATGCGTCCTAGAGCGAAAAGGACTTTAATTCGTGACCACCCCCAAAAAATTGAAAAATCCACCCAAAATCTAAAAAAATTGAAATTTTTATATGAAAAACTTCTTTTGCCCATATCACCTTAAATACGCGTCCTAGAGCGAAAAGGACTTTAATTCCTGACCACCCGAAAAAAATTGAAAAATCAACCCAAAACCTAAAAAAATTGAAATTTTTATATGAAAAACTTCTTTTGCCCATATCTCCCAAACTAAGCGTCCTAGAGCGAAAAGGACTTTAATTCGTGACCACCCCCAAAAAATTGAAAAATCCACCCAAAACCTAAAAAATTGAAATTTTTATATCAAAAACTTCTTTTGCCCATATCTCCTAAACTAAGCGTCCTAGAGCGAAAAGGACTTTAATTCGTGACCACCCCCAAAAAATTGAAAAATCCACCCAAAACCTAAAAAAATTTAAATTTTTATATGAAAAATTTATTTTGCCCATATCACCTCAAATATGCGTCCTAGAGCGAAAAGGACTTTAATTCGTGACCACCCCCAAAAAATTGAAAAATCCACCCAAAATCTAAAAAAATGGCACTTTTTATATGAAAAACTTCTTTTGCCCATATCTCCTAAACTAAGCGTCCTAGAGCGAAAAGGACTTTAATTCGTGACCACCCCCAAAAAATTGAAAAATCCTCCCAAAACCTAAAAAAATTTAAATTTTTATATGAAAACCTCTTTTGCCCATATCTCCTTAAATATGCGTCCTACAGCGAAAAGGACTTTAATTCGTGACCATCCCCAAAAAATTTAAAAATCCACCCAAAACCTAAAAAAATTAAAATTTTTATATGAAAAACTTCTTTTGCCCATATCTCCTTAAATATGCGTCCTAGAGCGAAAAGGACTTTAATTCGTGACCACCCCCAAAAAATTGAAAAATCCACCCAAAATCTAAAAAAATTGAAATTTTTATATGAAAAACTTCTTTTGCCCATATCTCCTTAAATATGCGTCCTAGAGCGAAAAGGACTTTAATTCCTGACCACCCCAAAAAAATTGAAAAATCCACCCAAAACCTAAAAAAATTGAAATTTTTATATGAAAAACTTCTTTTGCCCATATCTCCTAAACTAAGCGTCCTAGAGCGAAAACGACTTTAATTCGTGACCACCCCCAAAAAATTGAAAAATCCTCCCAAAACCTAAAAAAATGCAATTTTTATATAAAAAACTTCTTTTGCCCATATCTCCTAAACTAAGCGTCCTAGAGCGAAAAGGACTTTAATTCGTGACCACCCCCAAAAAATTGAAAAATCCACCCAAAACCTAAAAAAGTTGAAATTTTTATATGAAAAACTTCTTTTGCCCATATCTCCTAAACTAAGCGTCCTAGAGCGAAAAGGACTTTAATTCGTGACCACCCCCAAAAAATTGAAAAATCAACCCAAAACCTAAAAAAATTGAAATTTTTATATGAAAAACTTCTTTTGCCCATATCTCCTAAACTAAGCGTCCTAGAGCGAAAAGGACTTTAATTCGTGACCACCCCCAAAAAATTGAAAAATCCACCCAAAACCTAAAAAAATTTAAATTTTTATATGAAAAACTTCTTTTGCCCATATCTCCTTAAATATGCGTCCTAGAGCGAAAATGACTTTAATTCGTGACCACCCCCAAAAAATTGAAAAATCCACCCAAAACCTAACAAAATTGAAATTTTTATATGAAAAACTTCTTTTGCCCATATCTCCTAAACTAAGCGTCCTAGAGCGAAAAGGACTTTAATTCGTGACCACCCACAAAAAATTGAAAAATCCACCCAAAACCTAAAAAAAATGCAATTTTTATATAAAAAACTTCTTTTGCTCATATCTCCTAAACTAAGCGTCCTAGAGCGAAAAGGACTTTAATTCGTGACCACCCCCAAAAAATTGAAAAATCCACCCAAAACCTAAAAAAGTTGAAATTTTTATATGAAAAACTTCTTTTGCCCATATCTCCTAAACTAAGCGTCCTAGAGCGAAAAGGACTTTAATTCGTGACCACCCCCAAAAAATTGAAAAATCCACCCAAAACCTAAAAAAATTGAAATTTTTATATCAAAAACTTCTTTTGCCCATATCTCCTAAACTAAGCGTCCTAGAGCGAAAAGGACTTTAATTCGTGACCACCCCCAAAAAATTGAAAAATCCACCCAAAACCTAAAAAAATTTAAATTTTTATATGAAAAATTTATTTTGCCCATATCTCCTCAAATATGCGTCCTAGAGCGAAAAGGACTTTAATTCGTGACCACCCCCAAAAAATTGAAAAATCCACCCAAAATCTAAAAAAATTGCAATTTTTATATGAAAAACTTCTTTTGCCCATATCTCCTAAACTAAGCGTCCTAGAGCGAAAAGGACTTTAATTCGTGACCACTCCCAAAAAATTGAAAAATCCTCCCAAAACCTAAAAAAATTGAAATTTTTATATGAAAAGCTTCTTTTGCCCATATCTCCTTAAATATGCGTCCTAGAGCTAAAAGGACTTTAATTCGTGACCACCCCCAAAAAATTGAAAAATCCACCCACAATCTAAAAAAATTGAAATTTTTATATGAAAAACTTCTTTTGCCCATATCTCCTTAAATCAGGGATCCGGAGCGGAGCGAGGAGCGGAGCGGAGCAAGCCCTTTTTTTGCCGGAGCGGGAGCGGAGCGGGAGCGGCATTTCTAAAATCCGGAGCGGAGCGGGAGCGGAGCGGTTTCCAAATGAAAAACCGCTCCGCTCCGAATAAAATATTACTTGAATGAAATGTGTAACTTTGAAATTACACTGTGTAGGTAATTTCAAATATAGCGTAGTGTGAGTAAACGTTTAAAATGTACGATATGTATTTTTGTATGTACGTACATTGGGGAAAACACAACGTGTTTTTTAGTAATTGTTTTCAAAAACGGCAAATGTCAAAATATATATCTAGTATGTGTTGTAAAAGTAACAACAGTACTTTCGATCAATTTCATCCCGTATTACTACAAAGATGTTTGTAATGAACGCCAAATAAATGCAATTAAACGATCTTATTTATATTTAATTTTTTAGTTTTCTACACTGAAAAAAATATTGTCGTGAAGTCAAAGAATAAGATAGAATAAGAATACAAATTTTCCTTAACATGGAAGACGCATTTCTCTAAAATAAAGTGTTTTTATATTACATGTTAGCCTGATACCGAAACAGGCAATTGACGTCCAAATGCATTATATCTAATTATACAATTATTTTTCGAGCTTTATGGACAGATATAGATTAAGGAACATGGTTAATAGAGCCATTGAAAAGAAAACGCCAGATACAAATCTATACACGCCTGGACTGTACATGTTTCGGTTCGGGCGAATGAACCTTTCCACAGCCTTTAGTATAGATCTGGCTGGGAGAGATAACTCAATTTTGGGCCCTTTATGCTAACTCCTTATGGAGAAAACATTTGGGAAATTTCCTCTTACAAATTGAATCATCTTTTCTCCCACTGTACATCATCTTTTCATATAACTTACAAGTCCCTTAATCTTATTTTTATTTCGTTTTGTTACATAGTAATGCAACAACACGAAATTTATTTTTAGAAAGCTAATTTGTTAGAATTCACCTAAGTGGTGAACAGTCGAACAATGCTTATTGTTTCTACAGTCAACTACAACATATGACAATTAACAGAAACTGGTTTCCAGGATACAACAACAATTCTAACGCGTACATTAGTCGTGTTTTTCCTAGTTTTACGACGGGCTCATCGTTGCTTATTATATTACATGTTAGCCTGATACCGAAACAGGCAATTGACGTCCAAATGCATTATATCTAATTATACAATTATTTTTCGAGCTTTATGGACAGATTTTTTTCCTTGTCCAAAAGTCAATAAACTTTTGAATGAAGTTGTAATGTCCTTATAATAAAGTGATTTTACTTAAAAATGTGTATCATAACATGAAAGATAAAATTTTTGAGGTAAGGTCAACGTGACTTTAATAATTAAGAAAAATTCTTTAAAATTAATAAAATTGTATTTAAATTTGTTTCCTTTTTGCATCTTGCCTACAAAGCAAAAAATCGTTAAAAAATAAGACACGTTTTTCAACACTTTATATTAAAGACGCTTGTTACTTGAAACATAGCATAATTTCTACTGGAAGTCGAGTCTTAATATGGAAAATAAAATTGTCGTTAACTCGTTTTTAAAGGATTTTGATAACAACTGACGAAAAAAATCTAAAAATATTAAAAATTAGCATTTGCTTCCTAGAAGCAAGTACATAACCCCCAAATTTAAAAGAGAATTGCGTCTTTAAAGTATCCTTACTTGTATTCTCCGCTTCTTTGGCTCGGAATTAATACCCAAACTGTTAAAGTAAAGACAAAATCTTTGGAACCGGGCATGCGTTTTTTCAGTGTAATGACATTCATATTTGCTTTACTATTGTACTATACCCTAGAATTCTCTTATTGCTGATATTAGTTCTCGAAAATTTAATTAAAATTATGGATAGTTTCAATTTTGGTTGAAAAATGTGCGCATATACATTTATTGTAATTTTTTCTCACATTGAAAACTAATGACTTGATTTTATTGTTGCATGTTATCTACTTTTTTGAGAACGAACATTTCTTAAAAACGCTGTTTGAAAATGTATTTTTACAATAAAGTGGAAAAAAGCGAAATTAGGTAACACTAGATCTGAGTAAGAATATTCGTAGGTATACCACGGACTGATTTCGATGGAGGTTGTTGCAAACATACACTGAAAAAAAGCATACCCGGTTCCAAAGATTTTGTCTTTACTTTAAAAAATTTGGTATTGATTCCGAGCCAAAGAAGCGGAGAATACAAGCAAGGACACTTTTAAAACACAATTCTCTCTTAAATTTAGGTTTTGTGTACTTGCTTCTAGGAAGCAAATTTTAATTTTTCGCTTTCTCAGCTTTTTTTCTTCATATGCTATCAAAGTCCTTTATAAACGAGTTAACGGCAACTTTATTTTCAAAATTAGGACTCGACTTCCAGTAGAAATTATGCTATGTTTGAAGTAAAAAAATTCTTTAAAATAAAGTTTTGAAAAACATGTCCTATATTTGAACGATTTTTTGCTTTGTAGTCAATATGCAAAAAGACAACAAATTTAAAGACAATTTCATTAAATTTAAAGAATTTTTCTGAATTATTAAAGTCAAATTGACCTTAGCCTATAAATTTTTTGTTTCATGTTAAGATACCCATTTTTAAGTCAAATCATCAAATATTACAAAACCTTTTCTCTACGTCTGTTGCAAAACAAAAAAAAAAAACTTTCGGAGAGTAGTTACTTCTACTCTGTGTATAGACTTTCAATTCCAATCAGCGTTGCCGTTTTGGTCCGATCGGACCAAAATTGGTCCAAAAGATTTCTAATTTTTAAATTTGGTCCATTTTCATAAATTTGGTTTCTATCACATATTAAATAGTAGATGGTGCACCGCAAAGAATATTGTCGGGAGGCCAAATATTTCACATGCTTAAAATACGAATACGAATTTTGCTTAGAATAGAAGACGTATTTCTCTGATATAAAGTTTTTTCCTTGTCTAAAAGTCTCGAAACTTTTCAATGAAGTCAGTTTGTCCTTATAGCTAAGTGATTCGACATAAAAATGTGTATCCTAACATGAATGAAAATTTCGTTTTAATGAAGTCAAAATGGATTTAATATTTCTGAAAAAATCTTCAAAATTAATAAAATGTTTCAACACATTGTTTTAAAGTCATTATACCCTAAACCACATAGTGGTTAGGGTATAATAAATTTGATCTGCCAAAAAATGTGCCTACCAGAAATATTGATTTTAGACCCCATAAAATATATACCGATCGACTCAGAATCACCTCCTGAGTCGATCTAGCGCTTGGTGTCCGTCCGTCCGTCCGTCTGTCCATGTATTTGTGGTTCACAGGATTCCGGTGGCAATTATTAACCGATTTTGATGAAATTTGGTACAGGGAGTTTTTGGGCACAACGACGAACACTATTGAATTTGGAAGAAATCGGATCAAATTTAGATATAGCTCCCATATATATGTATCGCACGATTTCGACAAATGGGGTCACGCTGTGCTTTTTTTCAAACGGATCGTCGCCAAATTCGGCAAAAGGTAATCTTTTTCATCGCCCTTCAAGTCTGCAAAATTTCATCCAAATCGGTTCAGATTTAGATATAGCTCTCATATACATGTATCGCACGATTTTCCCAGATTTAGCTTTAGCTCCCATATATATGTACCGCCCGATTTTTCTCGAAGAGGAGCGGAGCGTGGAGCGGAGCGATTTTTTTTTCTCCGGAGCGGGAGCGGAGCGGAGCGAAAAAAATGGACCGCTCCGGATCCCAGCCTTAAATATGCGTCCCAGAGCGAAAAGGACTTTAATTCCTGACCACCCCAAAAAAATTGAAAAATCCACCCAAAACCTAAAAAAATTGAAATTTTTATATGAAAAACTTCTTTTGCCCATATCTCCTAAACTAAGCGTCCTAGAGCGAAAAGGACTTTAATTCGTGACCACCCCCAAAAAATTGAAAAATCCACCCAAAACCTAAAAAAATTGAAATTTTTATATCAAAAACTTCTTTTGCCCGTATCTCCTAAACTAAGCGTCCTAGAGCTAAAACGACTTTAATTCGTGACCATCCCCAAAAAATTGAAAAATCCACCCAAAACCTAAAAAAATTTAAATTTTTATATGAAAAATTTATTTTGCCCATATCTCCTCAAATATGCGTCCTAGAGCGAAAAGGACTATAATTCGTGACCACCCCCAAAAAATTGAAAAATCCACCCAAAACCTAAAAAAATTGCAATTTTTATATGAAAAACTTCTTTTGCCCATATCTCCTAAACTAAGCGTCCTAGAGCGAAAAGGACTTTAATTCGTGACCACCCCCAAAAAATTGAAAAATCCACCCAAAACCTAAAAAAATTGAAATTTTTATATGAAAAACTTATTTTGCCCATATCTCCTAAACTAAGCGTCCTAGAGCGAAAAGGACTTTAATTCGTGACCACCCCCAAAAAATTGAAAAATCCACCCAAAACCTAAAAAAATTTAAATTTTTATATGAAAAACTTCTTTTGCCCATATCTCCTAAACTAAGCGTCCTAGAGCGAAAAGGACTTTAATTCGTGACCACCCCCAAAAAATTGAAAAATCCACCCAAAACCTAAAAAAATTTAAATTTTTATATGAAAACCTCTTTTGCCCATATCTCCTTAAATATGCGTCCTAGAGCGAAAAGGACTTTAATTCGTGACCATCCCCAAAAAATTTAAAAATCCACCCAAAACCTAACAAAATTGCAATTTTTATATGAAAAACTTATTTTGCCCATATCTCCTTAAAAATGCGTTCTAGAGCGAAAAGGACTTTAATTCGAGACCACCCCCAAAAAATTGAAAAATCCACCCAAAACCTAAAAAAAATTGAAATTTTTATATGAAAAACTTCTTTTGCCCATATCTCCTAAACTAAGCGTCCTAGAGCGAAAAGGACTTTAATTCGTGACCACCCCCAAAAAATTGAAAAATCCACCCAAAACCTAAAAAAATTTAAATTTTTATATGAAAACCTCTTTTGCCCATATCTCCTTAAATATGCGTCCTAGAGCGAAAAGGACTTTAATTCGTGACCATCCCCAAAAAATTTAAAAATCCACCCAAAACCTAAAAAAATTGAAATTTTTATATGAACAACTTATTTTGCCCATATCTCCTTAAATATGCGTTCTAGAGCGAAAAGGACTTTAATTCGAGACCACCCCCAAAAAATTGAAAAATCCACCCAAAACCTAAAAAAATTTAAATTTTTATATGAAAACCTCTTTTGCCCATATCTCCTTAAATATGCGTCCTAGAGCTAAAAGGACTTTAATTCGTGACCATCCCCAAAAAATTGAAAAATCCACCCAAAACCTACAAAAATTGAAATTTTTATATGAAAAACTTCTTTTGCCCATATCTCCTTAAATATGCGTCCTAGAGCGAAAAGGACTTTAATTCGTGACCACCCCCAAAAAATTGAAAAATCCACCCAAAATCTAAAAAAATTGAAATTTTTATATGAAAAACTTCTTTTGCCCATATCTCCTTAAATATGCGTCCTAGAGCGAAAATGACTTTAATTCCTGACCACCCCAAAAAAATTGAAAAATCCACCCAAAACCTAAAAAAATTGAAATTTTTATATGAAAAACTTCTTTTGCCCATATCTCCTAAACTAAGCGTCCTAGAGCGAAAAGGACTTTAATTCGTGACCACCCCCAAAAAATTGAAAAATCCACCCAAAACCTAAAAAAAATGCAATTTTTACATAAAAAACTTCTTTTGCCCATATCTCCTAAACTAAGCGTCCTAGAGCGAAAAGGACTTTAATTCGTGACCACCCCCAAAAAATTGAAAAATCCACCCAAAACCTAAAAAAATTTAAATTTTTATATGAAAAACTTCTTTTGCCCATATCTCCTTAAATATGCGTCCTAGAGCGAAAATGACTTTAATTCGTGACCACCCCCAAAAAATTGAAAAATCCACCCAAAACCTAACAAAATTGAAATTTTTATATGAAAAACTTCTTTTGCCCATATCTCCTTAAATATGCGTCCTAGAGCGAAAAGGATTTTAACTCGTGACCACCCCCAAAAAATTGAAAAATCCACCCAAAACCTAAAAAAATTTAAATTTTTATATGAAAAACTTCTTTTGCCCATATCTCCTAAACTAGGCGTCCCAGAGCGAAAAGGACTTTAATTCGTGACCACCCCCAAAAAATTGAAAAATCCACCCAAAACCTAAAAAAAATTAAATTTTTATATGAAAAACTTCTTTTGCCCATATCTCCTAAACTAAGCGTCCTAGAGCGAAAAGGACTTTAATTCGTGACCACCCCCAAAAAATTGAAAAATCCACCCAAAACCTAAAAAAATTGAAATTTTTATATGAAAAACTTCTTTTGCCCATATCTCCTAAACTAAGCGTCCCAGAGCGAAAAGGACTTTAATTCGTGACCACCCCCAAAAAATTGAAAAATCCACCCAAAACCTAAAAAAAATTAAATTTTTATATGAAAAACTTCTTTTGCCCATATCTCCTAAACTAAGCGTCCTAGAGCGAAAAGGACTTTAATTCGTGACCACCCCCAAAAAATTGAAAAATCCACCCAAAACCTAAAAAAATTGAAATTTTTATATGAAAAACTTCTTTTGCCCATATCTCCTAAACTAAGCGTCCTAGAGCGAAAAGGTATTTAATTCGTGACGACCCCCAAAAAATTGCAAAATCCACCCAAAACCTAAAAAAATTGAAATTTTTATATGAAAAACTTCTTTTGCCCATATCTCCTAAACTAAGCGTCCTAGAGCGAAAAGGACTTTAATTCGTGACCACCCCCAAAAAATTGAAAAATCCACCCAAAACCTAAAAAAATTTAAATTTTTATATGAAAATCTTCTTTTGCCCATATCTCCTTAAATATGCGTCCTAGAGCGAAAAGGACTTTAATTCGTGACCACCCCCAAAAAATTTAAAAATCCACCCAAAACCTAAAAAAAATTGAAATTTTTATATCAAAAACTTCTTTTGCCCATATCTCCTTAAATATGCGTCCTAGAGCGAAAAGGACTTTAATTCGTGACCACCCCCAAAAAATTGAAAAATCCACCCAAAACCTAAAAAAAATGAAATTTTTATATGAACAACTTATTTTGCCCATATCTCCTTAAATATGCGTCCTAGAGCGAAAAGGACTTTAATTCGTGACCACCCCCAAAAAATTGAAAAATCCACCCAAAATCTAAAAAAATTGAAATTTTTATATGAAAAACTTGTTTTGCCCAGATCTCCTTAAATATGCGTCCTAGAGCGAAAAGGACTTTAATTCCTGACCACCCCCAAAAAATTGAAAAATCCACCCAAAACCTAAAAAAATTGAAATTTTTATATGAACAACTTATTTTGCCCATATCTCCTTAAATATGCGTCCTAGAGCGAAAAGGACTTTAATTCGTGACCACCCCCAAAAAATTGAAAAATCCACCCAAAATCTAAAAAAATTGAAATTTTTATATGAAAAACTTCTTTTGCCCATATCTCCTTAAATATGCGTCCTAGAGCGAAAAGGACTTTAATTCGTGACCACCCCCAAAAAATTGCAAAATCCACCCAAAACCTAAAAAAATTGAAATTTTTATATGAAAAACTTCTTTTGCCCATATCTCCTTAAATATGCGTCCTAGAGCGAAAAGGACTTTAATTCGTGACCACCCCCAAAAAATTGAAAAATCCACCCAAAACCTAAAAAAATTGAAATTTTTATATGAACAACTTATTTTGCCCATATCTCCTTAAATATGCGTCCTAGAGCGAAAAGGACTTTAATTCGTGACCACCCCCAAAAAATTGAAAAATCCACCCAAAATCTAAAAAAATTGAAATTTTTATATGAAAAACTTCTTTTGCCCATATCTCCTTAAATATGCGTCCTAGAGCGAAAAGGACTTTAATTCCTGACCACCCCAAAAAAATTGAAAAATCCACCCAAAACCTAAAAAAATTGAAATTTTTATATGAAAAACTTCTTTTGCCCATATCTCCTAAACTAAGCGTCCTAGAGCGAAAAGGACTTTAATTCGTGACCACCACCAAAAAATTGAAAAATCCACCCAAAACCTAAAAAAATTGAAATTTTTATATGAAAAACTTCTTTTGCCCATATCTCCTTAAATATGCGTCCTAGAGCAAAAAGGACTTTAATTCGTGACCACCCCCAAAAAATTTAAAACTCCACCCAAAACCTAAAAAAATTGAAATTTTTATATGAAAAACTTCTTTTGCCCATATCTCCTAAACAAAGCTTTCTTGAGCGAAAAGGACTTTAATTCGTGACCACCCCCAAAAAATTGAAAAATCCACCCAAAACCTAAAAAAATTGCAATTTTTATATGAAAAATTTTTATATGGAAAACTTCTTTTGCCCATATTTCCTTTTGCCTCCCCCAAAAAATTGAAAAATCCACTCAAAACCTAAAAAAATTTAAATTTTTATATGAAAAACTTCTTTTGCCCATATCTCCTTAAATATGCGTCCTAGAGCGAAAAGGACTTTAATTCGTGACCACCCCCAAAAAATTGAAAAATCCACCCAAAACCTAAAAAAAATTAAATTTTTATATGAACAACTTATTTTGCCCATATCTCCTAAACTAAGCGTCCTAGAGCGAAAAGGACTTTAATTCGTGACCACCCCCAAAAAATTGAAAAATCCACCCAAAACCTAAAAAAATTGAAATTTTTATATGAACAACTTATTTGGGCCATATCTCCTTAAATATGCGTCCTAGAGCGAAAAGGACTTTAATTCGTGACCACCCCCAAAAAATTGAAAAATCCAAAATCTAAAAAAATTGAAATTTTTATATGAAAAAGTTCTTTTGCCCATATCTCCTAAACTAAGCGTCCTAGAGCGAAAAGGTATTTAATTCGTGACGACCCCCAAAAAATTGAAAAATCCACCCAAAACCTAAAAAAATTGAAATTTTTATATGAAAAACTTATTTTGCCCATATCTCCTAAACTAAGCGTCCTAGAGCGAAAAGGACTTTAATTCGTGACCACCCCCAAAAAATTGAAAAATCCACCCAAAACCTAAAAAAATTAAAATTTTTATATGAAAAACTTCTTTTGCCCATATCTCCTAAACTAAGCGTCCTAGAGCGAAAAGGACTTTAATTCGTGACCACCCCCAAAAAATTGACAAATCCACCCAATACCTAAAAAAATTGAAATTTTTATATGAAAAACTTCTTTTGCCCATATCTCCTTAAATATGCGTCCTAGAGCGAAAAGGACTTTAATTCGTGACCACCCCCAAAAAATTGAAAAATCCACCCAAAACCTAAAAAAAATTGAAATTTTTATATCAAAAACTTCTTTTGCCCATATCTCCTTAAATATGCGTCCTAGAGCGAAAAGGACTTTAATTCGTGACCACCCCCAAAAAATTGAAAAATCCACCCAAAATCTCAAAAAATTGAAATTTTTATATGAAAAACTTCTTTTGCCCATATCTCCTTAAATATGCGTCCTAGAGCGAAAAGGACTTTAATTCCTGACCACCCCCAAAAAATTGAAAAATCCACCCAAAACCTAAAAAAAATTGAAATTTTTATATCAAAAACTTCTTTTGCCCATATCTCCTTAAATATGCGTCCTAGAGCGAAAAGGACTTTAATTCGTGACCACCCCCAAAAAATTGAAAAATCCACCCAAAACCTAAAAAAATTGAAATTTTTATATGAACAACTTATTTTGCCCATATCTCCTTAAATATGCGTCCTAGAGCGAAAAGGACTTTAATTCGTGACCACCCCCAAAAAATTGAAAAATCCACCCAAAATCTAAAAAAATTGAAATTTTTATATGAAAAACTTCTTTTGCCCATATCTCCTTAAATATGCGTCCTAGAGCGAAAAGGACTTTAATTCCTGACCACCCCAAAAAAATTGAAAAATCCACCCAAAACCTAAAAAAATTGAAATTTTTATATGAAAAACTTCTTTTGCCCATATCTCCTAAAATAAGCGTCCTAGAGCGAAAAGGACTTTAATTCATAACCACCACCAAAAAATTGAAAAATCCACCGAAAACCTAAAAAAATTTAAATTTTTATATGAAAAACTTCTTTTGCCCATATCTCCTTAAATATGCGTCCTAGAGCAAAAAGGACTTTAATTCGTGACCACCCCCAAAAAATTTAAAACTCCACACAAAACCTAAAAAAATTGAAATTTTTATATGAAAAACTTCTTTTGCCCATATCTCCTAAACTAAGCGTCCTAGAGCGAAAAGGACTTTAATTCGTGACCACCCCCAAAAAATTGAAAAATTCACCCAAAACCTAAAAAAATTGCAATTTTTATATGAAAAACTTCTTTTGCCCATATCTCCTAAACTAAGCGTCCTAGAGCGAAAAGGACTTTAATTCGTGACCACCCCCAAAAAATTGAAAAATCCAAAACCTAAAAAAATTGAAATTTTTATATGAAAAACTTCTTTTGCCCATATCTCCTAAACTAAGCGTCTTAGAGCGAAAAGGACTTTAATTCGTGACCACCCCAAAAAAAATTGAAAAATCCACCCAAAACCTAAAAAAATTGAAATTTTTATATGAAAAACTTATTTTGCCCATATCTCCTAAACTAAGCGTCCTAGAGCGAAAAGGACTTTAATTCGTGACCACTCCCAAAAAATTGAAAAATCCACCCAAAACCTAAAAAAATTGAAATTTTTATATGGAAAACTTCTTTTGCCCATATTTCCTTTTGCCTCCCCCAAAAAATTGAAAAATCCACTCAAAACCTAAAAAAATTTAAATTTTTATATGAAAAACTTCTTTTGCCCATATCTCCTTAAATATGCGTCCTAGAGCGAAAAGGACTTTAATTCGTGACCACCCCCAAAAAATTGAAAAATCCACCCAAAACCTAAAAAAATTTAAATTTTTATATGAAAATCTTCTTTTGCCCATATCTCCTAAACTAAGCGTCCTAGAGCGAAAAGGACTTTAATTCGTGACCACCCCCAAAAAATTGAAAAATCCAACCAAAACCTAAAAAAATTGAAATTTTTATATGAAAAACTTATTTTGCCCATATCTCCTTAAATATGCGTCCTAGAGCGAAAAGGACTTTAATTCGTGACCACCACCAAAAAATTGAAAAATCCACCCAAAATCTAAAAAAAATTAAATTTTTATATGAAAAAGTTCTTTTGCCCATATCTCCTAAACTAAGCGTCCTAGAGCGAAAAGGTATTTAATTCGTGACGACCCCCAAAAAATTGAAAAATCCACCCAAAACCTAAAAAAATTGAAATTTTTATATGAAAAACTTATTTTGCCCATATCTCCTAAACTAAGCGTCCTAGAGCGAAAAGGACTTTAATTCGTGACCACCCCCAAAAAATTGACAAATCCACCCAATACCTAAAAAAATTGAAATTTTTATATGAAAAACTTCTTTTGCCCATATCTCCTTAAATATGCGTCCTAGAGCGAAAAGGACTTCAATTCGTGACCACCCCCAAAAAATTGAAAAATCCACCCAAAACCTAAAAAAAATTGAAATTTTTATATCAAAAACTTCTTTTGCCCATATCTCCTTAAATATGCGTCCTAGAGCGAAAAGGACTTTAATTCGTGACCACCCCCAAAAAATTGAAAAATCCACCCAAAATCTAAAAAAATTGAAATTTTTATATGAAAAACTTCTTTTGCCCATATCTCCTTAAATATGCGTCCTAGAGCGAAAAGGACTTTAATTCCTGACCACCCCAAAAAAATTGAAAAACCCACCCAAAACCTAAAAAAATTGAAATTTTTATATGAAAAACTTCTTTTGCCCATATCTCCTAAACTAAGCGTCCTAGAGCGAAAAGGACTTTAATTCGTGACCACCACCAAAAAATTGAAAAATCCACCCAAAACCTAAAAAAATTGAAATTTTTATATGAAAAACTTCTTTTGCCCATATCTCCTTAAATATGCGTCCTAGAGCAAAAAGGACTTTAATTCGTGACCACCACCAAAAAATTGAAAAATCCACCCAAAACCTAAAAAAATTGAAATTTTTATATGAAAAACTTCTTTTGCCCATATCTCCTTAAATATGCGTCCTAGAGCAAAAAGGACTTTAATTCGTGACCACCCCCAAAAAATTTAAAACTCCACCCAAAACCTAAAAAAATTGAAATTTTTATATGAAAAACTTCTTTTGCCCATATCTCCTTAAATATGCGTCCTAGAGCGAAAAGGACTTTAATTCGTGACCACCCCCAAAAAAATGAAAAATCCACCCAAAACCTAAAAAATTTAAATTTTTATATGAACAACCTCTTTTGCCCATATCTCCTAAACTAAGCGTCCTAGAGCAAAAAGACTTTAATTCGTGACCACCCCCAAAAAATTGAAAAATCCACCCAAAACCTAAAAAAATTGCAATTTTTATATGAAAAACTTCTTTTGCCCATATCTCCTAAACTAAGCGTCCTAGAGCGAAAAGGACTTTAATTCGTGACCACCCCCAAAAAAATTGAAAAATCCAAAACCTAAAAAAATTGAAATTTTTATATGAAAAACTTCTTTTGCCCATATCTCCTAAACTAAGCGTCCTAGAGCGAAAAGGACTTTAATTCGTGACCACCCCCAAAAAATTGAAAAATCCACCCAAAACCTAAAACAATTGAAATTTTTATATGAAAAAGTTCTTTTGCCCATATCTCCTAAACTAAGCGTCTTAGAGCGAAAAGGACTTTAATTCGTGACCACCCCCAAAAAAATTGAAAAATCCACCCAAAACCTAAAAAATTGAAATTTTTATATGAAAAACTTCTTTTGCCCATATCTCCTAAACTAAGCGTCCTAGAGCGAAAAGGACTTTAATTCGTGACCACCCCCAAAAAATTGAAAAATCCACCCAAAACCTAAAAAAATTGAAATTTTTATATGAAAAACTTCTTTTGCCCATATCTCCTTTTGCCTCCCCCAAAAAATTGAAAAATCCACTCAAAACCTAAAAAAATTTAAATTTTTATATGAAAAACTTCTTTTGCCCATATCTCCTTAAATATGCGTCCTAGAGCGAAAAGGACTTTAATTCGTGACCACCCCCAAAAAATTGAAAAATACACCCAAAACCTAAAAAAATTTAAATTTTTATATGAAAATCTTCTTTTACCCATATCTCCTTAAATATGCGTCCTAGAGCGAAAAGGACTTTAATTCGTGACCACCCCCAAAAAATTGAAAAATCCACCCAAAATCTAAAAAAATTGAAATTTTTATATGAACAACTTATTTTGCCCATATCTCCTTAAATATGCGTCCTAGAGCGAAAAGGACTTTAATTCGTGACCACCCCCAAAAAATTGAAAAATCCACCCAAAATCTAAAAAAATTGAAATTTTTATATGAAAAACTTCTTTTGCCCATATCTCCTTAAATATGCGTCCTAGAGCGAAAAGGACTTTAATTCCTGACCACCCCAAAAAAATTGAAAAATCCACCCAAAACCTAAAAAAATTGAAATTTTTATATGAACAACTTATTTTGCCCATATCTCCTTAAATATGCGTCCTAGAGCGAAAAGGACTTTAATTCGTGACCACCCCCAAAAAATTGAAAAATCCACCCAAAATCTAAAAAAAATGAAATTTTTATATGAAAAACTTCTTTTGCCCATATCTCCTTAAATATGCGTCCTAGAGCGAAAAGGACTTTAATTCCTGACCACCCCAAAAAAATTGAAAAATCCACCCAAAACCTAAAAAAATTTAAATTTTTATATGAAAAACTTCTTTTGCCCATATCTCCTAAACTAAGCGTCCTAGAGCGAAAAGGACTTTAATTCGTGACCACCCCCAAAAAATTGAAAAATCCACCCAAAACCTAAAAAAATTGAAATTTTTATATGAAAAAGTTCTTTTGCCCATATCTCCTTAACTAAGCGTCCTAGAGCGAAAAGGTATTTAATTCGTGACGACCCCCAAAAAATTGAAAAATCCACCCAAAACCTAAAAAAATTGAAATTTTTATATGAAAAACTTATTTTGCCCATATCTCCTAAACTAAGCGTCCTAGAGCGAAAAGGACTTTAATTCGTGACCACCCCCAAAAAATTGAAAAATCCACCCAAAACCTAAAAAAATTGAAATTTTTATATGAAAAACTTCTTTTGCCCATATCTCCTAAACTAAGCGTCCTAGAGCAAAAAGGACTTTAATTCGTGACCACCCCCAAAAAATTGAAAAATCCACCCAATACCTAAAAAAATTGAAATTTTTATATGAAAAACTTCTTTTGCCCATATCTCCTTAAATATGCGTCTTAGAGCGAAAAGGACTTTAATTCGTGACCACCCCCAAAAAATTGAAAAATCCACCCAAAACCTAGAAAAAATTGAAATTTTTATATCAAAAACTTCTTTTGCCCATATCTCCTTAAATATGCGTCCTAGAGCGAAAAGGACTTTAATTCGTGACCACCCCCAAAAAATTGAAAAATCCACCCAAAATCTAAAAAAATTGAAATTTTTATATGAAAAACTTCTTTTGCCCATATCTCCTTAAATATGCGTCCTAGAGCGAAAAGGACTTTAATTCCTGACCACCCCAAAAAAATTGAAAAATCCACCCAAAACCTAAAAAAATTGAAATTTTTATATGAAAAACTTCTTTTGCCCATATCTCCTAAACTAAGCGTCCTAGAGCGAAAATTACTTTAATTCGTGACCACCACCAAAAAATTGAAAAATCCACCCAAAACCTAAAAAAATTGAAATTTTTATATGAAAAACTTCTTTTGCCCATATCTCCTAAACTAAGCGTCTTAGATCGAAAAGGACTTTAATTCGTGACCACCCCCAAAAAAATTGAAAAATCCACCCAAAACCTAAAAAAATTGAAATTTTTATATGAAAAACTTCTTTTGCCCATATCTCCTAAACTAAGCGTCCTAGAGCGAAAAGGACTTTAATTCGTGACCACCCCCAAAAATTGAAAAATCCACCCAAAACCTAAAAAAATTGAAATTTTTATATGGAAAACTTCTTTTGCCCATATCTCCTTTTGCCTCCCCCAAAAAATTGAAAAATCCACCCAAAACCTAAAAAAAATTCAATTTTTATATGAAAAACTTCTTTTGCCCATATCTCCTTAAATATGTGTCCTAGAGCGAAAAGGACTTTAATTCCTGACCACCCCAAAAAAATTGAAAAATCCACCCAAAACCTAAAAAAATTGAAATTTTTATATGAACAACTTATTTTGCCCATATCTCCTTAAATATGCGTCCTAGAGCGAAAAGGACTTTAATTCGTGACCACCCCCAAAAAATTGAAAAATCCACCCAAAATCTAAAAAAATTGAAATTTTTATATGAAAAACTTCTTTTGCCCATATCTCCTTAAATATGCGTCCTAGAGCGAAAAGGACTTTAATTCCTGACCACCCCAAAAAAAATTGAAAAATCCACCCAAAACCTAAAAAAATTTAAATTTTTATATGAAAAAGTTCTTTTGCCCATATCTCCTTAACTAAGCGTCCTAGAGCGAAAAGGTATTTAATTCGTGCGTCCTAGAGCGAAAAGGACTTTAATTCCTGACCACCCCAAAAAAATTGAAAAATCCACCCAAAACCTAAAAAAATTGAAATTTTTATATGAAAAACTTCTTTTGCCCATATCTCCTAAACTAAGCGTCCTAGAGCGAAAATTACTTTAATTCGTGACCACCACCAAAAAATTGAAAAATCCACCCAAAACCTAAAAAAATTGAAATTTTTATATGAAAAACTTCTTTTGCCCATATCTCCTAAACTAAGCGTCTTAGAGCGAAAAGGACTTTAATTCGTGACCACCCCCAAAAAAATTGAAAAATCCACCCAAAACCTAAAAAAATTGAAATTTTTATATGAAAAACTTCTTTTGCCCATATCTCCTAAACTAAGCGTCCTAGAGCGAAAAGGACTTTAATTCGTGACCACCCCCAAAAAATTGAAAAATCCACCCAAAACCTAAAAAAATTGAAATTTTTATATGGAAAACTTCTTTTGCCCATATCTCCTTTTGCCTCCCCCAAAAAATTGAAAAATCCACCCAAAACCTAAAAAAAATTCAATTTTTATATGAAAAACTTCTTTTGCCCATATCTCCTTTAATATGCGTCCTAGAGCGAAAAGGACTTTAATTCGTGACCACCCCCAAAAAAGTGAAAAATCCACCCAAAACCTAAAAAAATTTAAATTTTTATATGAAAAACTGCTTTTGCCCATATCTCCTAAACTAAGCGTCCTAGAGCGAAAAGGACTTTAATTCGTGACCACCCCCAAAAAATTGAAAAATCCACCCAAAACCTAAAAAAATTTAAATTTTTATATGAAAAACTTCTTTTGCCCATATCTCCTAAACTAAGCGTCCTAGAGCGAAAAGGACTTTAATTCGTGACCACCCCCAAAAAAACTGAAAAATCCACCCAAAAACCTAAAAAAATTAAATTTTTATATGAAAAACTTCTTTTGCCCATATCTCCTAAACTAAGCGTCCTAGAGCGAAAGGGACTTTAATTCGTGACCACCCCCAAAAAATTAAAAAATCCACCCAAAACCTAAAAAAATTTAAATTTTTATATGAAAAACTTCTTTTGCCCATATCTCCTAAACTAAGCGTCCTAGAGCGAAAAGGACTTTAATTCGTGACCATCCCCAAAAAATTTAAAAATCCACCCAAAACCTAAAAAATTGAAATTTTTATATGAAAAACTTCTTTTGCCCATATCTCCTTAAATATGCGTCCTAGAGCGAAAAGGACTTTAATTCGTGACCACCCCCAAAAAATTGAAAAATCCACCCAAAACCTAAAAAAATTGAAATTTTTATATGAAAAACTTCTTTTGCCCATATCTCCTAAACTAAGCGTCCTAGAGCGAAAAGGACTTTAATTCGTGACCACCCCCAAACAATTGAAAAATCCACCCAAAACCTAAAAAATTGAAATTTTTATATGAAAACCTTATTTTGCCCATATCTCCTTAAATATGCGTCCTAGAGCGAAAAGGACTTTAATTCGTGACCACCCCAAAAAAATTGAAAAATCCACCCAAAACCTAAAAAAATTTAAATTTTTATATGAAAAACTTCTTTTGCCCATATCTCCTAAACTAAGCGTCCTAGAGCGAAAAGGACTTTAATTCGTGACCACCCCCAAAAAACTGAAAAATCCACCCAAAAACCTAAAAAAATTAAATTTTTATATGAAAAACTTCTTTTGCCCATATCTCCTAAACTAAGCGTCCTAGAGCGAAAGGGACTTTAATTCGTGACCACCCCCAAAAAATTAAACAATCCACCCAAAACCTAAAAAAATTGAAATTTTTATATGAAAAACATCTTTTGCCCATATCTCCTAAACTAAGCGTCCTAGAGCGAAAAGGACTTTAATTCGTGGCCACCCCCAAAAAATTAAAAAATCCACCCAAAACCTAAAAAAATTGAAATTTTTATATGAAAAACTTCTTTTGCCCATATCTC
Organism: Haematobia irritans; assembly: GCF_050003625.1. NCBI lineage: Eukaryota > Metazoa > Arthropoda > Insecta > Diptera > Muscidae > Haematobia > Haematobia irritans. The sequence continues at coordinate 192,212,897 of NC_134397.1, read as the reverse complement.
CTTAAATATGCGTCCTAGAGCGAAAAGGACTTTAATTCGTGACCACCCCCAAAAAATTGAAAAATCCACCCAAAACCTAAAAAAATTTAAATTTTTATATGAAAAACTTCTTTTGCCCATATCTCCTAAACTAAGCGTCCTAGAGCGAAAAGGACTTTAATTCGTGACCACCCCCAAAAAATTGAAAAATCCACCCAAAACCTAAAAAAATTGAAATTTTTATATGAAAAACTTCTTTTGCCCATATCTCCTAAACTAAGCGTCCTAGAGCGAAAAGGACTTTAATTCGTGACCACCCCCAAAAAATTGAAAAATCCACCCACACCTAAAAAAATTGAAATTTTTATATGAAAAACTTCTTTTGCCCATATCTCCTTAAATATGCGTCCTAGAGCGAAAAGGACTTTAATTCGTGACCACCCCCAAAAAATTGAAAAATCCACCCAAAACCTAAAAAAATTGAAATTTTTATATGAAAGACTTCTTTTGCCCATATCTCCTAAACTAAGCGTCCTAGAGCGAAAAGGACTTTAATTCGTGACCACCCCCAAAAAATTGCAAAATCCACCCAAAACCTAAAAAAATTTAAATTTTTATATGAAAAACTTCTTTTGCCCATATCTCCTAAACTAAGCGTCCTAGAGCGAAAAGGACTTTAATTCGTGACCACCCCCAAAAAATTGAAAAATCCACCCAAAACCTAAAAAAATTGAAATTTTTATATGAAAAACTTCTTTTGCCCATATCTCCTTAAATATGCGTCATAGAGCGAAAAGGACTTTAATTCGTGACCACCCCCAAAAAATTGAAAAATCCACCCAAAACCTAAAAAAATTTAAATTTTTATATGAAAAACTTCTGTTGCCCATATCTCCTAAACTAAGCGTCCTAGAGCGAAAAGGACTTTAATTCGTGACCACCCCCAAAAAATTGAAAAATCCACCCAAAACCTAAAAAAAAATTGAAATTTTTATATCAAAAACTTATTTTGCCCATATCTCCTTAAATATGCGTCCTAGAGCGAAAAGGACTTTAATTCGTGACCACCCCCAAAAAATTGACAAATCCACCCAAAATCTAAAAAAATTGAAATTTTTATATGAACAACTTATTTTGCCCATATCTCCTTAAATATGCGTCCTAGAGCGAAAAGGACTTTAATTCCTGACCACCCCAAAAAAATTGAAAAATCCACCCAAAATCTAAAAAAATTGAAATTTTTATATGAAAAACTTCTTTTGCCCATATCTCCTAAACTAAGCGTCCTAGAGCGAAAAGGACTTTAATTCGTGACCACCCCCAAAAAATTGAAAAATCCACCCAAAACCGTAAAAAAATTGAAATTTTTATATGAAAAAGTTCTTTTGCCCATATCTCCTAAACTAAGCGTCCTAGAGCGAAAAGGTATTTAATTCGTGACGACCCCCAAAAAATTGAAAAATCCACCCAAAACCTAAAAACATTGAAATTTTTATATGAAAAACTTATTTTGCCCATATCTCCTAAACTAAGCGTCCTAGAGCGAAAAGGACTTTAATTCGTGACCACCCCCAAAAAATTGAAAAATCCACCCAAAACCTAAAAAAATTGAAATTTTTATATGAAAAACTTCTTTTGCAAATATCTCCTAAACTAAGCGTCCTAGAGCGAAAAGGACTTTAATTCGTGACCACCCCCAAAAAATTGACAAATCCACCCAATACCTAAAAAAATTGAAATTTTTATATGAAAAACTTCTTTTGCCCATATCTCCTTAAATATGCGTCCTAGAGCGAAAAGGACTTTAATTCGTGACCACCCCCAAAAAATTGAAAAATCCACCCAAAACCTAAAAAAATTTAAATTTTTATATGAAAATCTTCTTTTTCCCATATCTCCTTAAATATGCGTCCTAGAGCGAAAAGGACTTTAATTCGTGACCACCCCCAAAAAATTGACAAATCCACCCAATACCTAAAAAAATTGAAATTTTTATATGAAAAACTTCTTTTGCCCATATCTCCTTAAATATGCGTCCTAGAGCGAAAAGGACTTTAATTCGTGACCACCCCCAAAAAATTGAAAAATCCACCCAAAACCTAAAAAAAATTAAATTTTTATATGAAAATCTTCTTTTGCCCATATCTCCTTAAATATGCGTCCTAGAGCGAAAAGGACTTAAATTCGTGACCACCCCCAAAAAATTGAAAAATCCACCCAAAACCTAAAAAAAATTGAATTTTTTATATCAAAAACTTCTTTTGCCCATATCTCCTTAAATATGCGTCCTAGAGCGAAAAGGACTTTAATTCGTGACCACCCCAAAAAAATTGAAAAATCCACCCAAAACCTAAAAAAAATTGAAATTTTTATATGAACAACTTATTTTGCCCATATCTCCTTAAATATGCGTCCTAGAGCGAAAAGGACTTTAATTCGTGACCACCCCCAAAAAATTGAAAAATCCACCCAAAATCTAAAAAAATTGAAATTTTTATATAAAAAACTTCTTTCGCCCATATCTCCTTAAATATGCGTCCTAGAGTGAAAAGGACTTTAATTCCTGACCACCCCAAAAAAATTGAAAAATCCACCCAAAATCTAAAAAAATTGAAATTTTTATATGAAAAACTTCTTTTGCCTATATCTCCTAAACTAAGCGTCCTAGAGCGAAAAGGACTTTAATTCGTGACCACCACCAAAAAATTGAAAAATCCACCCAAAACCTAAAAAAATTGTAATTTTTATATGAAAAACTTCTTTTGCCCATATCTCCTTAAATATGCGTCCTAGAGCGAAAAGGACTTTAATTCGTGACCACCCCCAAAAAAATGAAAAATCCACCCAAAACCTAAAAAATTTAAATTTTTATATGAAAAACTTCTTTTGCCCATATCTCCTAAACTAAGCGTCCTAGAGCGAAAAGGACTTTAATTCGTGACCACCCCCAAAAAATTGAAAAATCCACCCAAAACCTAAAAAAAATGCAATTTTTATATGAACAACTTCTTTTGCCCATATCTCCTAAACTAAGCGTCCTAGAGCGAAAAGGACTTTAATTCGTGACCACCCCCAAAAAATTGAAAAATCCACCCAAAACCTAAAAAATTGAAATTTTTATATGAAAAACTTCTTTTGCCCATATCTCCTAAACTAAGCGTCCTAGAGCGAAAAGGACTTTAATTCGTGACCACCCCCAAAAAATTGAAAAATCCAAAACCTAAAAAAATTGAAATTTTTATATGAAAAACTTCTTTTGCCCATATCTCCAAAACTAAGCGTCTTAGAGCGCTTAGTTTAGGAGATATATGAAAAATCCGCCCAAAACCTAAAAAAATTGAAATTTTTTTATGAAAAACTTCTTTTGCCCATATCTCCTAAACTAAGCGTCCTAGAGCGAAAAGGATTTTAATTCGTGACCACCCCCAAAAAATTGAAAAATCCACCCAAAACCTAAAAAAATTGAAATTTTTATATGGAAAACTTCTTTTGCCCATATCTCCTTTTGCCTCCCCCAAAAAATTGAAAAATCCACCCGAAACCTAAAAAAAATTCAATTTTTATATGAAAAACTTCTGTTGCCATATCTCCTTAAATATGCGTCCTAGAGCGAAAAGGACTTTAATTCGTGACCACCCCCAAAAAAGTGAAAAATCCACCCAAAACCTAAAAAAATTTAAATTTTTATATGAAAAACTTCTTTTGCCCATATCTCCTAAACTAAGCGTCCTAGAGCGAAAAGGACTTTAACTCGTGACCACCCCCAAAAAATTGAAAAATCCACCCAAAACCTAAAAAAATTTAAATTTTTATATGAAAAACTTCTTTTGCCCATATCTCCTAAACTAAGGGTCCTAGAGCGAAAAGGACTTTAATTCGTAACCACCCCCAAAAAATTGAAAAATCCACCCAAAACCTAAAAAATTGAAATTTTTATATGAAAAACTTCTTTTGCCCATATCTCCTTAAATATGCGTCCTAGAGCGAAAAGGACTTTAATTCGTGACCACCCCCAAAAAATTGAAAAATCTACCCAAAACCTAAAAAAATTGAAATTTTTATATGAAAAACTTCTTTTGCCCATATCTCCTAAACTAAGCGTCCTAGAGCGAAAAGGACTTTAATTCGTGACCACCCCCAAAAAATTGAAAAATCCACCCAAAACCTAAAACAATTGAAATTTTTATATGAAAAACTTCTTTTGCCCATATCTCCTTAAATATGCGTCCTAGAGCGAAAAGGACTTTAATTCGTGACCACCCCCAAAAAATTGAAAAATCCACCCAAAACCTAAAAAAATTGAAATTTTTATATGAAAAACTTCTTTTGCCCATATCTTCTAAACTACGCGTCCTAGAACGAAAAGGACTTTAATTCGTGACCACCCCCAAAAAATTTAAAAATCCACCCAAAACCTAAAAAAATTGAAATTTTTATATGAAAAACTTCTTTTGCCCATATCTCCTAAACTAAGCGTCCTAGAGCGAAAAGGACTTTAATTCGTGACCACCCCCAAAAAATTGAAAATCCACCCATACCTAAAAAAATTGAAATTTTTATATGAAAAACTTCTTTTGCCCATATCTCCTTAAATATGCGTCCTAGAGCGAAAAGGACTTTAATTCGTGACCACCCCCAAAAAATTGAAAAATCCACCCAAAACCTAAAAAAATTGAAATTTTTATATGAAAAACTTCTTTTGCCCATATCTTCTAAACTACGCGTCCTAGAGCGAAAAGGACTTTAATTCGTGACCACCCCCAAAAAATTTAAAAATCCACCCAAAACCTAAAAAAATTGAAATTTTTATATGAAAAACTTCTTTTGCCCATATCTCCTAAACTAAGCGTCCTAGAGCGAAAAGGACTTTAATTCGTGGCCACCCCCAAAAAATTGAAAAATCCACCCATACCTAAAAAAATTGAAATTTTTATATGAAAAACTTCTTTTGCCCATATCTCCTTAAATATGCGTCCTAGAGCGAAAAGGACTTTAATTCGTGACCACCCCCAAAAAATTGAAAAATCCACCCAAAACCTAAAAAAATTGAAATTTTTATATGAAAAACTTCTTTTGCCCATATCTCCTAAACTAAGCGTCCTAGAGCGAAAAGGACTTTAATTCGTGATCACCCCCAAAAAATTGAAATATCCACCCAAAACCTAAAAAAATTGAAATTTTTATATGAAAAACTTCTTTTGCCCATATCTCCTAAACTTAGCGTCCTAGAGCGAAAAGGACTTTAATTCGTGACCACCCCCAAAAAATTGAAAAATCCACCCAAAACCTAAAAAAATTGAAATTTTTATATGAAAAACTTCTTTTGCCCATATCTCCTTAAATATGCGTCATAGAGCGAAAAGGACTTTAATTCGTGACCACCCCCAAAAAATTGAAAAATCCACCCAAAACCTAAAAAATTTAAATTTTTATATGAAAATCTTCTTTTGCCCATATCTCCTTAAATATGCGTCCTAGAGCGAAAAGGACTTTAATTCGTGACCACCCCCAAAAAATTGAAAAATCCACCCAAAACCTAAAAAAAATTGAAATTTTTATATCAAAAACTTCTTTTGCCCATATGTCCTTAAATATGCGTCCTAGAGCGAAAAGGACTTTAATTCGTGACCACCCCCAAAAAATTGAAAAATCCACCCAAAACCTAAAAAAATTGAAATTTTTATATGAACAACTTATTTTTCCCATATCTCCTTAAATATGCGTCCTAGAGCGAAAAGGACTTTAATTCGTGACCACCCCCAAAAAATTGAAAAATCCACCCAAAATCTAAAAAAATTGAAATTTTTATATGAAAAACTTCTTTTGCCCATATCTCCTTAAATATGCGTCCTAGAGCGAAAAGGACTTTAATTCCTGACCACCCCAAAAAAATTGAAAAATTCACCCAGAACCTTAAAAAAATTTAAATTTTTATATGAAAAACTTCTTTTGCCCATATCTCCTTAAATATGCGTCCTAAAGCAAAAAGGACTTTAATTCGTGACCACCCCCAAAAAATTTAAAACTCCACCCAAAACCTAAAAAAATTGAAATTTTTATATGAAAAACTTCTTTTGCCCATATCTCCTTAAATATGCGTCCTAGAGCGAAAAGGACTTTAATTCGTGACCACCCCCAAAAAAATGAAAAATCCACCCAAAACCTAAAAAAATTAAATTTTTATATGAAAAACTTCTTTTGCCCATATCTCCTAAACTAAGCGTCCTAGAGCGAAAAGGACTTTAATTCGTGACCACCCCCAAAAAATTGAAAAATCCACCCAAAACCTAAAAAAATGCAATTTTTATATGAACAACATCTTTTGCCCATATCTCCTAAACTAAGCGTCCTAGAGCGAAAAGGACTTTAATTCGTGACCACCCCCAAAAAATTGAAAAATCCACCCAAAACCTAAAAAATTGAAATTTTTATATGAAAAACTTCTTTTGCCCATATCTCCTAAACTAAGCGTCCTAGAGCGAAAAGGACTTTAATTCGTGACCACCCCCAAAAAATTGAAAAATCCAAAACCTAAAAAAATTGAAATTTTTATATGAAAAACTTCTTTTGTCCATATCTCCTAAACTAAGCGTCTTAGAGCGCTTAGTTTAGGAGATATATGAAAAATCCACCCAAAACCTAAAAAAATTGAAATTTTTATATGAAAAACTTCTTTTGCCCATATCTCCTAAACTAAGCGTCCTAGAGCGAAAAGGATTTTAATTCGTGACCACCCCCAAAAAATTGAAAAATCCACCCAAAACCTAAAAAAATTGAAATTTTTATATGGAAAACTTCTTTTGCCCATATCTCCTTTTGCCTCCCCCAAAAAATTGAAAAATCCACCCAAAACCTAAAAAAAATTCAATTTTTATATGAAAAACTTCTTTTGCCCATATCTCCTTAAATATGCGTCCTAGAGCGAAAAGGACTTTAATTCGTGACCACCCCCAAAAAATTTAAAAATCCACCCAAAACCTAAAAAAAATTCAATTTTTATATGAAAAACTTCTTTTGCCCATATCTCCTTAAATATGCGTCCTAGAGCGAAAAGGACTTTAATTCGTGACCACCCCCAAAAAACTGAAAAATCCACCCAAAAACCTAAAAAAATTTAAATTTTTATATGAAAAACTTCTTTTGCCCATATATCCTAAACTAAGCGTCCTAGAGCGAAAAGGACTTTAATTCGTGACCACCCCCAAAAAATTAAAAAAATCCACCCAAAACCTAAAAAAATTGAAATTTTTATATGAAAAACTTCTGTTGCCCATATCTCCTAAACTAAGCGTCCTAGAGCGAAAAGGACTTTAATTCGTGACCACCCCCAACAAATTGAAAAATCCACCCAAAACCTAAAAAACTTGAAATTTTTATATGAAAAACTTCTTTTGCCCATATCTCCTAAACTAAGCGTCCTAGAGCGAAAAGGACTTTAATTCGTGACCACCCCCAAACAATTGAAAAATCCACCCAAAACCTAAAAAAATTGAAATTTTTATATGAAAACCTTATTTTGCCCATATCTCCTTAAATATGCGTCCTAGAGCGAAAAGGACTTTAATTCGTGACCACCCCAAAAAAATTTAAAAATCCACCCAAAACCTAAAAAAATTGAAATTTTTATATGAAAAACTTCTTTTGCCCATATCTTCTAAACTACGCGTCCTAGAGCGAAAAGGACTTTAATTCGTGACCACCCCCAAAAAATTAAAAAATCCACCTAAAACCTAAAAAAATTGAAATTTTTATATGAAAAACTTCTTTTGCCCATATCTCCTAAACTAAGCGTCCTAGAGCGAAAAGGACTTTAATTCGTGACCACCCCCAAAAAATTGAAAAATCCACCCAAAACCTAAAAAAATTGAAATTTTTATATGAAAAACTTATTTTGCCCATATCTCCTAAACTAAGCGTCCTAGAACGAAAAGGACTTTAATTCGTGACCACCCCCAAAAAATTTAAAAATCCACCCAAAACCTAAAAAAATTGAAATTTTTACATGAAAAACTTCTTTTGCCCATATCTCTTTAAATATGCGTCCTAGAGCGAAAAGGACTTTAATTCGTGACCACCCCCAAAAAATTGAAAAATCCACCCAAAACCTAAAAAAATTGAAATTTTTATATGAAAAATTTCTTTTGCTCATATCTCCTTAAATATGCGTCCTAGAGCGAAAAGGATTGTTATTCAAAATTTTATTTCTACAGTAAATTTTTTCAAAATTTTATTTCTACAGAAAATTTTCTCAACATTTTATTTTTATAGAAAATTTTGTTAAAATTTTATTTCTATGAAAAATTTTGTCAAAATTTTATTTCTATAGAAAATTTTGTCAAAATTTTATTTATATAGAAAATTTTGTCAAAATTTGATTTATATAGAAAATTTTGTAAAAATTTTATTTATATAGAAGATTTTATAGTATCGTTAATTGTGCAAAATTTAGTTGAAGTCGGTTCAGATTTAGATATAGCTCCCATATATATCATTCGCCCGATTTGGACTAATATGCCCACGGAGGCAAAAGTGCTACTCTGATTTACGTGAAATTTTGCAGAAGGATTAGAATTGAACTTGAAACTTTGCACAGTCAGTAGAATAAGGTTCTGCATATGCGTGTTTATTTTGGTTGAAATCGGTTCAGATTTTGATATAGCTCCCATATATATCTTTCGCCCGATTTTCCGTCATATGACCACAGAGGTCAAAGTTGTTATCCGATTTACGTGAAATTTTACACCGGGAGTAGATTCAACATAGTAACTATGCATTGCAATCGGTTCAGATTCCATATATATGTTTTTCCTATTTAGGCAAAACTGGCCGAAATACCTACATTTTCCTTATCAAATCGCCACTGCTAAGTCGAAAACTTATCAAAATGACTCAAATTTTCCTATTACCATATGGGGCCGTTTTGCCGCTATTTCGAACTTCAAACGCTCTAATAACGCCATGTAATAGTCACTGTTGATGGTTTTTCCCTTCTCAAGATAATCGATAAAAATTATTCCATGCGCATCCCAAAAAAAAAGAGGCCATTACTTTGCCAGCGGACTTTTGAATCTTTCCACGCTTCGGAGACGGTTCACCGGTCGCTGTCCACTCTGCCGTCTATCGATTGGACTCAGGAGTGTAGTGATGGAGCCATGTTTCATCCATTGTCACATATCGACGGAAAAACTCAACACGTTGTTGTTTTTGGTCAAATGTGAGCTCGCGCGGCACTCATTTTGCACAGAGCTTCCGCGTATCCAAATATTGATGAATGATATGACCAACACGTTCTTTTGATATCTTTAAGGCCTCTGCTATCTCGATCAACTTCATTTTACGGTCATTCAAAATCGTTTTGTGGATTTTGTGATGTTTTCGTCGGTAACCACCTCTTTCGGGCGTCCACTGCGTTCACCGTCCTCCGTGCTCATTTCACCACGCTTGAATTTTGCATACCAATCAATTATTTTAATTATCATTATCAAGCTAAGTTTTTGCTTCCACCGTATTTTTTCCCTTCAGAAAACAGTATTTTATCAAAACACGAAATTCCTTGGTTTCACTCACAATAACAAAAGTTGCTTCACAAAAGACGCTCTATCTCGCAAACTAATTGACTTACAGGCGTCAAATTTTGACACGAATCATTTGAAGGTTGGTACTGTATAAAAATAATATGCATTTAATACTAGCGACGCCATCTATGTGCCAGACTTATCAGCCAACCTGTTATGGAGACCAGATCAGATTCAGGATTTATGAGAACCAATTTTGTTTGAGTTTTAGAGAAATCATAAACATATCGTGTATATGATGAAATAATGCCTTGATTTAAAATCTTAAATCTGTAGAATTTTTCCGCCATTATTTAAATGAATACGATGACCCAGCAAAAAAAGCATCGCCAAGAAAGTAACGAAAATGTTCTTTTTGGATCCGGAAGTGGTGCAGAAGCGATGAATTTAACTTGGGCTTGTCATAGGACGGAAGTCTTCCAACCTTTCAACAGCCGTTGCATTGAATTTGCAACACTTCTTTAGGTGTGATCCGAATTCAATGTTTTGGATGTAAATTAAAAAATTCTGTGAATGTCAAATAAACATTTTTTATAATTTTTAATGGATTCTAACGCTTCTCGGAAACGTTTGACCTTAAATATTTTCAAAAATTGACAATTTTTGCAGATTGAATTTAGCATTCTGTTAGACAAAATTTAAAGAATTTGTACCATTTTATGAATTCTTACTCTGCCTTTAACCTATTTGAAACAAAAAAGTTAAAATTATATATTAAAAGTATGAAAAAACCAAGTTATAAAAAATTTAATTAAAAAAACTTCCTTGGTAGTTAAAATAAAGAACATCATTGGGAGTGCATCTTCTGGAAGCGCTATTAAATTTGGGCCTTTGGAAGAACTTCCAAAATTTTTTTGCTGGCGAGTAAAATCTGGAAATTTTACTTTCAGTTTCAAGCAATTTTCATGATCAGTGCGCCAGCTATACCCTGAAAGAAATGTTTTCTTTTCTGAGGAACGAAATTTTAGACAAGCAAAGTTTTCTTTTGAATCGCTTATCAAAAATTCGGATTAGTTTATTCTAAACGAAAATACTTTATACGAAAGGGGAATTTCGTTTGTCTAAAATTTCATTCCGGAGGAAAATATTTGTTCTTTGGGTGTACTCTTAGGAAGTTAAATCGGTCTATATCGATGCCTTGCCAAATGGACCGGTTAAAATAAATGCGATACAGATTTTTGAGGGTCTAAAATTCCAGTATATTTACATTTTTGTGCAAATCGGATAAAACATACGGTTTCTAGAAGCCTTAAGTTAAACCTAGAGATCGTTCTACGTGGAGACTATACTAAAACATGGGTCGACACACACCATATTCGGCTGACCTATTTGTGACCTATTTGTGGTAACAAAACATGGACCAATACTCACGACCTCTTAATGTTCCTCAAATACCTCTAGAATTCCACTTTCAGACGAATTGGGTGAAAACTACGAATTCTAGAAGCCCAAGAAATAAAATCGGGAGATCAGTCTATATAGGGGATATACCAAAACATAGACCGATACGGACCATTTTCGACACACCTCTTTATGGTCCTAAAATACCTCTTGATTTTCAATTTCAGACAAATCGGATAGAAAATACAGTTTCTAGGCGCTCAAGAAGCAAAATCGGGAGACCGGTCTATATTGGGACTATACCAAAACATGGACCGATGGGGACCATTTTCGGCACACCTTTTTATGGTCCTCAAGTACCTCCAGATTTTCAATTTCAGGCAACGTGGATAAAAACCACGGTTTTTGTAAGTCCAAGACCGCAAATCGGGAAATCGGTTTATATGGGGACTATATTAAAACTTGGACCGATATAGCCCATCTTCGAACTTGACCTGCCTGCAAACAAAAAACGAATCTGTGCCAAATTTCGGGACAATAGCGCAATTATTGAAGGCTGTAGCGTGATTACAACAGACAGACAGACGGACATGCTTATATCGTCTCAGAATTTTTCCCTGATCACGAATATATATACTTTATATAGTAGGAAATCGATATTTCGATGTATTACACATGGAATGAAAAACTTATTATACCCCCTCCACCATTCTATGGTGGTGGGTATAAAAATATGAAAAAAGGAAGTTATAACAAGTATATATGGCCGTAAGTTCGGCCAGGCCGAATCTTATGTACCCTCCACCATGGATTGCGTAGAAACGAAAGACTGTCATCCACAATCTAATTACTTGGGTTGTGGTATCTTAAATCGTTTTCTAAATTGTGAGTTAGTCCATACGTGGTATATATTAGACAAAAAAGGTATGTGTAGGTAAGTCTACAAATAATTACGAATCGATATGGACTTTTGCACGGTACGTAGAGAGCCAGAATTGAAATATGGGGGTCGCTTGTATGGGGGCTATATACAATTATGATTTCGATATGGACCAATTTTTGTGTGATTGGGGATCGATTTATCTGAGGGCTATATATAACTATAGACCGATATGGACCTAGTTAGGCATGGTTGTTAACGGCCATATACTAGCACAATGTACCAAAATTTCAACTGACTCGGATGAAATTTGCTCCTCCAAGAGGCTCCATAACCAAATCTCGGGATCGGTTTATATGGGGGCTATATATGATTATGGACTGATATGGACCAATTCCTGCATGGTTGTTAAATATCATATACTAACATCACGTACCAAATTTCAACCGAATCGGATGAATTTTGCTCTTCCAAGGGGCTCCGGAGGTCAAATCTGGGGATCGGTTTATATGGGGGCTATATATAATTCTGGACCAATTTGACCAATTTTTGCATGGGTGTTTGAGGCCATATATTAACACCACGTACAAAATATCAACTGAATCAGATGAATTTTGCTCTTTCAAGAGGCTCCGGAGGTCAAATCTGGTGATCGGTGTATATGGGGGCTATATATAATTATGGACCGATGTGGACCAATTTTTGCATAGTTGTTAGAGACCATATAGTAACACCATGTACCAAATTTCAGCCGGATCGGATGAAATTTTCTTCTCTTAGAGGCTCCGCAAGCCAAATTTGGGGGTCCGTTTATATGGGGGCTATACGTAAAAGTGGACCGATATGGCCCATTTGCAATACCATCCGACCTACATCAATAACAACTACTTGTGCCAAGTTTCAAGTCGATAGCTTTTTTCGTTCGGAAGTTAGCATGAATTCAACAGACGGACATGCTCAGATCGACTCAGAATTTCACCACGACCCAGAATATATATACAATATTTCGATGTATTACAAACGGAATGACAAAGTTAATATACCCCCATCCTATGGTGGAGGGTATAAAAAATTGAATTAAAATAACTTTCTGTGTAGTTAAAAGAAGGAACATATGTTATTTGGGAGAACATTTTTGAAGTGCTTTTAAAGTTGCGGGATATTTGGCGCTTGGTGACCTGTTCCCAAACACACAAATAATTGCTGAAATTATATGAAGAAATGTTGTTTTTTTTCGTGTGATAGCTAAAATAAATAAAACCAATAAGGTTAATTTTTTTAATTCTTGATGTTACTTTTTAACAACAAACTTTTGCTAGAGATGATTTAATTTAAAGGCAACCCTGTGTCATCCCATTTAGTTAACTTTCCATGTGTCAGAACTCACAAAATCCCGCGTGCAAACTCCAGAGAAACAAAGGTAATTGGCAAAACTTCATTTTTCACTTCTGTATATCTTGAAACACTTCACTTTGCGTCGTTAGAGATGAACCAAAAAAACAAAACAAAATAGAAATCTAGCCATATAAATAGGCATCTCGATAAATATGAACCTACAAAGGGCCAATGTGTTAAAGGATCCTTATCGTCTATCCAAATGTTACAAGAGTTAAAAGAAACTAATTCTAATGTTTGCAAATCTCTGGGTGTACATGTGCCTGTGTGTATGTCAATGGTTAGCTTTTATATCTAAAAGGACCCTAACGATGTTGACTCAAAGCAGGAAAATTCAAAACTGGCTTGGTGAATCTGTTGATGTTCTTTGGCAATGTTTTTCCTCATCATCAGGGCAAGTCAAGTAATATGAATAACTACCTTGGGGAATAAACTTGAAAATTTACTCAATTCTCCTTGATTTTACCCCCCCCCCCTTTTCAGTACGGCAGTCTGAAGAGTAAGAAGCATATACCTTTGCCACTCAATTTTCTTCAATTTAGTTGTAGTTCATCAACACAGAGAGAAAATGTTGCATAGATGCAAGAAAAGATATATGGGTGTTGTTCAAACAACAAGTATATATTTTTAATATGCACATTAATGCACAAAAGATTGGAGAACTACTCAAGGAGGGTAGGACAGCAGTCAGGTTGGTAGTGAAAATAATGACCGGGGAAACACACCGAATGGCAGCAACAGAGGATGGTGCAACGTGTGTTGAGGATAACGAGACCTTGGAAGGCTACCCTATCTTTACAAAGCAAAGTGTTAACCACATATGTGAAGATGTGATTCCGGACCTAGCCCAGCTTGGAAACAAATTAGGGTATTCGTTAGGGACAAAGAGTTCTTGTAATAAAAGGAACAGAAATGAGACTGAACAATTATCCCAGCAAAAAATAATTCAGCCGTAAGAGTTTAGTTGCGCTTTTTGGTATACAATAAAGTAGGCAGTGCATCCTCACTGTATGAATTGGTGGCAATAACGTAAACGAGTTATTAAACTATTCATGCAGTATAGATGCATGAGAGGTAGTGCTGTTTTCCTTCACGCCAACTCAAGATTATATATCACTTCTGCCCCCATATAAATCCATCCCCAGATTTGACCTCCGGAACCTCTTGGAGGAGCAAAATTCATCCGATCCGGTTGAAATTTGGAACGTGGTGTTAGTATATGGCCGCTATCAACCCTGACAAAATTGGTCCACATCGGTCTATAGTTATATATAGCCGATCCCCAATCACACAAAAATTGGTCCATATCGGTTCATAATCATGATTGCCACTCGGGCCAAAAAAAATCTACCAAAATTATATTTCTATAGAAAATTTTGGCAAAATTTTATTTTTATAGAAAATTTTGACAAAATTTTATTTTTCTGTAGAAAATTTTGTCAAAAGTTGATTTCTATAGAAACTTTTCTCAAGATTTTATTTCTATAGAAAATTTGTCAAAATTTTATATCTATAGAAAATTTTGTCAATATTTTATTTCTATAGAAAATTTTGTCAAAATTTTATTTCTATAGAAAATTTTGGCAAAATTTTATTTCTTTAGAAAATTTTTACAAAATTGTATATCTATAGACAATTTTTTCATTCTTTTTGTTTTGTTATTGTTGGTTTTTGTTTCTTAATCATTGTTGTTATTTTTTTTTTTTTGATTTCAGCTTAAAACCATACATTGACTAAACTACATGTGTACACCCTCAAAAAAAATCGCTTCTCTAACATATGTTCCAAACATATTTTGCAGGAAGCACATATATTATTGGATACTGCCGAAACATTAATATGTTCGTTTTATGTGAGCATATTATATGTTTGGAAGCATTTTGAGTCCAAAAATAGTAAAGGGTGATTCTTTTGAGGTTAGGATTTTCATGCATTAGTATTTGACAGATCACGTGGGATTTCAGACATGGTGTCAAAGAGAAAGATGCTCAGTATGCTTTGACATTTCATCATGAATAGACTTACTAACGAGCAACGCTTGCAAATCATTGAATTTTATTACCAAAATCAGTGGCAGAAAATCCGCTTTTTTATCGACAAATTTTGTTCAGCGATGAGGCTCATTTCTGGTTGAATGGCTACGTAAATAAGCAAAATTGCCGCATTTGGAGTGAAGAGCAACCAGAAGCCGTTCAAGAACTGCCCATGCATTCCGAAAAATGCACTGTTTGGTGTGGTTTGTACGCTGGTGGAATCATTGGACCGTATTTTTTCAAAGATGCTGTTGGACGCAACGTTACGGTGAATGGCGATCGCTATCGTTCGATGCTAACAAACTTTTTGTTGCCAAAAATGGAAGAACTGAACTTGGTTGACATGTGGTTTCAACAAGATGGCGCTACATGCCACACAGCTCGCGATTCTATGGCCATTTTGAGGGAAAACTTCGGAGAACAATTCATCTCAAGAAATGGACCGGTAAGTTGGCCACCAAGATCATGCGATTTGACGCCTTTAGACTATTTTTTGTGGGGCTACGTCAAGTCTAAAGTCTACAGAAATAAGCCAGCAACTATTCCAGCTTTGGAAGACAACATTTCCGAAGAAATTCGGGCTATTCCGGCCGAAATGCTCGAAAAAGTTGCCCAAAATTGGACTTTCCGAATGGACCACCTAAGACGCAGCCGCGGTCAACATTTAAATGAAATTATCTTCAAAAAGTAAATGTCATGGACCAATCTAACGTTTCAAATAAAGAACCGATGAGATTTTGCAAATTTTATCCGTTTTTTTAAAAAAAAAAGTTATCAAGCTCTTAACAAATCACCCTTTATATGCTTGGGAGAAGTCCCCAAAGAAGATTGTGCTCATTCCCTCACATAATTTTCACTTCCACGAAATTTTTGAGTTCTTCGCATCTTTTTCTGTAATACAAATATGCTGTTTTTTTTTCAAATGTCTATTCTCTTGGTTCCGAATATTCATTCTAATATTCAAATTAAATAATATTTAGACTTAAGCATATTAAATTTTTGGCCTTATCATGAAACAGTTTTCCGAAACAACATACAAGCGGTGTCACAGAAATTGCTCTCATTTCATTCTCTCGCTGTGTTATGTTGATATCTTTTTATTCAACCCTCCCGGTTTCCATCTCTATTTCTTTCTCTATACTAACTCTTTCTCTATGTGTCGCTCTCTGAATAAAGTATCCCAACATATATATGTTTACTTGAAATTTGTAAATTTATATATGTTTACATTCACACATATTATTTTTATGAAATATTCATGCCCCAAACATAATATATTCTAACATATTAACATATGTGTCCCAAACATTTTGTGTTAGTTTAGGAACATTACATGTTTGTACTTAAATGTATTGTTTTTAAAAATTGTGCCCGAAACACATTTTGTTTATATCGGAACATATGAAAAACATATTTTTCTAACAGTGTAGCTTAACCAACAGAGGAAAATTTTGTTAAAATTTTATTTCTGTAGAAAATTTTGTCAAAAGTTGATTTCTATAAAAACTTTTCTCAAGATTTTATTTCTATAGAAAATTTGTCAAAATTTTATATCTATAGAAAATTTTGTCAATATTTGATTTCTATAGAAAATTTTTTCAAAATTTTATTTCTACAGAAAATTTTGTCAAAATTTCATTGTTGGGTTGATAGTTTTGCTGCTAGTAGAGGATGCTGATAAGGAATGTAGTAATTCCGAAACGTGCGTCCATCCAACCATCTTGCAGTCTGTAGGGCTTTGCCCACATAAATTTGACAAACATTCTTTTCCTCTGTTCTACAAGCTACACTTGTAGTTTAGTCAATGCATGGTTTTAAGCTGAAATCAAAAACAACAACAATGATTAAAGAACAAAACCAACAATAACAAAACAAAACGAATAAAATTTTATTTCTATAGAAAATTTTGTCCAAATTTTACTTCTATAGAAAATGTTGTTAAAATTTTATTTCTATAGAAACTTTTGTCAAAATTTTATTTCCATAGAAAAATTTTTTAAAACTTATACGTATTTAATCGGCCTTTTTAGTTTAATATATACCACGTATGGACTACCTTGCAATTTAGAAGACGGTGTTAGGAAGTTTTAAGATACCTTGCCATCGGCAAGTGTTACCGCAACCCAAGTAATTCGATTGTGGATGACAGTCTTCAGTAGAAGTTTCTACGCAATCCATGGTGGAGGGTACATAAGCTTCGGCCTGGGCGAACTTACGGCCGTATATACTTGTTTCAAATTTAAAAGTTTTAAGGATAACAGAAGAACATCATCTAAACCAAATCGGTGAAGTGAAGCATAGTACAAGTTGCTTTTTGTATGCCGGGATTGGGTAACTATCGTACATATCGTACAGCTTCACATTTTTGAGTTTATATTCAAGTATTCATCTCACCCAAAAATTTAAATCGTGCGATTACTTTTTACAAATTCTGACGTGAATTGACTCAACAGTGCATTCATGAATTTAATTACATTTTTGGTGATGAAGTCCCTTTAAGGACCAGTGTTTTTTCGATGGTATGGTGAATTCAACCGAGTATACAGATGAGCCAAATCCAACAAAATTTGCTCGCATACGAAGCACTTCCAAGCAAATGACTGCCAGTTTTTCGGAAAATGTAGACTTGTCACAATCGAACCACTAGAACAATGCAGAACAGTCAATTCTGAGTGGTACACAACCATTTGTTTGCCACTTGTCTTCCAAGAAATCATCAAAACCAACTGCAGAAGATGGATCACTCTTCACCACCACAATGCGAACTCTCACACGTTGCACTTAAAACATTGATTTGACGGGTCATCCGTCGTATAGTCATGTCTTGGTACCGAATGACTTCTTTTTATTCCATACGTAAAAAAATAAAATGAGAGGCCAACATTTTTCGACACCTGAAGATACGGTTGATGCGTTCACAATGTTGTTTTGCAGATATCTCTATCAGAGTAGCAAAATTGCTTCTACAATATTTTGAAAAATTCGATTGTGGATTGCTCGGGCAGAGATGGGGAATGATGCCTTCTCTTTTTGGCTGGCTTTATACCGCGGTTGTAAGACCTGTGGCCACATATGGTTTTCATGTTTGGTGGATGGGAGTTATCCCACTAGATTTATACGTAATGAAGACGGCGGAACTGACACTTCTGAGACTTAAGGGCTTGAACACGCTGGAGAAAACGGCCTGCAGGCATACTGAAATTCTGGCCGGGCAGTATAGAGAGACGGACCATATGGCCATGGAGCCTGTTTATCATTACAAACCGGCATACATTATACCAAGTATAGAGGAGTGGGAAGACAGGAGGATACCCTTCGGAACCCTGAACATATATACGGACGGATCAAAGATGGAGGAATGACTTCAATTTATTCCCGTACGTAAAAAATAAAATAAGAGTCCAACATTTTTCGACACCTGTAGATACGGTTGATGCGTTCACAATGCAGTTTTGCAGATATCTCTATCAGAGTAGCAAAAGTGCTTCTACAATATTTTGAAAAACAACAGAGCGATTTTCTGATGATTAACTTTTGTTTTTCTTACCCTAATCCTGCAATATAAAAGGCAACCCACGTATGTATATATGTAGTGGTGATGGTGATAAGGCATTGGATTGCTATTTGCGTCACTACTTTGCTTTTGTGAAATATAAAGCCCACCGCATAGGGAAAGAAAGGATTCAGAAACTGTACTAAATTGGAGGTAGGGATTGAAGTCATTGTTGCACCCTCACAAAATTGCCTCTGTAACATATACTTCCAAACATATTCCGCTCGAAGGATATATATTTTTAGAATTTGTTCATGCAAAAAATTGTACTGTGTTGTTAATGCTCTCCGCTGCTCTCCGGATCGCATAAAGAGGGCCTATGCGGCATTATACTCGTGCCAGAAATTGGTCGGGCAGAGATGGGGAATGAGGCCTTTTCTTTTTGGCTGGCTTTATACCGTGGTTCTAAGACCTGTGGTCACATATGGTTGTCATGTTTGGTGGACAATCGTGAGACACCAAAATCATATGTCGAGAATAAATAGGACTGCACTTATTTACATGACAGGCGCTATGAGGACCACAGCCACTGCCGCTTTGGAGGTACTGATGGAAGTTATCCCACTAGATTTATACGTAATGAAGATGGCAGAACTGACACTTCTGAGACTTAAGAGCTTGAACACGCTGGAGACAACAGCCTGCAGGCATACTGAAATTCTGGCCGGGCAGTATAGAGAGACGGACCATATGGCCACGGAGCGTGTTTATCATCACAAACCGACATACATTATACCAAGTATAGAGGAGTAGGAAGACAGGAGGATACCCTTCGGAACCCTGAACATGCATATGGACGGGTTAAAGATGGAGAAAGGAACGGGTAGCGGAATTTATTGCAGTGAACTAGAAATAATGGAGTCTTACACGCTGGATAGTGATTGCAGTATTTTTCAGGCTGAGAATTCTGCGATCACAAAGGCTGCTGAGTCGCTTTTGATAAGGCCGTTATTCAGAAGCGATATCAGCTTCTTCATCGACAGTCAAGCAGCTATAAAAGCATTGTGCAGTGCTGACATAAGGTCTAAGGTAGTCAGCCGCTGTCGTAGAGAATTCAAGGTTCTCACTGAACAACATAATATAACTCTGTGCTGGGTACCTGGACACTGTGGGATAATAGGAAATGAGGAAGCAGATGTGCTGGCTAAGGAGGGCGCTCGTGGAACGAATAATGTCCTAGCGGACGTTTTTACTCCACTATCTTCTTATCATTACAAGATAGAAGTCAAATATGATTAACTATGGCGAAGAAAATGGGTCTCTTCGGATGGTTGCGAGCAAACCAAATTGATATGGGTCGAAAAGAAACGTAGGAACTGCGAAAATTTGATATCGATGAACAGAGAAGAATTGCGGCCATTGATTGGTATCGCAACAGGACATAACACATGGTAAGAATAGAACTTAAAGACAAAGATATCTGTAGATGGTGTCTGGACCCGGAAGTTACGGAGGACTCGTACCACTTCCTGTGCCAGTGTCCAGCTTTATCCTTTAGAAGAAACAAGATACTGAGCTCCTTTTTCTTTCAGGCCCTCACTGATCTGTGGGAGTGCAGCTTAAGGAGCATACATGCAATCATCAGGGCCTCTGGTTGGTTGTTCTTAGATTTCTTTAAAAAAAAAAACGAGCAGGTGGAAGTTTCTGGGACAAGGCGGACCGCTTCGAAAGGAAGAGGATGGAAAGATTACATCGAAGAATCACAATGGACCTATACTGGTCTAAGTGGACATCAATTCAACATAAAATTGATGTCATCCTCTACAACCTAACCTAACCTAATGCTCTCCGCTTTTTTTATTAGTTTTGCTCGATTTGTTTTGACCATCACAAGAGGAATACACAACTGAATGTGTAAATTTAATAATGTTTAGACTTAAACATTTCCAATTTTTGGGGTACCTCGTTCATGTGCCAGTGGCAAATGAACATGAAATCAAGCACATCCATAACAAAATATGTCTCTCAAGTAGATCACCAGTTACTCTCATTTAATTCTCTCACTGGGTTATGTTGATTTCCTTTGTTATCTATCTCCGTCGACATCTTTATCTCTCTATCTGACGTTATATATGTTTATAGTATTTTCTCACTTGCTTGCATCCATAACACCGTTTTTAAGAAAATGAGATGTTCTAAACATAATATGTTCTAAAATATTAATATATATGTATGTCACAAACATATTATACTAGTTTATGAACATGTGTAAAAAATTTATAATTTTTACACAACGCAACATATGATAAACAGTCTTTTTCGTCCGTGTGGAACTAGCTTACGACGATGTATAGACCAAGCCACATGAGAGAAGTTATAGTAAAGAACTTGGAGACAAACTCGGGAGTTCATTAATGAAATTGAGGTCCTATAAACAAAATCAAAGAATTCGCTTGTACAAATATTTTTGTTGATTGCGATTTATATTCCCATACATATATTTCAGGTAACATGAACTGTCTAAAAAACGTGCTACTATGATTAATTACCTTGCATTAATATTTACAATTGCCATATGTTTTCTCAGTGTACCACCAAATTTCTTCAGGAATCCTATTACAGGGTATTCACATTGATTTGCTAATATTTTGCCTGAAGTTTGTTTATGTTGGCAATTTAAATGCCTGGCAAAAAGGCAAATCTGAGGTAAACATAATCGCAGACTTGCATAATGTAAATAGCAGTTTACGTGCACATATTCACCATAGTGGGAAAACCTGAGGGCTTGGGGAATGGTAGGGGCAATGTTTTCATGTTTGATTATTCGCTGAGAAAATTACAAAGGGAATAGAAAGAACAGCAGCATGATTAATTTCTTGTGAAGAAATTTGATTTGTTTTCCCATCAAGGGGGAAATTGGCGAAATGTCTTGAAATTCTTCGTATACACAAAAACAAACGTTTGTGGTATCTACACGGAAAAAAGCTTGCCTAGTTCCAAGGATTTTGGCTTTACTCTAATGAGTTTGGTATAGTTTTCGAGCCAAATAAAAACGGAGAAATAATGAAAGGGCATAGAATATATTATGTTTGGGACATCAATATTTCATAAATATATTATGTGTGGATGTAAACATATATTAATTTAGAAATTTCGAGTAAACATAAAAATTTTGTGAAATCTTATTTAGAGAGCGAGAGAGAGAGGGTATAGAAACAAAAATAGAGAGTGAAACCAAGAGAGTTGACGAAAGATATCAACATAACACAGAGAACGAATTAAATGAGAGCATTTGGTGGTTGCTGTGAAACTGCTTGTATGTTGTTGCGGAATCTCTAAGTTTAAGATAAAAGTGCTTCAAATATAGGCTAAGACTTGGTTTAAAGTTTTTTTTTCGAATTAAGAAAACATTTTGTGTGTTGATGTATCCGTTATAATTTGGATTTTTAAAGTGTCATGTGTTTGAACGTGAATAGCTTATAAATATACCGCGAAAAGAGAATGAAAATTCGATAACTGGAATCTCTATCTTAATTTTAATTTTTTGATCCCAGATTTAAAGCAACATAGATCGCTAAAAAAATTCTGTATTTTAAAGAAGCCACGTCTTTGGCTCGGAACCAATACCAAAATCCTTAAGGGAAGGTCAAAATCTTTGGATCCATGTAAACTTTTTTTGAGTGTACACTAACCACTATGTATTCTCAAGGACAAAAATGGTTTTGTGACTATTATATGCTCTAGATAAGCATTAAAAGGCTGCAGTGAAGATGACCATGGGCAGGGTTGCCAGTTTGGTCCGATAGGACCAAAAATGGTCCAAAAAATTATTAATTTTAAAATTTGGTCCGATGATCGGACCAAATGGAATTTGGTTGATTTTGGTCCATTTTCGTCAAATCGAATTAGATGACACAAATGTTTCAAGATAAGGGACTTGTGACGAAGGTAGCGCCAGGGTTGCAATTTTGCTCCGATCGGACCAAAATTGGTCGAAAAATTTATTAATTTTAAATTTTGGTCGGACCAAATGGAATTTACTTGATTTTGGTCCATTTTCGTGAAATCGGTCATTTTTCCAAATTTCCTATAGAAATAAAATTTTAACAAAAAATTCTATAGAAATAAAATTTTAACAAAATTTTCTATAGAAATAAAATTTGAACAAAAATTTCTATAGAAATAAAATTTTAACAAAATTTTCTATAAAAATAAAATTTCGTCCAAAGTTTGTACAGAAACAAACTTAAAAAAATGTTATAAAGGGTGATTTGTTAAGAGCTTGATAACTTTTAAAAAAAAAAAACGCATAAAATTTGCAAAATCTCATCGGTTCTTTATTTGAAACGTTAGATTGGTCCATGACATTTACTTTTTGAAGATAATTTCATTTAAATGTTGACCGCGGCTGCGTCTTAGGTGGTCCATTCGGAAAGTCCAATTTTGGGCAACTTTTTCGAGCATTTCGGCCGGAATAGCCCGAATTTCTTCGGAAATGTTGTCTTCCAAAGCTGGAATAGTTGCTGGCTTATTTCTGTAGACTTTAGACTTGACGTAGCCCCACAAAAAATAGTCTAAAGGCGTCAAATCGCATGATCTTGGTGGCCAACTTACCGGTCCATTTCTTGAGATGAATTGTTCTCCGAAGTTTTCCCTCAAAATGGCCATAGAATCGCGAGCTGTGTGGCATGTAGCGCCATCTTGTTGAAACCACATGTCAACCAAGTTCAGTTCTTCCATTTTTGGCAACAAAAAGTTTGTTAGCATCGAACGATAGCGATCGCCATTCACCGTAACGTTGCGTCCAACAGCATCTTTGAAAAAATACGGTCCAATGATTCCACCAGCGTACAAACCACACCAAACAGTGCATTTTTCGGGATGCATGGGCAGTTCTTCAACGGCTTCTGGTTGCTCTTCACTCCAAATGCGGCAATTTTGCTTATTTACGTAGCCATTCAACCAGAAATGAGCCTCATCGCTGAACAAAATTTGTCGATAAAAAAGCGGATTTTCTGCCACTGATTTTGGTAATAAAATTCAATGATTTGCAAGCGTTGCTCGTTAGTAAGTCTATTCATGATGAAATGTCAAAGCATACTGAGCATCTTTCTCTTTGACACCATGTCTGAAATCCCACGTGATCTGTCAAATACTAATGAATGAAAATCCTAACCTCAAAAGAATCACCCTTTAGATACAAAATTATGCAAAAATTGTGTATAGGAAGAAATAAAACTTTGCGATAATTTTCTATATAAATAAAAGTTTGACAAATTTTCTATACACTGAAAAAAAGCATGCCAGGTTCCAAAGATTTTGTCTTTACTTTAACAATTGTGATATTGATTCCGAACCAAAGAAGCGGAGAATTCAAGTAAGGATACTTTTAAGACACAATTCTTTTTTAAATTTGGGTTTTGTGTACTTGTCTCTAGGTAGCAAATTTTAATTATTTGCTTTTTCGGCTTTTTTTCTTCATATGCCATCAAAGTCCTTTAAAAACAAGTTAACAACAACTTTATTTTCCAAATTGAGACTAGACTTCTAGTAGAAATTGTGCTATGTTTCAAGTAAAAAACGTTTTTAAAATAAAGTGTTGAAAAACATGTCCTATTTTTGAACGATTTTTTACTTTGGAGTCAAGATGCAAAAGACAACAAATTTAAAGACATTTTCATTAATTTTAAAGAATTTTTCTGAATTGTTAAAGTCAAGTTGACCTTAGCCCAACAAGTTTTTCTTTATTATACCCATTTTTAAGTTCAATCACTTAATTATAAGGACAATACGACTTCATTGAAAAGTTTATCGACTTTTGGTTAAGGAAAAAACTTTATATTAGAGAAATACGTCTTCTATGGTAAACAAAATTTGCATTCGTATTTTAGTGACATGAAATCTTTGGCCTCACGACAATATTTTTTTTCAGTGTAGTAACAATATTTTTTTCAGTGTATTGACAAAATTTTCTATAAAAACAAAATAATATAAATAATAATAAATTTCCTAATGAAATAAAGTTTTAACAAAATTAAAAAAATGAAATGAAAAATGAAATTTTCACAAAATTTTCTATTGAAATAACATTTTGACAAAATTTTCTATAGAAATAAAGTTTTGACAAAATTTTCTATAGAAATAAAACTTTTTGCAAAATTTCCTAAAGAAATGAAGTTTAGACAAAGTACGAAAATAAAATTTTGACAAAATTTTCTATAGAAATAAAATTTTGACAAAATTTTTTATAGAAATAAAATTTTGGCAAAATTGTCTATAGAAATAACATTTTGACAAAATTTTCTATAGAAATAAATAGAAATAAAAAGTTGATAAAATTTTCTATCGATGTAAAATTTTGTTTTTTTCTGTGAAATGAAATTTTCACAAAATTTTCTATTGAGATAAAATTTTGACAACATTTTCTATAGAAATAAAATTTTGACAAAATTTTCCATTGAAATAAAATTTTGACAAAATTTTCTATGGAAATAAATTTTTTACAAAATTTCCTAAAGAAATGAAGTTTAGACAAACTAAGAATATTAAATTTTGAAAAAATTTTCTATAGAAATGAAATTTTGACGATATTTTCTGTAGAAGTAAAATTGTGAGAAAATTTTCTAAAGAGATTAAATTTCACAAAATTTTCTATAGAAATAAAATTTTGACAAAATCTTCTATAGAAATAAAATTTTCTATCGATATAACATTTTGTTTTTTCTGTGAAATGAAATTTTCACAAAATTTTCTACTTAAATAAAATTTTGACAAAATTTTCTATAGAAATAAAATTTTGACAAATTTTTCTATAGAAATAATATTTTTACAAAATTTTCTATAGAAATAAAATTTGGACAAAATTGTCTATAGAAATTAAATTTGACAAAATTTTCTATAGAAATCAAATTTTGACAAATTTTTCTATAGAAATAATATTTTTACAAAATTTTCTATAGAAATAAAATTTTGACAAAATTTTCTATAGAAATAAAAAGTTGATCAAATTTTCTATCGATGTAAAATTTTGGAAAAAATTTAACTTTTAAATCATATTAATTTAATTTGGAAAAATGGTCCGCTGGTACGAATTTTGGTCCAAGTTTGGAAAAAGGTTGGTCCAAAAAAAGTTTATTGTAGAAACGCTGTCCATGGGTGTTTTTTCTGCGCTGAAAAATACCATGACCGGCATTGCTACCGAGCCAAAGAAGCGGAGAATTGAAACAAGGACACATTTAAGACACAATTCCCTTGTAAATTTAAATCTAGCGTACTTAATTCTAGAAAAAAGATCCTTACTTATTCTTTTTTAGCCAAGTTGATCTTAATCAAACAAAATTTTCTTTAATATAACTATGAGGACAATACGACTTCATTGGAAATTTTATCGACTTTTGGACAAAGAAAAGATCTTTATATCAGTGAAATGCATCTTCTATGCTAAGCAAAATTTGCATTCGCATTTTAAGGACATGAAATCTTTGGTTTCATGACAATTTTTGTTTTTAATTTGGGGGTTCTCTCTAGAAAGAATATTAATGCTTTAAGAAAGGAACGACATATATATTAACATGTTCCATAGGTTAGGTTAGGAGGCAGCCCGATATATCAGGCTCACATAGACTATTCAGTCTATTGTGATAGCACAGTGGTGAACTTATCTCTTATCACTGAGTGCTGCCCGATTCCATGTTAAGCTCAATGACAAGGGACCTCTTTTTTATAACCGAGTCCGAACGGCGTTCCACATTGCAGTGAAACCACTTAGAGAAGCTTTGAAACACTCAGAAATGTCACCAGCATTACTGAGGTGGGACATGTTCCATACTCTTTGGCGAACTTGTCCGTTTCCGGTCTTGTGATTTGTTCTAAAATGACCCACATATATTTTAATGAACCCCACACTAACAAAATTTTGTTGTTGACACAAAAACAATCCTAAGTATTGTAGTATGTAAATTACTTTTTAGTTTTCTTATAATGATTGACATACACAAACATGAATGTTACATAATTTATCCTAGAAAACGACACAAGAACTATTCAGGGTGTAGATTTCAAAATTAGCATAACATTTTAGATTCTGAATCCAGGATGATTATTTCATAAACGACTACAAATTTTGGTTTCATGTTCAACGACAAGTGTGTGACAAAAGTTACCACAATGTACGGAAAAAAGTGTCATAAAGCAATTCCAATTGACATAGAAGGAATAGGCCGCAATCCATGCACCACCCACCCACACACACACATATATATATGCATCCATACATACACACTCTTCTAACAGAAACATACGAATGACCATTTCTTGTATTGGGTGGTGATGTGTTGAGTGAATCCAATGTAGAAGCAAAAGTTATGCCTTCCAAAGACCAATATTCAGATGGCTTAACATCAAACGACAATAACGTCAGCTGTTGGCACATTGCTCTTTTTGCTCATAAATGGCACGGAACTCACATCATCACATCCCAACCATCGTCAGCTGTTCCCGTCCTGTTTAGGGGAGTTGGAAAACATGACTAAAATCCTGTTTTTGTTTTTGCAATTTTGTTGCTTCTATCCCTTTTGGATGCATGGCTATATGGGAATAATGTTAGTTTTGCAGTAGATACACTGCGATCCGTTTAAATATGGATAAATAATGACAACATAAATACACACAACCATGGACTGAATATAGGTTAGGTTAGGTTAGGTTAGCTGGCAGCCCGATGTATCAAGCTCACTTAGGCTATTCAGTCCATTGTGATACCACATTGATGACTGAATATAACAAGTTCTTTTGGAAATTTCTCATTGTATTTTCTTCCCAGCAAAAAAAAAAAAAAAAACTGGTAGTTGTTCTACAAACATGTCAATGCATAACATTGTAACTACTTCTCGAGATTTTCTTAGTTATTTCAAATCTAATCAGAGACGGACTTTGTATTAAATAATTCTTTGAAATAATGTTTTTGTATAACGTTGTAGTTTTGTTTTTCGAACTGTTTTATTGTTTTTATTTTTTAATTGATTTTCTATAGTTTTATTATTCATTTTTCACTTAAAATGGCGAAAGAATTCTATCGTACCTTACAAATAATATTTATAAAAAACTTTCTACACACAAAAAAATAACTGCAAATAAATATTAACAACTTTATTTGTATGTAAAATCTGCTGATGCTCAACAAATTTGTCTATTGAATATGAGACATTTGTTGTTGAAATGTGTTTGTAGATGATTGACAGAGGAAATAATAGAAATATTCTTAATTTTCAACAAATTGTTTTGTTGCGAAATTGTTGACTGCTATCGATATGAAAACAAAAACAAAAATACAAGACTGGTTACGCGCAAAGACAATAAACTTGAGGAAGATAGGAAATTGGCTTGCGTCATACCAAATGTTGCATTTACCATGTTAGTTCCATACATGTTTGTA
Organism: Haematobia irritans; assembly: GCF_050003625.1. Classification (NCBI taxonomy): domain Eukaryota; kingdom Metazoa; phylum Arthropoda; class Insecta; order Diptera; family Muscidae; genus Haematobia; species Haematobia irritans. Next base: position 192,184,768 of record NC_134397.1, on the reverse strand, counting down.
ATTTTTTTATTTATTTTTCGTTTTTATTTTTTAAATGAAAAACTTAATTTTCTTAATGAAACAATGTTAAATTTTAGGCTACAACAAAACAATTAAATTTCCCCTTTATGGAAATTTATTTCGTGCACTTAATTTATTGTTATTTGCATTTTAATGATATGTCAATACTTGTCGTATACGCGTTTGGTTCGAGTATGAAACTAACACGGTAAATGGTTTGATCTCCTCAGTAGCCAATTTCCTATCTTCCTAGAGTTTATTGTCTTTGGTTACGCGCACATCGTTGAAAACATGTACGAAAGCTAAAAGAAGTATGCGAAGAATACCGTTGGAACAAAATGAGTATGAGCACATGCACGTGTATGATAGCAAGCAAAGAGCTCATTCATCAGAGAATACAGAAAAGCATTTATAAATGCCTGTAAAAAATTTATATTTTTTAAATTTGGTAGTTAAATGTGTTTGTTGTATGAGATAATTAATAAAACCGTATTAATATCGGGATTAGAGTTATTACAATTCTAATTAACTAGAATATATATCACTGGGCAAAAAGTTGTCAAAATGCTTGCTAGACCCTGGACTACTCAAATTTAAAATCGTCATACATTTACAAAACTGAGTATAGGATTTTCCACACAAAAATGTTACATGTTCCCCGTCCAAAAATAGCATTTTGTCATATTCATTCACTGTGTGTACTTAACAAAATACCTCCAAAATTGTTCCGGCAATTTTGCAATTTTGGTGCAATAATTCTGCCAATTTCCATTTAATTTTTTGTCAATACACCAATAAATTTGTTACAGGTCATTGATAGACTGCAACAAACCACATACAAATTTTTTCGTTCAAATTCAAAAATATTTGTTGAGGATTAAAAGTAACGTTCAACAACAAATATTTTGAACTGTTGGATGCTCAACAAATTACTTACAAATTATGTTATTGAGAACACAAATTATTTGTTGCCTTCTGATGGTAACGATTGCTAACAACTTTTTTGTAATAATGGTTATTAAAAGTACAAATTAGTTTGTTGCAGGAAAATTAACAAATTTTGTTATTGGTTTTCCAACAAAAGTTATTGGTTCTCAAATTTATTTTTATCTGTGTATATTGTTTTTGCTGCGATGTTGTATGCGTGAGCAATTGCTCAGTCATCTCAAGAGCAAAGCGGAAGAAAAGCAAAAAAAATTTATATCGGAGAGAAAGAGAAGAAGGGTGTCCATAATTTTGTTAGAACATTTTTCCAATTATTTTACTAACTAACGAGTTTACAAAACGTTTCAAAACTATTCAAAGAAAAGTATATAAAAACAAGTAAATACGGCCGTATGTTCGGCTAGGCCGAATCTTATGTACCCTCCACCATGGATTGCGTAGAAACTTCTACGAAATACTGTCATCAACAATCGAATTAATTGGGTTGTGGTATCTTAAAACTTCTTAACATCGTTTTTGTGAGTTATTCCGTACGTGATATATATTAGACAAAAGAGGTATGTATAGGTAAGTCTACAAATAATTACGAATCGATATGGACTTTTGCACGGTACGTAGAGAGCCAGAATTGAAATACGGGGTCGCTTATATGTGAGCTATATATAACTATAGACCGATATGGACCACTTTTGACATGGTTGTTAAATATCATATACTACACGCAAAAAAATAATTCTTTCCTCCCAAACGAAATTTTAGACAAACAAAGTTCGTTTCTCATTTGCTTTTCGCTGTAAGGAAGTGTATTTGGAAGAAAAGTATATACTTTTTGTGATAAACGTTTATTCTTTTCCAGGATGTAAAAACAATTTCATAAAGACTAGCTCAAAAAAAAAAACATTATTTTCTTGCTAATTGCATTTTCCCTCACATCCACGAGGATTTTTAGTTCTTAACACCTTTTCCTGTAATACCAACAATGTAGAAGAAATTATACGATTTTATAAATTTTTAAAATTTTTTTACCTTTCGCCTGGACGGAGAATCGAACCGCGGACCATGCACATTGTAAGCCAACACACTAACCACTGAGCTATGTACCTGTTATGGTCATCAATAGATAAATATCCATATAAGTTATATTTATATAGCATAGCTTGCGGCGCCCACGAACCGAATAAACAAAGTTTATTTAACAGAAACAAACATTTAGTTTGGCACCGTGGAGCAGTGGTAGCTACGTCCGACTCTCATGCCAAGGGTCGTGGGTTCGATCCCTGCTTCGGCCAAAGTTTTTTTTTTGCTTTTGTTTTTTTTTTACATATATTCCAGATATATTCGGAAGATTCCGAAAAAATGTTCAACATTACATTGTACTATATTAAATTTTGAACTGTAAAATGTGTCTTATTAAAGACCTAAAGTCAGAAAAGAACAGTGTTTGATATAAACGAAATGGACTGTGTCGTTATTTCAAAAATAACTTTTTTTATTGAAAAAATAAAAATTTTGTAACAAACGAATTTTTTTGGTGATAAAAGTTTAAAATTTTCGAAGCAATTCAAAAAACTCTAACAAAAGAAAAACGTTTTCGGTACACGTTTTCCAAACGTTTTTTTTCTTTGCGTGTACTACCACGTACCAAATTTCAACCAGATCGGATGAATTTTGCTTCTCCGAAAGCCACCGGGGGTCAAATCTGGGGATCGGTTTATATGGGGGCTATATATAATTATGGACTGATATGAGCCAATTCCTGCATGGTTGTTAGATACCATATACTAACATCACGTACCAAATTTCAACCGAATCGGATGAATTTTGCTCTTCCAAGGGGCTCCGGAGGTCAAATCTGGGGATCGGTTTATATGGGGGCTATAATTATGGACCGCTTTGACCAATTTTTGCATTGGTGTTTGAGGCCATATATATATGATTCAACTGAATCAGATGAATTTTGGTCTTCCAAGGGGCTGCGTAGTTCAAATCTGGGGATCTGTTTATATCGGGGCTATATATAATTATGGACCGATGTGGACCAATTTTTGCATGGTTGTTAGAGACCATATGCTGACACCATGTACCTAATTTCAAGCGGATCGGATGAAATTTGCTTCTCTTAGATGCTCCGCAAGCCAAATACGGGGATCGGTTTATATGGGTGCTATATATAATTATGGACCGATGTGGACCAATTTTTGCATGCTTGTTAGAGACGATATATCAACACCATGTACAGAATTTCAGCAGGATCGGATGAAATTTGCTTCTCTTAGAGGATCGGCAAGCCAAATTTGGGGGTCCGTTTATATGGGGGCTATACGTAAAAGTGGACCGATATAGCCCATTTGCCATACCATCCGACCTACATCAATAACAACTACTTGTGCCAAGTTTCAAGTCGATAGCTTGTTTCGTTCGGAAGTTAGCGTGATTTCAACAGACGGACGGACGGACGGACATGCTCAGATCCACTCAGAATTTCACCAGGACCCAGAATATATATACTCTATGGGGTCTTAGAGCAATATTTCGATGTGTTACAAATGGAATGACAAAGTTAGTATACACCTATCCTATGGTGGAGGGTATAAAAAACAAAAACTATCAATCATGGATAAGAGTGAAAAACTTCACAGTCAATAATACTGCAATAAATTGTGCAATAAAAATAAAAAAAAACTTACCCATAAATATGTACTATTTACTGGTTATCATTTTTTTCTATGCTTAGCGTTAGTTTTTGTTTTGGTATATAACACACGATAATAGCATAGCTATGTACACCACTCACTTTTTCAAAACTAACTAATATAAAATCACGTTTTACTCAAACACAAATTGCAAAAATTTTACCGATCACCGTATACCAAATAAACCACTCGTCACAACATAAAAAAGCGAACTGACAATTCAAAGAAGTGTCTAGATGTTGGACACCAATAAATGTCCAACTCTTTAATTAAGGAGGGGAACTGGAATTTCCAGTCTGGAAGTTGTGAAGTTGTTTTCCAAGTATATCTACCGGGGAAACGGATATTATTTTAATCTTATTTTGGAGAGATTCTCTACTCAATTAGATTTACGTTATCTACCCTCTCACCTGAGATAATGTTGCAGAAGCCATCTAGCGTTAATTTCTGAAACTAAGCAACTGCTGGTTTATGTCTAAGGACAATACGGAGCATCGAATAGGTTTTTAGCCAAGACCAGCACCTCCATTTTGTCGTTTTGTTTCTTTCCATGGTTAATAAAAGAGTAAACATTTCTTTCTCTTGGTCTTACGTTAGTTATAATAGCCTGTCATTACAAGTTTTTGCAAATATTAAATAATCAAATTTTTCCAAATTTGAAAACAGGTAGATAAGCCGAAAATTCGATTTTTTGATTCTCATTCCCTTGTTTCGCAATAATTATGGGCATAATCGATTAAAACGTCAATTGTCCTATTATCTTGCGTTGCATCTATTTTTTGTTATCTAAGTGGAGAGATATACAATCTCTTCAAACCAGACATTTGAGAAGAGAGAATTACAGTTATCTGTGAGAGAATATCCGTTTCCCACATATTGTGGTGAAATTACTTGTATCTACTCTTTGCTTTCCAATGAAGGGTTTTAACTTCTGAATATTCCCCTTCATCGGCAGTTTGATTTTTGAAGTTGCATCGTACGGTTCGTAAGACATGTTAACGATCGGTAGAATTTTATTCATTTTTTGTGTTTATTAAAAAGAAAAAGTTTTGTGTTTTGTTTGCTATCCTAAAATATTATCAAAAATAAGAATAATAAGGAAATCTGTGTGCAAATATATGTGTGCTTATTAATGACATTTATCAATAAGAACGTGCCGAAATATAAACTCTGTTGAAATTTAGCAGAATATTGCTGTTGTATGAATGCCGAGTTTTCAACGCAGACATTTGGGTTCGTATATTTATTTCTATTATTTTAATTGCATATTTAGTAAGTTTTATTTGGTAATCAATATATCTCGTTTTTCTGATTAATTTTGTTTCATTAAAAAGCGTATACTAATATTGTTATTATTCCTTTATACAGAGGTAATACACTCTACACTACAAACCTGTTTTTTGTCATCCCGCTTTAAACATTTCCTTGACTGGCTGGTGTTGTACATGGTAGTGTTATAGTATTAGTAGTAAATAAGCAATATCTCTCTTAAAAGAGAGAGAGAGCGAGAGAGAGAGAGAGAGAGAGAGAGAGAGAACTTGTTTTTATTGTGGGAGAATTTCCAATCCATTGTTTCCTATGGTGGGGATCTCTTTTGTTCATTTGTTTACTCTCTTTACTTAAAATGTGGAGTATTGAGTGGAACGCAACAAGTCTATGTTTATGCATAGCTGTGTTGGTGAACTGAAATCTGAAGAAATTTTGATTTTGTTTTCATTTCCATTGCAATACTTTTGTTAGTGTTTAGTTAGTAGTGGTATTTGCAAATATGAGTGATTCAAGTATTTTATAGACAATGCGACACTGTACTTAAAAAGTTTTAGAGTTGAGAATTCGTTAAAGTCATTTTATGTATTAGACCGTGGTGCACAACAACGATACAATGATTTGCATTATTTATTGTTTTTTTTTTCTCAAATTATAATTGGATATTTCATCGACAGAAATTTATTTTTTATAGATTGTAAAAATATTATTAATTATAGAATATTTTGTACATAAAAATGGATGACAAATTAGAATACATCAGACGTCTTGGGAATTACGTATTGGCTTTAAAGAAATCAGCATTTTATACTCTACACTCAAAAAACAAGTATATACGGCCGTAAGTTCGGCCAGGCCGAAGCTTATGTACCCTCCATCATGGATTGCGTAGAAACTTCATCTAAACACTGCCATCCACAATCGAATTACTTAAGTTGCGGTAACGCTTGCCGATGGCAAGGTATCTTAAAACCTCCTAACACCATCTTCTAAATTGTATGTAAGTCCATACGTGGTATATATTAAATAAAAAAAAATCGATCCAATACGAATATAATTCAGTTTGACAAAGTAGACATAAAATTTTGAAAAATTTTCTACAGAAATAAAATTTTCACAAAATTTTCTATAGAAATAAAAATTTTGACAAAATTTTCTATAGAAAGAAAATTTTGACAAAAATTTCTACAGAAATAAAATTTTGACAAAATTTTCTATAGAAATAAAATTTTGGTAGATTATTTTTGGCTCTAGTGGCAACCATGATTATGAACCGATATCGACCAATTTTTGTGTGATTGGACCAATTTTGGTATGGTTGTTAGCGACCATATACTAACACCACATGCCTAATTTGAACCGGATCGGATGAATTTTGCTACTCCAAGAGGCTCCGGAGGTCAAATCTGGAGAATGTTTTATATGGGGGCTATATATAATTATGGACCGATATGGACCAATTCTGGCACGGTTGTTAAAGATCATATACTAACACCATGTTCCAAATTACAACCGGATTGGATGAAAATTGCTTCTCTTTTAGGCTCCGCAAGCCAAATCTGGAGATCGGTTTATATGAGGGCTATATATAATTATGGACCGATGTGGACCAATTTTTTCATGGTTGTTAGAGACCATATACTAACACCATGTACCAAATTTCAGCCGGATCGGATGAAATTTGCTTCTCTTAGAGGCCTCGCAAGCCAAATTTTGGGGTCCGTTTATATGGGGGCTATACGTAAAAGTGGACCGATATGGCCCATTTTCAATACCATCCGACCTACATCGATAACAACTACTTGTGCCAAGTTTCAAGTCGATAGCTTGTTTCGTTCGGAAGTTAGCGTGATTTCAACAGACGGACGGACGGATATGCTTAGATCGACTCAGAATTTCACCACGACCCAGAATATATATACTTTATGGGGTCTTAGAGCAATATTTCGATGTGTTACAAACGGAATGACAAAGTTAATATACCCCCATCCTATGATGGAGGGTATAAAAAGTTTACTTGGATCCAAAGATTTTGATTTTCCCTTAAGGGTTTTGGTATTGATTCTGAGCCAAAGATGCGACTTCTTTAAAATAAAGAAACTTTTTAGAGACCTATCACATTTATGAAATTTTCATTCTCTTTTCGCGGTTTATTAATAAAGGTACTCACGTACAAACAAATGCCAGTTTAAAAATCGAAATTATAACGGATACTTCAAAGTAAAAACTGTTTTCTTAATTCCAAAAAAATCTTTAAACCAAAGACAGGTATGCCAAGGACTTCTGCTGATAATACTCTTTAAAAAAGTTCAAATCGAAGTTTATTTTTAGAAGGATTATGTTATTATCTCATCGCTCGAAGTATTTTTTAAAGGATATGGTACACTAATCTAGCAAACAAAAAAAATTGAAAATTTTTAAGTGTATGCCGATATCACCCATAATTTTTTCCCCCTTCCGATGAAGTTATTTTCGATCAGTATTAAAAAGAGCACTATTTTGTCGTTTGAAGTCAAAATGTAAATTTTGGACAAGTAAATGTCCCAATAAAGAATAGAAAATCAATAAAAAGTGAAAATAGTATTAAAAATTTCACCCCCGCGGAGATTTGAACATGTGTCAGTTGATTTTTTGACATACAAGAAAGTTTTTTTTTTGAGAAGGTTTGCAAATTAGGAGAATTTAAAATTTTTTGGTGAGTTTAAAAGACAAACAAAAATATATACTGAGAATAACAAAGTAAACAAGTATATACAGCCGTAAGTTCGGCCAGGCCGAAGCTTATGTACCCACCACCATGGATTGCGTAGAAACTTCTTCTAAACACTGTCATCCACAATCGAATTACTTGAATTGCGGTAACGCTTGCCGATGGCAAGGTATCTTAAAACCTCCTAACACCGTCTTCTAAATTGCATGTAAGCCCATACGTGGTATATATTAAATCAAAAAAGATCGATTAAATACGTATATAATTCAGTTTGACAAAGTTTTCTATAGAAATAAAATTTTAACAAACTTTTCTATATAAATAAAATTTTGACAAAATTTTCTATAGAAATAAAATTTTGGTATATTATTTTTGGCTCGAGTGGCAACCATGAACCGATATGGACCAATTTTTGTGTGATTGGAGATCGACTATATATAACTATAGACCGATATGGACCAATTTTGGTATGGTTGTTAGCGGCCATATACTAACACCACGTTCCAAATTTGAACCGGATCGGAATTGTAATCCACAGACTTAATAAATAAATAAATAAATAAAGAACGTACGTTTAAATCTCACCAGCGGTGAATATTTTTATCAAATATTTTTCTAAAAATTATTTTTTATGTTAAACACCATTTTTATACCCTCCACCATAGGATGGGGGGTATATTAACTTTGTCATTCCGTTTGTAACACATAGAAATATTCGTCTAAGACCCCATAAATTATATATATTCTGGGTTGTGGTGAAATTCTGAGTCGATCTAAGCATGTCCGTTCGTCTGTTGAAATCACGCTAACTTCCGAACGCAACAAGCTATCGACTTCAAACTTGGCACAAGAAGTTGTTATTGAATGTAGGTCGGATTGTATTGCAAATGGGCCATATCGGTCCACTTTTACGTATAGCCCCCATAGACCTCAGATTTGGCTTGCGGAGCCTCTAAGAGAAGCATATTTCACGCAAAAATTGGTCAACATCGATCCATAATTATATATAGCCCCCATAAAAGCCGATTCCCAGATTTGGCTTGCGGAGCCTCAAAAAGAAGCAAATTTAATCCGATCCTGCTGAAATTTGGTACATGGTGTTGGTATATGGTCTCTAAAAACCATGCAAAAATTGATTCACGTCGGTCCATAATTATATCTAGGCCCCATATAAACCGATCCGCAGATTTGGTTTGCAGAGGCTCAAAGAGAAACAAATTTCATCCGATCCGACTGAAATTTGGTGCATGATGTTGGTATATGGTCTCTAACAATCATGCAAAAATTGGTCCACATCGGTTCATTATTATATATAGCCCCCATATAAACCGGTCCCCACACTTGGCTTGCGGAGCCTCTTGGAGGCGCAAAATTCATCCGATCCGGTTCATATTTGGAACGTGGTGTTAGTATATGGTCTCTAACAACCATGCCATAGTTATATATAGCCGATCCCCAATCACACAAAAATTGGTCCATATCGGTTCATAAGCATGGTTGCAACTCGAGCCAAAAATAATCTACCAAAATTTTATTTGTATAGAAAATTTTGTCAAAATTTTATTTCTATACAAAATTTTGTCAAAATTTTATTTCTATAGAAAATTTTGTCAAAACTTTATTTCTATAGAAAATGTTGTTAAAATTTTGTTTCTATAGACAATTTTGTTAAAATTTTATTTCTATAGAAAATTTTGTCAAACTGAATTATATACGTATTTAATCGGTCTGTTTTAATTAAATATTACCACGTATGGACTTACTTACAATTTAGAAGACGGTGTTAGGGGGTTTTAAGATACTTTGCCATCGGCAGGCGTTACCGCAACCCAAGTAATTCGATTGTGGATGGCATTGTTTAGAAGAAATTTCTACGCAATCCATGGTGGAGGGTACATAAGCTTCGGCCTGGTCGAACTTACGGATGTATATAAAGGGTGATTCTTTTGAGGTTAGGATTTTCATGCATTAGTATTTGACAGATCACGTGGGATTTCAGACATGGTGTCAAAGAGAAAGATGCTCAGTATGCTTTGACATTTCATCATGAATAGACTTACTAACGAGCCACAACGTCGAATTTTCAGTGAATGGGCCCTAGAAAAGTTGGCAGAAAATCCGCTTTTTTATCGACAAATTTTGTTCAGCGATGAGGCTCATTTCTGGTTGAATGGCTACGTAAATAAGCAAAATTGCCGCATTTGGAGTGAAGAGCAACCAGAAGCCGTTTAAGAACTGCCCATGCATCCCGAAAAATGCACTGTTTGGTGTGGTTTGTACGCTGGTGGAATCATTGGACCGTATTTTTTCAAAGATGCTGTTGGACGCAACGTTACGGTGAATGGCGATCGCTATCGTTCGATGCTAACAAACTTTTTGTTGCCAAAAATGGAAGAACTGAACTTGGTTGACATGTGGTTTCAACAAGATGGCGCTACATGCCACACAGCTCGCGATTCTATGGCCATTTTGAGAGAAAACTTCGGAGAACAATTCATCTCAAGAAATGGACCGGTAAGTTGGCCACCAAGATCATGCGATTTGACGCCTTTAGACTATTTTTTGTGGGGCTACGTCAAGTCTAAAGTCTACAGAAATAAGCCAGCAACTATTCCAGCTTTGGAAGACAACATTTCCGAAGAAATTCGGGCTATTCCGGCCGAAATGCTCGAAAAAGTTGCCCAAAATTGGACTTTCCGAATGGACCACCTAAGACGCAGCCGCGGTCAACATTTAAATGAAATTATCTTCAAAAAGTAAATGTCATGGACCAATCTAACGTTTCAAATAAAGAACCGATGAGATTTTGCAAATTTTATGCGTTTTTTTTTTAAAAAAAGTTATCAAGCTCTTAACAAATCACCCTTTACTTGTTTAAATTAAACTTTTTATGTAGAAGAGTGTCCAACGATTTGAACACAGAACAATTTAAAAACAAAAAATTGGTTGAAAGGGAACCCCCCTCCTTCGCTCCTCCCCGACCAGATATCGTAAATTCACTTACCCTATATTCATTTAATAAACTAGCCAACTTCGATGTCTGGTTGGGGAAGGGGAACCAACCAGACATCGAAAAATCATTTACCCTCTATAAGTGTAATCATCTTCTCCCAATTTCAAGTAAATCGGAGAAGGTTAGATTTTGCTCTATTTTTTGTAAAAGAACGCCATTTTCTCTGCAAATTCCAAGAAAATGTGTAAAAAATCCTTCAAGTTTCATAGTATGGGGCAATGAGAAGGTTTCCGACCAAATACCTAAAAATCAAGTACACAATTTTTTCCAGTGTTAGAGGAGGTCTCCCTCCCCATCCCAATATTGAAAAATCATATAGCGTATATTGTGTAGAAGTCCCAGAAAATCTCAAACAAATTATAAGCCCAATTTTTAAACAGCAGGGCAATGGGAGGCCTCTCTTCCCTTCCGAATATCACAAAATCAGATATCCATTGTAATAATATAACCTATTAATATAACCTATATAATTTCAAGTAAATTGGAAAAGTTTAATTGTTTCACGGTATGTACTTGAGGAGAAACGGATGTGTCCCTGTGCCCTTTTATTTTTCCCCGACCAAATATCAAAAAATCATATACCTCATATAAATTTCATAATCTCCCCCAAGTTCTCCGTAAAATTTCAGTAAGTCGACACATCTTGGTTTTTTTCACTGTGCTTTAAAAAAGTGGGACAAAGGGGAGGCCCCCGCTCCTCGACCAAATATCGAAAAATGAAGTAGCTGTTCTTTGCCTAGACGCCCCCTTCAACCTTCCCTGAAAATTTAAAGCAAATCGGATAATTTTGTTCCAATTTTCAAAAAGTCGGGCAAGAGGGATGTGCCCCTTCCCGGCCAAATATTAAAAAATCGAGTACCCAATAGTAAATTCATTACCTCACGGCGTGTTCTCTGTAAATCTTAAATAAATCAGAGAATTTTTGTTTTTCATTTAAAGGGGTGGTCTACCTCCGCGACCAAATATCGATAAATAAAGTAGAGGGTCTTTGTTTAGACATCACCCCTAATTTTTTTTTTAAATTCCACCCAAATCGGGGAACTTTAGCCCAATATTGAAAAAGTCGGGCAAGGGGGTGTCCCCCTCCCCGACCAGATATCAAAAAATGAGGTACCCAATTTTCACCCTGTACATTCTCCGAACATTTTTCATGAGAAAAAATAAAATTATGTTCTAACAAAAAAAAAAGATGTTCCCGCTTTTCCGTTGAAACTTTTCTTGAACCTATAAACCTCACGGAGCCCAAGACCATTCCAACGAATGCAAAACCGTGGAAATCGGTTCTGCGTTCTCAAGTTATTGCATCAGGAAGGAAAATCCGACTTATGTTCAAACCCTTCACCATAGGATGGGGGTATATTAACTTTGTCATTCCGTTTGTAACACATCGAAATATTGCTCTAAGACCCCATAAAGTATATATATTCTGGGTCGTGGCGAAATTCTGAGTCGATCTAAGCATGTCCGTCCGTCCGTCTGTTGAAATCACGCTAACTTCCGAACGAAACAAGCTATCGACTTGAAACAAGTAGTTGTTATTGATGTAGGTCGGATGGTATTGCAAATGGGCCATATCGGTCCACTTTTACGTATAGCCTCCATATAAAGGGACCCTCAGATTTGGCTTGCGAAGCCTCAAAGAGAAGCAAATTTCATCCGATCTTGCTGAAATGGTACATGGTGTTGATATATGGTCTCCAACAACCATGCAAAAATTGGTCCATATCGGTCCATAATTATATATAGCCCCCATATAAACCGATCCCCAGATTTGGCTTGCAAATCCTCAAAGAAAAGCAAATTTCATCCGATCATGCTGAAATTTGGTACATAGTGTTGGTATATGGTCTCTAACAACCATGCAAAAATTGGTCCACATCGGTCCATAACTATATATACCCCCCATATAAACCGATCCCCAGATTTGGCTTGCAGAGCCTCAAAGAGAAGCAAATGTCATCCGATCCGCCTGAAATTTGGTACATGATGTTGTTATATGGTCTCTAATAATCATGCAAAAATTGGTTCACATCGGTCCATAATTATATATAGCCCCCATATAAGAGCCTCAAAAAGAAGCAAATTTCATCCGATCCGTCTGAAATTTGGTACATGATGTTGGTATATGGTCTCTAACAACCATGCAAAAATTGGTCCACATCAGTCCATAATTATATATAGCCCCCATATAAACCGTTCTCCAGATTTGACCTCAGGAGCCTCTTGGAGGAGCAAAATTCATCCGATCCAGTTCAAATTTGGAACGTCGTGTTAGTATATGGCCGCTAACAACCATACCAAAATTGGTCCATATCGGTCTATAGTTATATTTAGCCGATCTCCAATCACACAAAAATTGGTCCATATCGGTTCATAATGATGGTTGCCACTCGAGCCAAAAATAATCTACCAAAATTTTATTTCTATTGAAAATTTTTTCAAAATTTTTTTTCTATAGAAAATTTTCTCAAAATTTTATTTCTATAGAAAATTTTGTTAAAATTTTATTCGGTTCATAATCATGGTTGCCACTCGAGCCAAAAATAATCCACCAGAATTTTATTTCTATAGAAAATTTTGTTAACATTTAATGCTATAAAAAATTTTGTCAAAATTTTATTTCTATAGAAAATTTTGTCAAAGTGAATTATATACGTAGTTGATCGATCTTTTTTGATTTAATATATACCACGTATGGACTTACATACAATTTAGAAGACGGTGTTAGGAGGTTCTAAGATACCTTGCCATCGGCAAGCGTTACCGCAACTTAAGTAATTCGATTGTGGATGACAGTGTTTAGAAGCTTATGACCGTATATACTTGATATATAGTAGATTTAAACTCCTCCTTATGAAATGTTCAGCAGTGTATTGGTTTGTTGGCTCACCAACAGATCCTTTGAGGTAAAGCTGCAAATTGGCGGACTGGCATTTGTAATCAACAAAAAGAGATCATGGGAAAAAATATGCTAAACAGAGGCTGGGTGCAAAGCATTTTTACACTCGGAAAAATGTTGGCACACAGCCTGTGCCAACTATGGATCACACACTCAAAGGAACTCGAAAACCGACTGGCATTACTCTTGGTGGCCCAGAGAGACACAGTAATACAAGAATGCATTGGTTATAGATGAAAAATCATAATCACGAAATTCGAATATGACGTGCTTTTGTATGGGGACGATGATGTTGCGCGGGGAAGGTCATTTATGCCACAGCTGCTACGGATACGGATACGGTTGTACTATGACTCTCTAGTGCACTTTTGGTGGAGTGTTTATCTGTTAATGTAATCGACCATTTAATACTTGTGTGCAGTTCTACTCCTTTTGGTTGAGTTCAATGCAATGGGCTGTATTGGTGAGGGCAAAGTTTTACATTTATGGCAACATTGTGCCAAAGGCCGAGGGTCCAGGAACCACTACATTCAAATGAATGAGCAAACTTAGAGTGACTTTATGAATTTTTGGCAAATGGCTTTCAAATGATTCGTCCCGCCGCAATTACTTTTTAATGTTACTCGGTTTGCCCATTACGTTCATAGTTCGGTATACGTCCAATCCACCGGGAAGATTTTGGTTGTTTGGTTGTCTCTCCCCGCCTCCTCTTTTGCAAACTAACAAAGTGAAAAACTACTTTGAACTACTGAACACAAATTATTCATTTGTAACAATTTGCACCTGTGCCCAGGATGTAAATAGTTTGGCCTAGAAGTGTTACTCGCTTCTTCCATTTTGTATCTCAAATTATGTTGTCTTGTTGTTTGCAAAAATTTAACTACAAAAAGTTATGATGCAATCCTCTGAGATGTCAGAGAATTTTTGTTAAATTTTTTTCTAATCCTGTAAAGAATTTGTCTGATAAGTTCTGTGTGAATATAAAATGTTATGAATTTTTCTGGATTGCAAATGCAAAATAGAATGTGTGCATTTTTTGTCTTCTCCTTCCTTCAGAAATGTAGGAGGTAATGGTAAAGGTGGCTACAATAGATTTAAAAATGTCAAGAGGATTTAAAGTGCAATATTTTTCAGTATATAACATATGAAGAAATAACTATGATGGAATATATGCAGAACAATAATAAGTTGATAGTGCCAGATTTGTACGCAGAAAAAAATGTAAACTGTTTTATGGAAAATTTAGCAAAATTTTCCAGTTTTTGAGATTTTCACAATTCGTTGTTAAAAAAAAAAAAAAATAACGACCTAGTATACCTTTTAGTTACCATTTACGAAATTACATCTTCTTATACAGAAACAAGTATACACGCAAAGAAATAAAAACGTTTGGTAAACCTGTACCGAAAACGTTTTTCTTTAGTTATAGTTTTTTTTGATGACAACAACAGCTACATAGTTCAGTGGATAGTGTTGGCTTTCAAATTGCATGGTCCGCGGTTCGATTCTCCATCCAGGCGAAATGTAAAATTTAAAAAATTTATAAAATCGAATAATTTCTTCTACATTGTTTGTATTACAGAAAAAAGTGTTAAGAACTAAAAAACATCGTGGAATTGAGAAAGATGTGAGGGAAAATGCAATTAGCCGGAAAATATAATTTTTTTTTGAGTTAGTCTTATATACTTTCCTTCTAAATAGACTTCCTTAAAGCAAAAAGCAAATGAGAAACGAACTTTGTTTGTCTAAAATTTCGTTTGGGAGGAAAGAATTATTTTTTGCAAGTATGCGCCGAAACTTTGGTCAGATCGAAACTTTTGTCCCCTCCACCAAGTTGTACTAAAAACGTTCATCACCAACATAAGCGTAGGAAGGCCTCTGGGGAGGGGGCTTAGACCCCCCCCCAGAATTTAAAAACCTATTTACGATTTTACATTTTTATAAAAATTATACAAGTATATACTCGTACAACGCACAAAATTCCACTACAGACTTTCATGCAAAATCGAATTACTTGGGTTGTGGTAGAAGTCTGATATTTATGAAATAAAGCTGTGGTTGAACTTATGATTTAGTTGAACAAAAAAATAGTAATTGATATTAAAACTATTCTTTCATAAATTAATATCTTAATAATGCTGCAAAAAAGTGTCGCCAAAAAAAGTGAAAATGTTCTTTTTGGGTCTGGAAGTGGTACAAAATTGGCGGAGATGTGATGAATGTAATATGAACTTGTCATAGAACGAATGTCCACCGTTTCAACAACCGTTGCAATGAATTTGCATCACTTCTTAAGGTGTGATCCAAATTCAGTGTTTTGAATGTGAATTAAAAATTTTGTGATATTTTCCCAAATAAATAATTTTTATACTTTTTTTATGATTTTTAATGCATTCTAACGCTTGTTTGAAACGTTTTTTTTTCAAATATTTTCGATTTTTCTACAATGGATTTAGCATTTTTGTGGCAAAATTTGAATAATTTGTACCATTTTATTTATTCTTACTCTTTTTTTAAACTATTTGAAAAAAGAAAACAAAAAATTACGCATTAAAATATAAAAAAAATGAAGTAAAAAACTTCCTGTGTAGTTAAAATAATTAACTTCTTTGTGAAGACATTTTTGGAAGTGCTATTAAAGTTGTGGCTTTAGAACAACTCCCAATTTTTTGCTGGGAAAAGTGTGGAATTACCGTAAGGGAAATGGATCAACCACAGAAGTGGTACAGGACTAGTCCCTGGTGTGTATGGACCAGTCCCAGTTCTGATCAAAACGTATGGAAGGTACCGTCCACTTTAACATGGGTTTGTCATTGACGGAGTAAACTTACATTTTAGGACGCGTCTTGGACTCATCCCAAAGGACACGTCCTGGGACAATTTAGCAGGAGCAACCCATAAACAGTTTCTCAGGAACCAGTCTCGGACAAACTCTTAGAAATCTCTTTCAATTTGGGCTCCTAATCGAACCCGAAATGAAAAAAAACTTTTGAAATATGTCGAACAAAAGGTTATTCTGGAGGGGGGGGGGGGCTATAGCTCCCCCTAGGAAAATTGTCTAACTACGCTAATGATCACCAATCGATGAAAATTTGGGTTGTGGTAACAGTTGCCAATGGCAAAGAATTTTAACACTTCCCAGCAAAACAAGAGCTTCCAAAAAGTTGTTTGGATACTCAACTTAGGAACTGGAAGAAGTGCAAATTTGTATCATCTCCATTGAATTCTACATGGGCTTGTCATATATGACATAAAGGCATAAATTTCTAACTACTTCTCGAGGTGTTCTTTATTGTTACGAATAAAAAAATATAAAACGAAGGTTCAAATCTCATCAACGATGAATTTTTTAATCAAATATTTTCTGAAATTTTATTATTTTGATATGATACATCGTCTCCCGCCAAAACAAGCGTAGCAAAAATGCAATGAAAATGTTATTTTTGCATCCGGAAGTGATCAGAAGCGATTAATTTTATATTGGCTTGTCATACACACAAAGAAAAAAAGTTCGGAAAACGTGTACGGAAAACGCTTTTCTTTTGTTACACTAAAAAAAAAGCATGCCCGGTTCCAAAGATTTTGTCTTTACTTTAAAAAATTTGGTATTGATTCCGAGCCAAAGAAGCGGAGAATACAAGTAAGGATAATTTAAAGACACAATTCTCTTTTAAATTTGGGTTTTGTGTACTTGCTTCTAGGAAGCAAATTTTAAGTTTTCGCTTTCTCAGCTTTTTTTCTTCATATGCTATCAAAGTCCTTTAAAACCGGGTTAACGACAACTTTATTTTCCAAATTAAGACTAGACTTCCAGTTAAAATTATGCTATGTTCCAAGTGAAAAACTTCTTTAAAATAAAGTTTTGAAAAACATGTCCTATATTTGAACGATTTTTGCTTTGTGGTCAAGATGCAAAAAGACAACAAATTTAAAGACAATTTCATTAAATTTAAAGAATTTTTCTGAATTATTAAAGTCAAGTTGACCTTAGCCCAAACATTTTTTCTTTCATGTTATGATACCCATTTTTAAGTGAAATCACTTAATTATAAGGACAATAAAATTTCATTGAAAAGTTTATTGACTTTTGGACAAAGAAAAAAGCTTTATATTAGAGAAGTGCGTCTTCTATGCTAAGCAAAAATTGCATTCGTATTTTAAAGACATGAAATCTTTGACCTCACGACAATATTTTTTTCAGTGTAGACATTTTGAAATTTTTTCGAAAATTTCAATCTTTAATCACAAAACAAACATTTTTTTGTTACAAAATTTTTTGTTCTGCAAAAACACAATCCAATTCGTTTGAGTTCTTTTCTAACTTTAAATCTTTAATAAAACAGAAACTATTGTCAAAGTTTTATTTCTATAGAAATTATTGTCAAAAGCTTATTTCTATAGAAAATTTTATCAAAATTTTATTTCTTTAGAGTATTTTGTCAAAATTTTATTTCTTTAGAAAATTTTGTCAAAATTTTATTTCTATACAAAATTTTGTCAAAAAGTTTATTTCTGCAGAAATTTTTTCCAAATTTTATTTCTATAGAAAATGTTGTCACAAATTTATTTCTATAGAAAATTTTGTCAAAAATTTATTTCTATAGAAAATTTTGTCAAAAATTTATTTCTATAGAAAATTTTATTTCCATAGAAAATTTTGTCAACATTTTATTTCTTTAGAAAATTTTGTCAAAATTTTATTTCTATAGAAAATTTGGTCAAAATTTTATTTCTATAAAAAATGTTGTAAAAATTATAGTTTTTTTTAGAAAATTTTATCAAAATTTTATTCCTATAGAAAATTTTGTCAAAACTTTATTTCTATAGAAAATTTTATCAAAATTTTATTTCTTTAGAAAATTTTGTAAACATTTAATTTCTATAGAAAAGTTTGTCAAATTTTATTTCTATAGAAAATTTTGTCAAATTTTTATTTATATAGAAAATTTTGTTTCTGCAGAAAACTTTGTCAACATTTTTTTCTATTGGAAATTTTTGTCAAGATTTTATTTCTATAGAACATTTTTTCAAAATTTTATTTCTATAGAAAATTTTGTCCAAATTTTATTTCTATAGAAAATTTTGTCAAACTTTTATTTCTATAGAAAATTTTGTCAAACTTTTATTTCTATAGAAAATTTTATCAAAATGTTATTTCCATAGAAAATTTTGTTTCTGCAGAAAACTTTGTCAAAAATTTATTTCTATAGAATATTTTTTCAAAATTTTATTTCTATAGAAAATTTTGTCAAATATTTAGAAAATCTTTTAGAAAATTTTTTAAACGATGTTATTTCTATAGAAAATTTTGTCAAAATTTTATTTCATTTTATTTCTATAGAAAATTTTGCCAACATTTTATTTCTATAGAAAATTTTGTCAAACTTTTATTTCTATAGAAAATTTTGTCGAATTTTATTTCTATAGAAAATTTTGTCAAAATTTTATTTCCATAGAAAATTTTGTTTCTGCAGAAAACTTTGTCAAAAATTTATTTCTCCATCTGTTTTGTTTTGTTATTGTTGGTTTTGTTCTTTAAGCATTGTTGTTGTTTTTTTATTTCAGCTTAAAACCATACATTGACTAAACTACAATTGTAGCTTAACCAACAGAGGAAAAGAATGTTTGTCAAATTTATTTGGGCAAAGCCCTATAGACTGCAAGATGGTTGGATGGACGCACGTTTCGGAATTACCACATTCCTCATCAGCATCCTCTACTTGCATTTATTTCTATAGAAAATTTTGTCAAATTTTAATTCTATAGAAAATTTTGTCAAAATTTTATTTCCATAGAAAATTTTGTTTCTGCAGAGAACTTTGTCAAAATTTTATTTCTATTGAAAATTTTTGTCAAGATTTTATTTCTATAGAACATTTTTTCAAAATCTTATGTCTATAGAAAATTTTGTCAAAATTTTATTTCTATAGAAAATTTTGTCAAAATTTTATTTCTATAGAAAATTTTGTCAAAATTTTATTTCTATAGTAAACTTTCTCAAAACTTTCTCAAAAATTTTTGGACATTTTTATTTCTATAGAATATTCTTGCAAAAATTTATTTCTACAGGATATTTTTGGCAATTTTTTGCTATAGTAAATTCTTGCAAAACTTTATTTCTATGAAAATTCTTGCAAAATTTTATTTCTATAGAAGATTTTGTTAAAATTTTATTTCTATAAAAAATATTACCTCTTAATTGGAGAGTCAATTAATAAGAGTTTTGTGGTCAAATTGGTTTGGTTTTAATATACATTGCACATTTTTTTTGACGATTTTTAAAATGGAAGTGACGATTTTGACGATTATTCTTGAAATTTTATTGCCAGCTCTGCCAGGCAGCACTCATATCAAGATTTCCCCAAAAATATTTATGATCATTGGTTATTTCTAAAAAAAAAATGATATACATATTCTCACCTATGCTTAAGATAACAAATTTGTCAAATCAACTTTGTATGGGAATGGTGATAAATTAACTTTCGAACATTTTTCCCTTGAAGCCTTCTTCTTACACATAATAGAAAATCACAGATATTCCTTCACTCAAAGTTAATAATAAAAAATTTCCTATAATAATGTTATGACAACATTGTAGATGACTCAAATCGTTTCATTATTCCAAAGCATCTTCACTTTATTTTGCAAAAATGGAAATTTGTCATATTTAATAGGATATCAATCTCATCACAACCGCAAGGAGAAACTTGAGGCTAAAAAACAATGGTGGCAGACTTAACACAATTTTATATGCAAAAACTCATGTCATCACATGGATGGTAAAAGGTATGGTTGGTGGGGGGTGAGAGGTGGTTCAGTATACCTTTGAGATATTCCAACATCTATAACGCGCATCCTACGAACGAATGTGGTTAATAGTCACATTTTTTTTTTTGTGGGGGGAGGGAGGCAGGAAGATGTGTAAATTGCTTCGGCTTCATGATGATAGAAACCTAATTTAGTTTTTGGCTTCTACTTGGTCTTGTCTCTACTACCGTTTAAGAGAAGCCACAGGATTTCCCATACCCCCCGAAAAAGGTAACCGAAAATATTACTTTGAAAATTGGTATCTTAAGGCAACTGGCGTAACACTCATAAAAAAGATTGCCATACTTTCGGAGGGTATAAAGTCATAAATGTGACATAATAAAATTTTCATAAGCCTCTTGTAGCATATTAAAATCGCATAAATTTTAATATACCAAACACTGAAAAGGATCATTCCCATAGACTTGGTCTCTGGTTGGAGGAGAAGCCTTTGACATAGTAGATTTTAATAGAACAGCCATAAAGTCAGGCTGATACGAGTTTCAAACAATATGCTTTTGGGATTTTCATTCAATGGAAGTTGCTTGTTTTCTATGCCCGGTTTAATGAGTTTCTGATACGAAGGAGTTTTGGGTGATTCATGTAATAGGGCGATGGGCATGTGAGGCTTATGGTTTAGAGTTCAATAAATTTTACTATTCTATAATATGTTGGCAAAAAAAATTCGCATCATAGGTGTCTAGTAGTGTAGTCTAGGTCTTCAGAATTAAAAAATAAATCGATCGTATGTAGTAGCATTCAATAGCATTTGAACAGGTCCACATCTCAATGTGGAATGCTATCACTTTTACAGGTTAGCTG
Organism: Haematobia irritans; assembly: GCF_050003625.1. Classification (NCBI taxonomy): domain Eukaryota; kingdom Metazoa; phylum Arthropoda; class Insecta; order Diptera; family Muscidae; genus Haematobia; species Haematobia irritans. Next base: position 192,163,613 of record NC_134397.1, on the reverse strand, counting down.
ATATGTGGTATAAAACATAGTAAAGCACTATATTTAAAATTTTATTCTTCAAGTCGTAAGTCAAATGTCGGAAATAAGATCAAATTTTTAAATCAATTTAGATTTGTTCGATCTGGCTATCTTGCCCATCAAACGACCGACAATGCTATTACACGCTGCACAGTGGTCCCAAATAGCTTTTTTAGGAATTACTCTACAACTTTTGAATATATAAAGATATCAACATAGTTCTTTCTTTTTGTGAAAAAAAAATATTTTTCCTCTAAGTTTGCAAGTTTGTGGTCCCAAGCGGGTCTACGGTCAACTCGTGTATATGAAATTTATGAACCGATTTCCATGATTTTTTGCTGAACAGAACTTGTAAACCCTTTAAAAAAGGTCACATGCGTGTGCGAATATTTCTAAAAATTGGCGAGATTTGGGCCTTACAATTTATTTTTTCCCCCAATTTTAACAAAGTGGAGTCAGTAATTTGGATATAGATATAGATCCAGAAGTAAATACAAACTATTACAGATTACATTGGTCGTTTGTAAGTGCTTTTGTTTTTGACTTTGTCATCAAACATAGATATTTATGTCTCCTTTGAGACTTCCATACATTAAACTCTAGATAAAACTAAATGTAGCAACATATAAACAACGAATAATATATAGATGGAAAAATACGAACACATTTGATAACCAAAGTGCATTAACTTCGCTATGGCCACAATTGATTATAGAATTTGAAAACCTTTTTACGATTTTACATTTTTATAGAAAATAAACAAGTATATACAAACGCACAAAGTTCCGCTAAAGTTGTGGTAGCAGTTGCCGATGGCAATGTTTGAAATCTGATATTTATGAAATAAAGGTTGAACTTATGATTTTGTTTAATATCTAAAGCTCCTTTATTATTTTTTTAGTCTGGTTTAGTCAATTTTATTAAAAAAATAGAAATTGATATTAAAACTATTCTTTCATAAATTAATATCTTAACAAGAAAGGAAAGTCTAAAGTCGGGCGGGGCCGATTATATTATACCCTGCACCACTTTGTAGATCTAAATTTTCGATATCATATCACATCCGTCAAATGTGTTGGAGGCTATATAAAAAGGTTTGTCCCAAATACATACATTTAAATATCATTCGATCTGGACAGAATTTGATAGACTTTTACAAAATCTATAGACTCAAAATTTAAGTCGGCTAATGCACTAGGGTGGAACACAATGTTAGTTAAAATATATGGGAAACATTTAAATCTGAACCAATTTTAAGGAAATTTCGCAAAAGTTTATTTATGATTTATCGCTCGATATATATGTATTAGAAGTTTAGGAAAATTAGAGTCATTTTTACAACTTTTCGACTAAGCAGTGGCGATTTTACAAGGAAAATGTTGGTATTTTGACCATTTTTGTCGAAATCAGAAAAACATATATATGGGAGCTATATCTAAATCTGAACCGATTTTAACCAAATTTGGCACGCATAGCTACAATGATAATTCTACTCCCTGTGCAAAATTTCAACCAAATTGGGGTAAATCTCTGGCTTCTGGGGCCATATAAGTCCATATCGGGCGAAATATATATATGGGAGCTATATCTAAATCTGAACCGATTTCTTCCAAAATCAATAGGGATCTATTCTGAGCCAAAACACATACTTGTGCCAAATTTGAAGTCGATTGGACTAAAACTGCGACCTAGACTTTGATTACAAAAATGTGTTCACGGACAGACGGACAGACGGACATCGATATATCGACTCAAGAGCCCACACTGAGCATTTTTGCCAAAGACACCATGTGTCTATCTCGTCTCCTTCTGAGTGTTGCAAACATATGCACTAACTTATAATACCCTGTTCCACAGTGTGGAGCAGGGTATAATAACGCTGCAAAAAAGCGTCGCCAAAAAAGGAAGTGAAAATGTGCTTTTTGGGTCCGGAAGTGGTGCAAAATTGGCGGAGAAGCGATGAATGTAATATGAACCTGTCATATGACGAATGTGCATCGTTTCAACAGCCGTTGCAATGAATTTGCATCATTTCTTAAGGTGTGATCCGAATTCAGTGTTTTGAATGTGAATTAAAAAATTTTGTGATATAAATAATTTTTATATTTTTTATGATTTTTAATGCGTTCGAACGCTTGTTTGAAACGTTTTCCCTCGAATATTTTCAAAAATTATCAATTTTTTTATAATGGATTTAGCATTTTTGTGGCAAAATTTGAATAATTTGTACCATTTTATTTACTCTTACTATTTTTATAAACTATTTGAAACAAAGAAAACAAAGAATTATCCATTAAAATATGAAAAAAAATAAATAAAAAACTTCCAGTGTAGTTAAAATAATTAACTTCATTGTGAGGACATTTTTGCAAGTGCTGTTAAACTGTGCCTTTAAAACAACTTCCATTTTTTATACCCTGCGCCACACTGTGGAACAGGGTATTATAAGTTAGTGCATATGTTTGCAACACCCAGAAAGAGACGAGATAGACACATAGTGTCGTTGGCAATAATGCTCTGGGCGAGTCCCTGAGTCGATCTAATCATGTCTGTCTGTCTGTGAACACATTTTTGTGATCAAAGTCTAGGTCGCAGTTTAAGTCCAATCGCCTTCAAATTTCACACAAGTTCCTCTTTTGGGTCAGACTAGAACCCTATTGATTTTGGAAGAAATCGGTTCAGTTTGGTCGTATAGTCAAGTGTGCAAAATTTTATTGAAATCGGTTCAGATTTAGATATATCTCCCATATATATCTTTCGCCCGATATGGACTTATATGGCCCCAGAAGCCAGAGGTTTACCCAAATTTGGTTGAAATTTTGCACCAAGACTACAATTAGTAGTGTAGTCAAGTGTGCTAAATTTTCTAGAACTCGGTTTAGATTTAGATATAGCTCCCATATATATCTTTCGCTCGATTTTCCGTCATATGACCACAAAGGTCAGATTTACGTGAAATTTTGCATAGGGAGTACAATTAAAATACTAAGTATGCATGTCTAATTTGGTTGAAATCGGTTTAGATTTCTCTATAGCTTCCATATATATGTTTTGCCGATTTGGGCAAAAATTGCCAAAATACCCACATTTTCCGTATAAAATCGCCACTGCTCAGTTGAAAACTTGTAAAAGTGACTCAAATTTGCCTTTATTTCTAATACATATCTATCGATCGATAAATCAAAAATACACTTTTGCGAAGTTGCCTCAAAATTAGATTAAAATGTTTCCCATATTTTTTTACTAATATACTCGTAGTGTACAATCCCGGGGCATTAGCCGACTTAAATTTCAAGTCTATAGACTATAAATTTTGTTCAGATGGAGTCAGGTTTAAATGTATGTATTTGGGACAAAAACCTTTATTATAGGGTTTGATATGGTATCGAAAATGTGGATTTACAAAGTGGTGCAGGGTACAATATATTATAGTCAGCCCCGCCCGACTTTAGACTTTCTTTACTTGTTTTTGCTGGGAAAAGTGTGGAACTACTTTTAGTTGCTTTAATAAATTAATTGTCGAGTTATTTTGATGTCTAATTTTTATTCATTTTTATGAAATAAAACATTAATTGAACCTTTAAGTTCAGTCTATAAATTTTTAGCTCCCCTAGGAAAATTGTCTAGCTACGCTAATGCTTAGGACAAGTGATGTTTGAGTTATTCAAACAACCGTATTCCCTGCAAAATTGTGTACCTATGTCCTTGAGATTAAAAGTTGTAGACTCCAAAACATGGAATTTCAAAAAAGGTGTCTGGATTCTTAGGCTAGGTTAGGTTTGGTGGCAGCGCGATGTATCAGGCTTACTTAGACTGCCGGTTTCATATTAAGCTCAATGACAAGAGGCCTCCTTTTTACAGCCGAGTCCGAACGGCGTTCTATATTGCAGTGAAACCACTTAGAGAAGCATTACTGAGGTGGGATAATCCACCGCTGAAAAACTTTTGGTGTTCGGTCGAAGCAGGAATCGAAGCCACGACCATGTATATGCAAGGCGGACATGCTAACCATTGCACTACGTTGGCTACCTGTTATTGATGTAGGTTGGACCATGGGTGAAATCGGTCCACTTTTACGTATAGCCCCTATTTAAACGGACCCTTAGATTTGGTTTGCGGAGCCTCTAAGTGAAGCATCATTCGATTTGTCTGAAATTTGGTACGCGATGCCAGTATACGGTCTTTAACCACCGTGCAAAAATTGGTCCAAATCGGCCCATAATTATATATAGCCTCCATGTAAACCGATCCCCAGATTTGGCTTGCTGACCCTCTGAGAGAAGCAAATTTCCGATCCGCGTGAAATGTGGTACATTGTGTTAGTATATGGTATCTAACTACCATGCAAAAAATGGTTCACATCGGTCCATAATTATATATACCCCCCCCCCCCCCAAATATAAACTGATCCCCAGATTTTACTCCGGAGCTTCTTGGGAGAACAAAATGCATCTGATTCGGTTGAAATTTGGTGCGTAATGTTAGTATATGGTCTCTAACGACCATGCAGCAATTGGTCCATATCGGCCCATAATTATATATAGCCCCCATATAAACCGATCCCCAGATTTGGTTTTGGCGCCCCTTGCAGGAGCAAATTTCATCCGATTCAGTTGAAATTCGGTACATTGTGCTAGTATATGGCCGTTAACAACCATGCCTAACTAGGTCCATGTCGGTCTATAGTTATATATAGCCCGGAGATAATCCGATCCCCAATCATACAAAAATTGTTCCATATCGGTTCATAATTGTATATAGTTCCCATTATAAAGCTACCCCCATGTTTTAAATTTGGCTCTCTAATTACCGCGCAAATGTCCATAACGGTTCGTAATTATTTGTAGACTTACCTATATATACCTCTTTTGTCTAATATATATAGCACGTATGGTTTAACTTACAATTTAGAAAACGATGTTTTAAGATACATTGCCATGGGTAAGTATTACCACAACCCAAGTAATTCAATTGTGGATGACAGTCTTTCGTAGAAGTTTCTACGCAATCCATGGTGGAGGGTACATAAGATTCGGCCTGTCCAAACTTTCGGCCGTATATACTTGTTTTAGTACATTTTGTACTTTTGGGGCATTCTTTTTTGTTTGATAACAGCACCAAGCAGTCTAGACAATAAATGGACTAGTTTTTTTGTTTCATTTGTACTATAGTCCCCCATTCTTCCATTAACATACCGAATTTCATCAAAATCGGTTAATAATAGTGGCCTTAATATTGCGAACAACAAATGCATGGTCAGGCGGACGGTGATCAAGGGCTTAACCGACTCAGGAGGTGGTCGGTAAATAGATATTTCTGGTAGGCGCATTTTTTCGCAGATATCCTGATCACTATGTGGTTTAGGCTGCTGTGCTAATATTTATGTGTGGCACTGTATGCTGGAAGCAGAATGTATTTGGGAGTATATGTTACAGAAGCGATTTTTTTGAGGGTGTAGAACACTAAATACGCATACGTTTTAAGGTTTATATCGGTCATTTTGTTCAAATAGTATATCAGTTCTTCTCATCCTAACATTATCAATAAAAATCATAATGGTCATAATTAGTTCAAAAGTTTAAAGGTTTCAATTTATATATTTACTATAGTCCCATAAAATGTTTAAAAAATTTTAATAATTCTTTCGATCACACAAAAAGAAAATCCTCTCAAGTATCCTTCCTTCAAAGATTTGTTAGTGCAATTTCATCAGAAAAGAGTTCTCGCAAATACCTTGACAATGTATATTATGTTTAGACAGTTGTTTAGTAAAATGCGCCAAAAATTTGCACTTAACCCCGCAAACTCTGGTGAAATTGTGAATTACTGTAAATGTCCGCATAACATATGTTAGGTCTATACCTAAATCTGAAACGATTTCAACTAAATTTGGCAAACTTGACAATAGTATCATATTATCTTTGAACAAAATTTTAAGCGAATCATAAGTGTCAATCGGGCGAAAAATAAAGGGTGATTTGTTAAGAGCTTGATAACTTTTTTTAAAAAAAAAACGCATAAAATTTGCAAAATCTCATCGGTTCTTTATTTGAAACGTTAGATTGGTCCATGACATTTACTTTTTGAAGATAATTTCATTTAAATGTTGACCGCGGCTGCGTCTTAGGTGGTCCATTCGGAAAGTCCAATTTTGGGCAACTTTTTCGAGCATTTCGGCCGGAATAGCCCGAATTTCTTCGGAAATGTTGTCTTCCAAAGCTGGAATAGTTGCTGGCTTATTTCTGTAGACTTTAGACTTGACGTAGCCCCACAAAAAATAGTCTAAAGGCGTCAAATCGCATGATCTTGGTGGCCAACTTACCGGTCCATTTCTTGAGATGAATTGTTCTCCGAAGTTTTCCCTCAAAATGGCCATAGAATCGCGAGCTGTGTGGCATGTAGCGCCATCTTGTTGAAACCACATGTCAACCAAGTTCAGTTCTTCCATTTTTGGCAACAAAAAGTTTGTTAGCATCGAACGATAGCGATCGCCATTCACCGTAACGTTGCGTCCAACAGCATCTTTGAAAAAATACGGTCCAATGATTCCACCAGCGTACAAACCACACCAAACAGCGCATTTTTCGGGATGCATGGGCAGTTCTTGAACGGCTTCTGGTTGCTCTTCACTCCAAATGCGGCAATTTTGCTTATTTACGTAGCCATTCAACCAGAAATGAGCCTCATCGCTGAACAAAATTTGTCGATAAAAAAGCGGATTTTCTGCCAACTTTTCTAGGGCCCATTCACTGAAAATTCGACGTTGTGGCAGATCGTAAGTCTATTCATGATGAAATGTCAAAGCATACTGAGCATCTTTCTCTTTGACACCATGTCTGAAATCCCACGTGATCTGTCAAATACTAATGCATGAAAATCCTAACCTCAAAAGAATCACCCTTTATATATGGGAGATACCATATATGTATCTAACTCCGAACAGATTTCAACCAAATTCGGTATGTGTAGCTAGAATGTGAATTCTTTACCTGTGCAAAATTTAAAGTAAATCGGAGTGAAACATTGTTCTCCGGTGGTCATATGAGTCTAAATCGGGCTATAGATATATGTATATGGGATCTATATGTAAATCTGATCCGATTTCCACAAAGAAAAAATTATCGATTCAAAACTTGCGGAATTATTAAAAAACAAATATATACGGCCGTAAGTTCGGCCAGGCCGAATCTTATGTACCCTCCATCATGGATCGCGTGGAAACTTCTACTAAAGACGGTTATCCACAACTAAATTACTCGGATTGCGGCCGATGGCAATGCATCTTAAAACTTCTTAACATCATCTTCTAAATTGTAAGTTAGTCCATGCTGGATATATAGTAGACAAAAGAAAGGTTGATTAAATACGTATATATTCAGTTCTTGATCGATATATATATGGGGAAGAAATAATTACGAGCCGATATGAACTTTTGTGCTGTAATTATAGAGCCATAATTGAAATATGGGGGTCGCTTTATATGGGGGCTTTATACAATTATGAACACGAGTATTCCAAAAATGGCAGATTTTTTACTGTTTGGTAGATTAGTAGAATTCTTGATGTATATGTTGACAAAATTTTCTACAGAAATAAAATTCTGACAAAATTTTCTATAGAAATAAAATTTTCACAAAATTTTCTATAGAAATAAAATTTGGACAACATTTTCTGTCGAAATAAAATTTTGACAAAATTTTCTATAGAAATAAAATTTTGACAAAATTTTCTATAGAAATAAAATTTTGACAAAATTTTATATAGAAATAAAATTTAATTTTTTTTTAATTTTGTATAGAAATTATATTTTGACAACATTTTCGATTGAAATAAAATTTTGACAAAATTTTCTATAGAAATAAAATTTTGACAAAATTTTCTGTAGAAATAAAATTTTGACAAAAATTTTCTTTGACAAAATTTTCTGTAGAAATAAAATTTTGATAAAATTTTCTATAAACATAAAATTTTGACAAAATTTTCTGTAGAAATAAAATTTTGATAAAATTTTCTATAGAAATAAAATTAATTTTTTTTTAAATTTTCTATAGAAATTATATTATGACATCATTTTCTATAGAAATAAAATTAAATTTTTTTTTTAATTTTCTATAGACATGACATAATTTTCTATAGAAATAAAATTTTGACAAAATTTTCTATAGAAATAAAATTTTGACAAAATTTTCTATAGAAATGAAATTTTGACAAAATTTTCTATAGAAATAAAATTTTCTGTAGAAATAAAATTTTCTATAGAAATAAAATTTTGACAAAATTTTCTGTAGAAATAAAATTTTGACAAAATTTTCTGTAGAAATAAAATTTTGATAAAATTTTCTATACACTGAAAAAAATATTGTCGTGAGATCAAAGATTTCGTGTCTTTAAAATACGAATGCAAATTTTGCTTAGCATAGAAGACGCATTTCTCTAATATAAAGTTTTTTTCCTTATCCAAAAGTCGATAAACTTTTCAATGAAGTCGTATTGTCCTTATAATTAAGTGATTTGGCTTAAAAATGGGTATCATAACATGAAAGAAAAAATGTTTGGGCTAAGGTCAACTTTAATTCAGAAAAATTCTTTAAATTTAAAATCTTTGGAACCGGGCATGCTTTTTTTTCAGTGTAGGAATATAAAATTTTGGTAGATTAGTTTTGGCTCGAGTGGCAATGGTGATTTTTCTTGTTATTGGGGATCGGTTCTTTTGGGGGCTATATATAATATAGATCGATACGGACCAATTTGGGCATGGTTGTTATCTGCCATAGACTAGCGAAATATACCAAATTTCAATCGGATCGGATGAATTTTGCCACTTCAAAAGGATACGGAGGTCAAATCTGGGGATCGGTTTATTTGGGGCCTATATATAATTATGAATCGATACGGACCAATTTTTGCATGGTTGTTAGAGACCATATACTAACACCACGTAATAAGTTTCAACCGGATCGGATGAATTTTGCTCCTCCAAGAGGCTCCGGAGGTCAAATCTGCGCATCGGTTTATATGGGGGCTATATATAATTATGGACCAATTCTGGCATGGTTGTTAGATAGCATATACCAACACCACGTACCAAATTTCAACCAGATGAAATTTGCTTCTCTTAGAGGCTCCGCAAGCCAAATCGGGGGATCGGTTTATATGTGGGCTATATATAAATATGGACCGATGTGGACCAATTTTTGCATCGTTGTTAGAGACCATATACCAACATCATGTACCAAATTTCAGCTGGATCGGATGAAATTTACTTTTTTTTAAGGATACTCAAGCCACATCTGGGGGTCGGTTTATATGGAGGGCTATATATAATTATGGACCGATGTGGACCAATTTTTGCATGGTTGTTGGAGACCATATACCAACATCATGTACCAAATTTCAGCCAGATCGGATGAAATATGCTTCTCTTAGAGGCTCCGCATGCCAAATCTTGGGGTCCCTTTATATGGGGGCTATACGTAAAAGTGAACCGATATAGCCCATTTGCAACACCATCCGACCTACATCAATAACTACTACTTGTGCCAAGTGTCAAGTCGATAGCTGGTTTCGTTCAGAAGTTAGCGTGATTTCAACAGACAGACGGACGGACAGGCTTAGATCGACTCAGAATTTCACAATGACCCAGAATATACGAGTACTTTACGGGGTCTTAAAGCAATATTCCGATGTGTTACAAACGGAATGACAAAGTTAATATACCCCCATCCTATGGTGGAGGGTATAAAAAAAAGTTTTCTTTTAAATATTGCCGATTTTGGTGATTTGGGGAAGATGTCATATGGTCGATATAACGCTTAGAACGTATTCTTGTTTCGTGAGAAATCCAATGAAAAAAATTTACAGCAAAAAAACCTGCATTATTTTTCGAAAAAAAATTGGTCAAAATTCGGTATGTTTTGAAATTCAAACAACAACTTCTAATCAACATTTTGGAAAAAATGTAATGCCCAAATCTCACGATCTATTAGAGATACTCCTACAGGCACGCGAATAAGAGGAAATCGGTTCATAATTCCGGATTTGCAGGTACAAAAATATTTCATAAACCCAAGCTGATCAAACTTAGATGAAAACACCTCTGCTTTCATACAAAGAAAAAATTATATTGATTTATTTATCCATTCAAAAATGTCGTGGGCACAAAAGTTCTACGTATTAATATTCAGAGATTTTCGTGTGCGGTAGATGGAGAAGCAACTACTTGATCATTCCAGTCTATCCAGAGCACTTGAACTTTTTGGAATTTCAACGGCTTTTGCCCAATCCCATTTTTCAATATGTGTTGCATCAGTTCTCCCAATATGTTCATCTAAGATTTCTATCATTGCGGCGTGGACTTCGATTAAATCTGGCTTTCAATTTTTGGATCATTTCTGGCGTTGTTACCGTTTGTCCGTCCACATTTTGAATGCGGCAAACACTCCAGTATGATGGTAACGAGCAATAGTACGAGAAACAAACGACTTACTCACATTTAAATGTTGACGACAGCTTATTGGGTCTTTCCAGCCAAATATAAAGCAATAACACTATCACCCCACATTTCAATCACGAATAACTTTTCTAAATTTCTGAATGCAATAGATCAAAATGCTTTTGTAAGCTAGGAAACAATACAATGAACAGTCTCTGGAAAAATCTGTCAGCGGTCAGGCGAATGGAAATTATAGCAACCTGAAGTTGGTTTCAATTCATATTAGTCAAACTGTATATGTCCCAAACATTTTATACTATTTTTTGAACATTATATATTTGTACTTGTTTAAAATTATGTTTAAAAATTGAGTCCCAAACATATAAGTGAGTCCGAAATAATGGGCTGTCACTAAACCTTACCTAAAATTGTCTTTCATATTTACCGATATGCCAAACCATTTTACCTATGGTCCGACAGATTATACATTTGTAATCCATCGGAAACTAGACTCGTTTGGATTATAAATTCTTTATGATCGAGAAAATAGTTATATGTATATGTTACCACATGGAATCTCTTACCAATATTTCGATTAGATACAAACAAAATGGAGCATTTCTTATAATAGATAATGTTTAAAATTTACTATCTATGCGATTGGCAATATGAACTTCATTTTGCTAACGATGCTTGTTTTAAGCATTATACGATGAGCTTTCCTTTCGTTGTTTAAGTGAAAACTGATTACCGATACTCCATCGCTAAGTTTCAATATCACCATTTACCATCGATTCAATGTGGCGCATTGGCAGGATATCAAAGGATGCCGTAGTCATTACTAGCATGTTACCATGGCTATGGCTCCGCTATGCTAGTAGAGTTGTGTCTGTATTGACAGCCATCGCATAGAGTACGACATAGTATCGAACTGATAAACTGATGTCATTACACGAAACGGCGAGAAGAAACGTGCAAATGACACAAATTGAAGTGACAGATTCAAACACGGATCCTGACACCGGTTATACAGAAGATTGCACTACGATAATATTTAAATTCATATTTAATAAAGCGAATGCTATCGAACGACTCTCAAGGGAAATGATGGAAATTAATTAAGGAAAAAAGAACGCAGAAACAGAAACAATATAACTACTATAGAATATTTAAGTATGTACATTATAAATATTTTATATTTAAATATCGTATTATCTATGAAAGTGCAATAAATGTCAAAATATATTGGCATGTTAAATTGATTATGTCGAGAGAGAGAGATTTTAAAGTATTGTGACTATAGGACGAAAGGTATAATAGTTTAGTGTGATTGTATGGCGAAATATCTTTTGAAGTTGCTTTCTTTTGATGGATTTTTTAAAGAGTTTCATGTAAAGGGGTTTCCAACAAGAGGTGGTGTTCTATAAGAATTTTTATAGAAAATTTTGTTAAAATTTTATTTCTATAGAAAATTTTGTCAAAATTTTATTTCTATAGAAAATTTTGTAAAAATTTTATTTCTGTAGAAAATTTTGTAAAAATTTTATTTCTAGAAAAAATGTTGTCAAAATGTTATTTCTATAGAATATTTTGTCAACATTTTATATCCAAAGAATATTTTGTCAACATTTTATTTCTATAGAAAATTGTGTCAAATTATATTTCTATAGAAACATTTTTCAAAATTTTATTTCTAAATTTTGTCAAAATTTTATTTTCATAGAAAATTTTGTCAAAATTTTATTTCTATATTATTTTTTGCAATTATAAAGGAAAATTTCTTAGTTTGAAAGAAAAAAATTACAAATATGTCATACGAAGTTCATGATGGGCCAATTATTGGTAATTTTGAGAAATTCTGAACTTTTTTCCATGAGTCCCAATTTAGTTAATCTTTATGGTTCATTTGTATTTAATTTTTCCCCTTTTTATACCTTCCACCATAGGATGGGGGCGTATATTAACTTTGTCATTCCGTTTGTAACACATCGAAATATTGCTCTAAGACCCCATAAAGTATATATATTCTGGATCGTGGTGAAATTCTGTGTCGATCTAAGCCTGTCTGTCCGACCGTCTGTTGAAATCAAGCTAACTTCCGAACGAAACAAGCTATCGACTTGAAGCTTGACACAAGTAGTTTTTATTGATGTAGGTCGGATGGTATTGCAAATGCACCATATCGGACCATTTTTGCGTATAAACCGACGCTCAGATTTGGCTTGCGGAGCCTCTTGCAGGAGCAAAATTCATCCGATCCGGCTGAAATTTGGTACATGGTGTTAGTAAGTGGTCTCTAACAACTATGCAAATTGGTCCAAATCGGTCCATAATTATATATAGCCGCTATATAAACCGATCCCCAGATTTGGCTTGCGGAGCCTCTAAGAGAAGCAATTTTCATCCGATCCGGCTGAAATTTGGTACATGATGTAAGTATATGCACAGAAAAAAAAGTGTCTCATAAATTTAAGAAGATTTTTACAATAATTTATTACAATAATTTTCCAGAATTTTAGTTCATTTTTCGTATCTTCAACGAAAATTAACTACTCGAAAGGAAATTTTACAAATTCTAAGTAGCAATCGTTTAGTTCATGGCCTACAAAATACGATGGAAATTTCCTTAAAAAATTTCTTAACTGGTAGTTAAAAATTCGTTTGTTATGCTATAAAACTACTTGTGAAATGTAAAGTATTTTCTAAATAATAAGTGCAATTTACTATAAGATTTTTTTGTATGAGAAAATATTTTTTTACGAAAAATGAACTTGAAAGTGGATAGCAATTTCTTACTGACAATTCCTATGTTAATAATTGTTGGTAAAAAATTACCCAATGAAATATTTTTAGTTCACATGTAATTAAATTTATAGACATTTTCGTCAAAAATGGTAGATAACATTTCATGAAAATTTTGCAAATTTTAAGTTAAACGTTTCATCGTTCATAAACTGGTGTGCCTTTACGAATATTATTCTTAGAGTAAATTGTCAGCAGATGCGATGAACTAATGCATAGTACAGAGATCTCTATCGGCATAGTGAAATGTGATTAATGTAAAGATGATGTTACTTGAGTTTTGTTGTGTATACATGAGCGTGGGGTTGTTTTTATTTTGGTTCATTTAGTGGTTTGTGTGTGTGTGTTTATTATTCGCGAATGGTTTATTTGGCTGGATGAGGCGTTGTTTTCAATAAAGGCTAATGTGTTTTTGTTGTTGTAGGAATGTTTTGGCTTTGCTTGGTTTTGTTTGCATGCTTCAGTTGTATAGTTGGCGTTGGCGTTGGCGTGGGCTGTTGCATCTTTTAATATGCAACAAGGGAATATAAAGGCATGGAATATTTTTGAATTTTGAGACATATATTGGTGTTTGTTTATTAAACCTTTTAAATGAAAGTTATTAATATTTTGTCGGTAGTTTCGAGAAAAGTTATTAAGAATATTTAGGAAAATATGTTGAAATTGAAAGTGTATTGAAATTTTTATTATTCAATGTAAAAAATTAATATTCAATTCCAGATGAATTTGGAAAATTTTTGTTATATCTCAGCGTATAGTTTAGCTATAAATTGGTAAGTATTGTTTTTATACCCTCCACCATAGGATGGGGGGTATATTAACTTTGTCATTCCGTTTCTAACACATCGAAATATTGCTCTAAGACCCCATAAAGTATATATATTCTGGGTCGTGGTGAAATTCTGAGTCGATCTGAGCGTGTCCGTCCGTCCGTCCGTCCGTCCGTCTGTTGAAATCACGCTAACTTCCGAACGAAACAAGCTATCGACTTGAAACTTGGCACAAGTAGTTGTTATTGATGTAGGTCGGATGGGATTGCAAATGGGCCATATCGGTCCACATTTACGTATAGCCCCCATATAAACGGACCCCCAAATTTGGCTTGCGAGGCCTCTAAGAGAAGCAAATTTCATCCGATCCGCCTGAAATTTGGTAGATCGTGTTAGTATATGGTCTCTAACAACCATGCAAAAATTGGTCCACATCGGTCCATAATTATATATAGCCCCCATATAAACCGATCCCCCGATTTGGCTTGCGAGGCCTCTAAGATAAGCAAATTTCATCCGATCCGGCTGAAATTTGGTATATGGTGTTAGTGTATGGTCTCTAACAACCACGCAAAAATTGGTCCACATCGGTTCATAATTATATATAGCCTCCATATAAACCGATCCCCCGATTTGGCTTGCGAGGCATCTAAGAGAAGCAAATTTCATCCGATCCGGCTGAAATTTGGTACATGGTGTTAGTATATGGTCTCTAACAACCATGCAAAAATTGGTCCACATCGGTCCATAATTATATATAGCCCCCATATAAACCGATCCCCCGATTTGGTTTGCGAGGCCTCTAAGAGAAGCGAGTTTCATCCGATCCGGCTGAAATTCGGTACATGGTGTTAGTATATGGTCTCTACAAACCATGCAGAAATTGGTCCACATCGGTCCATAATTATATATAGCCCCCATATAAACCGATCCCCCGATTTGGATTGCGAGGCCTCTAAGAGAAGCGAGTTTCATCCGATCCGGCTGAAATTTGGTACATGGTGTTAGTATATAGTCTCTAACAACCATGCAAAAATTCTTCCACATCGGTCCATAATTATATATAGCCCCCATATAAACCGATCACCAGATTTGATCTCCGGAGCCTCTTGGAAGACCAAAATTCATCTGATTCAGTTGAAATTTGGTACGTGGTGTTAATATATGGCCTCAAACTCCCATGCAAAAATTGGTCGAAATCGGTCCATAATTATATATAGCCCCCATATAAACCGATCCCCAGATTTGATCTCCGGAGCCCCTTGGAAGAGGAAAATTCATCCGATTCGGTTTAAATTTGGAACATGGTGTTAAAATGTGGTCTCTATCAAACACGCAAGAATTGGTCCATATCGGTCCATAATTATATATAGCCCCCATATAAACCGTTCCCCAGGTTTGATCTCCGGAGCCTCTTGGAGGAGCAAAATTCATCCGATCCGGTTGAAATTTGCAACGTGGTGTTAGTATAAGGCCGCTAATAACCATGCCAAACTTGTTCCATATCGGTCTATAGTTATATATAGCCGATCCCCAATCACACAATGCCACTCGAGACAAAAATAATCTACCAACATTTTATTTTTATAGAAAACAATGTCAAAATGGTATTTCTATAGAAAATTTTGTCAAAATTTTATTTCTATAGAAAAATTTGTCAAAATTTAATTTCTATAGAAAATTTTGTCAACATTTTATTTGTATAGAAAATTTTGTCAAAATTTTATTTTTATAGAAAATTTTGTCAAAATTTTATTTCTATAGAAAATGTTATCAAAATTTTGTTTTGTATAGACAATTTTTTCTATAGTTTATTTCTATAGAAAATTTTTTCCAAATTTTGCTTCTATAGAAAATGTTGTCAAAATATTATTTTGTCAAAATTTTATTTCTATAGAAACTTTAAACTTATTTATATACTTATTTAATCGGCCTTTTTTAGTTTAATATATACCACGTATAGACTATGTGGTATATATTACGGTGTTAGGAAGTTTTAAGATATCTTGCCATCGGCAAGTGTTACCGCAACCCAAGTAATTCGATTGTGGATGACAGTCTTCAGTAGAAGTTTCTACGCAATCCATGGTGGAGGGTGCATAAGCTTCGGCCTGGCCGAACTTACGGCCGTATATACTTGTTTTAATATGGCTTTCTTTTAAAAATAATATTTTTTATATATAGTATTATTTGTTAATTATTTTTTTTTTTGGAAACCAGTTTAATGTTTTTCTTTGTTGTAAAAGCAATATTTAATTTCAGAGCAACTCCAGATGGGTTCGAAAATAGAGAATTGGTAAGTTTTCTTTTAAAATTTGGCTTTCTTTCAACTAGAATATTTACGTTTTTATGACCTTTTTATCATCAAAATTATAGGTTTTTAATACCTTATTTTAGTATTTCTTTAATCAATTTTTTTGGAAACCAATGTAATATTTTAATGTAAAAAACAAATATTTAATTTCAGAATAACCCCTTAAAAATTTGAAAAAAATGTTAGTACTCCTTTGCTTGTAATTTAATAGTGAATGGGTAAGAATTCTTTAACTTTCTTTTAACCAGAATATTTGTTTTTTATGCATAATATTATTTTTTTCATTAGATTTTTTGGAAACCTATTTAATAATTTTATTTAATGTAAAAAATAAATATTTAATTTCAGAATAGCCCAAATAAATTTGGACAACTTTTTATATTTCCCCTCAGCGTACAATTTAATAGAGAATTGGTAAGTTTTATATTAAAACTCTGGCTTTCTTTCAACTAGAATATTTATTTTATTATATCCTTCACATCGATAACAACACAGTTTTATGAGTTTATATGGAATACTTCATTATTTCTCTAATTGTTTCAGGTACCAATTTTATGAAATACGTTTTCCAAAGAAAAGTTGAATTCCTTAAGTTACAAGTAAGTTACAAGCTAAAATGAAGAATTAAAATTATATTTCATTACATGGTGTTAATTTTTAACAATTTTCATTATTGTTTCCATTTTTTTCCAGCAAGATATGTGAAAAAAAGGATAAGTCAAAATGTCCAAACAGCGGGTTCAAATGAACTACTCTCTGTTCCACGTGGTCATAATTTTTATTCACAAAAAACATTGTATTAAGAACTTTCATCATAAGTTTTTATAATAAAGTACTTTTGCTTAAAGAAAGTTTAATTTTAATGTATGAAAATTTTCATAATAGTAAAACGGTTTGTTGTTCCTTTAATTATTTAATTTCTCTGTACTGTGGAATGATTGATTTAAAAATAGTTTAATCGTCGACATTTTAAAGAGACTGTTAACCAATTTTTATTATCGGGTTTCCCACAAAATAAGCAAGTAAAACAAAATAATACTGACTTTTTAACTTGGTAGGGGTATATAAATCTTATGGTGTTGTAAAAATGAACTGAACTACAATGTTATAGATGAACTATGAACTATGAAAAGATGAATTCCTTAAGTTACAAGTAAGTTACAAGCTAAAATGAAGAATTAAAATTATATTTCATTACATGGTGTTAATTTTTAACAATTTTCATTATTGTTTCCATTTTTTTCCAGCAAGATATGTGAAAAAAAGGATAAGTCAAAATGTCCAAACAGCGGGTTCAAATGAACTACTCTCTGTTCCACGTGGTCATAATTTTTATTCACAAAAAACATTGTATTAAGAACTTTCATCATAAGTTTTTATAATAAAGTACTTTTGCTTAAAGAAAGTTTAATTTTAATGTATGAAAATTTTCATAATAGTAAAACGGTTTGTTGTTCCTTTAATTATTTAATTTCTCTGTACTGTGGAATGATTGATTTAAAAATAGTTTAATCGTCGACATTTTAAAGAGACTGTTAACCAATTTTTATTATCGGGTTTCCCACAAAATAAGCAAGTAAAACAAAATAATACTGACTTTTTAACTTGGTAGGGGTATATAAATCTTATGGTGTTGTAAAAATGAACTGAACTACAATGTTATAGATGAACTAAAATTTAAGAGAATTATAAACTAGACAAGTTGAAAAAATCTTAAGGGCTAAATCATGGTCAATATTACTACAGTTTAGTTCATTTTGCAATGGAAAAGGGTTCACTGTTTTTTCAGTGTGGTCTCCAACAACTATGATACGTTGTGCTACTATATGGTATCGAACAACCAAGGAATTGGTCCATAATTATATGTTGCCCACATATAAACCGATCCCCAGATTTGTTCTCCGGAGCCCCTTGGAAGAGCAAAATTCACCGGATCCGGTTGAAATTTGGAACGTGGCGTTAGTATATGGCCGGTAACAACCATGCCAAAATTGGTCCATATCTGTCTATAGTTATATATAGCCTATCCCCAAAAATAATCTACCAAAATTTTATTACTATAGAAAATTTTGTCCAAATTTTATTATTATACAAAATTTTGTCAAGAATTTATTTCTACAGAAAATTTTGTCAAACTGAATTATAAGAGGTTGGCTGATAACTCCCCGGTCTAACAAAGAAAAACACATTTTTTTGTCAAAATTCGTTTTTATTATTCAACATAGTTCCCTTCAAGAGCGATACAACGATTACAACGACCTTCCAATTTTTATACCCACCACCATAAAATGGTGACTGGGGTATAATAAGTTTGTCATTCCGTTTGTAACACATCGAAATATCGATTTCCGACTATATAAAGTATATATATTCTTGATCAGGGAGAAATTCTAAGACGATATAACGATGTCCGTCTGTCCGTCTGTCTGTCTGTCTGTCTGTTGTAATCACGCTACAGTCTTCAATAATGAAGCAATCGTGCTGAAATTTTGCACAAACTCGTCTTTTGCCTGCAGGCAGGTCAAGTTCGAAGATGGGCTATATCGATCCAGGTTTTGATATAGTCCCCATATAAACCGACCTCCCGATTTGGGGTCTTGGGCTTATAGAAATCGTAGTTTTTATCCAATTTGCCTGAAATAAGAAATCTAGAGGTTCTTTATGACCACAAAGAGGTGTGCCAAAAATTGTGAGTATCGGTCCATGTTTTGGTATAGCCCCCATATAGACCGATCTCCCGATTTTATTTCTTGGGCTTGTAGAAACCGCAGTTTTTATTCAATTTACCTGAAATTGGAAATCTAGAGGTATTGTAGGACCACAAATACGTGTGCCAAAAATTGTGAGTATCGGTCCATGTTTTGGTATGGTCCCCATATAAAACGACCTCCCGATTTGGGGTCTTGGGCTTATAGAAACCGTAGATTTCATCCAATTTGTCTGAAATTGGAAATCTAGAGGTATTTGAGGACCATAAAGAGGTGTGCCGAAAATGGTGAGTATCGGTCCATATTTTGGTATAGCCCCCATATAGACCGATTTCCCGATTTTACTTCTTGGGCTTCTAGAATCCGAAGTTTTTATCCTATTTGCCTGAAATTGGAAATCTAGAGGTATTTTCGGGTCATAAAGAGGTGTGCCGAAAACGGTGAGTATCGGTCCATATTTTAGTATAGCCCCCAAAAGAACGATCTCCCGATTTAACTCCTTGGGTTTCTAGAAATCGTACTTTTTATCTGATTTGCCTGAAATTGTAAATATTCTGGTATTTTAGGCTCACAAAAACGTGTATCGGATTAAGTTTTTATCGGTCCATTTGGTAATGCCTCCATATAGACCGACTTCACTTCTTGAGGGTGTAGAAGGCGCACTGATCATGAAAATTGCTTGAAACTCAATGTAAAATTTCCAAATTTTACTTCTACAGATTTAAGATTTCAAATCAAGACGTTATTTTATAATTTTCTTGCACACTTACAAGAGATGTTAATGATTCCTCTAAAACTCAAACAAAAATTGTTCTTATAAATCCAGAATCTGGTATAGTCCTCATAGGTGAAGTCTTTAAATTTATCTTCGGGAAGTGTCCTCAAGTCCTCAAGCCCTCCTGAAATTTCAAAGGAAACCCTAATATTTGGTTCATGGTGGTGGGTATTTAAGATTCGGCCCGGCCGAACTTAGTGCTGTATATACTTGTTTGATATCATTTTGGTAGTACTCCTTCGGTTTTGCCTCAAAATAGGCCTCAGTTTCGGCGATCACCTCTTCATTGAAGCCAAATTTTTTCTCTGCGAGTATCCTTTTGAGGTCTGCGAACAAGAAAAAGTCGCTGGGGGCCAGATTTGGAGAATACGGTGGGTGGGGAAGCAATTCGAAGCCGAATTCATGAATTTTTGCCATCGTTCTCAATGGCTTGTGGCACGGTGCGTTGTCTTGGTGGAACAATACTTTTTTCTTCTTCAAATGGGGCCGTTTTGCCGCGATTTCGACCTTCAAACGCTCCAATAACGCCATATAATAGCCACTGTTGATGGTTTTTCCCTTCTCAAGATAATCGATAAAAGGTATTGCATGCGCATCCCAAAAAACAGAGGTCATTACTTTGCCAGCGAACTTTTGAGTCTTTCCACGCTTCGGAAACGGTTCACCGGTCGCTGTCCACTCAGCCGACTGTCGATTGTACTCAGGAGTGTAGTGATGTAGCCATGTCTCATCCATTGTCACATATCGACGGAAAAACTCGGGTGTATTACGAGTTAACAGCTGCAAACACCGCTCAGAATCATCAACACGTTGTTGTTTTTGGTCAAATGTGAGCTTGCGCGGCACTCATTTTGCACAGAGGTTCCGCGTATCCAAATATTGATGAATGATATGATCAACACGTTCCTTTGACATTTTTAAGGCCTCTGCTATCTCGATCAACTTCATTTTACGGTCATCATTTGTGGATTTTTTTGATGTTTTCGTCGGTAACCACCTCTTTCTGGCGTCCACTGCGTTCACCGTCTTCCGCACTCATTTCACCACGCTTGAATTTTGCATACCAATCAATTATTGTTAATTTCCCTGGGTCAGAGTCCAGAAACTCATTATCCAGCCATGTTTTTTCTTCCACCGTATTTTTCCCCTTAAGAAAACAGTATTTTATCAAAACACGAAATTCCTTTTTTTCCATTTTTTTCACAATAACAAAAGTTGCTTCACAAAAGACGCTCTATCTCACAAACTAATTGATTTACAGACATCAAATTTTGACACGAAACATTTGAAGGTTGGTACTATATAAAAATAATATGCATTTAATACTAGCGACGTCATCTATGTGTCAGACCGGGGACTTATCAGCCAACCTGTTAAGTATTTAATCGACATTTTTTAGTTTAATATATACCCCGTATGGACTTACTTACAATTGAGAAGACGGTGTTAAGAAGTTTTAAGATAGCTTGCCATCGGCAAGTGTTACCGCAACCCAAGTAATTCGATTGTGGATGACAGTCTATAGTAGAAATTTCTATGCAATCCATGGTGGTGGGTACATAAGATTCGGCATGGCCGAACTTACGGCTGTATATACTTGTTTCCCTTTTTGTAGTTCATTTAACTAACGTACGTTAAAACTATTAAAGTCAAAAAAACTTTATCAAAAAATAATAATTCCATGAACTAAAATAGATTTATATTGGCTTTCATTCTTGTTTTAAAGACAAGAATTCTGTGTGCTTACTTACCAATCTCTTATGTATAAGTATATTTACACTTGATTCTATTTCAATTATGGTTTTACCTATTTCCTTATGATTCTATTTCACATTTACCCATAGTTTAAATAAAATATCTATTCACTTGTATTTCTTTAAAACACTCAATACTAGCACTCGAAGTCATCCTACTGTAAAGCAAACATTTAAAACCTCTATGACCGCCCAAGACTTGCGTATGGTCTATTTAGAGAATTTTTCACAAAGTTCCAAGAAAAATACACCTAGAACATTGTTTGAAAACTACTATAGAATTCATTGCCATTAGAAATCTAAAGTCACCACAAGAAGTTCTTCTTCACTTCCTTCCACATTTCAAGGCAAATTGAATCTTTAACACAAAACCATAAAGACATCATTGGCCAACCAAAGTTAAGCAAAATATTTGCAGAAATGCAGAAATGCTCACTCCCAAGAATTTGGCCACACAAAAGTTGCAATTTCTCGAACTTTTCTCGACTTTCCACACAAAAACAAACATAAGTAAGTAAATAAAGGGTGATTCTTTTGAGGATAGGATTTTCATGCATTAGTATTTGACAGATCACGTGGGATTTCAGACATGGTGTCAAAGAGAAAGATGCTCAGTATGCTTTGACATTTCATCATGAATAGCCGAACGATCTGCCACAACGTCGAATTTTCAGTGAATGGGCCCTAGAAAAGTTGGCAGAAAATCCGCTTTTTTATCGACAAATTTTGTTCAGCGATGAGGCTCATTTCTGGTTGAATGGCTACGTAAATAAGCAAAATTGCCGCATTTGGAGTGAAGAGCAACCAGAAGCCGTTCAAGAACTGCCCATGCCTCCCGAAAAATGCACTGTTTGGTGTGGTTTGTACGCTGGTGGAATCATTGGACCGTATTTTTTCAAAGATGCTGTTGGACGCAACGTTACGGTGAATGGCGATCGCTATCGTTCGATGCTAACAAACTTTTTGTTGCCAAAAATGGAAGAACTGAACTTGGTTGACATGTGTTTTCAACAAGATGGCGCTACATGCCACACAGCTCGCGATTCTATGGCCATTTTGAGGGAAAACTTCGGAGAACAATTCATCTCAAGAAATGGACCGGTAAGTTGGCCACCAAGATCATGCGATTTGACGCCTTTAGACTATTTTTTGTGGGGCTACGTCAAGTCTAAAGTCTACAGAAATAAGCCAGCAACTATTCCAGCTTTGGAAGACAACATTTCCGAAGAAATTCGGGCTATTCCGGCCGAAATGCTCGAAAAAGTTGCCCAAAATTGGACTTTCCGAATGGACCACCTAAGACGCAGCCGCGGTCAACATTTAAATGAAATTATCTTCAAAAAGTAAATGTCATGGACCAATCTAACGTTTCAAATAAAGAACCGATGAGATTTTGCAAATTTTATGCGTTTTTTTTTTTTAAAAAGTTATCAAGCTCTTAACAAATCACCCTTTATTATGAGTAATGGACCACAATCATCTTTACAATAATTTGTTGAATTGTTGTAGTTCCGGTACCAGTTCCTATCATCTTTCATGGCCAGAAAATGGGACATTGTAATATTGTATAAATTTTAGGTTAATTTAATTGTTTCCAAAGATAAATGCAAAGAGAAGGAAATGAAAATTTGAATGTTGTTTTACTTTATCACTTTGTTGTTGTTGTCTGTTTTTGCTTTCTACAATTTGAGGTGGCATGATAAGAAGGGTTTTGGTTTTGTTTTCTTTAAGAAAATTTTAAAAGTAAGATTTTGTAATATTTACTGATAACATTCAATGTAGAAATGAAAGGATTAATAACATAAGATGGTAAAACAGCTTTCCATTCGTTTAACCATTTGACAACGAATGGGGTATATATCCCATTTTGTATATGTACTGTAAAATCGACATTTATCAACCAATTTTCAAAAAATTAGATCCTATTGACACAGAACACATGTAGCTAAGAAGTTGTGAATTTTAATTGGAACATTTGTACCTTATGTGTGGGAAAGTAAAAAACACAAAAAATCATTGGAAAGGTAATTGAAAGAACTTTATTCTTATGTAATTGAAAAAAAAAACAAGTAAGGAAAGTCTCAAGTCGGGCGGGGCCGACTATATTATACCCTGCACCACTTTGCAGATCTAAATTTTCGATACCATATCACATCCGACAAATGTGTTGGGGGCTATATTTAAAGGTTTGTCCCAAATACATACATTTAAATATCACTCGATCTGGACAGAATTTGATAGACGTCTATAAAATCTATAGACAAAAAATTTAAGTCAGCTAATGCACTAGGGTGGAACACAATGTTAGTACAAAAATATGGGAAACATTTAAATCTGAAGCAATTTTAAGGAAACTTCGCAAAAGTTTATTTATGATTTATCGCTCGATATATATGTATTAGAAGTTTAGGAAAATTACAGTCATTTTTACAACTTTTCGACTAAGCAGTGGCGATTTAACAAGGAAAATGATGGTATTTTGATCATTTTTGTAGAAATCAGAAAAACATTTACATTTATAAATCTGAACCGATTTTAACCAAATTTGGCACGCATAGCTACAATGCTAATTCTACTCCCTGTGAAAAATTTCAACTAAATCGGAGTTAAAAATTGGCCTCTGTGGTCATATGAGTGTAAATCGGGCGAAAGCTATATATGGGATCTATATCTAAATCTGAACCGATTTCAACCAACTTTGGCACACATAGCTACAATGCTAATTCTACTCCCTGTGCAAAATTTCAACTACATCGGAGTTAAAAATTGGTCTCTGTGGTCATTTGAGTGTAAATCGGGCGAAAGCTATATATGGGAGCTATATCTATATCTGAACCGATTTCAACCAAATTTGACACGCATAGCTATAATGCTAATTCTACTCCCTGTGCAAAATTTCAACTAAATCGGAGCAAAAAATTGGCCTCTGTGGGCAAATGAGTGTAAATCGGGCGAAAGCTATATATGGGAGCTATATCTAAATCTGAACCGATTTGGCTGACATTTTGCAAGTTTTTCGAGACTCATAAAATATTTGAGGAAGATCGGTTGATATACACGCCAATTATGACCAGATCGGTGAAAAATATATATGGCAGCTATATCTAAATCTGAACCGATTTTTTTCAAAATCAATAGGGATCGTTTTTGAGCCGAAACAGGACCCTATACCAAATTTTAGGACAATCGGACTAAAACTGCGAGCTGTACTTTGCACACAAAAATACACCAACAGACAGACAGACAGACGGACATCGCTAAATCGACTCAGAATTTAATTCTAAGACGGTAGGTATACTAAACGATGGGTCTCAGACTTTTCCTTCTTGGCGTTACATACAAATGCACAAACTTATTATACCCTGTACCACAGTAGTGGTAAAGGGTATAAAAAAACAAGTATATACGGCCGCAAGTTCGGCCAGGCCGAATCTTATGTACCCACCACCATGGATTGCGTAGAAACTTCTACGAAAGACTATCATCCACAATCGAACTACTTGGGTTGTGGTATCTTAAAACTTCTTAACATCGTTTTCTAAATTGTGATTTAGTCCATACATGGTATATATTAGACAAAAAAGTTATGTATAGTTAAGTCTACAAATAATTACGAATCGATATGGACTTTTTGTACGTAGAGAGCCAGAATTGAAACTTGATATGGACCAATTTTTGTGTGATTGGGGATCGATTTATCTGAGGGCCATATATAACTATAGACCGATATGGACCTAGTTAAGCATGGTTGTTAACGACCATATATTTACTAGCACAATGTACCAAATTTCAACTCACTCGGATGAAATTTGCTCCTCCAAGAGGTTCCAAAACCAAATCTCGGGATCGGTTTATATGGGGCTATGTACGATTATGGACTAATATGGACCACTTTTGGCATGGTTGTTAAATATCATATACTACCACCACGTACCAAATTTCAACCAGATCCGATGAATTTTGCTTCTCCAAAAGGCACCGGAGGTCAAATCTGGGGATCGGTTTATATGGGAGCTATATATAATTATGGACTGATAGGAACCGATTCCTGCATGGTTGTTGGATACCATATACTAACATCACGTATCAAATTCCAACCGAATGGGAAGAATTTTGCTTTTTTTCAAGGGGCTCTGGAGGTCAAATCTGGTGATCGGTTTATATGGGGCCTATATATAATTATGGACCGATATCGACCAATTTTTGCATGGGAGTTTGAGGCCATATATAAACACCACGTACCAAATTTCAACTGAATCAGATGAATTTTGGTCTTCCAAGAGGTTCCGGAGGTCAAATCTGGTGATCGGTTTATATGGGGGCTATATATAATTATGAACCGATGTGGACCAATTTTTACATGGTTGTTAGAGACCATATACTAACATCACGTACCAAATTTCAGCCGGATCGGATGAAATTTGCTTCTCTTAGAGGCCTCGCATTATATAATTATGGACCGATGTGGACCAATTTTTGCATGGTTGTTAGAGACCATATACTTACACCATGTACCAAATTTCAGCCGGATCGGATGAAATTTGCTTCTCTTAGAGGCCTCGCAAGCCAAATCGGGGGATCGGTTTATATGGGGACTATATATAATTATGGACCGATGTGGACCAATTTTTGCATGGTTGTTAGAGACCATATACTGATACCATGTTCCAAATTTTAGCCGGATCGGATGAAATTTGCTTCTCTTAGGGGCCTCGCAAGCCAAATCGGGGGATCGGTTTATATGGGGGCTATATATAAGTATGGACCGATGTGGACCAATTTTTGCATGGTTGTTAGAGACCATATACTTACACCATGTACCAAATTTCAGCCGGATCGGATGAAATTTGCTTCTCTTAGAGGCCTCGCAAGCCAAATTTTGGGGTCCCTTTATATGGGGGCTATACGTAAAAGTGGACCGATATGGCTCATTTGCAATACCATCCGACCTACATCAATAACAACTACTTGTGCCAAGTTTCAAGTCGATAGCTTGTTTCGTTCGGAAGTTAGCGTGATTTCAACAGACGGGCGGACGGACGGACGGACGGACATGCTCAGATCGACTCAGAATTTCACCACGACCCAGAATATATATACTTTATGGGGTCTTAGAGCAATATTTCGATGTGTTACAAACGGAATGACAAAGTTAATATACCCCCCATCCTATGGTGGTGGGTATAAAAACAATTATATACGGCCGTAAGTTCGGCCAGGTCGAATCTTAAATACCCGCCACCATGAATCAAATATTAGGGTTTCCTTTGAAATTTCAAGGGGTTTGAGGACAAATCAAGCAGAACAGTTCAAACAGTACACTTCTCGAAGATAAATTTAAAGATTTTACCTATGAATACTATATCAGATACTGGATTTGTAAGTACCATTTTTGTTTGAGTTTTAGAGGAATCATTAAGATCTCTTGTAAGTGTGCAAGAAAATTATAAAATAACGTCTTGATTTGAAATCTTAAACCTGTAGATTTTCACCCGAGAAGTAAAATCTGGAAGTTTTACATTGAGTTTCAAGCAATGATCGGTGCGCCTTCTATACTCTCAAGAAGTGAAATTTCAGGCAAATCGGATAAACACTACGGTTTTTAGAAACCCAAGGAGTTAAAACGGGAAATCGTTCTTATGGGGGCTATAATAAAACATGGACCGATACTCACCGTTTTCGGCACACCTTTTTATGGTCCTAAAATAATTCTAGATTTCGAATTTGATGCAAATTGGATAAAAACTAAGGTTTCTAGAATCCCAAACAATAAAATCATTTCTTGCACCCCTATTTATAGTTCTAAACAACCTCCAACAACCACGGTTTCTACAAACCCAAAAAATAAAATCGGGAGATCGGTCTATATGGGTTCTATACTAAAACATTGATCGATACTCAACATTTTCGGCGTATCTCTTTATGGTCCAAAAATAATTCTAGATTTCGAATTTCATGCAAATTGGATAAAAACTACGGTTTTTATAATCCCAAGAAATAAAATCCGGAGATCGGTCTATATTGGGGATATACCAAAACATGAACCAATACACGCCCTTTTCGGCCCACCTCTTTATGGTCATAAAATACTTCTAGATTTCCAATTTCAGGCAAATTGGATAAAAACTACAGTTTCTATAAGTCCAAGAAGTAAAATCGGGCGATTGGTCTATATGGGGGATATACCAAAACATGGACCGATACTCACCATTTTCGGCACACCTCTTTATGGTCCAAAAATACCTCCAGATTTCCAATTTCACTCAAATTGGATAAAAACTTCGGATTCTAGAAGCCCAAGAAGTAAAATCGGGAAATCGGTCTATATGGGGGCTATACCAAAACATGGACCGATACTCACCATTTTCGGCACGCCTATTTATGGTCCTAAAATACCTCTAGATTTCCAATTTCAGGCAAAGTGGATAAAAGCTACAGTTTCTATAAGCCCAATACGCCAAATCGGGAGGTCGGTTTATATGGGGATCATACCAAAACATGGACCGATGCTCACCATTTTTGGCATATCTCTTTATGGTTCTAAAATACCTCTAGATTTCCAATTTCTGGTAAATTGAATAAAAACTGCGGATTCTAGAAGTCCAAGAAGTAAAATCGGGAAATCGGTCTATATGGGGGCTATACCTAAACATCAACCGATAGTCTCCATTTTTGGCACACCTCTTTATGGTGCTAAAATACCTCTAGATTTCCAATTTCAGGCGAATCGGATAGAAACCGATTCTAGAAGCCCTAGAAATATAATCGGGAGATCGGACCATATTGGGGCTATACCAAAACACGGACCGATACTCACCATTTTCGGCACAACTCTTTATGGTCATAAAATACCTCCAGATTTCAAAATTTCAGGGAAATTGGATAAATACGACGATTTCTATAAGCCCAAGAATAAACCGACTTCCCCAAATCGGGAAGTCTGTTTATATGGGAACTATATCAAAACCTGGACCAATATAGACCATTTTCGAACTTGACCTGCCTGCAGACAAAAGACGAGCTTGTGCAAAATTTCAGCGTGATTGCTTCATTATTGAAGACTGTAGCGTGATTACAACAGACAGACAGCCAGACAGACGGACATGGTTATATCGTCTTAGAATTTCTCTCTGATCAAGAATATATATACTTTATATAGTCGGAAATCGATATTTCGATGTGTTACAAACGGAATGACAAACTTATTATACCCCCGTCAGCATTCTATAGTGGTTTTTGGGACAAGGGCAATTTTTTTCAAAAATTCTGATTGTTTTGGAATTAAAAATATGAATTGAAACCTTATTAACTTTTGAACTACCCAGCAAAAAAAGGGCTTCCAAAAAAGTAGTTTGAATCCCCAATTTGTGATCCGGAAGTAGCGCAAACTTGGATCATCTCCAATTCAACATAGGACGGAAGTAATCAATTTTTGGATCCTTTGCATTGCTTTATAAGTTGAAGGAAGTGAATGAAAAATCGATAGGGGATCCCGGGATGCTCTTTAAAAGAAATGTTTGTGGACTTGTCCAAAAGGACTGCATCGGATGTGGAAAAAAACTTGATGGGGGATTCCGGGATGCGCTTTAAAAGAAATGTTTATGGAACAACTTTCAATTTTTTGCTGGGTAATTATGACATCATTATGATGTTTATTGTTTTTTAGCAAGGAAAATTGTTTTAAGAAATATTGCTAAATATACCATTCCCAAAAAAAATTTTTGGAGTATATCTTCCACCCGATTTTCATGTTGGTATATATGTTTGCTAGGCAGAGTATCTGTCATCAAATCCACCTGAAATTCTTCATATGTATTTTCAAGTAACTTGACGAAGAGTTTTCTAAGAAAACAATTATATTTTTTGATTCATGCTGGTCTGTATTTATGATTCAGCCCGGCCGAATTTAAGTCCGTATATACTTACCAGCAAAAAAAAAATTGAAGTTCTTCTAAAGGCACAACTTTAAACGGACTTCCAAATATGTCCTCCCAAAGATGTTCTTTATTTTAACTGCACATGAAGTTCATTTGAGTCAATTGTGGCTTAATCCCGGCGATGCGTCGTTCTGATATGGTCGGCTCGTTGGTAGTTTTTAGTCCAAGGAATTGAAATCTGGTTATTTTAATGACACTTGTGCGCTAAAAATGTATCTAGGAACGTCATTTTGAACCGATTCATGGTTGACGCGTGCTGAGTCCTGTTGCTGTTGACCGAAAGTTTTGCCTGCCTAGGGCTGTTGTTAAAACATTTTCCAGATAATGTTCGTCGTTTATTTAGACCCCACGGTCGATGAATACGAGCGGGAAGCCACCATCGGCCGATAAGGCGGTTCACACCATCACCATCGGCGGCGCTTAATTTCTGCACTGAAAAAAATATTTACGTGATATTAAAGATTATACAACCTAAATTTTAGGATGCGAAATTTACCAAATATTAAGGACAAATTTCTTTAAAATAATGAAATTTTAATTTAAAAAAGTTCTTTGCTTCAAACATGTTTTCCATTAAATTTAGGACACAAATTTTGTAAATATGCGTCCCTCCGTTAAAGTCACATGTCTTTGAACTAATGCAAATTTTCCTTAAATTAAAGAAGCACATTTTTGATTTAAAGGAATTGTCCTTAAATTAACTGACATATTGAAACTTTGGATTTAAGATAAATACGCTTCAAATATAGGCTAAGACTTATTTTGAAGATTTAGCGTCTTTGGTTTAAAGTTTTTTTTTGGAATTAAGAAAACATTTTTTACTTTGAAGTATCCGTCATATTTTGGATTTTTTAACTGGCATTTGTTTGCACGTGAATAGCTTTATTAATATAGCGGAAAAATAGAATTAAAATTCGATAAATGAGATCTGTATCCTAATTTAAATTTTTTAGATTCTAGATTTGAAGCCAAATAGATCGCAAAAAATTACATTATTTTAAAGAACCCGCATCTTTGGCTCGGAATCAATACCAAAATCCTTAAAGGAAAGTTAAAATCTTTGGATCCAAGTAAACTTTTTTTAGTGTATGCTCTTAAAAAATCGTCCATTAATTTTCTTCTAAGCAAACTTCTTTATGGCGAAAAGAAGATGAGATGTTCGGTGGTCCAAAATCCATAAATACTTTTTTTTAATATATATAATTCCCTAAAATATTATCTGCTAATGTCTTGGCTTCAATCATGTGTTACAAAGTAGGTATTTTACTTATTGCCTCATTGGTTTACAATTAAGAACCATACGGAAATATTTAAGATAATGACATTGCGAACCAAACCATTGAGAATCTCTAATACTTTATTGTATCTCTTGAATCATTATTGAATATTTTGTGTATCGAAGGAAGGAAAGTGATTTACAGTCACCTAAGGAAATCTCATCAATTGCGGACATAAATCTCAAATTCAAAGAATCTAAGGAATTACATAATTAAGTCAAATGATGTTGGCTGTTTAACAAGTAAGTAATTGATCCCCAAAGCCCTTAAATACTTATATTACCAAAGGAAATGAAATGTTCGTGGCGATGGGGGAGGAAAGAAATGAACACACGCACACACACACACCAATATGAAATCATAGAGCTACCAGAACATAGGCAACTGAATGTTCATGTAGTAGACGTGCTCTAAAAAACATTTTCCAATGCAATCATTTTAGGTAGATATCCTTTCAGGTCTGCGACACAAAGAGTTTTCCTAGCTCAATTGGATGAATGTCTTTGGCACACAAAGTGTATATCTCCAGAGCAATGAATGAGACTGAGCTTTTACCTTTAGTAACAGGGATTCCCTATCTATTTCTTTTTTGGTAAAAGAATTTCAAAATGTGGTTGACAATTTCGGCAGTAGTCCATAATAGCAAACTGAAACAAGTATATACGGCCGTAAGTTCGGCCAGGCCGAATCTTATGTACCCTCCACCATGAATTGCGTAGAAATTCCTACGAAAGACTGTCATCCACAAATTTCAACTCACTCGGATGAAATTTGCTCCTCCAAAACCAAATCTCGGGATCGGTTTATATGGGGGCTATAAATGATTATGGACTGATATGGACCACTCTTGGCATGGTTGTTAAATATCATATACTACCACCACGTACCAAATTTCAACCAGATCGGATAAATTTTGCTTCTCCAAAAGGCACCGGAGGTCAAATCTGGCGATGGGTTTATATGGGAGCTATATATAATTATGGATTGATAGGAACCAATTCCTGCATGGTTGTTGGATACCATATACTAACATCACGTACCAAATTTCAACCGAATGGGAAGAATTTTGCTCTTCCAAGGTGCTCCGGAGGTCAAATCTGGGGATCGGTTTATATGGGGCCTATATATAATTATTGACCGATATCGACCAATTTTTGCATGGGTGTTTGAGGCCATATATTAACATCACGTACACCCTCAAAAAAAATCGCTTCTTTAACATATGTTCCAAACATATTTTGCAGGAAGCACATATATTATTGGATACTGCCGAAATATTAATATGTTTGTTTTTTGTGAACATATTATATGTTTGGAAGCATTCTGAGCCCAAAAATATTATATGCTTGGAAGAATTTTCCCCAAAGAAGATTGTGATCATTCCCTCACATAATTTTCACTTCCACGAAATTTTTAGTTCTTGGCACCTTTTTCTGTAATACAAATAATGTTGAAGAAATTATTCAATTTTATATTTTTTTTTTTTAATTTTACCTTTCGCCTGGGCGGAGAATCGAACCGAGGCCCATACAGTTTGTAAGCCAACACACTATCCACTGGGCTACGTAGTAGTTATAGTCACCAGTAGACAATTATCGTTACAAGTTACATTTATATAGCATACTTTGCAGCGCCCACGAGCATGTCTGCCTTGCATGCAAAGGGTCGTGGGTTCAATTCCTGCTCCGACCGAACCAATTTTTTTGCAATTTAGACATTTATACTATATTAAATTTTTATAATGAAACTTCGAAATGTGGGTTATTAAAAATTTACAGTCCCCACATACATAAAATTCTCCTCTCAAGGCGAAAACACATGCTGTTTTTTTTTTTAAATCTCTATGCTCTTGGTTCCGAATGTCTATTCTCTTTACTCCGAATACTCATTCTAATATTCAAATTATATAATATTAAACTTAAGCATATAAAATATTTGGCCTTATCATAAAGCAGTTTTCCGAAACAACATACAACCGTTTCACAGAAATAGTAAACATATATATGTTTGCTCGAAATTTGTAAATTTATATATGTTTACATTCACACATATTATTTTTATGAAACATTCATACCCCAAACATAATATATTTTAACATATTAACATATGTGTCCCAAACATTTAGTGTTAGTTTAGGAACATTACATGTTGGCACTTAAATATATTGTGTTTAAAAATTGTGCCCGAAACACATTTTGTTTATATCGGAACATATGAAAAACATATTTTTCTAACAGTGTACCAAATTTCAACTGAATCAGATGAATTTTGGTCTTCCAAGAGGCTCCGGGGGTCAAATCTGGTGATCGGTTTATATGGGGGCTATATATAATTATGGACCGATATGGACCAATTTTTGCATGGTCATTAGAGACCATATACTAACATCATGTACCAAATTTCAGCCGGATCGGATGAAATTTGTTTCTCTTAGAAGCTCTGCCAGCCAAATCGGGAGATTGGTTTATATGGGGGCTATATATAATTATGGACCGATGTGGACCAATTTTTGGATGGTTGTTAAAGACCATATACTAACACCATGTACCAAATTTCAGCCGGATCGAATAAAATTGGCTTCTCTTAGAGACTCCGCAAGCCAAATCGGGGGATCGGTTTATATGGGGGCTATATATAATTATGAACTGATGTCAACCAATTTTTGCATGGTTGTTAGAGACCATATTCTAACACCACGTACCAAATTTCAGCCGGATCGGATGAAATTTGCTTCTCTCAGAGGCCACGAAAGCCAAATTTGGGGGTCCGTTTATATGGGGGCTATACGTAAAATTGGACCGATATGGCCCATTTGCAATACCATCCGACCTACATCAATAGCAACTACTTGTGCCAAGTTTCAAGTCGATAGCGTGCTTCGTTCGGAAGTTAGTGGAGGGTATAAAAAAAGAAAAATTAAAATTTGCTTCCTAGAAACAAGTACAAGTTTCGGTCCACTGGGATTAAAATAAAATTTACTATGCCTTTTATTTCTGGAAGTGTATCTTTATTATGGGATAACCATGCAATCTATTATAAAAAAAATTTAAAATTATGTTATTCACTCTTGTACATGTCAACGCACCGTAGTAAAACTCGATTGGGAAACTCTGGTTTACATCTCTCCATCGCCAAGAAATGAAACGATTTAGTGGAAGATGTTGCAAATGTTGACAGGAGCCAAACATTGATTTATGCCCAAATTCTCTATGTCGTACAAAGTGAATTTATGTGTGCGCCAATTGGCCATGGTGAGGTCTTGGATGTACGGGTGTATTCTTCTTTTTTCTACTGTTTTTATTTTTCGACGAATTATAATTTTCTTCATTTTTTCGTGTGAGAAAAAATATTTTCTTATGAAAGTACAAATTTGCTAGTGATATAAAAGAGGGTACTTTCTAAAAGCTTTAGGAAAAAAAAGACACATACAATTCAGAAAAATGTATGAAATCTTTGTTTTAATCTATAATAGGGTCTATGTACACGCAAAAAAATAATTCTTTCCTCCCAAACGAAATTTTAGACAAACAAAGTTCGTTTCTCATTTGCTTTTCGCTGTAAGGAAGTGCACGGATGAAAAAGACTGTTTTTCATATGTTTGGCTATAAACATTATATGTTTGGAACACAAATTTTTAAACACAATATTTTTGAGTGCAAGCACATAATGTTCATAAACTAGCATAACATGTTTGGGACATATATGTTAATATGTTAGAACATATTATGTTTGGGACATAAAATGTTTGTAAATATAATATGCTTGGATGCAAACATATATTAATTTAGAAATAGCCTATAAACATATATGTGTTTAGTAGCTTGGACCGCTATTTAACAGGAAGCGATATTGAATAAAGTTGGTGGTTGTTGCTTGTTATTACAAAATTAACATTTTATTTTTCCTTGGGCAATTGATCGGCTACTTCTTTGATCCTTACAAACTGTGTGGTCCGCTGTTCGAATCCCCGTCCGGCAAAAGGTAAAATTAAAATAAAAAAATCATAAAATTGAATAATTTCTTCTACAATGTTTGTATTACAGAAAAAGGTGCTAAGAACTAAAAAATCTCGTGGAAGTGAGAAAGATGTGGGGGAATATACAATTAGGCAGAAACAACATTTTGAGCATTCAGGTCGAAAACATATGTTGTTAGCACCTATATTACCTGTTTTTTTTCATAATTCATTATGATTGTAAATATATAAATAAATAAATAAAATTTTGAGCACAATATTGTTTGGGAGAATTTTTTTAAGCATATAATATTTTTGGGTGCAAAATGCTTCCAAACATATTATATGTTCACATAATAACATATTGTTTTTTGGAAGACAACATTATTGAATTTGGGTGCAAAAATACAAAATGTTTGGAACTTAGACTACCCAAACATATATTGTTTAGACCAATATGCTTTCAAACATATTATATATTGGAAGAGATCAAACATATAAATGTTTGGGCAATACCCAAAAATGTATATGCTTGAAGCAAAATATGTTTGGGAGTATATGTTACAGAAGCGATTTTTTGTGAGCATGTGTATTTGGAAGAAAAGTATATACTTTTTGTGATCAACGTTTATTCTTTTCCAGGATGTAAAAACAATTTCATAAAGACAAACTCAAAAAACATTGTTTTCTTGATAATTGCATTTTCCCTCACTTCTTTCTCACATCCACGAGATTTTTTAGTTCTTAACACCTTTTCCTGTAATACCAACAATGTAGAAGAAATTATACAATTTTATAAATTTGTAATTTTTTTTTTACCTTTCGGCTGGACGGAGAATCGAACCGCGGACCATGCACTTTGTAAGCCAACACACTAACCACTGAGCTATGTACCTGTTATGGTCATCAATAGATAATTATCCATATAAGTTATATTTATATAGCATAGCTTGCGGCGCCCACGAACCGAATAAACAAAGTTTATTTAACAGAAACAAACATTTAGTTTGGCACCGTGGAGCAGTGGTCGCTACGTCCGACTTGCATGCCAAGGGTCGTGGGTTCGATCCCTGCTTCGACCAAAGTTTTTTTTTGTTTTTTTTTTTACATATATTCCAGATTCCGAAAAAATGTTCAACATTACATTGTAGTATATTAAATTTTGAACTGTAAAATGTGTCTTATTAAAGACCTAAAGTCAGAAAAGAACAGTGTTTGATATAAACGAAATGGACTGTGTTGTTGTTTCAAAAATAACTTTTTTTTATTGAAAAAATAATAATTTTATAACAAACGAATTTTTTTGGTGATAAAAGTTTAAAATTTTCGAAGCAATTCAAAAAACTCTAACAAAAGAAAAACGTTTTCGGTACACATTTTCCAAACGTTTTTTTTTCTTTGCGTGTACTTCAACCCTTAAATGCACAAGATCAGCGATTCCTCCGAAAAGACTATATAATATGCAAAATGGTAGGTTTTGGCTAGGTGGCAGCCCGATGTATAGGGCTCACTTAGACTATTCAGTCCATTGTGATACCATAGTGGTGAACTTCTCTCTTATCACCGAGTGTTGGCCGATTCCGTGTTAAGCTCAATGATAAGGGACTTCGTTTTTATAACCGAGTCCGAACGACGTTCCACATTGCAGTGAAAACACTTAGAGAAGCTTTGAAACACTCAGAAATGTCACCCGCATTACTGAGGTGGGATAATCCACCGCTGAAAAACTTTTTGGTGTTCGAAAATTTTCTATAGAAATAAAATTTTGATAAAATTTTCTATGGACATAAAATTTTGAAAAAAATTTCTGGGAAATAAAATTTTGACAAAATTTTCTATAGAAATCAAATGTTGGCAAAATTTTCTATAGAATTAAAATTTTAACAAAATTTTCTATAGAAATAAAATTTTGACAAAAATTTTCAATAGAAATAAAATTTTAACAAAATTTTCTATACCAAAAAAAAAATTTTGAAAAAATTTTCTATAGAAATAAAGTTTTGAAAAAATGTTCTGAGAAATAAAATTTTGAAAAAATTTTCTATAGAAAAAAAAAATTTGGCAAAATTTTTTGTGTTCGATCGAAGCAGGAATTGAACCCATGATCTTGTGTATGCAAAGCGGGCATGATAATTGTACCGCGGTGCCTACATATAGAAATACAAGTTTGACAAAATTTTCTATAGAATTAAAATTTTGACAAAATTTTCAATAGAAATAAAATTTTGATAAAATTTTCTATAGAAATAAAATTTTGAAAAAATTTTCTATAAAAATAAAATTTTGACAAAGTTTGCTATAGAAATAAAATTTTGAAAAAATTTTCTATAGAAATAAAATTTTGACAAAATTTTCTATAGAAATAAAAATTTGGCAAAATGTTCTGTAAAAATAAAATTTTGATAAAATTTTCTATATGAATAAAATGTTGACAAAATTTTCTTTAGAAATAAAATGTTGACAAAATTTTCCATAGAAATAAAATGTTGATAAAAATTTCTATAGAAATAACATTTTGACAAAAATTTCTATAGAAATAACATTTTGACAAAATTTTCTATGGAAATAAATTTTTGAAAAAATTTTCTTAGAAATAAAATTTTCATACAATTTTCTATAGAAATAAAATTTTAACAAAATGTTCTATAGAAATAAAATGGAATACAATTTTGACAAAATTTTCTATAGAAATAAAAGTTTGACAAAATTTTCTATAGAAATGAAATTTTGACAAAATTTTCTATAGAAATAAAATGGAATACAATTTTGACATAATTTTCTATAGAAATAAAATTTTGACAAAATTGTCTATAGAAATAAAATTTTGACAAAATTTTCTATAGAAATAAAATGTCGACAAAATTTTATCTAGTGATAAAATTTTGACAAAATTTTCTATAGAAATAAAATTTTGACAAAATTTTCTATAGAAATAAAATTTTGAAAAAATTTTCTATAGAAATAAAATTTTGACAAAATTTTCTGTAGAAAAAAGTTGACAAAATTTTCTATAGAAATAAAATTTTGACAAAATTTTCTATAGAAATAAAATTTTGACAAAATTTTGCAGTGTACGGTGAATTGCGAAACAAACAGCAGCACAAGAACTCAAATACAAAATCCCAGAAGATGGATAGTGGCACTAACCGAAATATTGGAAATAAATATTAAAACAAATCAATAATCGATTGTTTCTATGACCTCAAGCCGAACAAAATTAATAATCGAAATAAAATTTTGACAAAATTTTCTATTGAAATAAAATTTTGACAAAATTTTCAATAGAAATACAATTTGATAAAATTTTCTATAGAAATAAAATTTTGAAAAGATTGTCTAAAGAAAAAAAATGTTGAAAAAATTGTCTACAGAAAACAAGTATTGCAAAATAAGATTTTTGTATTTTGTAATTTTTTTGGTAAAATTTTCTTCGAATGTTGGTACATTATGTTTGGCTCGAGTAGCAACCGTGGTTGCCACTGTACCTAGCCAAACCTTGCGATTGGCGAATTGTGTGAGATCCAAAGTTTTTGATGGTCAAATGTCCATGCAATATTGAGTGTATGCCGGGCCCACTAATACCTAATGTTATCTCATTCTCACGATTGGTCACATGACGATCTTGGAATATCAGTTTCCGGAACAACAACGGATTGGACGACCTTCACGAAATTCGTCGTGAAATGAACTACGACATCGGTTAAATTCAACATATCTTTATGTTTTGAAAATTTTTCTAAAGAAATAAAATTTAGACAAAATTTTCTATAGAAATAAAATTTTGAAAAAAATTTTCTATAGAAATAAAATGAAATACAATTTTACGAAATTTTCTATAGAAATAAAATGTTGACAAAATTTGCTATAGAAATAAAATGAAATAAAATTTTGACAAAATTTTCTACATAAATAAAGATTTGACAAAATTTTCTATAGAAATAAAATTTTGAAAAAATTTACTATAGAAATAAAATTTTGACAAAATTTTCTGTAAAAAAAAATTTACAAAATTTTTTATAGAAGTGAAATTTTGAAAAAAATTGTTATAGAAATAAAATTCTGACAAAATTATCAATAGAAATACAATTTTGATAAAATTTTCTATAGAAATAAAATTTTGAAAAAAGTTTCTGTAGAAATAAAATTTTGAAAAAAATGGTCTACAGAAAAAAAATTTTGAAACAATTGTCTACAGAAAACAAGTATTGCAAAATAAGATTTTTGTATTTGGTAATGTGTTGGTACCGTGGTTGCCACTGTACCTAGCCAAACCTTGCGATTGGCGAATTGTGTTAGATCCAAAATTTTTGACGGTCAAATGTCCATGCAATATTGAGTGTATGCCGGGCCCACTAATACCTAATGTTATCTCATTCTCACGATTGGTCACATGACGATCTTGGAATATCAGTTTCCGGAACAACAACGGGTTGGACGACCTTCATGAAATTCGTCTTGAAGTGAACTACGACATCGACTAAATTCAAAATATCTTTATATTTTGTAAATTTTTCTAAAGAAATAAAATTTAGACAAAATTTTCTATAGAAATAAAATTTAGACAAAATTTTCTATAGAAATAAAATTTAGACAAAATTTTCTAGAGATATAAAATTTTGACAAAATTTTCTATAGAAATAAAATTTTGACAAAATTTTCTATAGAAATAAAATTTTGGCAAAATTTTCTATAGAAATACAATTTTAACAAAATTTTCTATAGAAATAAAATTTTGACAAAATTTTCTGAGAAATAAAATGTTGGCAAAATTGTCTATAGAAATAAAATGTTGACAAAATTTTCTGAGAAATACAATTTTGACAAAATTTTCTATAGAAATAAAATTTTGACACAATTTTCTATAGAAATAAAATTTTAGCAAAATTGTCTATAGTAATAAAATTTTAACAACATTTTCTATAGAAATGAAATTTTAACAAAATTTTCTACAGAAATACAAATTTGCAAAATAAGATTTTTTTAGTTTTTTGGTAAAATTTTCTCCAAATGTTGGTAGATTAATTTTGACTCTAGTGGCAATCTTGGCTGCCACTATATCTAACCTAGCGATTGGTGAATAATGTAGATCCAAATTTTTTGACTGTCAAATGTTCATGCAATATTGTTGGTTATCTCAATCTCACGATAGGTCAAATGATCAAATGCAACATCAGTTGGTGCACTGCATCAATGGAGCAACAACGGATTGGACGTTCCAGATAAGCGTGAGCATTAAAAATTATAAAAAGTTTTAAAAATTATTTGTCAAAATGTCACAAAATTTGTTAATTCCCATGCAAAACACTGAATTCAGATCACACCTTAAGACGTGATGCAAATTCAGTGCAACGGCTGTAGAAAGGGTGGACATCCGACCTATGATAAGCCCATTTTAAATTCATCGTTTCTGCGCCAATTTTGCACCACTTCCGGGTCCAAAAATAACATTTTCACTACTTTTTTGGGCGACGTTTTTTTGCTGGGTTTCGATGGACCAACTAAAGAAAGTTAGGTTCACTCTTCGTTGATTTATATAAGCATCACGCCAAATCTTAAAATTCCTATTTATCATTATCGATATTTAATACTTTGTGCCATATCAGCAGACACACGGAATCAAATCCCAGTTTACAGATTCCCTATTGGAAAATCTTCAAATTTGCTTACTCTTTGAATATAGAATACAAAGGAAAGTTGCTATGCAAAAAAGAAAATCTATTCCAAAGGGTCCTATTTTGGCAATATCCCATCCCAACCCATCAAGGAGGGGGTAAGGAAACTAAGAGCTTCATTTTGCTCCCTTCGAAATCCCCCAGTGCATGAATTATTCTTCAAATGGGAGAGAAAAAAGAGATTCCGCCAAAAAGATTCCTAGGTGTGTGTTGGCAAAGTGTCTGTTATTTATGTTATTCGGAGTGGGGAGTCGAGTCGTCTATTTTTCTCCCTTTTTTTCTTCTGCCCATTATGTCAGTCGTTATTGGAATGTTTTCGTTTCATTTGAATTCCTTGGGCAATAGATTCTTGCCGCAATGCAATTTGTCTTGAACTTTTGTTTGGCGGCATTCGTTTTTATATCTCCGCGCTATTCATTTTTTTCTCGAACTCCTATGCAAATGTTACAGCTATTGTTGCATGACGGTGGAAGTGACAGTGGAGGTGTTGCCGGTTGTGGTGGCGATGATGGTAATGTCAGTTTTCCTAATGGCATTTGAACTCCTCTTTTTCTCAACTACTTTGTACTCTTGTCTTCTGCTCCTTTTGATTTTCTTTTGTGGCAGTTTTCCTAATAGTTTAGGGGATTACCTAAAGCCCCGGGTGGAAAGAGTTGTGAGCCGATGGCAGAGATCTATCTACTGGACCCCTGTAGGCTGTAGGTGCTTACTGAGGCATTGCACTTCGTGAGTTTCGCGGCTACCCAACGTCGCCATCAAAATTACATATCTTTGAAGAATGGCTTTGATGTGAATGTACACTTGAAGAAATATGTGTATCCAAGTTGGTTCTCGAAAGTAAACCAAAAATTTCTGGAATTATTTTTATAATATTTAAAATTGGTATTTTATATGAAAGTATCGAATAGACAAATTTTATTGTAGTTTTTAGAAATATTATTCTCGTAGCTACAATGTATGTGTCAAGTGTTCTCATGAGTTTACGATACAAGGAATATAACCTTTTTCATGGGATCGCGCAAAAGTTGTCCCCGGGAATGTTGTCATTTTTCCAGGTATTGCTTCTTCCATACCCATAACACTGATTGAAAGATTTTTTAAAGGTTTTTTTCAGTGAGTAATTTTAATACAGTCTAACAATGTCTGTCTGTCTGCCATCAAATCAGACACAGATTCGTTCACAAATTACCTATATTAGCCCATGTTAAGGTATAGCCAGGGCTGCCAATTTTGTCGATTTATCGTCATTTTGACCATTTTTACTAAAAAAATAGCAAATGCCGATTTTCAGATTTTTGCCCCAAAACTGACGATATTAGCTCCATTCAAAAATGTTGACTAAAAGCAGTTCACTTACACGTTTAGAGTCGGTAAAAGAGAGAATGCATTCGACAGTTGTCAGATAGAGAACTTGCACGTTTTTGCTAGAGATCTGTATACATCTGTAATCCTAATATGACGGTTGCCACTCGTGCCAAAAATAATCCGCCAAAATTTGAAGAAAATTTTACCAAAAACGTACCAAATAAAAACAAGTATATACGGCCGCAAGTTCGGCCAGGCCGAATCTTATGTACCCACCACCATGGATTGCGTAGAAACTTCTACGAAAGACTGTCATCCACAATCGAATTACTTGGGTTGTGGTATCTTAAAACTTCTTATTCCTGCATGGTTGTTGGATACCATATGCTAACATCACGTACCAAATTTCAACCGAATGGGAAGAATTTTGCCCTTCCAAGGGGCTCTGGAGATCAAATCTGGGATCGGTTTATATGGGGCCTATATATAATTATGGACCGATATCGACCAATTTTTGCATGGGAGTTTGAGGCCATATATTAACACCACGTACCAAATTTCAACTGAATCAGATGAATTTTGGTCTTCCAAGAGGTTCCGGAGGTCAAATCTGGTGATCGTTTTATATGGGGGCTATATATAATTATGAACCGATGTGGACCAATTTTTGCATGGTTGTTAGAGACCATATACCAACACCATGTACCAAATTTCAGCCGGATCGGATGAAATTTGCTTCTCTTAGAGGCCTCGCAAGCCAAATCGGGGGATCGGTTTATATGGGGGCTATATATAATTAAGGACCGATGTGGACCAATTTTTGCATGGTTCTTAGAGACCATATACTGACACCATGTACCAAATTTCAGCCGGATCGGATGAAATTTGCTTCTCTTAGAGGCCTCGCAAGCCAAATCGGGGGATCGGTTTATATGGGGGCTATATATAATTATGGACCGATGTGGACCAATTTTTGCATGGCTGTTCGAGACCATATACCAACACCATGTACCAAATTTCAGCCGGATCGGATGAAATTTGCTTCTCTTAGAGGCCTCGCAAGCCAAATCGGGGGATCGGTTTATATGGGGGCTATATATAATTAAGGACCGATGTGGACCAATTTTTGCATGGTTCTTAGAGACCATATACTGACACCATGTACCAAATTTCAGCCGGATCGGATGAAATTTGCTTCTCTTAGGGGCCTCGCAAGCAAAATCGGTTTATATGGGGGCTATATATAATTATGGACCGATGTGGACCAATTTTTGCATGGTTGTTAGAGACCATATACTAACACCATGTACCAAATTTCAGCCGGATCGGATGAAATTTGCTTCTCTTATAGGCCTCGCAAGCCAAATCGGGGGATCGGTTTATATGGGGGCTATATATAATTATGGACCGATGTGGACCAATTTTTGCATGGTTGTTAGAGACCATATACTAACACCATGTACCAAATTTCAGCCGGATCGGATGAAATTTGCTTCTCTTAGAGGCCTCGCAAGCCAAAT
Source organism: Haematobia irritans (assembly GCF_050003625.1). Classification (NCBI taxonomy): domain Eukaryota; kingdom Metazoa; phylum Arthropoda; class Insecta; order Diptera; family Muscidae; genus Haematobia; species Haematobia irritans. The sequence goes on along the minus strand of NC_134397.1, from coordinate 192,120,383 downwards.
TTTGGGGTCCGTTTATATGGGGGCTATACGTAAAAGTGGACCGATATGGCCCATTTGCAATACCATCCGACCTACATCAATAACAACTACTTGTGCCAAGTTTCAAGTCGATAGCTTGTTTCGTTCGGAAGTTAGCGTGATTTCAACAGACGGACGGACGGACGGACGGACGGACGGACGGACGGACGGACATGCTCAGATCGACTCAGAATTTCACCACGACCCAGAATATATATACTTTATGGGGTCTTAGAGCAATATTTCGATGTGTTACAAACGGAATGACAAAATTAATATACCCCCCATCCTATGGTGGTGGGTATAAAAATATTATGAATTTGTTGATAATTTTTTTGTGGTTAGTATATACAAAAATTTTGTCAAAACTTTTTTTCTATAGAAAATTTTGTCAAAATTTTATTTCTATAGAAAATTTTGTTAACATTTTATTTCTATAGAATATTTTGACAAAATTTTATTTCTATAGAAAATTTTGTCAAAATTTTATTTCTATAGCAAATTGTGTCACAATTTTATTTCTATTGAAAATTTTGTCATAATTTTATTTCTATAGAAAATTTTGTCATAATTTTATTTCTATAGAAAATTTTGTCAAAATTTTATTTCTATAGAAAATTTTTTTCAAAATTTTATTTCTATAGAAAATTTTTTTTCAAAATTTTATTTCTATAGAAAGTTTTGTCAAAATTTTATTTCTATAGAAAATTTTGTTAAAATTTTATTTCAATAGAAAATTTTGTCAAAATTTTATTTCCAAAGAAAATTTTGTCAAAATTTTATTTCCAAAGAAAGATTTGTCAAAATTCTATTTCCAAAGAAAATTTTGTCAAAATTTTATTTCCAAAGAAAGATTTGTCAAAATTCTATTTCCAAAGAAAATTTTGTGAAAATTTTATTTCTATAGAAATTTTTTTCAAAATTTTATTCCTATAGAAAATTTTTTTTCAAAATTTTATTTCTATAGAAAGTTTTGTCAAAATTTTTGTTAACATTTTATTTCTATAGAACATTTTGACAAAATTTTATTTCTATAGAAAATTTTGGCAAAATTTTATTTCTATAGCAAATTGTGTCACAATTTTATTTCTATAGAAAATTTTGTCATAATTTTATTTCTATAGAAAATTTTGTCATAATTTTATTTCTATAGAAAATTTTGTCAAAATTTTATTTCTATAGAAAATTTTTTTCAAAATTTTATTTCTATAGAAATTTTTTTTTCAAAATTTTATTTCTATAGAAAGTTTTGTCAAAATTTTATTTCTGTAGAAAATTTTGTCAAAATTTTATTTCCAATGAAACTTTTGTCAAAATGTTATTTCCAAAGAAAATGTTGTCAAAATTTTATTTCCAAAGAAAGATTTGTCAAAATTTTATTTCCAAAGAAAATTTTGTGAAAATTTTATTTCTATAGAAAATGTTGTCAAAATTTTATTTCTATAGACAATTTTTTTCAAAATTTTATTTCTATAAAATTTTTTTTTTCAAAATTTTATTTCTATAGAAAGTTTTGTCAAAATTTTATTTCTATAGAAAATTTTGTTAAATTTTATTTCAATAGAAAATTTTGTCAAAATTTTATTTCCAAAGAAAATTTTGTCAAAATTTTATTTCCTAAGAAAATTTTGTCAAAATTTTATTTCCAAAGAAAGATTTGTCAAAATTTTATTTCCAAAGAAAGATTTGTCAAAATTTTATTTCCAAAGAAAATTTTCTGAAAATTTTATTTCTATAGAAAATGTTGTCAAAATTTTATTTCTATAGAAAATTTTGTCAAAATTTTATTTCGATAGAGATTTTTATTAAAATGTTATTTCTATAGAAAATTTCGTCAAAATTTTATTTCTATAGACAATTTCGTCAAAATTTTATTTCTATAGAAAAGTTTGTCAAAATTTTATTTCTATAAGAAATTTCTATAAAAAATTGTACCTCTTAATTGGAGAGTCAATCAAGCAATTTGAGTTTTATGGTTAATTTTTTGCAAATCGGGCAACACATACGTAAATATTAAATATTTTTTTTTTAATAAAAATCTTACTGAATTAGTATATATTAAAAAAAAATAATTTTTTATTTTTTTATTATTTTTTGAATTGCATAGCATAGCATCCCAGCAAAAAAAGAGTCGCCAAAAAAGTAATGAAAATGTTCTTTTTGGATCCGGAAGGGGTGCAAAATTGACGCAGAAGCGATGAATTTCATATGGGCTTGTCATAGGACGGAAGTTCTCCATTTCAACAGCCGTTGCACTGAATTTGCATCACTTCTTTAGGTGTGATCCGAATTCAATGTTTTGGATGTAAATTAAAAAATTCTGTGATATTTTGTCAAATAATTAATTTTTATAATTGTTTATAATTTTTAATGGATTCTAACGCTTGTCGGAAACGTTTGACCTCAAATATTTTCAAAAATTCCCAATTTTTTCAGATTGGATTTTGCATTTTTTTCGACAAAATTTAAGTGATTTGTACCATTTTATGATTTCTTACTCCATTTTTAAAGTATTTGAAACAAAAAAGTTAAAATTTCCCATTAAAAGTATGAAAAAATCAAGTTATAAAAAATTGAATTAAAAGAACTTCATGTGTAGTTAAAATAAAGAACATCATTAGGAGTGCATCTTCTGGAAGTGCTTTTAAAGTTGTGCCTTTGGAAGAACTTCCAAATTTTTTTGCTGGGATTGTATAAAAATGTTTTTTATGTTATTTTTATACTGAATTCATTAAGCTTGTGGTGTTGAAATGCATAGTTATGTATGTTAATTTTCTATTCTTTATATGAAATAAATACTTTTGTTTTTAACGAAACAAATAGTTTAGTTTTAATATTATCTACATTGCAAATTTTTTGATGATTTTTAAAATGGAAGTGACGATTTCTTCGGAAAAAAGTTACGATTATTCTTGAAATTTTATTGGCAGCCCTTGGTATAGCCAACATATACCCAGGGCTGTCAATAAAATTTCAAGAAGAATCGTAACTTTTTTCCGAAGAAATCGTCATAATCGTCACTCCCATTTTATCTTCCGTGTAAATTCAAATGTCTTTGGGTTTGTTTGGTCCATAAAAAGATGTGCTGAATATGAGAATTGATGTAGCCTCTAGACCGATTTTCCGAGTTGATTTCTTGGGCATATATACATCGTAATTGTTAGCTAGATTTGATTAAAATTGGAAATCTAGATATACTTTCAGGCCATCTCATTCGCAAATGTTATCCTATTTGCTGGAAATTGGAAATCGGGATCCCAAATAACTAGACCGAATATGGTACGTATCGGTCCATGTTTTGATTTAGACCCCGAATAGACCGATCTCCCGATTTATCTGCCTGGTGTTTGAAATTGTTTCACATACTCCGGTCACTCGATTTAATTTAATTTAATTTAATTGGCCGAAACTGGAAGTATAATTTAGCATGCGAGATAAAGACAAGGGAGCCACCACATACAGAAGCTCTTAATTGGAGAGTCAATCAATCACTCATAAATGACGTCAGCATAACCGAGAGGGTATAATTCACCACTGAAAAACTTTTTGGTATTTGGTCGAAACTGAGACCCATGGCGCTTTGTATGCAAGGCGAGCAAAGTTTTCTATAGACATTTTGACAAAATTAGGTTAGTTTAGGTTAGGTTAGGTGGCAGCCCGATGTATCAGGCTCACTTAGACTATTCAGTCCATTGTGATACCACATTGGTGAACTTCTCTCTTATCACTGAGTGCTGGCCGATTCCATGTTAAGCTCAATGACAAGGGACCTCCTTTTTATAGCCGAGTCCGAACGCCGTTCCAAATTGCACTGACACCACGTAGAGAAGCTTTTAAACCCTCAGAAATGTCACCAGCATTACTGAGGTGGGATAATCCACCGCTGAAAAACTTTTTGGTGTTCGGTCGAAGCAGGAATCGAACCCACGACCTTGTGTATGCAAGGCGGGCATGATAACCATTACACCACCGTGGCTCCCTTTACTATAGAAATAAAATTTGACAAAATTTTCTATAAAAATAAAATTTGACAAAATTTTCTATAGAAATAAAATGTTGACAAAATTTTCTATATAAATAAAATTTTGACAACATTTTCTATAGAAATACAATTTTGACAAAATTTTCTATAGAAATAAAATTTTGACAAAATTTTCTATAGAAATACAATTTTGACAAAATTTTCTATAGAAATACAATTTTGACAACATTTTCTATAGAAATAAAATTTTGACAAAATTTTCTATAGAAATAAAATTTTGACAAAATTTTTTATAGAAATAAAATGTTGACAAAATTTTCTATAGAAAAAACATTTTGACAACATTTTCTATAGAAATAAAATTTTGACAAAATTTTCTATAGAAATACAACTTTGATAAAATTTTCTTTAGAAATAAAATTTTGACAAAATTTTCTATGGAAATAAAATTTTGACAAAATTTTCCATAGAAGTAAAGTTGTGGTAAAATTTTTTATAGAAATAAAATTTTGCAAAATAAGAGTTTTTTGTTTGGTAGATTACTTTTGGCTCGAGTGGCAACCGTGAGTCCTACCCACCAGCTGTATAATTGAGACATTGCTGCTTTTGATTACCACTTGTTCCGATCGGTGACGCATGACCTGGTTGATCTGCATTTTCGTTTCTACAAAGAAGCCTAAAATTTTGACGATTCGCGAATTGAGTCATAATTTTTAATTTTTTGTCGCGGTATCTAATGATGGGAAAAATACTGGCTATCGATAACAAAGGTCCGACTGGTCAGCCTATTAGGTAAAGTGGGAGCCCGATATTCCAGGCTCACTTAGACTATTCAGTTCATTGTGATACCTCAGTGGTGAACTTCTCTCTTATTACTGAGTGTTGCCTGATTCTATGTTTAGCTCAATGACGAAGAACCTAAGTCCGAACAGCATTTCACATTGCGGCGAAACCATTTAGAGAAGCTTCCAAACACTCAGAAATGTCACCAGCATTACTGAAAGGAGATAATCCACCGCTGAAGAACTTTTTTGGTGTTTGGTCGAAAGTGGAACCATTGACACTGTATGTATGAAAGACGGGCATGCTAACCATTGCACCACGGTGGCTCCCAATCAGTATGTTAAATTTTTTTCGGAACAAATTCTCAAACAGTAGAAAAAATCCCGCTTTTTTCATTTGAGCTCCTCTTATTTTTGGCGTGTATTTTGATTAATATTTCTATTGAGCCCATTTTCTTGCTGATCAAGCATAACAAATATCCTGTGGGCCAAACCTATAATCGTGGGTTAAATTCCATTTCATTTCATAAACTTCCAGTACAAAAAATAGTTTTCGATCTTTATAAAACATGTTTTTTTTTTTTCAAACCAACATCTCATGTGGGACCCTACGAACGTCTAATGATGCTAACGCAGAAGAACCATAAAAGAAAAATAAAAATCAAAGACTAGGATACGTTAGTGTCGGCATTATTGCTTTTATGTCGATGGCAATGTGCTTAGTGTGTGTGCGTTTTTCTTTCACGTTACAAACACCCGCTGTCAGTAAACACTCACGCAATCCATTACCATACCATGTCCTCCCACACCGTCATCTCCATTCCCGCTCCTAAATATCTGTTCGGGAATTCTCATTCAAATTCAAAATTGTAATTCTTCAATTACTACAATGGCTTTTATTCCAATTTAGTTTGTTTTTGTTACATTCTTCAGTAGCTTGTTTTTTTTTAATCCCCCCCCTTTCTTTTCAGAGCCTTTAGCTATAGGATTTTCGCCGAGAGAGTGAGATGAAAACATTCAAATGACTTCCTACATCAACGATGGCATTTTCTTTTGGTGCCATTGTTGCTTTTTCAGTAACTTTTTATGCCCATCTTGTCGGTTGGCATAAAGGAGCACATTCTCACGTATTTCGCTTAAGGGTTGTGGCACATTTGACATGAATTGATGGAATCAATAGAACGGCAGGTAAGAATTCATTTTAGCCCATTTTACCATGATGTCATCTGCAGAGAAATTGCAAAAAAAAAAAAAAACACCAGGAACATGTGATTATGGCGAATAAACTGAGTTATAATTATACACTCGTCAGCGATACCTAACACTTTTTCATACATTTTAAGTTACAATGAAAATCTAAGAATTCTGGAAATTCTGAAAAAATGGCAGAATTTTATACATTAACATATATCACATGGAAATTAAATTAGGAAATTTTCTCACATCAGATAGTACAGTCATTTCATTTAATAAATAAATTACCGAAAATTTCAAGAAAATTGTACAAAATAATCTTGTTTTTTTTCGAATTTTATTTCTATAGAAGATTTTGTCAAAATTTTATTCCAGTAGAAAATTTTGTCAAATTTTTATTTCTATAGAAAATTTGTTCAAAATTTTATTTCTATAGAAAATTTTGTCAAAATTTCATTTCCATAGAAAATGTTGTCAAAATTTTATTTCCCTAGAAAATTTTGAAAAAATTTCGTATTCATTTTTATTTTTATAGAAAATTTTGTCAAAATGTTATTTCAATAGAAAATTTTTTCAACATTTTTTTATAGAAAATTTTGTCAAAATTTTATATTTATAAAAGGTGATACGGTCAAATTTTGGTCAATATAAACTTGACGTATTTCTTTCAATTTTGCATTTAAAAAACCTGAACACCCCTCATTTTGAAGGTGTGTGTGTGTAGAAAGTTGCTCCTATTTTGATTTTGGAATTCACTCTTCAGTTGTCAAAATGCCGTCCAAGCAAGAAGAGCAGCGTATCAAAATTTTGCTCGCGCATCGCGAAAATCCGAGCTACTCGCACGCAAAGCTGGCAAAATCGCTAAAAGTTGCCAAATCAGCCGTTACAAATGTAAATAAAGTGTTTGGGGAACGTTTGTCGACAGCCAGGAAGTCTGGATCGGGGGGAAATCGAAAACCGGAAGCCGCTGAGACGACAAAGAGAGTTGCCGGTAGTTTCAAGCAAAACCCTAACCTCTCTCTCCGAGATGCCGCAAATAAGCTGGGTGTATCGTCTACAACCGTGCATCGAGCCAAAAAACGAGCCGGACTATCGACTTACAAGAAGGTAGTGACTCCAAATCGCGATGATAAACAAAATACGACGGCCAAAGCGCGATCCTGGAGGCTGTACACGACGATGCTGACGAAGTTTGACTGCGTGGTAATGAACGACGAAACCTACGTCAAAGCCGACTACAAGCAGCTTCCGGGACAGGAGTTTTATACGGCAAAAGGAAGGGGAAAGGTAGCAGATATTTTCAAGCACATAAAACTGTCAAAGTTCGCAAAGAAATATCTGGTTTGGCAAGCCATCTGTACCTGTGGCTTCAAAAGCAGCATTTTCATAGCTTCCGGGACTGTCAACCAAAAAATTTACGTGAAAGAGTGTTTGAATAAACGTCTGCTGCCTTTCCTGAAGAAACACGGTTGTTCCGTACTGTTTTGGCCGGATTTGGCATCTTGCCATTACGGTAAAAAGGCCATGGAGCGGTACGCCGTCAACAACGTGCAGGTGGTTCCCAATGACAAGAACCCTCCCAACACGCCAGAGCTCCGCCCAATTGAGAAATACTGGGCTATTGTCAAGCGGAACCTAAAGAAGACCAAAAAAACTGCTAAGGACGAGCAGCAGTTCAAGGCAAACTGGCTTTCTGCGGCGAAGAAGGTGGACAAGGTGGCTGTACAAAATCTGATGGCAGGTGTCAAGCGTGAGGCCCGGCAATTCGGATTTGGAAAAGCGAAAGCCTAACTGAATATTTTTCCTGAATTTTATACTAATTGAATTTGAACAAATATATACAGCCGTAAGTTCGGCCAGGCCGAAGCTTATGTACCCTCCATCATGGATTGCGTAGAAACTTCTTCTAAACACTGCCATCCAAAATCGAATTACTTAAGTTGCGGTAACGCTTGCCGATGGCAAGGTATCTTAAAACCTCCTAACACCATCTTCTAAATTGTATGTAAGTCCATACGTGGTATATATTAAATCAAAAAAGATCGATCCAATACGTATGTAATTCAGTTTGACAAAGTAGATATAAAATTTTGACAAAATTTTCTACAGAAATAAAATTTTAACAAAAATTTCTATAGAAATAAAATTTTCACAAAATTTTCTATAGAAATAAAATTTTCACAAAATTTTCTATAGAAATAAAAATTTTGACAAAATTTTCTATAGAAAGAAAATTTTGACAAAAATTTGTACAGAAATAAAATTTTAACAAAATTTTCTATATAAATAAACTTTTGACAAAATTTTCTATAGAAATAAAATCTAGGTAGATTATTTTTGGCTCGAGTGGCAACCATGATTATGAACCGAATAAAATTTGAACAAAATTTTCTATAGAAATAAAATTTTGACAAAATTTTCTATAGAAATAAAATTTTGACAAAATTTTCTATAGAAATAAAATTTTGACAAAATTTTCTATAGAAATAAAATATTTCTATATAAATAAACTTTTGACAAAATTTTCTATAGAAATAAAATCTAGGTAGATTATTTTTGGCTCGAGTGGCAACCATGATTATGAACCGAATAAAATTTGAACAAAATTTTCTATAGAAATAAAATTTTGACAAAATTTTCTATAGAAATAAAATTTTGACAAAATTTTCTATAGAAATAAAATTTTGACAATGATGAAGATTTTATTATGAACCGAATAAAATTTTTACAAAATTTTCTCTAGAAATAAAATTTTGACAAAATTTTCTATAGAAATAAAATTTTGACAAAATTGTCTATAGAAATAAAATTTTGACAAAATTCTCTATAGAAATAAAATATTGGTAGATTATTTTTGGCTCTAGTGGCAACCATGATTATGAACCGATATGGACCAATTTTGGTATGGTTGTTAGCGACCATATACTAACACCACGTTCCTAATTTGAACCGGATCGGATCAATTTTGCTCCTCCAAGAGGCTCCGGAGGTCAAATGTGGAGAACGTTTTATATGGGGGCTATATATAATTATATATAAGATCATATACTAACACCATGTACCAAATTTCAGCCGGATCGGATGCAATTTGCTTCTCTTTGAGGCTTCGCAAGCCAAATCTGGGGATCGGTTTATATGGGCGCTATATATAATTATGGACCGATGTGGAACAATTTTTGCATGATTGTTAGAGACCATATACCAACATCATGTACCAAATTTCAGCGGGATCGGATGAAATTTGCTTCTCTTTGAGGCTGAGGCTGGGGATCGGTTTATATGGGGGCTATATATAATTATGGACCGATGTGGACCAATTTTTGCATGGTTGTTAGAGACCATATACCAACACCATGTACCAAATTTCAGCCGGATCGGATGAAATATGCTTCTGTTAGAGGCTCCACAAGCCAAATCTGAGGGTCCCTTTATATGGGGGCTATACGTAAAAGTGGACCGATATGGCCCATTTTCAACACCATCTGACCTACATCAATAACAACTACTTGTGCCAAGTTTCAAGTCGATAGCTTGTTTCGTTCGGAAGTTAGCGTGATTTCAACAGACGGACGGACGGACATGCTTAGATCGACTCAGAATTTCACCACGACCCAAAATATATATACTTTATGGGGTCTTAGAGCAATATTTCGATGTGTTACAAACGGAATGACAAAGTTAATATACCCCCATCCTATGATGGTGGGTATAAAAAGAAATTTAATTTGATTTTTTAAATAAACGATTTCACCGATTTACACACGTTTTCCCTTGACCAAATTTTGACCGATGCTTCGAATTTGCTTACAAACATAGAACGATTCTGTGTCAAATTTCATCATGGCTCCAGTAAGGAAGTCTTTAGCGCAAGTACAATTGACAGACAGACGGACAGCTCTTGATCGTCTTTACATATCTCCATAATTCAACATCCCATCACCATCGTATGGTGATAGGTATAAAAATATCCAAGCCTTCTTATCTGCAGCCCACTTTATTAAACAGCTTTCCTATATTTTTGGGAAAATTTGTTAGCTTAGTAAAAAAGAGACGTGATCGTCTCTGAATCGCCTTTTAATTGTTTGATATTAAATCAAATTTCATGCCTTTCCATCTGAATACCCTCTAGTTAATTTTTCTAATTAAATTTAGTAAGGATGCCCTTAGAATTTATGCACTTTATTATAAGATAGGATTAATAACTCAATAATTTTCATATAAAATCGCAATTGTCTTCATCTCGAGATTGTTAATTAAATGCTAATAATTCAATATTAAATAAATTAATTACGTTTAACTTTCATTACACTTAGACAACAGAGCGAAGAAACTTTGTCCAAGTCACATAATTCTGTACAAAGTCAGTCAGACACTCAGACACTCACACCCATATACAAATAAACAATTTCGCAAGCAAACAAAGAACAAGTCCACAAATTTCCTGTGACAAGTACCAGGACAAACTTTTAACGTAATTGAGATTGGTGAAAAGAAAAGCAATGGGTGTTGGTAATGGTTGTGAGGTGGTGAAGAGGATAACAACAACAAGGAAATTTAAGCCCATACAAATATATGCGAAACAAATACTGACTGAGATACCTATACTCCTATATTTGGCATAAGAAACAACAGTGGGAGAAGGCGGTTAAAGACAGACATGACACACATACTCAGACAACAACATATAAGTGGCCATAATTCTTGTTGACACAACATAACTTATATTAGCCTTTATGTACCAAAGTGTTAAGCCAATCAATTCATTATGGCCAACTTATACAAAAGGGGTCAAAGGCACATCCAGACTCGTGGGGAAATGAACGAAGACAAAGACACACTAATGGAAGAGTTACTTGAAAGTGTATATGGTTCAGTGCATTTTTTTGTTTTGTTTTCTATAGGAAATTAAAAGGCCCGAGACATTCCATGCATGGTATTTTCTAAGAAAAGCAAGAAAAAGAATGAGAGCAGTGCTCCCAACTCCCGAAGGGCTAAAAGCACCAAAAATACCATATTACTAACATATGTTAAGTGAAATTTTGCACACGAAGTAGAACTAACTTTATGTCTGTGTTGAAATCGGTTCATATTTTGATATACAGTTTGTCAAGAAAGTGTTTTGACAATGGGATCAAAATTATGTTTTGTTCCAAGATTAAATATAATGAAATTTTAAAATAATATTTAATTATGTATTTTGCAAAGTATACATACGTACACAGAATTAAAAATTTAATAAAATATTTAATATTTCAATATTTTTTTGGATTTGGAATAGTTGGCAATGTCAAAAGACTTTCTTGACAGACTGTATATATTTCATATATGTAAAAATGACTCCAATTTTCTTTGACTTCTAATACATATCGACCGATAAATTATAAATGAACTTTGGTGAAGTTGCCTAAAAATTGTTTCAGATTTAATTATTTCCCATATATTTATACCCTTCACCACTACTGTGGTACAGGGTATAATAAGTTTGTGCATTTGTTTGTAACGCCAAGAAGGAAAAATCTGAGACCCATTGTTTAGTACATCGATCGATCTTAGAATTAAATTCTTATCGATTTAGAGATGTCCGTCCGTCTGTCTGTCTGTATATGTAATTTTGTGTGTAAAGTACAGCTCGCAGTTTAAATCCGATCGTCCTCAAATTTGGCACAGGGTTTTACTTTCACGCAGAGAAGGAATATGATCACCTCATCCATGTTTCAAGAGCAAAATGTTATTTTTGGATGGTGACCACGCAACATGTTTATCGCAAAAATATTGTGTTCTCGCCAAACATAAAATGCTTTCCGAAAACAGATACATAATTTTCGAGAAAATAACATGGTTGCGATAAAAATGTTACATGGTCACCATCCAAACATAACATTTTGCTCTTGGAATATGTTTGAGGTGATCATATTCCTTCTCTGGGTGTTGGATCAAAGACGATCGCTATTGAAAATCGGTTCAGATTTGGATATATCTGCCATATATATTTATGACCGATCTGGTCATAATTGACGTATTTATCAACGTATTACCTAAAATGTCGTACAGTCGAATGATTTGGAGCTCTCGTAAAATACGCAAAATATCAGCCAAATCGGTTCAGTTTCAGATATAGCTCCCATATATATCTTTCGTCCGATTTGCACTTATATGGCTTCAAAAGCCAGAGTTTTGCCTTGATTTGCTTAAAATTTTGCACAAGGAGTACGTTTAATAGTATCGTTAAATGTGCCAAATTTAGTTGAAATCGGTTTCGCCTGATTTACACTCATATGACGACGGACGCCAAAGTTATACTCCCATTTACGTGAAATTTTGCAGAGACAGCAGAATTATCATTTTAACTATGCATGTGAAATGTGGTCAAAATCCGTTCAGATTTAGATATAGCTCCCATATATATGTACGCCAGAGTTGGGGAAATATAGTAAAATGTTTCATATATTAGACTCATCTTCAATGGGTCAGAGAATATATTTAATATGCTATTTAAGTGTGTCATCTTGATCTAATTGGTTCAGATTTAGATAAAGCCTCTATATATTTGTTCTTCCGGTTTATACAAATATGGCCAAAATACCTACATTTTACACAAAATTCTGTGATGATTTCCCCGTCTCCTACACATTGTAATGCCAAACTTTCCACAGAACGGTCGAGATTTAAATAAAGCTTCAACTTGGCCAAATAATATATCACAACAACAATTGACCACATAAGATGGTGGCTAAATCTAACCAATATCATTGTAAAAAATAAATATCTTTTAGTATACCGATCGGCTTGGAATTAAATTCTGAGTCGATTTAGCGATGTCCGCCTGTCTGTCTGTCCGCCTATCTGTCTGTCCGCCTATCTGTCTGTCTGTCTGTCTGTCTGTTTGTCTGTCTGTCTGTCTGTCTGTCTGTATGTCTGTCTGTCTGTCTGTCTGTCTGTCTGTATATGTAATTTTGTGCACAAAGTACAGCTCGCAATTTAAGTCCGATCGTCCTCAAATTTTGCATAGGGCCGTTTCTTGGGACAGAGACAATCGCTATTGGTTTTGGAAAAAAATCGGTTCAGATTTAAATATAGCTGCCATATATATTTATCCCCGATGTGGTCATAGTTAGCGTGTTTATCAACCGATTTTCTTGAAATACCGTACATCCAAATATTTTATGAATCTCGAAAATCTTGCAAAATATCAGCCAAATCGATTCAGATTTAGATATAGCTCCCATATATATCATTCGTCTCATATGACCACAGATGCCAAAGTTTACTACCGATCTTCGTGAAATTTTGCACAGACGGTAGAATTGACATTCTACCAATGCTTGGTAAATTTGATTGAAATCGGTTCAAATTTAAATATAGCTCTTTCGTCCGATTTGAACTTATATGGCCACAAAAGCCATAGTTTTGCCGTGATTTGCTTCAAATTTTGCACAAGGGGTACGTTTAATAGTATCGTTAAGTGTGTCAAATTTTGTTAAAATCGGTTCAGATTTAGATATAGCTCACATGTATATCTTTCGCCCGATTTGGACTTATGTGGTCTCAAAAGCCAGAGTTTTGCCCTGACTTACTTCAAATTTTGCACAAGCGGTACTTTTAACGATACTATTGTATGTGCCAAATATGGTCAACATCGATTCAGATTTAGATATAGCTCCCATATATATATATATTTCGTCCGATTTGAACTTATATGGCCTCAAAATCCAGGGTTTTGTCGTGATTTGCTTCAAATTTCGCACAAGGAGTACGTTTAGTAGGTTAGGTAATTGTGGAAAATTTGATTGAAATCGGTTCAGATTTAGATATGGCTCCCATATATATCTCCCGTCCGATTTGCACTCATATGACCAGGGGGGCCAAAGTTATACTCCCATTTACGTGAAATTTCGCACAGATAGCAGAATTATTATTCTAACTATGCATGCCAAAATTGGTTCAGATTGTATATAGCTCCCATATATACGTACACCAGAGTTAGGGAAATATGGTATACTGTTTCATATTTCAATGGGATTTTCCTCAAATTGACTGGATAGTTTCCTCAGAGAATGCAACTATTGCCAAAATTCTCACACTTTACACAAAATTCTGTGATGATTTCCCCATATCTTAGCCATATCCTACACACTGCAATGCCAAAATTTCCACAGAACGGATGAGTTTTAAATAAGGCTCCAAGTCGCCCGACTAGACCAAATAATATATCACAACCCACACTTGACCACATATCTTGGCGAGATCTTACCAATATCCTTGTAAAATCGCCACTGCTGATTAGCAAAAATTGTAAATATTACTCTAATGGTCCTTTATCTCGAATACATATGTATCGCCTGAAAAATCATAAACCTCTTTTGTACAATTGCATTAAAATTTCTCTCGCTTCATATTTCCCATATTTTTAGCCTGCGTCACACTGTGGAACAGGGTATTATAAGTTAGTGCATATGTTTGTAACACCCAGAAGGAGACGAGATAGACACATGGTGTCTTTGGCAATAATGCTCAGGGTGGATCCCTGAGTCGATATAACCATGTCCGTCTGTCCCTCCGTCTATCCGTCTGCCTGTGAACACATTTTTGTGATCAAAGTCTAGGTCGCAATTTAAGTCCAATCACCTTCAAATTTGGCACATGTTCCTAATTTGGGTCAGAATAGAACCCTATTTTGGAAGAAATCGGTTCAGATGTAGATATAGCTCCCATATATATCTTTCGCCCGATATGCATTAATATGGACCCAGCAGCCAGAGTTTTACACCGATTTGCTTGAAATTTTGTACAAACATAACACTTGGTCGTATAGTCAATGGTGCGAAATTTTATTGAAATCGGTTCAGATTTAGATATAGCTCCCATATATATATTTCGCCCGATATGGACTTATATGGCCCCAGAAGCCAGCTTTTTGGCCGAATTTGGTTGAAATTTTGCACTAGGAGTACAATTAGTAGTATAGTCAAGTGTGCAAAATTTGATTGAAATCGGTTCAGATTTAGATATAGCTCCCATATATATCTTTCGCCCGATATGGACTAATATGGTTCTACAAGCCAGAGTTTTGGCCCAATTTGGTTGAAATTTTGCACAGGGAGTATATTTAGCATTGTAGCTATGCGTGCCAAATTTGGTTGAAATCGATTAAGATTTAGATATAGCTCCCATATATATCTTTCGCTCGATATGCACTTATATGGACCCAGAAGCCAGAGTTTTATCCCGATTAGCGTGAAATTTTGCACAAAGAGTACAATTGGCAGTATAGTCATGTGTGCTAAATTTGATTGAAATCGGTTCAGATTTAGATATAGCTTCCATATATATTTTTCGCCCGATATGGACTTATATGGCCCCAGAAGCCAGAGTTTTGGCCCAATTTGGTTGAAATTTTGCACTAGGAGTACAATTAGTTATACAGTCATGTGTGCTAAATTTGATTGAAATCGGTGCAGATTTAGATATAGCTCCCATATGTATGTCTTTCTGATTTCGACAAAAATGGTCAAAATACCAACATTTTCATTGTAAAATCGCCACTGCTTAGTCGAAAACTTGTAAAAATGACTCTAATTTTCCTAAACTGCTAACACATATATATTAAGCAATAAATCATAAACAAACTTTTGCGAAGTTTCCTTAAAATTGCTTCAGATTTAAATGTTTCCCAAATTTTTTACTAAATTTGTGTTCCACCCTAGTGCATTAGCCAACTTAAATTTTGACTCTATAGATTTTGTAGAAGTCTATCAAATTCTGTGCAAATCGAGTGATATTTAAATGTATGTATTTGGGACAAACCTTTATATATAGCCCCCAACACATTTGACGGATTTGATATGGTATCGAAAATTTAGATCTACAAAGTGGCGCAGGGTATAATATAGTCGGCCCCGCCCGACTTTAGACTTTCTTTACTTGTTATACCCTCCACCGTAGGATGGGGGGTATATTAACTTTGTCATTCCGTTTGTAACACATCGAAATATTGCTCTAAGACCCCATAAAGTATATATATTCTGGGTCGTGGTGAAATTCTGAGTCGATCTGAGCATGTCCGTCCGTCCGTCCGTCCGTCTGTTGAAATCACGATAACTTCCGAAAAAAACAAGCTATCGACTTGAAACTTGGCACAAGTAGTTGTTATTGATGTAGGTCGGATGGTATTGCAAATGGGCCATATCGGTCCATTTTTACGTATAGCCCCCATATAAACGGACCCCCAAATTTGGCTTGCGAGGCCTCTAAGAGAAGCAAATTTCATCCGATCCGGCTGAAATTTGGTACATGGTGTTAGTATATGGTCTCTAACAACCATGCAAAAATTGGTTCACATCGGTCCATAATTATATATAGCCCCCATATAAACCGATCCCCCGATTTGGCTTGCGAGGCCTCTAAGTGAAGCAAATTTCATCCGATCCAGCTGAAATTTGGTACATAGTGTTAGTATAAGGTCTCTAACAACCATGCAAAAACTGGTCCACATCGGTCCATACTTATATATAGCCCCCATATAAACCGATCCCCCGATTTGGCTTGCGAGGCCTCTAAGAGAAACAAATTACATCCGATCCGGCTGAAATTTGGTACATGGTGTTAGTATATGGTCTCTACCAACCATGCAAAAATTAGTCCACATCGGTCCATAATTATATATAGCCCCCATATAAACCGATCCCCAGATTTGGCTTGTGGAGCCTCTAAGAGAAGCATATTTCATCCGATCCGGCTGAAATTTGGTACATGGTGTTGGTATATGGTCTCTAACAACCATGCAAAAATTGGTCCACATCGGTTCATAATTATATATAGCCCCCATATAAACCGATCCCCAGACTTGACCTCCGGTACCTTTTGGAGAAGCAAAATTTATCCGATCTGGTTGAAATTTTGTACGTGGTAGTAGTATATGATATTTAACAACCATGCCAAAAGTGGTCCATATCAGTCCATAATCACATATAGCCCCCATATAAATCGATCCCGAGATTTGGTTTTGGAGCCTCTTGGAGGAGCAAATTTCATCCGAGTCAGTTGAAATTTGGTACATTGTGCTAGTATATGGCCGTTAACAACCATGCCTAACTAGGTCCATATCGGTCTATAGTTATATATAGCCCTTAGATCCATATCAATAATTGTATATAGCCCCCATATAAGCGACCCCCATATTTAAATTCTGGCTCCCTACGTACCGTGCAAAAGACCATATCGATTCGTAATTATTTGTAGACTTACCTACACATACTTTTTTTGTCTAATGTATACCACGTATGGACTAACTCACAATTTAGGAAACGATTTAAGATACCACAACCCAAGTAATTCGATGGTGGATGACAGTCTTTCGTAGAAGTTTGTACGCAATCCATGGTGGAGGGTACATAAGATTCGGCCTGGCCGAACTTACGGCCGTTTATACTTGTTTTTTACTAACATTGTGTTCCACCCCAGGGCATGAGCCGACTTTTCTATAGATTTTGCAAAAGTCTAAAAAATGTTGTCCAGATCGAGTCAGATTTAAATACATGTATTTGGGACAAAAACCTATTTATATATATATATATATATATATATATATATATATATATATATATATATATATATATATATATATATATATATATATATATATATATGTATATATATATATATATATATATATATATATATATATATATATATATATATATATATATATATATATATATATATATATATATATATATATATATATATATATATATATATATATATATATATATATATATATATATATATATATATATATATATATATATATATATATATATATATATATATATATATATATATATATATATATATATATATATATATATATATATATATATATGCACATTTTACGGATTTGATATGGTATCGAAAATGTGGATCTACAAAGTGGTACAGGGTATAATATCGTCGGTTCCGCCCGACTTTAGACTTTACTTAATTGCTTTAAATAACTTTAGTGATTGATTGTTTCAGGGATGATTGAAAATTAAAAAAAAAAAAATTGTATTGTAAACGGATACAACAATAATGTTCCGCAGGGAGTAACTTAATGACCGGACCATCTATTTAATGAGTTGGGTTTATGTGGGGGAATAAAACCCTTGTACGATACAATTTTTCATTTGATCAAAATTCTACCAGACGTACTTCATCTTTCTAAATCGAAGATCAAAGTTATCTAACATAACCTAACTTTCATTCAGTCCATTTTCCATAGAACTCTCCATATATTTTGGCCATCACTAATCTACCCTTGTTCTCCTTGACACTGTACAATTGTAAAGGATTATTGGTAGACTTTTCATGCCAAAACACTTTTTGCATCGGCCAATAAAGCTCTTAACTGTACGGATGGGGCGATGACTTTATAACTTTTCGGGATTTAATTTTGTATGGGTATGGAGGAAATGTTCTTTTGTTTTTGTATTTTCTGAACGAAAATACGCCACCCCCTTTTTTGCTAGTTTGCCATAGTGTGCAAGCTTGCCGATAATTCTCCAGAAATACGAATGAGTTTTGGGATTGGAGTAAATGAAAGTGTCAACGCATATTGCCAATGAAGTTGGCATACATAATGAAATTTAAATTGCATAGGTGGCTGACTGTGTTTTGGCCGGGTTAATAAAGAACAAAATTTCTATAGAAAATAACAAAACAAATTGAATTAATTCAGGAATAAGGTGTAGGTGGTGGTACATGAGTGAGTAAAGCCAAACATTATTAATATAGGGTAGCGGATATTTTATATAGCAAAATAAAGCGCTGTATTTTTATGTTAATATTCAAAAGCAAAAAATTTGAGAAATAACATCAAATTTTAGAATCAGTTTCGAATTATTCGAATTGGCTACCTTTGGCCATAAGCCTTCAAACGACCGACATAGCCATTACACGCTGCACGAAAGTGTCTCTGCGGTATTTTGGCCCATTCATGGCGAAGCGCCATCGTGAGATGATTGACACTTTGGTATGTTTTCAGTGGTAGCCTTTGTGCGATTGAAATGTCGCGAGGAACCTCCTTTTTAGTTCATTCTTTGTTGGTTGACGCGTCCTGAGTGCGATGGTGCCGAGTCCTTTTTTAATGTCTATGCTCTGTGGTCCAAATTTTTGTCTGCGCAGGGTTTCAGTACTGTCGAAGAATACGAGCGACCATCGTTACCACACCGTTACCATCAATGGTAATGGTGTGGGCCGTCATCATCGTGGAAAACCAAACTCGGTAAATGGCCACTTTCGTGCAAGCGAAGCAACATTTTGGCTCATTTATTTGTGCATCGGTAAGCTCTTACACTTTTTGGAACTTCAATGGCTTTAATCTAAGCTGATTGTTTCCCGTATAGGATGGGGGTATAACACCTTTGTTATTCCCTTTTAATACGAGTAGATCAAGATATTGGTCTCAGTCCGAATCCGGCAGTCCTTCTGTCCGCCTCTTAAAGTCACGTTAACATCCGAATCACGGTTACCACTCGAGCCAAAAATAGCCTACCAAAATATGGAGAAAATTTTATCAAAAACTGCCAAACAAAACAAAATTTATTTTGCAAAATTTTATTTCTATAATATTTTTTTATACGCTCCACCATAGGATGGGGGGTATATTAACTTTGTCATTCCGTTTGTAACACATCGAAATATTGCTCTAAAACCCCATAAAGTATATATATTCTGGGTCGTGGTGAAATTCTGAGTCGATCTGAGCATGTCCGTCCGTCAGTCTGTTGAAATCACGCTAACTTCCGTACGAAATAAGCTGTCGACTTGAAACTTGGCACAAGTAGTTGTTATTGATGTAGGTCGGATGGTATTGCGAATGGGCCATATCGGTCCACTTTTACGTATAGCCCCCATATAAACGGACCCCCAAATTTGGCTTGCGAGGCCTCTAAGAGGAGCACATTTCATCCGATCCGGCTGAAATTTGGTACATGGTGTTAGTATATGGTCTCTAACAAACATGCAAAAATTGGTCCACATCGGTCCATAATTATATATAGCCCCCATATAAACCGATCCCCCGATTTGGCTTGCGAGGCATCTAAGAGAAGCAAATTTCATCCGATCCGGCTGAAATTTGGTACATAGTGTTAGTATATGGTCTCTAACAAATATGCAAAAATTGGTCCACATCGGTCCATAATTATATATAGCCCCCATATAAACCGATCCCCGACTTGGCTTGCGCAGCCTCTAACAGAAGCAAATTTCATTCGATCCGGCTGAAATTTGGCATATGGTCTCTAACAACTATGCAAAAATTGGTCCACATCGGTCCATAATTATATATAAACCGATTACCAGATTTGACCTCCGGAGCCTCTTGGAAGACCAAAACCCATATAAACCGATTACAAGATTTGACCTCCGGAGCCTCTTGGAAGACCAAAACTCATCTGATTCAGTTGAAATGTGGTACGTGGTATTAATATATGGCCTAAAACACCTATGCAAAATTTGGTCGAAATCGGTCAATAATTATATATAGGCCCCATATAAACCGATCTCCAGATTTGACTTCCGGAGCACCTTGGAAGAGCAAAATTCATTCGATTCGTTTGAAATTTGGTACGTGAAGTTAGTATATGGTCTATAACAACCATGCAAAAATTGGTCAACCGTTCCCCAGATTTGACCTCCGGTGCCTTTTGGAGAAGCAAAATTCACCCGATCCGGTTGAAATTTGGTACGTCATTTTAGTATATAGTATCCAACAGCCATGCAGGAATTGGTTCATATCAGTCCATAATTATATATAGCTCCCATATAAACCGATCCCCAGATTTGACCTCCGGTGCCTTATGGAGAAGCAAAATTCATCCGATCTGGTTGAAATTTGGTACGTGATTTTAGTATATAGTATCCAACAGCCATGCAGGAATTGGTTCATATCAGTCCATAATTATATATAGCTCCCATATAAACCGATCCCCAGATTTGACCTCCGGTGCCTTATGGAGAAGCAAAATTCATCCGATCTGGTTGAAATTTGGTACGTGGTGGTAGTATATGATATTTAGCAACCGTGCCAAAAGTGGTCCATATCAGTCCATAATCATATATAGCCCCCATATAAACCGATCCCGAGATTTGCTTTTGAAGCCTCTTGGAGGAGCAAATTTCATCCGAGTTAGTTGAAATTTGGTACATTGTGCTAGTATATGGCCGTTAACAATCATGCCTAACTAGGTCCATATCGGTCTATAGTTATATATATCCCTCAGATCAATCGATTTCCAATCACACAAAAATTGGTCCATATCAAGTTCATAATTGTATATAGCCCCCACATAAGCGACCCCCATATTTCAATTCTGGCTCTCTACGTACCACGCAAAAGTCCATGTCGATTCGTAATTATTTGTAGACTTACCTATACATAACTTTCTTGTCTAATATATACCACGTATGAACTAACTCACAATTTAGAAAACGATGTTAAGAAGTTTTAAGATACCACAACCTAAGTAGTTCGATTGTGGATGACAGTCTTTCGTAGAAGTTTCTACGCAATCCATGGTGGAAGGTACATAAGATTCGGCCTGGCCGAACTTACGGCCGTATATACTTGTTTCTTTATACTCTCTCGGTCTTTTTCTAAACACGTATATGTTAATAAGCAATTTACAAATAAATATATGTTTGCATCTAAACATATTATATTAAAAATATATTGTATGTCGCAAACATAATATGTCTAACATGGCCTTTCATAACCATAATTTACATTAGACCTGATATTGATCGATTTTCCAACACTTTACATCCATACCACATTTTTTTTTACAGTATTACAATGACACACCCATGTGTAACCTCTTAAATTTCCTAGAGCGTTTTTAAATCGTATTTCCTCTTTTAAATCCTTAAACATTGTCACTTAAAATTATTTAAAATTAAATAAATTTTTCAATTTCAATGATCGAGATGCCTCGACTCTCACACGCATCCTTGCTAGACGACTCATGTACTAACCAGCAGCACATACACTCAGATACATTGTTTGGCAACAATATTAATTGGTAAAGAGGGCACAAGTTCAAATGCATACTCGAAAGGACAAAATGAAATAGTTAAGTAAGACCACTGAAACTATCTACAGTCTTAACCATTCGAACACCGTCTCCACCATTCCAATCCCAAATTGCAATACAATGTGCCATGTTCAAACTAATTTTAGCTTTTTGGAATTCACCAGTTGTAGATATTTTCGTCCTTCGTATATATTTAACAGAGATGGAAGTAAGGTCCTTAGCAGAGTGTACTCGTATGTAGGTGTGTTGGCTGAGAGCGAATGATTCACGGTGTGCAAAAATAGTTTCTTTAGAAGTTTCGTTTCTACTTTCTTTTTTCGGTCGTCAGCACTTCATTTCATTTGGGTGTCCTTTTGTGTTGTGCTGGGATACTTTATGTGAATTAAATTTCCGGTGACATAAACTTAATTAGCTTTTATTCTTCGTTTGTCTATGGTTTCCTTTCACGTCGACGAACAAAATTTCTTTTATTTTTTCTACTCCGAGGCTGGTTAGGTGGCTTCGCCGCTAGATGGTTAGTATGCTATCTTCTTCATTCTATTTCAGGTGTTCTTCTTTTGCCGCCCCTGCATTCTGCCCAAGAAAGGAAGATGTGTGAATGTTGATATGTTCGTGTCTTCAGCGTCGGTTGGGTTTTGGGGGGTCCTGCGATAGTTTTATTTGTGTCAGACTATTTTAAGAGTTTTGTAGCAGTCTGTCCTGTTATACCTGCCATTCACCAGATCGTTTGAAGTGCTGTTTTATTCACTAAATGATTTAAGGGTAGGTGAGTTGCTGATTAACATCATGAATAAGAATGTTTCAGTTGGCTAAACAAAAGAGAGTGGAAAGGGTTGAAAAATTTTTGGAAAACCCGAAACTTATTCTGAAGAATAACCCTTCAATAGAGAATGAATGTGTAATAATGTGTCATTGGAAAATTTGAAAATTACTTAAAATGTTATGTTTGAGATGGGAATGAAGTTATTAAAGAGATTGGAAACATTAGGAATTTCTTCTGAAACTTTACAGAAATCGAAAGATGACAAGACCAAACGAGGCAGACTACAACAGATTATGTATTTCTAACAAGCTTTTTTATTTGAGTTTTAGAAGAATATCAAACATTTCTTATAAGTGTGCAAGCAAATTCGATGTAATAACTTTTTTCGTATGATTTCAAATCGAAATTCCATAGATGTTTGCCTACATTACTCGAATGAACACAAGAAGTAAACTTTGACAACTGATTTGAAGTCAAATCGAGAGATCTATCTATATGGAGGGGAGCCACGGTGGTGCAATGGTTAGCATGCCCGCCTTGCAAACACAAGGTCGTGGGTTCGATTCCTGCTACGACCGAACACCAAAAAGTTTTTCAGCGGTGGATTATCCCACCTCAGTAATGCTGGTGAACATTTCTGAGGGTTTCAAAGCTTCTCTAAGTGGTTTCACTGGAATGTGGAACGCCGTTCGGACTCGGCTTTAAAAAGGAGGTCCCTTGTCATTGAGCTTAACATGGAATCGGACAGCACTCAGTGATAAGAGAGAAGTTCACCACTGTGGTATCACAATGGACTGAATAGTCTAAGTGAGCCTGACACATCGGGCTTGCCACATAACCTAACCTATATGGAGGGCTATATCAAAATATGAACCGATACGCACCATATTCGGCAAACATATTTATGGACCTAAAATAATTACAAATTTACAACTTCAGCCAAATCAAATAGACATATTGTTTCTAGAAGCCCAAAAAGTCAAAACTGTCTATTGGGAATATACAAAAAGTTGAACCTATACTCACCGTATTGGGCATACGTACACCCTCAAAAAAAATCGCTTCTGTAACATATACCCCAAACACATTTTGTTTCAAGCATATATATTTTCAGGATTGGTCCACAAAAAATATTGTTTGTATTGTTCATATTATGTTTCCCCTTAGGGCATACACTGGTAGAAAAAAATTTTAATGATATTTTCTTTGTGGGTATATAATTTTAAGGCGCCAATTGGTTACTTCCAGTAACATATTTTACTTGCAGCATACTCTCTAGGTCCCTCTTTCTAAACACATATATGTTTATAGGCTATTTCTAAATTAATATATGTTTGCATCTAAGCATATTATATTTACAAACATTTTATGAATCAAACATAATATGTTATAACATATTAACATGTTATGCTAGTTTATGAACATTATATGCTTGCACTTAAAAATATTGTGTTAAAAAATTTGAGTTCCAAACATATAATTTTTACACCCAAGCATATGAAAAACGGTCTTTTTCGTCCGTGTAGTTATGGATCTAAAATATCTATAGTTTTGCCTTTCAATTGGCAGGAGTGGGCAACTCTAGTGGAGCAATCTTCCATCTGGCAGCTCTATTGTAAAGCCTGGCATTTTTGAGGTTATACGTACTCAGAACGTTTTGACATACGAGCGCTATTTACAAGATTAATCTCACCCGCATAAATGAAATTAAATTGAGAAAATTTTTGTGTGGTTATTTTTACAGTGGACGCCCGAAAGAGGTGGTTACCGACGAAAACATCCAAAAAAATCCACAAAATGATTTTGAATGACCATAAAATGAAGTTGATAGAGATAGCAGAGGCCTTAAAGATATCAAAGGAACGTGTTGGTCATATCATTCATCAATATTTGGATATGCGGAAGCTCTGTGCAAAATGGGTGCCGCGCGAGCTCACATTTGACCAAAAACACCAGCGTGTTGATGGTTCTGAGCGGTGTTTGCAGCTGTTAACTCGTAATACACCCGAGTTTTTCCGTCGATATGTGACAATGGATGAAACATGGCTCCATCACTACACTCCTGAGTCCAATCGATAGTCGGCAGAGTGAACAGCGACCAGTGAAACGTCTCCGAAGCGTGGAAAGACTAAAAGTCCGCTGGCAAAGTAATGGCCTCTTTTTTTTTTTGGATGCGCATGGAATAATTTTTATCGATTATCTTGAGAAAAAAAAAAACATCAACAGTGACTATTATATGGCGTTATTGGAGCGTTTGAAGGTCGAAATCGCGACAAAACGGCCCCATATGAAGAAGAAACAAGTAAAGTCTAAAGTCGGGCGGAGCCGACTATATTATACCCTTCACCACTATGTAGACAAACATTTGTGTTACCATCTCAACTACTTAAAATTTGCTGGGAGCTATATAAAGTTTTGCATTTGCAGATACAAATACTTTTAATGGAAACAATTTTTTGTACTTCTACAAAAACTCTAGAATTAAAATTTAAATCGGCTAACGCCCTGGGATGAAACAGAATGTTAGTAAAAAACAAGTAAGGAAAGTCTAAAGTCGGGCGGTGCCGACTATATTATACCCTGCACTACTTTGTAGATCTAAATTTTCGATATCATATCCGTCAAATGTGTTGGGGGCTATAAATAAAGGTTAGGTTAGGTGGCAGCCCGATGTATCAGGCTCACTTAGACTATTCAGTCCATTGTGATACCACATTGGTGAACTTCTCTCTTATCACTGAGTGCTGCTCGATTCCATGTTAAGCTCAATGACAAGGGACCTCCTTTTTATAGCCGAGTCCGAACGGCGTTCCACATTGCAGTGAAACCACTTAGAAAAGCTTTGAAACCCTCAGAAATGTCACTAGCATTACTGAGGTGGGATAAACCACCGCTGAAAAACTTTTTGGTGTTCGGTCGAAGCAGAAATCGAACCCACGAACTTGTGTATGCAAGGCGGGCATACACAAGGTCGTGGGTTGCACAACGGTGGGAGCCACCGTGGTGCAATGGTAAGCTGTGGCTACAAATAAAGGATTTGATAGACTTCTACAAAATCTATAGACTCAAAATTTAAGTCGCTAGGGTTGAACACAATGTTAGTAAAAAACCAGTAAGGAAAGTCTAAAGTCGGGCGGGGCCGACTATATTATACCCTGCACCACTTTGTAGATCTAAATTTTCGATACCATATCACATCCGTCAAATGTGTTGGGAGCTATATATAAAGGTTTGTCCCAAGTACATACATTTAAATATCACTCGATCTGGAAGAATTTGATAGACTTCTACAAAATCTATAGACTCAAAATTTAAGTCGGCTAAAGCACTAGGGTGGAACACAATGTTAGTAAAAAAATATGGGAAACGTTTAAATCTGAAGCAATTTTAAGGAAACTTCGAAAAAATTTATTTATGATTTATCGCCCGATATATATGTATTAGAAGTTTAGGAAAATTAGAGTCATTTTTACAACTTTTCGACTAAGCAGTGGCGATTTTACAAGGAAAATGTTGGTATTTTGACCATTTTTGTCGAAATCAGAAAAACATATATATGGGAGCTATATCTAAATCTGAACCGATTTGAACCAAATTTGGCACGCATAGCTACAATGCTAATTCTACTCCCTGTGCAAAATTTCAACTAAATCGGAGTTAAAAATTGGCCTCTGTGGTCATATGAGTGTAAATCGGGCGAAAGCTTTATATGGGAGATATATCCAAATCTGAACCGATTTCAAGCAAATTTGGCACGCATAGTTATAACGCTAATTCTACTCCCTATGCAAAATTTCAACTAAATCGGAGCAAAAAATTGGCCTCTGTGGGCAAATGAGTGTAAATCGGGCGAAAGCTATATATGGGAGCTATATCTAAATCTGAACCGATTTACTGATATTTTGCAAGTTTTTCGAGACTCATAAAATATTCGGATGTACGGAATTTGAGGAAGATCGGTTGATATACACGTCAATTATGACCAGATCGGTGAAAAATATATATGGCAGCTATATCTAAATCTGAACCGATTTTTTCGAAAATCAATAGGGATCGTCTTTGAGCCGAAACAGGACCCTATACCAAATTTTAGGACAATCGGACTAAAACTGCGAGCTGTACTTTGCACACAAAAATACATCAACAGACAGACAGACAGACGGAGAGACAGACAGACGGACATCGCTAAATCGACTCAGAATTTAATTCTAAGACGATCGGTATACTAAACGATGGGTCTCAGACTTTTCCTTCTTGGCGTTACATACAAATGCACAAACTTATTATACCCTGTACCACAGTAGTGGTGAAGGGTATAAAAAGTGTTGTTCCACCAAGACAACGCACCGTGCCACAAGTCATTGAGAACGATGGAAAAAATGCATGAATTGGGCTTCGAATTGCTTCCCCACCCACCGTATTCTCCAGATTTGGCCCCCGGCGACTTTTTCTTGTTCTCAGACCTCAAAAGGATGCTCGCAGGGAAAAAATTTGACTGCAACACACAAAAATTTTTTTTTCTGATTCAATCACCAAATTAATTGATCCAATTAATTTTTTAATTGAAATGTCTTCAATCACGAAAATAATAGTATCAATCACAGTTTTAATTGGGCATAGAAAAAATTCTTGATTAAAAAATTAATTGATTTTTTTCAGCAAATTTCAATTAATTTTTTAATTGATTCAATTAAAAATTTAATTGATGTTGATTGCAAAACTCAAATAATTTATTAATTAAAAAAGGTAACTATTTTTAATTACTTTCTGAATTAGCTTAAAGTTTTTATTTGGATTAACAAATGATTGGTTGAAATACATTTTTCATTAAAAATTAAAAAAAAAATCAGCACTTTTTTTAACTGAATTAGTCTTCCGAATTTGATTAAAAAGTTAATTGTATCAATTAATTTTTTAATTAAAATTTTTAAAATGTTCAATCATTGACTTAATTAACTTAATTTTCTATCATGATTAAAAAGTTAATTGTATCAATTAATTTATTAATTGAAAACATTTTCAACTTCAATTAACTTTTTAATTGGAAATATTTTGGTGATATTTTTTTCTGTGAATGAAGTGGTGATCGACGAAACTGATGTTTATTTTGAGGCAAAACCGAAAGAGTACTACCAAAATGGTATCAAAAAATTGGAAGGTCGTTATAATCATTGTATCGCTCTTGAAGGGAACTATGTTGAATAATAACAAGTATATACAGCACTAAGTTCGGCCGGGCCGAATTTTAAATACGTACCACCATGAACCAAATATTAGGGTTTCCTTTGAAATTTCAGGAGAGCTTGTGGACTTGAGGACACTTCCCGAAGATAAATTTAAAGATTTCACCTATGAGGACTATATCAGATTCTGGATTTATAAGAACCATTTTTGTTTGAGTTTTAGAGGAATCATTAACATCTCTTGTAAGTGTGCAAGAAAATTATAAAATAACGTCTTGATTTGAAATCTTAAATCTGTAGAAGTAAAATCTGGAAATTTTACATTGAGTTTCAAGCAATTTTCATGATCAGTGCGCCTTCTACACCCTCAAGAAGTGAAGTCGGTCTCTATGGAGGCATTACCGATAAAAACTTAATCCGATACACGCTTTGTGAGCCTAAAATACCAGAATATTTACAAATTCAGGCAAATCAGATAAAACTACGGTTTCTAGAAACCCAAGGAGTTAAATCGGAAGATCGTTCTTATGGGGGCTATACTAAAATATGGACCGATACTCACCGTTTTCGGCACACCTCTTTATGACCCGAAAATACCTCTAGATTTCCAATTTCAGGCAAATAGGATAAAAACTTCGGATTCTAGAAGCCCAAGAAGTAAAATCGGGAAATCGGTCTATATGGGGGCTATACCAAAATATGGACCGATACTCACCATTTTCGGCACACCTCTTTATGGTCCTAAAATACCTCTAGATTCCCAATTTCAGACAAATTGGATAAAAACTGCGGTTTCTATAAGCCCAAGAAGTAAAATCGGGAGATCGGTCTATATGGGGGCTATACCAAAACATGGACCGATACTCACCATTTTGGCACATCTCTTTATGGTCATAAACTACCTCTAGATTTCAAATTTCAGGCAAATTGGATAAAAACTTCGATTTCCATAAGCCCAAGACCCCAAATCGGGAGGTCGGTTTATATGGGGACTATATCAAAACCTGGACCGATATAGCCCATCTTCGAACTTGACCTGCCTGCAGATAAAAGACGAGTTTGTGCAAAATTTCAGCACGATTGCTTCATTATTGAAGACTGTAGCGTGATTACAACAGACAGACAGACAGACGGACATCGTTATGTCGTCTTAGAATTTCTCCCTGATCAAGAATATATATACTTTATATAGTCGGAAATCGATATTTCGATGTGTTACAAACGGAATGACAAACTTATTATACCCTCGTCACCATTCTATGGTGGTGGGTATAAAAACGAAATTTGACAAAAAAAATGTGTTTTTCTTTGTTAGACCGGGGACTTATCAGCCAACCTGTTATGCTATTGGGAAAATTTTACTAACAATGGATATTTCTAATAGAAACAAGTATATACGGCCGTAAGTTCGGCCAGGCCGAAGCTTATGTACACTCCACCATGGATTGCATAGAAACTTCTTCTAAACACTGCCATACACAATCGAATTACTTGCGGTAACGCTTGCCGATGGCAAGGTATCTTAAAACTTCCTAACACTGTCTTCTAAATTGTATGTAAGTCCATACGTGGTATATATTAAATCAAAAAAGATCGAATAAATACGTATATAATTCAGTTTGACAAAATTTTCTATAGAAATAAAAGAACGAATAAATACGTATATAATTCAGTTTGATAAAATTTTCTATAGAAATAAAATTTTGACAAAATTTTCTATAGAAATAAATTTTTGGCTCGAGTGGCAACCATGATTATGAAGCGATATGGACCAATTCTTGTGTGATTGGAGACCGATAAGGACCAATTTGGGTATAGTTGTTAGCGGCCATATACTAACACCACTTTCCAAATTTGAACCGGATCGGATGAATTTTGCTTCTTCAAGAGGCTCCGGAGGTCAAATTTGGAGAACGGTTTATATGGGGCCAATATATAATTATGGACCGATATGGACCAATTCTGGCAAGGTTGTTAGAGACCATATACTAACACTATGTTCCAAATTTCAGCCGGATCGGATGAAATATGCTTCTCTTAGAGGCTCCGCAAGCCAAATCTGGGGATCGGTTTATATGGGGGCTGTATATAATAGTGCACCGATGTGGATCCATTTTTGCATGGATGTTAGAGACCATATACTAACACAACGTTCCACATTTGAACCGGATCGAATGAATTTTGCTCCTCCAAGAGGCCCCGGAGGTCAAATCTGGAGAACGGTTTATATGCGGTCTATATATAATTATGGACCGATATGGACCAATTCTGGCACGGTTGTTAGAGATCATATACTAACACCATGTTCCAAATTTCACGGGATTAGATGAAATTTGCTTCTCTTAGAGACTCCGCAAACCAAATCTGGGGATCGGTTTATATGGTATCACAATGGACTAATAGTGTAAGTGAGACTGATACATCGGGCTGCCACCTAACCTAACCTAACCTAACCTAACCTAACCTAACCTAGGAGACCCTCAATCAGAGTGGCAAAAGTTCTTCGACAATGGGTTCAAACACATGCAAACTCTAAAGATCTAGATCCCGAAATATAAATGACAACCCTTGTACAGCTGCCTTTAGATATAGCGGAAAGATGATCTTAGAAGTACAAACAGCTTTCGATTAAAAACTGTCACCCTGCAGTCAGCTGCTGAGAGGCCAATGTGACGTCCATCCAATCTCTTCCATGTTTCTGGTAACGAAAGTTGATGCATGTCTCTTTTTGCAAAAATTCCCACTTTTCCCAAGCGGCTATATGTTTGTTCCACTAAATGCTAGACGTTTTTGTGCAACTTTTTTGTCATATTGTGCTACTTTTAATTAATTCGTTTTATATCGCATTTGTTTTAGGTAAATGTTATTGACGCTTTAACAATGAATTCAGTTTAAGCTTGGAATATTCTAGTTGTTAGCCTTTTTATTTATTATCCAAAAAAGACTTTTGAACTACCTAAAAGTATTATCTGCTTGGTAGTTTTCTTTTGAGAAAGTGTGCCACTTTTTATGCCACTTTCTAACATAATTGTATCACCTTTTATTGTGTGTGCTACTATTTTAAAATTCTCAACGAAAATTGCGATTGGCATGATAAAACTTCATTAGTCACTTTCCTCTTATGTTAATACCAGTACTTCCCCATATATTATGATTATGTTCTTTGTATACTTCAGACTGAAGAGAGCTATATACAAGCCTAAGTATAAAAACTCTAAATTGTCATATTTAATTACATTCCTCACATCATATTTATGTTAAATAATAATAGCTAACCACTTACTATGGAACAATTATTTGACTCTTCATTCCATTGGACAACTCTTTTAAATAAGACTTTGGTCTTAAGTTACAGTTTAGGAATTTCATCATTTTCCACATACGAGGTTCAATTCTACAATGCAATCAGTCTACACTTGATTAAGGCTTTCAGTGGTTCTAGCTATCTAGCGAATGATAAAATGGCCTTTCAAAGTTACCATCGAAATCTTATGTGTCCTTGTTGAGACCAATTGCTTTTGCTGATGCCACCAATTCTTGTGGAAAAAAAGAGTTTATTTATGATGAACAATAATGAATAGGACACAAATAAATAAATGTACTCTAAAAAGAAACATGTATGCTTGCATGCAGTAAAAAGGATGCATGGCAAACAAACAAATAAAGAAAGCTCGGATGTGGCCACAGCAACCATATACAATAATACTCCGAGAGAGATGTGGATGTGGAAACAAACATATTTTATGAAAGGACTCTGAATAAACCACTGAAACCAAAAAAAAATTAAATAAACAGATAAGTCAGGAGGAATGCAATATGAGCAACGAGAACTTAGTGATAGCAAATTCATTACCTAGCAAAAAAAGTAGTTTGGATCCCCAATCTGTGATCCGGAAGTAGTGCAAACTTGGATCATATCCAATGAATTTTATATGGGCTTATCATAGGACGGAAGTACTCCCTTTTTGGATCCTTTGCATTGCTTTAGAAATTGTGCCCTGGAAGTTAATTTGAATGAAGAAATTTAAAAAAATTTTTTTTCAACCATATTTTTTATTACATTATTATCTTGCTATTATCTAATTTTTTTACAATTTGAAAAACTTTTTCGCTCCGACCAGAGGTTGAACCTGGGATTGATGCCACCATAACAGAACGCCTTAGCACACTCAGCCACAAACGCCATTGAACATAAAGCGTCGAAAGGTAAATTCAAATGTTTGTAATATGATCGTAATAAGACACCAAAGAATAACATTCTAATTGCCTCTCGAGATGTTCTTTATTAGTATGAACGAAAAAATAAGACACGCAGGTTCAAATCTCACCAGAGGCCATTTTTTATCAAATATTTTTCTAAATTTTTTTTATATATAAATATATTTTTTTCTATTAAAAATCAACAAAAAATTAAAAATCCTCATAATTTGCAAACCCTTCTCAAAAGAACTTCCATGGAAGCGAAAAAGTGAAAAGGCACAGGTTCAAATCCCAGCGGGGATGCAATTTTGTTTTATTATTATTTTTATACCCTCCACCATAGGATGGGGTATATTAACTTTGTCATTCCGTTTGTAACACATCGAAATATTGCTCTAAGACCCCATAAAGTATATATATTCTGATTCGTGGTAAAATTCTGAGTCGATCTGAGCATGTCCGTCCGTCTGTTGAAATCACACTAACTTCCACAAGTAGTTGTTATTGATGTAGGTCGGATGGTATTGCAAATGAGCCATATCGGTCCACTTTTACGTATAGCCCCATACAAACGGACCCCCAAATTTGGCTTACAGACCCTTTAAGAGAAGCAAATTTCATCCGATCCGGCTGTAATTTGGTATATGGTGTTAGTATATGTTTTCTAATGACCATGCAAAAATTGGTTCACATCGGTCCATAATTATATATAGCCCCCATATAAACCGATCCCCAGATTTGACCTCCGGAGCCCCTTGGAAGAGCAAAATTCATCCGATTCGGTTGAAATTTGGTACGTGATGTTAGTATATGGTATACAACAACCATCCATAAATTGGTTCATATCAGTCCATAATTATATACAGCCCCCACATAAACCGATCCCCAGATTTGACTTCCGGTGCCTTTTGGAGAAGCAAAGTTCATCCGATCTGGTTGAAATTTGGTACGTGGTGGTAGTATATGATATTTAACAACCATGCCAAAAGTGGTCCATATCAGTCCATAATCATATATAGCCCTCCCGATTTGGGGTCTAGTTTTTATCCCATATGCCTGAAAGTGGAAATCTGGAGGTATTTTAGGACCACAAAGAGGTGTACCAAAAATGATGGGTACCGGTCCATGTTTTGGTATAGCCCCCATATAGACCGATCTCCAGATTTCACTTCTTGAGCTTATAGAAACCGTAGTTTTTATCCAATATGCCTGAAATTGGAAATCTAGAGTTATTTTAGGACCATAAAGAGCTGTGCCAAGAATGGTAAGTATCTGTCCATGTTTTAGTATAGCCCCCATATAGAGCGATTTTATTTCTTCGGCTTAAAGAAACCGTAGTTTTTATCCAATTTGCCTGAAATTGGAAATCTGGAGGTATTTTAGCACCATAAAAAGGTATGCTGAAAATGATGAGTGTGGGTCCATGTTTTGATATAGCACCCATATAGACCGATCTGCAGATTTTACTTCTTGAGCTTATAGAAACCGTAATTTTTATCCAATTTGCGTGAAATTGGAAATATGGAGGTATTGTAGGACCACAAATACGTGTGCCGAAAATGGCGTGTATTTAGTATAGCCCCCATATCGACCGATCTCCCGATCTTATCTTTTGGGCTTGTAGAAACCTTAGGTGTTGTTCAGTTCACCTGAAATTGAAAATCTGAAGGTTTTCAGGACTAAAAATAGGTGTGCAAAAATGATTTTATTATTTGGAATTCTAGAAACCGTAGTTTTTATGCAATTTGCTTGAAATTGTAAATCTAGAATTATTTTAGGACTATAAAGAGGTGTGCCGAAAACGGTGAGTATCGGTCCATATTTTAGTATAGCTCCCATAAGACCCATCTTCCGATTTAACTATTTGGGTTTCTATTTTTTATTCGATTTCTCTGAAATTATAAATATACTGGTAATTTAGATTCACAAAAACGTGTATCGGATTTAGTTCTTTTCGGTCCATTTGGTAAGGCCGATTTCACTTCGTTAGGGTATAGAAGGCGCACTGATCATGAAAATTGCTTGAAACTGAATGTAAAATTTCCAGATTTTACTACTCGTAATCATTTAAATAATGGGGGGTGAAAATCTATAGATTTTAGATTTCAAATCAAGGCGTTATTTCATCATTTTCTTGCACACTTACATGAGATGTTAATGATTCCTCTAAAACTCTAACAAAAATGGTCCTTATAAATCGAGAATCTGATATAGTCTTCATAGGTAAAATCTTTCAATTTATCTTCGGCAAGTGTACTGATTGTACTGCATTGCTTGGGAGAATATATGTCATCAAACCCCCTTGAAATTTGAAAAGAAACTATAATATTTGATTCATGGTGGTGGGTATTTAAGATTCGTCGCGGACGAACTTACTGCTGTATATACTTGTTATACCCTGCGCCACACTGTGGAACAGGGTATTATAAGTTAGTGCATATGTTTGCAACACCCAGAAGGAGACGATGTAGACACATGGTGTCTTTGGCAAAAATGCTCGATATAGCCATGTCCGTGAACACATTTTTGTAATCAAAGTCTAGGTCGCAGTTTTAGTCCAATCGACTTCAAATTTGGCACAAGTATGTGTTTTGGCTCAGAATAGAACCCTATTGATTTTGGAAGAAATCGGTTCAGATTTAGATATA
Source organism: Haematobia irritans (assembly GCF_050003625.1). Lineage (NCBI taxonomy): Eukaryota > Metazoa > Arthropoda > Insecta > Diptera > Muscidae > Haematobia > Haematobia irritans. The sequence goes on along the minus strand of NC_134397.1, from coordinate 192,085,540 downwards.
GCTTCCATATATATTTCGACGATATGGACTTATATGGCCCCAGAAACCAGAGTTTTACCCTAATTTGCTAAAAATTTTGCACAAGAAGAACAATTAATACTATAGTCAAGTGTGCCAAATTTTATTGAAATCGGTTCATATTTAAAGGGTGATATGGTCAAAATTTGGTCAATATAAACTTGACGTATTTCTTTCAATTTTGCATTTAAAAAACCTGAACACCCCTCATTTTGAAGGTGTGTGTGCGTAGAATGTTGCTCCTATTTTGATTTTGGAAATCACTCTTCAGATGTCAAAATGCCGTCCAAGCAAGAAGAGCAGCGTATCAAAATTTTGCATCACGAAAATCCGAGCTACTCGCACGCAAAGCTGGCAAAATCGCTAAAAGTTGTCAAATCAACCGTTACAAATGTAATTAAAGTGTTTGGGGAACGTTTGTCGACAGCCAGGGGAAATCGAAAACCGGAAGCCGCTGAGACGACAAAGAGAGTTGCCGGTAGTTTCAAGCGAAACCCTAACCTCTCTCTCCGAGATGCCGCAAATAAGCTGGGTGTATCGTCTACAACCGTGCATCGAGCCAAAAAACGAGCCGGACTATCGACTTACAAGAAGGTAGTGACTCCAATTCGCGATGACAAACAAAATACGACGGCCAAAGCGCGATCCCGGAGGCAGTGCTGACGAAGTTTGACTGCGTGGTAATGGACGACGAAACCTACGTCAAAGCCGACTACAAGCAGCTTCCGGGACAGGAGTTTTATACGGCAAAAGGAAGGGGAAAGGTAGCAGATATTTTCAAGCACATAAAACTGTCAAAGTTCGCAAAAAAAATCTGGTTTGGCAAGCCATCTGTACCTGTGGCTTGAAAAGCAGCATTTTCATAGCTTCCGGGACTGTCAACTAAGAAATTTACGTGAAAGAGTGTTTGAATAAACATCTGCTGCCTTTCCTGAAGAAACACGGTTGTTCCGTACTGTTTTGGCCGGATTTGGCATCTTGCCATTACGGTAAAAAGGCCATGGAGTGGTACGCCGCCAACAACGTGCAGGTGGTTACCAAGGACAGGAACCCTCCCAACACGCCTGAGCTCCGCCCAATTGAGAAATACTAGGCTATTGACAAGCGGAACCTAAAGAAGACCAAAAAAACTGCTAAGGACGAGCAGCAGTTCAAGACAAACTGGCTTTCTGCGGCGAAGAAGGTGGACAAGGTGGCTGTACAAAATCTGATGGCAGGTGTCAAGCGTGAGGCCCGGCAATTCGGATTTGGAAAAGCGAAAGCCTAACTGAAGATTTTTCCTGAATTTTATACTAATTGAAGTTGAAAAAGAAATTTAATTTGATTTTTTAAATAAACGATTTCACCGATTTACACGCGTTTTCCCTTGACCAAATTTTGACCGTATCACCCTTTAGATATAGCTCCCATATATATCTTTCGCCCGATATGGATTAATACGGTCCCAGAAGCCAGAGTTTTACCCCAATTCAGTTGAAATTGTGCACTAGGAGTACATATAGTAGTGTAGTCAAGTGTGCCAAATTTTATTGAAATCTGTTCAGATTTAGATATATCTCCCATATATAGCTTTCGCCCGATTTACACTCATATGACCACAGAGGACAATTTTTAACTCCGATTTAGTTTAAATTTTGTACAGTGAGTAGAATTAGCATTGTAGCTATGCGTGCCAAATTTGGTTTAATTCGGTTCAGATTTAGATATAGCTTTCGCCCGATTTACACTTATATGACCACAGAAGCCAATTTTTTGCTCCGATTTAGTTGAAATTTTGCACAGGGAGTATTTTGCAATGGTAGTAGTTCGCATCCTACCATTGCAGCAAACTTCCATTCCCCACCACTTCCTCCCAACCAATCTTCCCCTAGGCTATAGTAGCACCCACCTAACGCGATTCGTTCGCTAAAGCACTTCGGCTGCTTACGCGGTACATCACTTAGAGAAATGTCACCAGTATTACTGAGAGGGGATAGTCCGCTTACGCGATTCGTTCGCTTACCCTGTTCGACTGCTTACGCTGTTCATCCGCTTAAGCGATTCCTCCACTTACGCAGTTCGGCTGCTTACGCGGTTCGTCCGCTAACGCGACTCGTTCGCTTCAATCGGCCCATTCACGGGCACCAGTCGTCCCGACACAATCACTACCCCTGTTTACGAGCACAGTCGGACCGACACCATCAGAATCGCGCCGTCTCCTAAACGTCGTCAGCCAGTATCGCACCGTTTCATCATCATCACCAGTCAACATCGCATCGTCTCATCTCGTCACCAGTCAGCATCACACTGTTCATCACCACCGTCCAGCCCAGCAAAAAGCCGAAGTAGTTCGATTGTACGCACCATGCTGTAGGATTATAAGATTCGGCTTGGTTGAACTTTTAGAGTGTGTACTTGTTTGCTTTGTTTTGTTTAATTTCTGTATTCAGATGAATTTCCTAGGCAAACGCAATGCAAAGGAACCGAAAATGGATTACTTGCGTACAATTTTTCATTCCGTCCAAATTCAGTAATTACGCCCATTATCCAGCGGAGTTGATTTGAATTTGCGTTACGTCAGTATCACAAGTTGAGGATATAAAACTACTACTACTACCATGGTGCAATGGTTAGCATGCCCGCCTTGCATACAAAAGGTCGTGTGTTCGATTCCTGCTTCGACCGAACACCAAAAAGTTTTTCAGCGGTGGATTATCCCACCTCAGTAATGCTGGTGACATTTCTGATCAAGTGGTAGTATAATCAAGGATATATGAAAATTTTATGGTCGGATCTCATAATAACTTGTCCAATGAGGTCGCTCTGTTTCATAAAATAAAATATATGCTTGGTGAATAAAATACGCGTAAAAACATAAATTCGCAACAGCTTCATAAAAATAAACTCTGTGAAAGGCTACACAGAAAGAATAGTGGCCGCGTTACTATGGTTTAACGCTGTCAAACAATTAAAAACAAAACAAACTGAAATGAATCCATGGACCAGCATTCATTTGAAAGGATGCATCCTGCATGAGTGTGTGTGTGTGTGTACATTTCTGTTTATGTATGGATTTGTGCACTCGAACACCCATTCAACATTTGTTTGTAAGAGAGATGGAGCGAAGGATTGCTGTAACACATAAACACCGAGGAACATTTTAAACGTTCTGTTTCTGTTTTTGCTTTTATTTTGTGGTTCCTGCCAAGTTTTTGGAGCAATAATTGTGAATGTTATGATGTGTTTAACAACGTGGACAACCGTTATAGTAACACCAACAACGGTGGACAGACAGACAGACATACTACAATCTACAATTTTTGGTTATATGCAAAGCATCCTAATATGTGGCATTTGTTAGAATGCAAAAAAGGAAAACCCTCATTGGAACACAGTAGGATGCTATTTAAAAGAATTTTTGGGACCATTCCAATATTTGGGATTATTGTCTGTTAAGGAGAAAATTGGTCTCAAACATTGTTATGTGGCCACAAGGGAATTTTTCATAGTCAATCCGTGTAAACTTGAAAACTACGAAACTGATTTGCTGGAAAGTTTCAAGGTAAAGGGAGGGTAATTATGCGATCTAAAAATCTTTTCTGGAAGGAGTGCACATCATTCTGATTTGCTCAAAATTTGCCGCGACCGGAGAAGTAGACGGTTCCATAAATCAAATTGATTTTGAATTTTTATGATATTTGAACGAGTAGGTGAACTTTTGGGTGGGAGAATCAGTTGAAAATGCCTGAACAAAATGCCTGAACAAGAATAAGAGTCCTACCTCTTACATCCACATTTCTCATTCAATTCTTTTAGATTAATTCTAAATTGGGCTTTTATTTAAATATTCAACCAAACAAATAGTTCTTCCGGTATGAAAATAAAATATCTCATTTTCATACCCACCAGCATGGTCATGGGATCAATATCAATATCCGACTGTATAACGCATTTATTTTCTTGACCAGGAAATTCTAAGACGACATAAGGACGTCCGTCTGTATATAGCAATCACGCTTCTACTTTAAACAATTACACTAAAATTCGATTCGGGTTATTCCTGCAATAAGGATAGGATTCAGAGATAAGCACAGATATCAGACCAGTTTTGATATATCCCCATATAAATCGATCCGCAATTTATATCCGATTTGCCTCAAATTGAATATCAAGAAGTGTTTATATCCATAATTGTTGTGCCAAGTATGGTGTGGGCCCCCATAGAAACTGATCTCCCGATTTGACTTTGCAAACTTTAGACAACTAAATTTTTTTGCCGAACGAATTTTCTTCGTTAAAAGAATGAAAAATCTCGTTAAAAGCTCGAAATTTTTTATTTTTTTAAAACCAAAGAAAATTTTCATTATAAGAACGAAATGTTACGTTCTTTTAACGAAATTTGTTCTTCATAGTTGTCTGTAAAACTTTCATACTTTATATGAAAATTTTTCATAGTTTTTATGAAACAGTTTCGTACATTTTAAGAAAAACTATCGTACTTTTTATGAAAAAATTTCGTACTTTTTATGAAACAGTTTCGTACTTTTTATAAAAAAAAATTTCGTACTCTTTATGAAACTCTTCCAGAAATCTTTCAGAAAAGCGCAAGAGCTCACCGATGCACAAAGAAGGTTAGACTGAAAAGAGCTACATGCAAAGAAAAAAAAAAAACAAGTAAGTAAAGTAGAAAGTCGGGCGGCTATATCATACCCTAAACCACCTTACTGAATTAGTAAACATAAGCGTTTGTGGGGTAACATTGATATAGGTATGGGAGATAAAGCGCAGTTGCATATTTAAGAAAATTAAGGGGTACATGTTTATGGTTGCTTTGTCTCAATCTTACTATAGCTCATAGTCAGTGTTCTCAGGGAAAATGTTCGTTTTACCCTACAAGGACAAAAAAAGTTCCCTACTTTCCCATACATTCCCAAAAAATTTTCCCTACAATATTTTCGTTAAATTTAAACAAATTTTACAAAACAAAGATGTTTCTAACTACTTTTTTATCTTAAAACATGAAAATGCGTTGTATATAACCTAGAAAATAAATTTGAATTACCACCGCGGTTGCCACAGTTCGTAGAATTCTACCAAAAATAGTATTTTTTTTTGTTAAATATCTATAGAAATATAATTTTGGAAAAAGTTTCTATTAACAAATTTTGTTGAGAAATTTTTCTATAGAAATAAAATTTTGAGAAAAAAAAAATCCATAGAAATAAAATTTTGAGGAAATTTTTTATATAAATAATATTTTGAAAAAAAAAAATTCTATAGAAATACAATTTTGACAAAATTTTCTATAGAAATAAAATGTTGACAAAATTTTCTAAAATAAATTTTTTTTGGCACGAGTGGTAAATGTTGTTTCCACACATTGTTAAAGATCAAGCCTTGCCGGCTTCTAATTTCCTCCTCTAGAGCCACCAAACACAAATTGTGTTGAGTGAAAATGTCCCTTCATTGTGGCCCTACATTTTACAAGACCTAAATATTAGAAAAAACCTACATATAGGGAATTTGTTCCTATGTTCCATGGGGTTAGTATGCCTAATATTGAGCCCATTATTAAACAAGTAAGTAAAGTAGAAAGTCGGGCGGGGCCGACTATATCATACCCTAAACCACCATTACAGAATTAGTAATCATAAGCATTTGTGGGGTAACATATAGGTCTGGGAGATAAACCGCAGTTGCATATTTAAGAAAATTAAGGGGTACATGTCTATGGGTGCTTTGTGTCAATCTGACTATAGCTCATAGTCAATGTTGCCAGGGAAAATGTTCGGTTTATCCTACAAGGACAAAAAAAGTTCCCTACTTTCCCATACATTCCCAAATAATTTTCCCTACTATATTTTTCGTTAAATTTAAAAAAATGTTACAAAACAAAAATGGTTCTAAGTACTTTATTATCTTAAAACATGAATACGCAACGTATATAACTTAGAATATAAATTTGTATTACCGCCACGGTTGCCACAGTTCGTAGAATTCTAATACCAAAAATAGTATTTTTTTTTGTTAAATCTCTATAGAAATAAAATTTTGAGAAAAAAATCCATAGAAATAAAATTTTGAGGAAATTTTTTATATAAATAATATTTTGAAAAAACTTTCTATAGAAATACAATTTTGACAATATTTTCTATAGAAATAAAATATTGACAAAATTTTCTACAGGAATAAAGTTTTAACAAAAATTTAAATAGAAATATTTGTTTGGTAGATTTGTGGTAATTTGTGGTAATCTTCAAATTTTGTTAGATTTTTTTGGCACAAGTGGTAACTGTTGTTACGATCGGCTAGTACGTTAAAATTTGAAATTTGAGTAACATTGGTTAATAAATAAGAGTATTATGGCCAAATTTGGGAAAATCCAGCGATACATATATATGGAAGCTATATCTAAATCCGAACCAATTTGCATAATATTTTGTGGGTTTGATTAATACCACAAAAGTTTACCTTGTGCAAGATTTGAGTACGATCAGTTAAGAAATGAGGCCTGTATGGTCAAACATAAGGTTTTTAGGGGCGAATTTTTTAAAATCGAGAGATACATATATGGGAGCTATATCTACATCTGAACCGATTTCGATGAAAGTTAGTACTATAGAGTTAGTTAGTACTATAGAGGACTGGATCTAGCCAACTTTGAGTAAGATCGGTTAATAAATAAGGGTTCTATGGGCAAATTTGGGGAAATCGGGCTATACATATATATGTGATCGATCGGTATATATTTTATGGGGTCTAAAATCAATATTTCTTGTAGGCACATTTTTTTGGCAGATCAAACTTATTATACCCTGACCACTATGTGGTTTAGGGTATAATCAGGAACCTGATATAAATTTCATAACCTCACCCATTTTTTCCGCAAAATTTTAGTGGGGGAAGTTTAGTTTTGTTTTCCCTATACTTAAAAAAAAAGTCGGATAAAGGGTTGGTCCCCCTCCCCGACCAAATATCGAAAATTGATGTAGCGGATTTTTGTCTAGATGCCGACCCCAACATTTAATGAAAATTTCAAGCAAATCGCATAATTTTGTTCCACGTTTCAAAAAGTAGGGCAAGGGGGAGGTCCCCCTCCCCGTCCACATATGAAATCATCAGGTACCCAATATTAATTCCATAACCTCACCGCATGTTCTCTGTAAATCTCAGATAATTTAGAGAATTTTAGTTTTTTCACTGTACTTTAAAAAAAAGTCGAACAAAGGGGAGGTCCCCCTCCGCCACCAAATATCGAAATATAAAGTAGCGGATCTTTGTCTAGATGCCAACCTAAACCTTCAATGAAAATTTCAAGCAAATCGGTCAACTTTGGTCCAATTTTCAATAAGTCCGACAAAGGGGGGTCCCCCTCCGCGACCAGGTGTCAAGAAATGAGGTACCCTATTTTCACCACATGAACGCCCCCTACGATCTCTAAAAGTTTCAAGTAAATCGGTTCAGCGGTTTCGGATCCAGCTCGGAACATGCAAACAAACAAACATAGATTGAATTTTATATATATACTCGTAGATACCAAAACATAGACCGATACAAGTTTCTATTATTTTTGATAATTTCCATTATTTTATTTGTACTGTGTCTTATACTAAAATAATTTTTTCTAAAATGTATATTTTTCTCTAGAAAAACAATATTAGATGTAAACTAAGATTAATGACACGGAAGAACTTCCATACTTTTTTTTTTAGAAAGAGGAAACGACTTTTCCGTCTATCCAATATTTTTCATTCTCCACAATATACAGTGTGATTGCGACCCATTGTGCTATTTAGTTACAATCACAACCGCAAAAAAAAAAACAACAATCCTAAAGTTTTGTAATTCGCTAGTTTTTGAAATAAAAATTTGTGGTCTCATATAAAATGTCTGTTGATGTCGTATTTCGCGACATTTTGCGTAATTTCTGCTGTCTTTCCTTCAGTGTCCCCTTGTCAACATAAACGGATGCTAAATATATTTTCCAGTGCTTTCCATCTCCCCAGTCTCCTGGATGTTTTGCCATTTTGAATGTCGTTATTTGCAATGCTAAAGCGACATTAATTGTTGCATATTTTATATTTTTGATGTTTGCGGTTGTTTTGAGAAATTTGATGCTGATGTACAAAAAAAAGTGCTAAAACGTATTTATGATCAAGTTGTAGATGTTTTCTAAATTGCGACAAGAGAAATATATTAAATGGACAAGTTACGACTATATGGTCATTAGTCCTAGTCGAGTTACAGAGAATCCGCATATAACTCAGACACATTATCCGAGTGATGTCATAAGTCAGTTGTATGGAGAAGAGTTATCATTCATTTTCCATTACCACAAAAGTCCGAATTCACTATATTTTTTGGCATATAAGCCAAATTGGATTAAGGTTGTTTGAAATTTATTTTATTTATATGTATTTGTATTAAAATAAAGTCCGTTCGGACTCTGCTATGAAAATGATGTCCCTTGTCATTGAGCTAAACATAGAATCAGCCAGAACTCATTATCTTAATGGACTGAATAGTGAGCTTGAATTTATGGATTGCCACTATATCCAAAGACCCTTCATCACTGAACAGGGTGGTTAATATGTAATGTAAAAAATTAGAGCGTCATATACATTTAATTTGTGCCACGAATTATGGTATTCACACGAAAAATCCATAACACACTGCTGGAAAGTTGCTCTATTGTATTTTGGCCCACTTCCGTCGCCTTTTTGAGGGGATCGAAATCGAACCATATAGGTTCATAATTGTATATAGCCCCCATATAAACTAATATTTCACTTCTGCCACCTTTTTACCACGCAAAAAATCATACCGGTCAATCTGCCTTTTTTGTCTAATATATACCCGTATGGACTAAAATCCAATTTAGAAGACGATGTTAAGGAGTTTTAAGATACCTTGCCAGCGGCAAGTATTACTACAACCCAATTAATTCGATTGTGGATGACAGTCTTTAGTATGTTATAAGTTTCTACGCAATCCATGTTGAAACTTACGGCCGTATATTCTTGTTTACAACTCGATTTTTTCATATTTTTAATAGGTAAATTTAACTTTTTATACCCGTGGTGGTATGGGGGTAGAACAAGTTTGTCATTCCGTTGCAACACATCAAAATATAGATGTTCGACTATATAAAGTGTACATATTCTTGATCCGGGAGAAATTCTAAGATGACATAACCATGTCCGTCTGGCTGTCTGTCTATTGTAATCACGTTACATTCTTCAATAATGAAGCTAAGGTGCTCGTCTTTTGTCAACAGGCAAGCCAAGTTCGAAGATGGGCTATATCGGTCCAGGTTTTGATATAGTCCCCATATCAACCGACATCCCGATTTGGGATCTTGGGCTTATACAAACCTTAGAAATCTAGAAGTATTTTAGGACCATACAGATGTGTGTCGAAAATGGTGATTATCGGTCCATGTTTTGATATAGCCCAATATAGACCGATCTCCCGATTTTACTTCTTGGACTCATAGAAACCGTAGTTTTTATTCAATTTGCCTGAAATTGGAAACCAAGAGGTATTTTAGGACCACAAATACGTGTGCCGCAAATGGCGTGTATCGTTCCATGTTTTGATATAGCCCCCATATAGACCGATCTCCCGATTTTACTTCTGTATTTTAGGACGATACTGAGGTTTGCTGTATATATTTGTTAACGGTACAGGTTTTGATATAGCCCCCTTATAAACCGGCCCTCATCTTTGGGGTCTAGATTCTAGAACAAATTTTTAAAATTTTGTCGAAAAAAATGCAATACTCATTCTAGAAAAAATTGCGAATTTTTTTGAAAATTATTGAAGTCAAACGTTTCAGGCAAGCCTTAGAATGCATAACAAATTATATAAATTATTTATTTAGCAAAATATCACAAGAAATTTTAATTCACATCCAAAACACTGCATTCGGATCACACCTTAAGAAGTGATGTAAATTCAGTGCAATGGCTGTTGAAATGGTGGACATCCGCCCACTCCATCGCTTCTGCGCCAATTTTTCAACACTTCCGAATCCAAAAATAACATTTTCATTAAATTAAAGATCTATGATAATTTTTTTATGTATCGGTCCAAGTTTTAATATAGATCCAATATGAGCCGAAATCTAGAGTTATTTTACGCTCATAAGAAGCTGTGCTAAATTCAGTATATGTCAATTCATATTTTAATATGGTTCCCATATATACCGATCTCCCGATTTGAATTACCCAGCAAAAAATTTGGAAGTTCTTCTAAAGGCACAACTTTAAACGCACTTCCAAAAATGTCCTTCCAGAGATGTTTTTTATTTTAACTACTCAGGAAGTTCTTTAATTAAATTTTTTATAACTCGCTTTTTGCATACTTTTAAAGGACAATTTTAAAATTTTTTGTTTCAGATATGTTAAAAACAGGGTAAGGATTAATACCCTGTTTTTAAATTTTGTCAAAAAAAAAAAAATTAAATTCATTCTAGAACAAGTAAGGAAAGTCTAAAGTCGGGCGGGGCCGACTATATTATACCCTGCACCACTTTGTAGATCTAAATTTTCGATACCATATCACATCCGTCAAATGTGTTGGGTGCTATATATAAAGGTTTGTCCCAAATAAATACATGTAAATATCACTCGATTTGGACAGAATTTGATAGACTTTTACATAATCTATAGACTCAAAATTTAAGTTGGCTAATGCACTAGGGTGGAACACAATGTTAGTAAAAAACAAGTAAGGAAAGTCTAAAGTCGAGCGGGGCCGACTATATTATACCCTGCACCACTTTGTAGATCTAAATTTTCGATACCATATCACATCCGTCAAATGTGTTGGGGGCTATATATAAAGGTTTGTCCCAAATACATACATTTAAATATCACTCGATCTGGACAGAATTTGATAGACTTCTACAAATCTATAGACTCAAAATTTAAGTCGGCTAATGCACTAGGGTGGAACACAATATGAGTAAAAAAATATGTAAAATATTTAGATCTGAAGCAATTTTAAGGAAACTTCGCCAAAGTTTATTTATGATTTATCGCTCGATATATATGTATTAGAAGTTTAGGAAAATTAGAAACATTTTTACAACTTTTCGACTATGCAGTGGCGATTTTACAAGAAAAATTTTGGTATTTTGACCATTTTTGTCGAAATCAGAAAAACATATATATGGGAGCTATATCTAAATCCGAAACGATTTCAACCAAATTTGGCACGCATAGCAACAATGCTAATTCTACTCTCTGTGCAAAATTTCAACTAAATCGGAGTTAAAAATTGGCCCCTGTGGTCATATCAGTGTAAATCGGGCGAAAGCTACATATGGGAGATATATCTAAATCTGAACCGATTTCAACCAAATTTGGCACGCATAGCTACAATGCTAATTCTACTCCCTGTGCAAAATTTCAACTAAATCGGAGCAAAAAATTGGCCTCTGTGGTCATATGAGTGTAAATCGGACGAAAGCTATATATGGGAGCTATATCTAAATCTGAACCGATTTGGCTGATATTTTGCAAGTTTTGCGAGACCCATAAAATATTCAGACCTACGGAATTTGAGGAAGATCGGTTGATATACACGCCAATTATGACCAAATCGGTGAAAAATATATATGGCAGCTATATCTAAATCTGAACCGATTTTTTCCAAAATCAATAGGGATCGTCTTTGAGCCGAAACAGGACCCTATACCAAATTTTAGGACAATCGGACTAAAGCTGCGAGCTGTACTTTGCACACAAAAATACTTTAACAGACAGACAGACGGACAGACAGACAGACATCGCTAAATCGACTCAGAATTTAATTCTAAGCCGATCCGTATACTAAAAGGTTGGTCTATGATTACTCCTTCTTGGCGTTACATACAAATGCACAAACTTATTATACCCTGTACCACAGTAGTGGTGAAGGGTATAAAAATTGAGAAATTTTGAAAATATTTGTGATCAAGGTTTTCAGACAAGCGTTAGATTGCATTAAAAATTATAATAATTAATTATTTGTCAAAATACCACAAAATGTTTTAATTCACATCCATAACACTGAATTTCGATCACATCTAAAGAAATGATGCATATTCAGTGCAACGGCTGGTGAAATGGTGGACATCCGTCCTATAAAAAGCCCATGTTAAATTCATCGCTTCCGCGCCAATTTTGCACATTTTCCGGATTTACTTTTTTTGCGACGCTTTTCTGCTGGGTACTTGTAGGGTACCTTCAAGGTACGCAACAGAAAACGTCTCCTAAATCGCATTCTCAAAGAAAATCTAATCAACTAAGGATCCTTTTTTCCTTTTTTCTGCTAACAAAATACTCAGGGCCCGACCCTTAACACGATTGCCACCCGAGCCAAAAATATCATACCAACATTTGGAGAAATTTTTACTAAAAAAACTACCATATAAATAAATATTTGTCAAAATTGTATTTCTATAATATTTGTCAAAATTGTATTTCTACGGAAAATTATATCAATTTTTTTTCTATATAAAATTTTGTCAAAATTTTATTTCAATAGAAATATTTGCGAACATTTTATTTCTATAGAAATATATAGAAATATAGAAAATTTTTGTCGAAATTTATTCCTATACAAAATGTTGTCAATATTTTATTTTTGTACAAAATTTTGTCAAAATTTTATTTCTATAGAAAATTTTGTCAAAATTTTATTTCTATAGACAATTTTGTCAAAATTTTATTTCTATAGAAAATTTTGTCAAAATTTTATTTCTATAGAAAATTTTGTCAAAATTTTATTGCTATAGAAAATTTTGTCAGAATATTATTTCTATAGAAAATGTTATCAAAATTTTATTTCTATACAAAATTTTCTATAGAAAAGTTTGCCAAAATTTTATTTCTATAGAAAATTTTGTCAACATTTCATTTCTATAAAAAATTTTTGTCAAAATTTTATTTCTATAGAAAATTTTTGTCACAATTATATTTCTACACAAAATTTTGTCAAAATTTTATTTCTATAGAAAAATTTATGAAAATTTTATTTCTATACAAAAGTTTGTCATAATTTTATTTCTATAGAAAAATTTGTGAAAATTTTATTTCTATACAAAATTTTGACAAAATTTTATTTCTATAGAGAAATTTGTGAAAATCTTATTTCTATAGAAAATTTTGTCAAAATTTTATTTCTATGGAAAATGTTGTCAACATTTTATTTCTATAGAAAGTTTTTGTCGAAATTTTATTTCTGTAGAAAATGTCAAAATTTTATTTCCACGCAAACTTTTTTAATTTTTTTTCAAATCTCTATTTCTATAGAAAATTTTGTCAAAATTTTATTTCCAAAAAAATTTGTGAAATACCTTTTAATTGGAGAGGAATACTTTGCAAAATCTATCAAAACATCAATAATTCTACCAAACGATAAAAAATCTACCATTTTTGATAGATTTCTACCAAGTGTGACAACTGTGCCCCTGACTCGATCTATCCATGTCCGTCTGTTTGTGAACACATTTTTGTAATCAAAGTCTAGGTCGCAATTTTGGTCCAATCAACTTTAATTTTATTACAAGTATATATTTTGGGGCTGAATAGAACCCTATTGATTTTCGACGATTCAGATTTAGATATAGCTCCCATATATATATTTCGTCCGATATGCACTTGTATGGCTGTATAAGGCAGAGTTTTTCCTTGATTTGCTTTAAATTTTGCAAAAAGAACACAATTGATAATATCGTTAAATGTATCAATTTTTGTTGAAATCGGTTCAAATTTCGATATAGCTTCTATATATATCTTTTGTCCGATTTACACTCATGTGATCACAGGGATAAAAGTTTAAGTCCGATTTACGTGAAACTTTGCACAGGGAGTATAATTAACATTCTTACTAGACGTGCCAAATTTGGTCGAAATCAGTTGAGATTTAGATATAGCTCCCATATATTTCAATTTCCGCCAAAAAAAATGGCCAAAATACACATACTTGCATTGTAAAATCAACACTGCTAAGTCGAAAACTCTAAAAATAACTCAAATTTCCTATACATCTAACAGATATTTATCGACCGATAAATCATAAATGAACTTTGGCGAAGTTGTCCAAAAATTTTCTTTAGATTTAAATATTCCCTATATCTTTACCAACATTTATTTTGTTTAACGAGATTTGCAGTATTTGCGTCTAGGTCATTGTTCTTCGCCCATGTCGCAGTCATCCGCAGGGCTCTCCATATGGAATTTCTGAAATTTTCTTCATACATGTCACATCATCAACTTAGGAGAACACATATTTTTCCCTCCCTTACAACTATACCACCAAAATCTCTCAACTATTGAAGTATGCTGTCCTTTGTCATATTATATCCTATCAATTTGGAATATTTTTTTAATAATGGTCCTCTAAGTATATGCTAGTTTTATTCCTTATACCAGTAAATTAGGCCAATGATGATTATGTTCCAATTTTGAAAATGTTTCCTAATTGAGAAACTTCCGTTTACAATAAGCAGCAAATGTAATTATTTTTACCTATCACTTTTTCGAGTTCCAAATTTAATCTCATTAGTCCAGCAGCAATAGCAACAACATAACCCCGGAGTATATAATTTGGGGTAGTTTTTGTTTTGTTGGAATTTCCAACTTCTTGTCCCAAACGACCAGACGTTCCTCACCCAAAGCCCTCCCCCCCACTCCCTGCAAAATAACAAACTCTAATCTTCCTCTAAACAAACAAGAGAAAGCCCCCCAAATGTTGCAAATTTGTTGCCACTTTCGGCTGAATGGAACTGGAATAGGTTTGCAAATTATTAATTTAATATGCATCCGTTTGGTAACTTCCGTTTCAAGAGTACTCCTTTTCCAGGTCCATCGTTAATGGGGTTGAAATATTAAATGGCTTGGTCGAACTGAATTTTGGATGTTGTTGGTTGGTTGGTTTTTTTTTTCACGAGACTATGGTGTTCCTTTTTCTGTGGCTAATTTAGAATGGTGATTGTTGGACGATAAGTTAAGAGCAGCATAAGGAAGGGACAAAAGTTTATGACCAAAGTTTGTTTTGGACCAACAACAAAAACAGCATCAGCAGCAGCGGGAGCAACAATTGGAAAGCTACCATAGGGCCAACAAAGCGTCCCCCCATTTTCCTAATGTCAAAAACGTGTATTTTTTAAACATTTGCTACTACTGGTGTTTTGTTATTGTGTTTATCGTCGGTACCATCCAGCATCTGCAAGGGCAATAATTACATGAGCAGTACAAGTTTTTAGCTTCATCTCGTGGGGGGCGGGAAATTGCTTCCATCGAGGAAGGTTGGCATAATTTGTGGTCAATGTTGAATAATTGTGATGATAACTTGAAGTGGGAAATTCAATATAATATGTTTTAATATAATTCATGACAGAAATAATGATTGAAACAAATTAAAATTTGTGGAAATTATTGAACATAAATGTTTTTCAGACAAGTATGTACCGCCGAAAGTATATATCACTTTATTGGTTTTCAAAATATTACTCATTAAGATCACTTTTGCAAATCAGATTGAGGTATCTCTAAAGCATGCATTTTGAATCCATCAAAATTTTGTTTCTACAAAAAATTTTCAAAATTTTATTTCTATGGAAAATTTTGTCAAAATTTATTTATTTCTTTAGAAATTTTGTCAAAATTTTATTTCTATAAAAGATTTGGTCAAAATTTTATTTCAATAGAAGATTTTATAAAGATTTTATTCCAATATAAAAATTTGTCAAAATTTTATTTCTATAGCACATTTTGTCAAAATTTTATTTCCAGAGGAAAATTTGTCAAACTTTTTTTTTATAGCCAAAGTTGTTAAAATTGTATATCTATAGAAAATTTTGTCAAAATTGTATTTCTATAAAAAATCTTTTGTTAAAATTTTATTTCTATAGAAAATTTTATTTCGAGAGCAAAATTTACTCAATATTTTATTTCTAAAGAAAATTTTGTCAAAATATTATTTCTATGGATCATTTTATTTCGAGAGGAAAATTCGTCAAAATTTCATTTTTATAGCAAAATTTGTCAAAATTGTATTTCTATGGAAAATTTTATATAGAATATTTATTTCTATAGAAATTTTTTTTCAAAATTTTATTTCGAGAGGAAATTTTTTCAATATTTTATTTCTATAGAAAATTTTATTTCGAGAGGAAATTTTGTCAAAATTTTATTTCTAAAGAGAATTTTGCCAAAATTTTATTTCTTTGAAAATTTGGTCAACATTTTATTTCTTTAGAAAATTTGGTAAAATTTTTTTAGCAAATTTTATGTCTTCAGAATATTTTGTCAAAATTTTAATTCTATAGAAAATTTTACTTCAAGAGGAAATTTTGTCAATATTTTATTTCCACAAAAAATTTTAATTCAAGAAGAAATTTTGTCAAAATTTTATATATAAGCAAATGTTGTCAAAATGTTATTTCTATAGAAAATTTTGACAACATTTTATTTCTATAGAAAATGTTGTCAAAATTTTATTTCGATAGAAAATTTTGTCAAAATTTTATTTCTATAGAAAAATTTGTAAAAAATTGTACTTGTATGGAAAATTTTATATAGAATATTTATTTTTTATATAAATTTTTTTGTTGAAATTGTATTTCTATAGAAAATTTTAGTTCGAGAAGAAATTTATTCAAAATTTTATTTCTATAGAAATTTTTTTCAAAAATTTATTTCGATAGATAATTTTATTTCGAGAAGAAATTTTGTCAATATTTTATTTTTATAGAAAATTTTATTTCGAGAGGAAATTTTGTCAAAATTTTATTTCTAAAGAGAATTTTACCAAAATTTTATTTCTTTAGAAAATTTGGTAAAGTTTTTTTTCTTTAGAAAATTTTATTTCAAAGTAAATTTTGTCAAAAAGTTTAACTCTACAGAAAATTTTATTTCTTTAGAAAATTTTGTCAAAATTTTAATTCTATAGAAAATTTTACTTCAAGAGGAAATTTTGTCAATATTTTTTTCCACAAACAGTTTTATTTCAAAAGGAAATTTTGTTATTTTTATAGAAAATTTTGACAACATTTTATTTCTATAGAAAATTTTGTCAAAATTTATTTATTTCTTCAGAAATTTTGTCAAAATTTTATTTCGATAGAAAATTTTGTCAAAATTTCATTTCTATTGCAAAATTTGTCAAAATTGTATTTGTATGGAAAATTTTATATAGAATATTTATTTTTTATATAAATTTTTTTTGTTGAAATTGTATTTCTATAGAACATTTTGTAAAAATTTTATTTCTATAGAAAAATTTGTCAAAATTTTATTTCTATAGCAAAATTTGTCAAAATTGTATTTTTTTGGAAAATTTTATATAGAATATTTAATTCAAAATATTTGGTAAAATTTTTTTAGCAAATTTTATGTCTTCAGAATATTTTGTCAAAATTTTAATTCTATAGAAAATTTTACTTCAAGAGGAAATTTTGTCAATATTTTATTTCCACAAAAAATTTTAATTCAAGAAGAAATTTTGTCAAAATTTTATATATAAGCAAATGTTGTCAAAATTTTAATTCTATAGAAAATTTTACTTCCAAAGGAAATTTTGTCAATATTTTATTTCCATAAAAAAATTTAATTGAAGAAAAAAGTTTGTCAAAATTTTATTTATAAGAAAATTTGTCAAAATTTTATTTGTATTGAAAATTCTATAAGATATTTTGTCAAAATTTTTATTTCTATAGAAAATTTTGTCAAAATTTTATTTGGAGCGGAAAATTGTAGTTGAAGAGCAAGTTTATTCAAAATTTTATTTCGATAGAAAATTTTGTCAAAATTTTAATTCTATAGAAAACTTTACTTCAAGAGGAAATTTTGTCATTATTGTATTTTCACAAAAATTTTATTTCAAGAGGAAATTTTGTCAAAATTTTATGTATAAGACAACATTTTATTTCTATAGAAAATTTTGTCAAAATTTATTTATTTCTTTAGAAATTTTGTCAAAATTTTATTTCGATAGAAAATTTTGTCAAAATTTTATTTCTATAGCAAAATTTTCAAAATTGTACTTGTATGGAAAATTTTATATAGAATATTTATTTTTTATTTTTTATATAAATTTTTTTGTTGAAATTGTATTTCTATAGAAAATTTTGTCAATATTTTATTTATATAGAAAATTTTATTTCGAGAGGAAATTTTGTCAAAATTTTATTTCTTAAGAGAATTTGCCAAAATTTTATTTTTTTCAAAATTTAGTCAACATTTTATTTCTTTAGAAAATTTGATCTAAATTTTTTTTTAGAAAATTTTGTTTCAAGAGTAAATTTTGTCAAAATTTTAATTCTATAGAAAATTTTATTTCCAGAGGAAATTTTGTCAATATTTTATTTCCATAAAAATCTAATTGAAGAGGAAGTTTTGTCAAAATTTTATTTATAAGAAACTTTGTCAAAATTTTATTTTGACACCATTTGATTTATTGTAAAAATTTTCTTTCTATAAGATATTTTGTCAAAATTTTTATTTCTATACAAAATTTTGTCAAAATTTTATTTGGAGCAGAAAATTGTAGTTGAAGAGGAAATTTATTCAAAATTTTAATTCTATAGAAAACTTTACTTCAAGAGGAAATTTTGTCATTATTGTATTTCCACAAAAAATTTTATTTCAAGAGGAAATTTTGTCAAAATTTTATGTATAAGAAAATGTTGTCAAAATGTTGTTTCTATAGAAAATTTTGACAACATTTTATTTCTATAGAAAATTTTGTCAAAATTTATTTATTTCTTTAGAAATTTTGTCAAAATTTAATTTCGATAGAAAATTTTGTCGAAATTTTATTTCTATAGAAAAATTTGTAAAAACTTGTATTTGTATGGAAATATTTATATAGAATATTTATTTTTTATATAAATTTTTTTGTTGAAATTGTACTTCTATAGAAAATTTTGTCAAAATTTTATTTCGATAGAAAATTTTATTCCGAGAGGGAATTTTGTCAATATTTTATTTCTGTAAAAAATTTTATTTCGAGAGCAAATTTTGTCAAAATTTTTTTTTTTTAGAAAATTTTATTTCAAGAGTAAATTTTGTCAAAATTTTAATTCTACAGAAAATTTTACTTCCAGAGGAAATTTTATCAATATTTTACAAAATTTTTTCATAATTTTAATTCTATAGAAAATTTTGCTTCGAGAGGAAATTTTGTCAATATTTTATTTCTATAAAAAATTATAATTGAAGAGGAAATTTTGTCAAAATTTTATTTATACGAAAATTTTGTAAACATTTTATTTCTATTGAAAATTTTGACAACATTTTATTTATTGTAAAAATTTTATTCCTATGGGATATTTTGTCAAAATTTTTATTTCTATAGAAAATTTTGACAACATTTTATTTATTGTAAAAATTTTATTCCTATAGGATATTTTGTCAAAATTTTTATTTCTATAGAAAAGTTTGTAAAAATTTTATTTCGAGCGGAAAATCATAGTTGAAGACGAACTTTTTTCAAAATTTTATTTCTATAGAAAATTTTGTCAAAATTTTAATTCTATAGAAAACTTTACTTCAAGAGGAAATTTTGTCATTATTTCATTTCCAATAATACATTATTGTATTATTGTAAAATTTTATTGCTTTGAAAATTTGGTCAAAATTTTCTTTCTTTAGAAAATTTGGTCAAAATTTTCTTTCTTTAGAAAATTTCATATTAAGAGTAAAGTTTGTTAAAATTTTATCTCTACACTGAAAAAAATATTTACGTGATATTAAAGATTACGCAAACTCAATTTTGGGATGCGCAATTTACGCACTATTAAGGACACATTTCTTTAAAATAATTAAATTTCAATTAAAAGAAAGTTTATAATCTTTGCTTCAAAAAATTATTTAATGAAAAAATTTTTTGAAGCAAAGAACACACATTTGCATGTCTTTAAACTAAGGTAAATTTTCAAAATTTTGTTTCTATAGAAGATTTTATCAAGATTTTATTCCTATAGAAGATTTTATCAAAATTGTATTTCTATAGAAAATTTTGTCAAAATTTTTATTTCTATAGAAAATTTTGTAAACATTTTTATTTATATAGAAAATTTTGTCAAAATTTTATTTCTGTAGAAAGTTTTGTCAAATTTTTATTTCCGTAGAAAATTTTGTCAAAATTTTGTTTCGAGTTGAAGAGGAATATATTGACGGACACCGCTAGTTCGACTCAGAAGTTCGCCTTGACCCAGTGCGTATACATATTAATTAGTCTTAGATCAATCTTCATCATCTTGTGGTGGAGGTTATATTAAGATGTCCTTATAAAGGGTGATACTGTCAAAATTTGGTCAAGGGAAAACGCGTGTAAATCGGTGAAATCGTTTATTTAAAAAATCAAATTAAATTTCTTTTTCAAGATCAATTAGTATAAAATTCAGGAAAAATATTCAGTTAGGGTTTCGCTTTTCCAAATCCGAATTGCCGGGCCTCACGCTTGACACCTGCCATAAGATTTTGTACAGCCACCTTGTCCACCTTCTTCGCCGCAGAAAGCCAGTTTACCTTGAACTGATGCTCGTCCTTAGCAGTTTTTTTGGTCTTCTTTAGGTTCTGCTTGACAATAGCCCAGTATTTCTCAATTGGACGGAGCTCTGGCGTGTTGGGAGGGTTCTTGTCCTTGGGAACCACCTGCACGTTGTTGGCGGCGTACCACTCCATGGCCTTTTTACCGTAAATCTGACCACAACAGTATGCAACAACCGTGTTTCTTCAGGAAAGGCAGCAAACGTTTATTCAAACACTCTTTCACGTAAATTTCTTGGTTGACTGTCCCGGAAGCTATGAAAATGCTGCTTTTCAAGCCACAGGTACATATGGCTTGCCAAACCAGAAATTTCTTTGCGAACTTTGACAGTTTTATGTGCTTTAAATTTCTGCTACCTTTCTTCTTCCTTTTGCCGTATAAAACTCCTGTCCCGGAAGCTGCTTGTAGTCGGTCAAACTTCGTCAGCATCGTCGTGTACAGCCTCCGGGATCGCGCTTTGGCCGTCGTATTTTGTTTATCATCGCGATTTGGAGTCACTTCCTTCTTGTAAGTCGATAGTCCGGCACGTTTTTTGGCTCGATGCACGGTTGTAGACGATACACCCAGCTTATTTGCGGCATCTCGGAGAGAGAGGTTAGGGTTTCGCTTGAAACTACCGGCAACTCTCTTTGTCGTCTCAGCGGCTTCCGGTTTTCGATTTTCCCCCGATCCAGACTTCCTGGCTATCGACAAACGTTCCCCAAACACTTTAATTACATTTGTAACGGTTGATTTGGCAACTTTTAGCGATTTTGCCAGCTTTGCGTGCGAGTAGCTCGGATTTTCGCGATGCGCGAGCAAAATTTTGATACGCTGCTCTTCTTGCTTGGACGGCATTTTGACAACTGAAGAGTGAATTCCGAAATCAAAATATGAGCAACATTCTACACACACACACCTTTAAAATGAGGGGTGTTCAGGTTTTTTAAATGCAAAATTGAAAGAAATACGTCAAGTTTATATTGACCAAATTTTGACCGTATCACCCTTTATTATGCAAAAGTGAAATTCTCTATTGGTCCCAAAAAAAGGAAGAAATTTAAGAAATTAAATGTGTTTAATGTCCCGTATCATGAATCTTGCAATTAATTTTTTGGCATTGTCTAAACCCGGATACTTCACGACATCTGCACTAATATCAAATTCCAAATACAACTCAACTGGAATTCCCGCAACGGCCTTCGCTTATACGAGGCTATTTTTGTACATCCGTTGCGGGTGGCCAAACAATTTTACGCTTTAACTGATTAACGTTTAAACTCATTAAGATAACGTGATTTCCGCTTTTTGTGAGAGTTATGTTGGTAGTTTTTTTTTTTGTTTGTTTTTGCCCTAGTCGCTACTGCGTGTTAAACTATGAAAATCCCAAAAAGGGATTTAAAATGATGTTATAGTTTGTGGTCCATTCCATGCTTGTTTCTCGCAAGTATATTACCGAGTTGGCTCACGACAAGATATTGTGCGGGGAAATGTTTACAGGGAAATTTATTATAGATATTTGTGGATTGGATGTCTTATTGTGTGTTTTATGTTAAAGTCTATATAAGAATTGAATCGATGAATATAATATGTACCTTAATGACTAATATTATTGACGTTTCTTTTTTTTATAGGATCACCTTTTCCGGATGTAGTTATTCAAGATGGTAAGTCTATTAACGAAATATAATAAATCGAATTAAAGTCGTACTTGAGAATTACCTAGGTTAGGTTATTAGACAAACGAAATTCACTTTTCTTATAACGCAGCTTCTTTAACTCTATAAATATTTCCCATAATGGTGAGCACTAACATTCCTTTTCAATCTCAGCAAATATTTAGCATAACTGAATAAAAAGATGACGATTGATGTTAGCAATTACAACGTGCTGGATATGTGTGAGCTAGGAGGGATTTGGGGTTTTATAAATCACAAAAAAGATGCGAGGCAAATCTCTTTTTTTGCAAGACAGTCTCAATCAAGGCCGTAGCCAGGATTTTAATTCGGGGGGGGGTTCAACTTTAAAAAAAATATTCATATAATCTCATGTGTAGAAAATTTTATTTATGCAAAGGTATGTATACAATATTTTTATAATATTAAATTGAGCCGACGGGCTTTTTGGGCAGCAAATAAATCAATGACTTCTTCAGTCGGCACATTTATTCGGCGATGAACCGACATTAATGCCAATCCATTGAGTCTACACTCGCCAGTCGAATTTCTAAGATACGTCTTTAATCTCTTCATTTTTGAAAATGAACGTTCGGATGAGCACGTAGTAACTGCAGGGATGGAAAATGCAGTACTAAAGTACTTTTTTCAATACTTTTTCACCCCGGTCAGTACCGTAGTACCCCCGCGAATGACTTAGTACCTTTTGTATAGACATTTTTGAGTCGATATCAGATTTATGGTACAATAGCTTTGACAAAATATTTTAATATTTTGAGAAAGTCTTTATCAACCTTAGTTGCTAATAGTCTTTTACAAATATGGCAAAACAGACATGTTCATGTGGGAAGAAAGTCTCGATTTTGTAAAAGATATAGTCAAAAACAGGATTTTATTGAACTTCAAGAATGTTTTAGTCGAAAAAAGAATGCGATTCTATATTATAAATTTTTTATTTCGGTAAAAAATGTTGTCTAAATTTTACTTGTATATAGAATTTTTGCAAAATTTTATTTTTATAGATAATTTTGTCAAAATTTTATTTCAATTGAAAATTTTGTAAAAATGTTTTTTCTATAGGAAATTTTTGCAAGACTTTATTTCTATAGAAAAAATTTTGCAAATTTTTTTTTCTATAGAATTTTTTTGCAAAATTTTATTTGTTTTACAACCAAAGAAACTTTTCATTAAAAGTACGAAATATTTCGTACTTTTTACGAAGAACAGTTCTTCCAAAATTTTCGTAGTTTGTAAGAAAAAAATTCGTACTTTTTATGAAAAATCTTCGTACTTTTTATGAAACAATTTCGTTCTTTTTATGAAAATGTTTCGTACTTTTTATGAAAAGTTTTCGTAGTTTTTATGAAAAATGTTCGTACTTTTTATGAAAAACTTTCGTACTTTTTTCTGAAAAATGTTCGAACTTTTAGAAAAAAAATTATAGTCGAAAGTGCATTTGGTTGTAGTTGCAAGTGTGAAAAATGACATCACTACTTTACATCTTAAGTTTTTGAATAATTTTTAGTTTTATTGCTTCACTTTTATTCATAGCACGCTATCACCCAAATGAGAAGTAGCATAGACTTGCCTAAAAAATAGAATAAAGGAATACACTCAAGCACACTATAAAAGACAATTTAATGCCGCGAACGGAAATTTTACAACTTCAATGAAAATTCTTCGTTATTTCAAAGAAAATGTTTCGTACTTTTTATGAAGAAATTTTAACGCAGAATGTTTCGTAAAATATTCGTAAAAACTTCTTCACAAAATTCATGAAATGTGAAGAAAGTTTCGTTAAAAGTACGAACTTTTTACGAAGAAAAGTTAATGTAGAATGTTTCGTAGAAGTTTCGTATGTTCGTAAAATGTTCTTCGTAAAATTTACGAAAATGAATGAAAATTTCGTTATTTTAATGAAGAATTCAGGAAGAATAGTTAATGAAGAATTCTTCGTAAAATTAACGAAGAGAATTCTTTCGGTGTATAGACTGCAAGATGGTTGGATGGACGCACGTTTCGGAATTACCACATTCCTCATCAGCGTCCCCTACTTGCAGCAAAACTATCAACCAATTATAAGAATAAATTCAGGCAGTTCATTAAACCCAACAATAAACCACACTTGAACCTTCCGAAAAAAAGGTTTTTGTATGATAGAAAATGTTTGCAAAATTTTTATTTCAAAATTTTATTTTCTTAAAAATTCAGTCTCTTGACAATAATCTTCCAGTGAAATTTTTGTTGAAATTTAGTAAAAAGTACCTTTCCGCTCAAAAAATACCTTTTTTGTACTTTCTTAAAAATTGTATTTTCCATCCCTGAGTAACTGGCAAAGTGACCAAAATTTTTAAAAGAATATGCACGTTTGGAAATATCTCTTTATTGCACTCTCCCAGTGCTTCCATCGCTGAGTTAGGCAGGTTATTTTCGCAGGTTTTGCGCCATGTGTGTTTGGCTGTTGCGTTACACATGTGTGTTTGGCTGTTTCGTTGTTGTTGCTATGGCCAAACAAAGCGAGTCATGTTCACAAAAAGAACAACAAACACACATAAATAGCAGAAATACATTTTCCAAAAATGAAATTTGTGGTGCGAGAACAAAAACAATTTGTTTTTTTTTTTCGACCGTCGTTTGACGGGCTTTTCAACTAGTATTCTAGGATTTGTGCAAGTTTTATAGGTAAGCGTTTTCAAAATAAAACCTTCAGCTTTCCTTCAACATCTTCGATAAGATTTTTCTATGCAGCTAAAAATATATATTTATTTATATAAAAATATTCATTCATTTCGGGGGGGAGGGGGGGTTTGATCCCCTCATCCCCCCCCCCTGAATACGGCCTTGGTCTCAATAATTGCACGATAATTTTAGTCGCAATGTGCAGCGTTATTAAGAAACAATCCGATTTTTAGTGAAGATCAAATAGTGGAGTTTTTTTTGCATACTAATAGAAAAAATTACGTTCCACAATCGTGAACGGACAGCGACAAAATGAAACAGAAACGTTCACAAAAAATCAAAACGACATGTTCACGATTTTGTCCACAGGCGTTATTTTTTTATAAAAATAAAATTTTGACAAAATTTTATTTTTATAGAAAATGACCAGGGTGAAAAAGTATTAAAAAATGTACTATAGTACTACATTTGCCATCCCTGGTACCACTCAGTGACAAGAGAGAAATTCGCTGTGGTATCCCAAAGGACTGAATATTTTAGGTGATCCTGAAATAACGGGTTGCCACTATACCTAGCAATTGGTTCAAACGCATGCAAATATGTATAGATCTAAATGGTTAATATTTTGGAAAACAATAAATCGAAATATAAAAGGCAACCACCGAAGCTGAACGAAATGGCATCTATTGGCAAAATATTAAACGCTTTTTGTCCACAACCAAATATAATGCTCTTCTATATAACTTATCTTGATACTTGTTGGCCGATATTGTATTGAGGGGTGTAGGACAAACGACTCCATCTGACCTCAACCTTCGTTACATCCTTGTTTTTGGTTAGCAAATGCTAACTGTTGTCCAAAATGTTCTTTAATATTACTTTTAAGCTGTTTTAATTGTTTACGCTGTGTCATTATGACGCGAATGGTATGAGAAATGTTATGGTTACGATTTGTGCTATAATAACAGTCCTGCCCTTTTATCTGCTGTTGTTGTTGATATCCTTGCCATGAAATAAAAGGTTTTTCGGTTTATGTGAACGAGAGGTTGGCATAGATGTGAATGAAAACCACGGGTTTTTAATTGTTAAATGTCATTGTGGCTATTAAGGATTTAAAGATTGTTTGCTCTTTGGCAAATTACAAAATTGAGAGATGTTGGCCATAAACATTTTGCTTTAATAGTCATAATGTAATTATGATGGTCGTAATTATAAATGCAGCAGATTTTAAAGCCAGTTATGTGATTAACAATGTATTTTTAAATGCGTTTGTGTTGGTAAATATTAAATTTGTGAATTCTACTGCGAACAACAAATGTTCGAAATTATGATGTCTCTATTGCAGAATTAAATTTTATATTTCCGACTAAGATATTCAAAAACTTGCTGTTTATGCGTTTGCCTTAAAAAATTAAACGGGGCCGACTATATTATACCCTTCACCACTATGTAGACAAAATTTGTGTTACCATCTCAACTCTTTCAAATTTGTTGGGAATTACTATGACGGTTTATATTCCCATATACAAATATTTATATCTAAACCGATTTGGAGACAATTTTTTGTACCTCTACAAAATCTGTAGAATTAAAATTTAAATCGGCTAACGCCCTGGGATGAAACACAATGTTAGTAAAAAATATGGGAAATATAAAGCTAGAACAATTTTCATGCAATTGTACAAAAGAGCATTTATAATTTATCGGACGATAACATATATATTCGAGATGTACGATAATTTGAGTAATATTTAGAATTTTTGCAGTTTTTCAAAAAGCACCAAATTACCTTTTTAGAAAAACACATTTTTTTTGTCAAAATTCGTTTTTATACCCTCCACCATAGGATGGGGGGTATATTAACTTTGTCATTCCGTTTGTAACACATCGAAATATTGCTCTAAGACCCCATAAAGTATATATATTCTGGGTCGTGGTGAAATTCTGAGTCGATCTGAGCATGTCCGTCCGTCTGTTGAAATCACGCTAACTTCCGAACGAAACAAGCTATCGACTTGAAACTTGGCACAAGTAGTTGTTATTGATGTAGGTCGGATGGTATTGCAAATGGGCCATATCGGTCCACTTTTACGTATAGCCCCCATAGAAACGGACCCCCAAATTTGGCTTTTGAGGCCTCTAAGAGAAGCAAATTTCATCCGATCCGGCTGAAATTTGGTACATGGTGTTAGTATATGGTCTCTAACAACCATGCAAAAATTGGTCCACATCGGTCCATAATTATATAGCCCCCATATAAACCGATCCCCCGGTTTGGTTTGCGAAGCGTCTAAGAGAAGCAAATTTCATCCGATCCGGCTGAAATTTGGTACATGGTGTTAGTATATGGTCTCTAACAACCACGCAAAAATTGGTCTACATCGGTCCATAATTATATATAGCCCCCATATAAACCGATCCCCCGATTTGGCTTGCGAGGCCTCTAAGAGAAGCAAATTTCTTCCGATCCGGCTGAAATTTGGTACATGGTGTTAGTATATGGTCTCTAACAACCATGCAAAAATTGGTCCACATCGGTCCATAATTATAGATAGCCCCCATATAAACCGATCACCAGATTTAACCTCCGGAGCCTCTTGGAAAACCAAAATTCATCTGATTCAGTTGAAAATTGGTACGTGGAGTTAATATATGGCCTCAAACTCCCATGCAAAAATTGGTCGAAATCGGTCCATAATTATATATAGGCCCCATATAAACCGATCCCCATATTTGACCTCCAGAGCCCCTTGGAAGAGCAAAATTCTTCCCATTCGGTTGAAATTTGGTATGTGATGTTAGTATATGGTATCCAACAACCATGCAGGTTCCTATCAGCCCATAATTATATATAGCTCCCATATAAACCGATCCCCAGATTTGACCTCCGGTGCTTTTTGGAGTAGCAAAATTCATCCGATCTGCTTGAAATTTGGTACGTGGTGATCGTATATGATATTCAACAACCATGCCAAAAGTGGTCCATATCAGTCCATAATCATATATAGCCCCATATAAACCGATCCCGAGATTTGGTTTTGGAGCCTCTTGGAGGAGCAATTTCATCCGAGCGAGTTGAAATTTGGTATATTGTGCTAGTATGTGGTCGTTAACAACCATGCCTAACTAGGTCCATATCGGTCTATAGTTACATATATCCCTCAGATAAATCGATTTCCAATCACATAAAAATTGGTCCATATCAAGTTCATAATTGTATATAGCTCCCATATAAGCGACCCCCATATTTCAATTCTGGCTCTCTACCACGTATGGACTAACTCACAATTTTGAAAACGATGTTAAGAAGTTTTAAGATACCACAACCTAAGTAATTCGATTGTGGATGACAGTCTTTCGTAGAAGTTTTTACGCAATTCATGGTGGAGGGTACATAAGATTCGGCCTGGCCGAACTTACGGCCGTATATACTTGTTATTATTCAACATAGTTCCCTTCAAGAGCGATACAACGATTGTATTGATCTTCCAATTTTTTGATACCATTTTGGTAGTACTCCTTCGGTTTTGCCTCAAAATAGGCCTCCGTTTCGGCGATCACCTCTTCAGAACAGCCAAATTTTTTCCCTGCGAACATCCTTTTGAGGGGGCCAGATCTGGAGAATATGGTGGGTGAAGAAGCAATTCGAAGTCCAATTCTTGAATTTTTGCCATCGTTCTCAATGACTTGTGGCACGGTGCGTTGTCTTGGTGGAAAAATACTTTTTTCTTCTTCATATGGGGCCGTTTTGCCGCGATTTCGACCTTCAAACGCACCAATAACGCCATATAATAGTCACTGTTGATGGATTTTCCCTTCTCAAGATAATCGATAAAAATTATTCCATGCGCATCCCAAAAAACAGAGTCCATTACTTTGCCAGCGGACTTTTGAGTCCTTCCACGCTTCAGAGACGGTTCCCCGATCGCTGACCACTCAGCCGACTGTCGATTGGGCTCAAGAGTGGAGTGATGGAGCCATGTTTCATCCATTGTCACATATCGACGGAAAAACTCGGGTCTATTACGAGTTAACAGCTGCAAACACCGCTCAGAATCATCAACACGTTGTTGTTTTTGGTCAAATGTGAGCTCGCGCGGCACCCATTTTGCACAGAGCTTCGGCATATCCAAATATTGATGCACGATATGACCAACACGTCCCTTTGATATCTTTAAAGCCTCTGCTATCTCGATCAACTTAATTTTACGGTCATTCAAAATCGTTTTGTGGATTTTTTTGATGTTTTCGTCGGTAACCGCCTCTTTCGGGCGTCCACTGCGTTCACCGTCCTCCGTGCTCATTTCACCATGCTTGAATTTTGCATACAAATCAATTATTGTTGATTTCCCTGGGACAGAGTCCGGAAACTCATTATCAAGCCAAGTTTTTGCTTCCACCGTATTTTTTCCCTTCAGAAAACAGTATTTTATCAAAACACGAAAGTCATTTTTTTCACAATAACAAAAGTTGCTTCACAAAATACGCTCTATCTCACAAAGTAATTGACTTACAGACATCAAATTTTGACACGAATCATTTGAAGGTTGGTACTATATAAAAATAATATGAATTTAGTACTAGCGGCGCCATCTATGTGTCAGACCGTGGACTTATCAGCCAACCTGTTATGTTAGAATTTATAATATATTTTTAGTGCTTTATGTCTTTCGGGAGTTGGCATCACTGAATTTTTGCTACTTAGCAGTGGCGACTTTACAAGGATATTGGTTTAAATTTTGGCAAGGTATGTGGTCAATTGTGGGTTGTGATATATTATTTGGCCAAGATGGGCGACATTTCCAGAAGTCGGAGCTTTATTTGAAACTCGACCGTTCTGTGGAAAGTCTGGCAATACAGTGTGTACACTCAGAGAAGAGTGAACCCATTAACTAGTTATTTTTAAATATTAACCAGTGTTAATATTGAACTTCGTATGTCGCTAAAGAAGCATGTACCCATAGTAAGTTCAACATTTTCCTATGTGTTAGTAATTTGTTTTAGCTTTTGTCAAGTTCAAATTTAACTGTTCAGAAATAAACAATTAACTAAAAAATACATTTAAAAAAAAAAGAAATTAATGTTCTGGATTTCCTACACCACCAGGTGACTTGGATCAAGGAGAACTCAAGGGGAGGATTTGAGTTATTACATCCCTATTTCTACATTTCATATTATATTTAGTACAAACGACTTTCTCCTCTGTAGTATAAATCCTTTAGAATCATTTATTAGATTTTATTTTTATGATTTTATAATATTTTACCTTTTGTCCGGACGGTGGATCGAGCCGCGTACCATCAGTTTTCTAACTAAGCAAAAAGTCATCTGCTGCAATATCAACCAAACTTACAAAATATCATCCAAATCGGTTCTGATTTAGATACAGATCTCATATATATGTATATGTATCGCTCGATTTCCAAAAATTTGGCCAAAATATCCTTATTTACTTACCGATCTTACTCAAAGTTAGCACAATTTAATCTTCTATAGTACAAACTAAGCCTGCAAAAAAATAACAGAAATCGGTTCATATAGCAACCATATATATGCATCGCCTGTATTATCCAATTTTCTTTAGATTTACATATAGCTCTTACATAAATATATTTGCCAATTTTCACAATTTTGGAAGCAACTTAGTCATTCCGTTTGGAACACATCAAAATATTGCTCTAAGACCCCCTAAAAATATATATTCTGGGTCGTGGTGAAATTCTGAGTCGATCTAAGCATGTCCGTCCGTCCGTTTGTTGAAATCACTTTAACGTATAGCCCCCATATAAACCGATCCCCAGATTTGGCTTCCGGAGCCTCTAAGAGGAGCAACTTTCATCCGATCCGGCTGAAATTTGGTACATGGTATTAGTATATGGTCTCTAACAACCATGCAAAAATTGATCCATATCGGTCCATAATTATATATAGCCCCCATATAAACCGATCCCCAGATTTGACCTCCGGAGCCTCTTAGAGAGCAAAATTTATCCGATCCGGTTGAAATTTGGTACGTGGTGTTAGTACATGGTCCCTAACAACCATACACAAATTGGTAAATACCGGTCCATAATTATATATAGCCCCCATATAAACCGATCCCCTGGTTTGACCTCCGGTGCCTTTTGGAGAAGCAAATTTCATTCGATCCGGTTGAAATTTGAAACGTGATGTTAGCATGTGGTCTCTAACAAACACGCAAGAAGTGGTCCATACCCCATATAAATCGATCCCCAGATTTGACCTCCGAAACCTCTTGGAGGATCAAAATTCATCCGATTCGGTTGAAATTGGGTACGTGGTGTTAGTATATGGTCTCTAAAAGCCATGCAAAAATTGGTCCATATCGGTCCATAATTATATATAGCCCGCATATAAACCGTTTCCCAGTTTTGATCTCCGTAGCCTCTTGGAGGAGCAAAATTCATCCGATCCGGTTGAAATTTGAAACGCTAATAACCATGCCAAAGTTGGTCCATATCGGTCTATAGTTATATATAGCCGATCCCCAATCACACAAAAATTGGTTCATATCGATTCATAATCAGGTTGCCACTCGA
Organism: Haematobia irritans; assembly: GCF_050003625.1. NCBI lineage: Eukaryota > Metazoa > Arthropoda > Insecta > Diptera > Muscidae > Haematobia > Haematobia irritans. The sequence continues at coordinate 192,054,102 of NC_134397.1, read as the reverse complement.
GCCAAAAAATAATCTATCAAAATTGTATTTCTATAGAAAATTTTGTCAAAATTTTATTCCTATAGAAAATTTTGTCAAAATTTTATTTCTATAGAAAATTTTGTCAAATTTTATTTCTATAGAAAATTTTCCAAAATTTTATTTCTATAGAAAATTTTGTCAAAATTTTATTTCTATAGAAAATTTTGTCAAAATTTTATTTCTATAAAAAATTTTGTCAACATTTTATTTCTATAGAAAAATTTTGTCAAAATTATATTTCTATAGAAAAGTTTGTCAAAATTTTATTTCTATAGAAAATTTTGTTAACATTTTATTTCTATAGAAAAATTTTGTCAAAATTTTATTTCGTGTTTGTTGTTGATATTGTTGACCATTTTATTTTAATGTTTATGATTTTTTATCTCATAATCTCGGCTATAGGTCTATAAATTAAACTTGAATTGAACTTGTTTTTTTTTTTTTTTTTGTATTTTCCGATATTTCGGTTGACTTCGTCAGAACCGTTTTCAAGGATTTTCTCCGATGTTTCTATAGAAAATTTTGTCAAAATTTTATTTCTATATTTAGAAAATTTTGTCCAAATTTTACTTCTATAGAAAATGTTGTCAGTTTCTACGCAATCCATGGTGAAGGGTACATAAGCTTCGGTCTGGCCGAACTTACGGCCGTATATACTTGTTTAATCATAGACTCAATATTAATGACATACTAACTCTGTAGGTGCAAAATCAAGTATAGATCCCAATATAAGGTGTCTCTGTTCAGATCAGTAATCCGGAGCGGTCCATTTTTTTTATTTATTTGTCAAAATATCACAAAATTTCTTAATTCATATCCAAAACACTGAATTCGCCTCACACCTTAGGAAGTGATGCAAATTCAGTTCAGCTGCTGTTGAAATGGTGGACATCCGTCCTATGACAAACCCATGTAAAATTCATCGCTTCTGCGTCAATTTTGCACCTCTTCCGGACCCAAAAAGAACATTTTCATTACTTTTTTGGCGACGCTTTTTTTGCTGGGATATCAATAATACATTCATTAACTACCAAATCGAAAATTTGGCATTAAAGTATTATGTTGAATAACACCCCATAATAGATACTTTGTCAATCTAAACTTGTTACGTTTCATGTCATAGCAATAATATTCAAATTAGTCTTGTGTACAAAAAGTTCAAGGTTTCTGGGAATTCTTTTAGAGTATTTTTCGTTATCGTTAACATCCAAATTTAACGTGATTTGCATTGCTGCTATTGTCGTTATGTCAATGTGAAGCGTATTGCAGTCTATCTCAATTATGGATCCTTACTAGTTGAACCAAATTATTGGAAACTGTCATTTATAGTTAAATTCCAAACTGAAATATCTGTAAGATTTATTTGCATCGATATGAAGATAAGAGAATTTTCTTGAAATACTTAAATTATGACGTTGATATGAATGTATAAAATGTGAATTCGTGAAGGATTTATTGAAATTACTTTTCTGCGGAACTATAAACCGATGTTAACATATTTTATGTTTTTATGGACACATCTCAATGACTTACTTTTTTCGCTTCTAGGAAAGAACAATTGTTGTCCGAATTGTAATATTTTTGAATTGTGGTCCTTTTTTAGACATCAAATAGAACTGTTAATAATACACTGTCTTTACTTTAACAATTTTGGTATTGATTCCGTGCCAAAGAAGCGGAAAACACAAGTAAGGATACTTTTAAGACACAATTCTCTTTTAAATTTGGGTTTTGTGTACTTGATTCTAGGAAGCACATTTTAATTATTACGTTTTTCAGCTTTTTTTTCAAAGTCCTTTAAAAACGAGTTAATGACAATTTTGAGTTTGCAAATTCACACTCGACTTCCAGTAGAATTTATGCTATGTTTCAAGTAAAAACGTCTTTAAAATAAAGTGTTGAAAAGCATCTCCTATTTATAGCATCTGATACTCGTAGATCAACGTTGCTCCATTTGTTTTATGCCATCTGAAAAGTATGACTTCTTAAGGCCTGTAAAATATGGTATTTATACTTTGATAGGAATTCTAGTTAATTTTAACTAAATTGTATAATAAACACCGATTATATTCAGCTATAACAAAAATAAGTAAATATTTTTCTACAAATTCAAGAAAATGTATTTGACATAACTAATTTATGCCACTGATTAAATAAAATTTCGTAATTTGAAGGAAAAATTGGAATTTAAAAATTCCAAAAATGGTTTAGCTGCATACGTAAACTCAAAAAAAAAGGATATACGGCCGTAAGTTCGGCCAGGCTGAAGCTTATGTACCCTCAACCATGGATTGCGTAGAAACTTCCTCTACACACTGCCATCCACAATCAAATTACTTAAGTTGCGGTAACGCTTGCCGATGGCAAGGTATATTAAAAACTCCTAACACCGTCTTCTAAATTGTATATAACTCCATACACTGAAAAAAAAGCATACTCGGTTCCAAAGATTTTGTCTTTACTTTAAAAAATTTGGTATTGATTCCGAGCCAAAGAAGCGGAGAATACAAGTAAGGATACTTTTAAGACACAATTCTCTTTTAAATTTAGGTTTTGTGTACTTGCTTCTAGGAAGCAAATTTTAATTTTTCGCTTTCTCAGCTTATTTTCATCATATGCTATCAAAGTCCTTTAAAAACGAGTTAACGGCAATTTTATTTTCCAAATTAAGACTCGACTTCCAGTAGAAATTATGCCATGTTTGAAGTAAAAAAATTCTTTTAAATAAAGTTTTGAAAAACATGTCATATTTTTGAACGATTTTTTGCTTTGTAGTCAAGATGCAAAAAGACAACAAATTTAAAGACAATTTCATTAAATTTAAAGAATTTTTCTGAATTATTAAAGTCAAGTTGACCTTAGCCTATAAATTTTTTCTTTCATGTTAAGATACCCATTTTTAAGTCAAATCACTTAATTATAAGGACAATACGACTTCATTGAAAAGTTTATCGACTTTTGGACCAGGAAAATAACTTTATTTTAGAGAAATGCGTCTTCTATGCTAAGCAAAATTTATATTCGTATTTTAAAGACATGAAATCTTTGACCTCACGACAATATATTTCTCAATGTAGGTTAGGTGGCAGCCCGATGTATCAGGCTCACTTAGACTATTCAGTCCATTGTGATACCACATTGGTGAACTTCTCTCTTATCACTGAGTGCTGCCCTATTACATGTTAAGCTCTATGACAAGGGATCTCCTTTTTAAAGTCGAGTCCGAACGGCGTTCCACATTACAGTGAAACCACTTAGAGAAGCTTTGATACCCTCAGAAACCAGCATTACTTAGGTGGGATAATCCACCGCTGAAAAACTTTTTGGTGTTCGGTCGAAGCAGGAATCGAACCCACGACCTTGTGTATGCAAGGCGGGCATGCTAACTATTGCACCACGGTGGCTCCACACTATAGGAAATATTGTGAAATAGGTAAAAAAACGAAATTTTACAAAAAATAAAGTTTTTTATTTTTATGAAAATGAGCCCCATGAAAATTAGCCCCAAAATCATACAAATGTTGGGCGACGCTTCACAATGAATATGAGCCGCATGAAAATGACCCCAAACAAAATGTAACTGAAGTCCGAAAACCCGCTAAACTAAAACTAAAATTAGTGCTCATTTTCACTTTTGAATAAAATAAAGCCAAATCTATGGAAAAAATATGAAATTTTAAGAAAATATTAAATATTTTTTAATGAGTACAAATGTTTTGGGAATTGCGTTAGCCCACTTTGGACTCTGTCCCAAGGAAAAAAATCGTCCAAAGGTCGGTAAATTTTTTCATTTGAAATATAGGGCCCCATAAACTAAAGGGTGATTCTTTTGAGGTTAGGATTTTCATGCATTAGTATTTGACAGATCACGTGGGATTTCAGACATGGTGTCAAAGAGAAAGATGCTCAGTATGCTTTGACATTTCATCATGAATAGACTTACGATCTGCCACAACGTCGAATTTTCAGTGAATGGGCCCTAGAAAAGTTGGCAGAAAATCCGCTTTTTTATCGACAAATTTTGTGGTTTCAACAAGATGGCGCTACATGCCACACAGCTCGCGATTCTATGGCCATTTTGAGGGAAAACTTCGGAGAACAATTCATCTCAAGAAATGGACCGGTAAGTTGGCCACCAAGATCATGCGATTTGACGCCTTTAGACTATCTTTTGTGGGGCTACGTCAAGTCTAAAGTCTACAGAAATAAGCCAGCAACTATTCCAGCTTTGGAAGACAACATTTCCGAAGAAATTCGGGCTATTCCGGCCGAAATGCTCGAAAAAGTTGCCCAAAATTGGACTTTCCGAATGGACCACCTAAGACGCAGCCGCGGTCAACATTTAAATGAAATTATCTTCAAAAAGTAAATGTCATGGACCAATCTAACGTTTCAAATAAAGAACCGATGAGATTTTGCAAATGTTATGCGTTTTTTTTTTAAAAAAAGTTATCAAGCTCTTAACAAATCACCCTTTAAATGAAGTTACTCAAAAAAAAAAAACATAAAAATTTGATGTTTTTGATTTGCATATAAATTTTTGAAAGTTGTTCTTCTCGGATATTCCCAAACACCTTCAGTGATCATCTTCAGCGAGATTTATATTTTACAAAGTAATAGCATTTCTCCTTGCAAAGCTTGCACTGACAAAAAAAGCATGCCCGGTTCCAAAGATTTTGTCTTTACACTAATGATTTTGATTTTTTCCGAACCAAGGAAGCGGAGAATTAAAGTAAGGATAATTCTAATGCATAATTCTTTAAATTTAAGTTTTGCGTACTTGAAACAAGGAATCAAACTTGAATTTATTACTTTTTTCAGCTTTTTTATTCATACGATATCAAAGTCCTTCAAAAGCATGTTAACGACAACTTAAATTCCCAAATTCTTACTCGACTTCAAGTAGAAAATATCTTATGTTTCAAGTAAAAAATGTTTTTAAAATAAAGCGTTGGAAAATATTTCCTATTTTTGAACGTTTTTTGGCTTTGTAGTCAAGGCACAAAAAGTCAACATATTTAAAAACGATTTCATTAATTTTGAAGAATTTCTCAGAATTATTAAAGCCAAGTTGACCTTAGTCAAATAAAATTTTCTTTCATTTTACGATACCCAGTTCTAAGTCGAATTACTTAACTATAAAGACAAAATTACTTCATTGAAAAGTTTATCGGACAAAGAAGAAAAAAAAACTTAATATCAGAGAAATATGCTAAGCAAAATTCACATTCGTATTTTAAGGACATGAAATCTTTGGCTTCACGGTAATATTTTTTTCAGTGTACGTGGTATATGTTAAATCAAACAAGTATATACGGCCGTAAGTTCGGCCAGGCCGAAGCTTATGTACCCTCCATCATGGATTGCGTAGAAACTTCATCTAAACACTGCCATCCACAATCGAATTACTTAAGTTGCGGTAACGCTTGCCGATGGTATATATTAAATCAAAAAAGATTGAGATTCAGTTTGACAAAGTAGACATAATATTTTGACATAATAAAATTTAACAAAATTTTCTATAGAAATAATATTTTCACAAAATTTTCTACAGAAATAAAAATTTTGACAAAATTTTCTATAGAAAGAAAATTTTGACAAAAATTTCTACAGAAATAAAATTTTAACAAAATTTTCTATAGAAATAAACTTTTGACAAAATTTTCTATAGAAATAAAATCTTGGTAGATTATTTTTGGCTCGAGTGGCAACCATTGTTATGAACCGAATAAAATTTGAACAAAATTTTCTATAGAAATAAAATTTTGACAAAATTTTCTATAGAAATAAAATTTTGGTAGATTATTTTTGGCTCTAGTGGCAACCATGATTATGAACCGATATGGACCAATTTTTGTGTGATTGGACCAGTTTTGGTATGGTTGTTAGCGACCATATACTAACACCACGTTCCTAATTTGAACCGGATAGGATGAATTTTGCTCCTCCAAAGGCTCCGGAGGTCAAATCTGGAGAATGTTTTATATGGGGGCTATATACAATTATGGACCGATATGGACCAATTCTGGCACGGTTGTTAAAGATCATATACTAACACCATGTTCCAAATTACAACCGGATTGGATGAAATTTGCTTCTCTTGGAGACTTCGCAAGCCAAATCTGGGGATCAGTTTATATGGAAGCTATATATAATTATTAACCGATGTGGACCAATTTGTGCATGGTTGTTAGATACCATATACCAATATCATGTACTAAATTTCAGGCGGATCGGAAGAAATTTGCTTCTCTTTGAGGCTCCGCAACCCAAATCTGGGGATCGGTTCATATGGGCGCCATATATAATTATGGATCGATGTGGAACAATTTTTGCACGGTTGTTAGATACCATATACCAACATCGTGTACCAAATTTCAGCAAGATCGGATGAAATTTGCTTCTCTTTGAGGCTCCACAAGCCAAATCTGGGGATCGGTTTATATGGGGGCTATATATAATTATCGACCGATGTGGACGAATTTTAGCGTGATTGTTAGAGACCATATACATCATGTACCAAATTTCAGCCAGATCGGATGAAATATGCTTCTGTTAAATGCTCCACAAGCCAAATCTGAGGGTCCTTTTATATGGGGGCTATACGTAAAAGTGGACCGATATGGCCCTACTTGTGCCAAGTTTCAAGCGGCAGTTAGCGTGGTTTCAACAGACGGACGGACGGACGGACATGCTTAGATCGACTCAGAATTTCACCACGACCCAGAATATATATAAATACTTTATGGGGTCTTAGAGCAATATTTCGATGTGTTACAAACCGAATGACAAAGTTAATATACCCCCATCCTATGGTGGAGGGTATAAAAAAAGTTTATTTGGATCCAAAAATTGTGACTTTCCTTTAATGATTTTGGTATTAATTCCGAGCGGTTTCGTTAAAATAAAGACATGTTTTAGCGACCTATTTGGCTTTAAATCTCGGATCAATAAAATTAAAATTATGATGCAGATCTCATTTATCAAATTTTCATTCTCTTTTCGCGGTATATTAGTAAAGCTATTCACGTAGAAACAAATGCTAATTTAAAAATCCAAATTATATAAAAATCCAAAGTAAAAAAGGTTTTCTTAATTCCAAAAATTCTTTAAACCAAAGATGCTAAATCCTCAAAATAAGTTTTAGTCTATATTTGAAGTGTTTTTATCTTAAATCTAAAGATTCAAAATTACAATTGATCTAAGGGCGTTTCTTTAAATCAAAAAGGCGTTTCTTTATTTTAAAGAGAAAAGACACAAAGACACACAGCTTGAAAGGAGGGACGCAAATTTCCAAAATTTTCTATATTTTCGGACCACTGCACGAAAGTGTCGCTGCGGTATTCCGGGCAAAACACCGTCTTGAGATTATCGACACTTTGATATATGTTAGTGCCAACCATACTCTCCAAAATGTCCCAGGCCCACAATTCAAACGGATTGACTTCCGGTGATGTTGGTGGCCATGGTGTGCGGTATAAATGAATAGAGGGACCTTCTTTTTAAGCCAATGTATGATAGACGCTCAGAACGCGATGGTGCTGATGTTCTTTTGACTCAATTTTATATAACACGATTTTTACGTATTAGAAATTAATCATTTTTATTTTATACCCTCCACCATAGAATGGTGACGGGGTATAATAAGTTTGTCATTCCGTTTGTAACACATCGAAATATCAATTTCCGACTATATAAAGCATATATATTCTTGATCAGGGCGAAATTCTAAGACGATACAAGCATGTCCGTCTGTCTGTTGTAATCACGCTACAGCCTTCAATAATGGCTCTATCGTCCTGAAATTTGGCACAGATTAGTCTTTTGTTTGCAGGTAGGCCAAGCCTGCCAGGAGATCGGTCTATAGCCACCATATAGACCGATCTCCTGGCTTTACTACTTGGTCTTCTAGAATCCGTAATTTTCACCCAATTTGCTTCACATCGGAAATCTAGAGATATTCCAAGAAAATAAAGAGATCTGCCGAAAATGGTGAATATCGGTCCATGTTTTGATATAGCCCCGATATAGACCGATCTCCTGATTTTACTTTTTGGGCTTCTAAAATCCGTAGTTTTTATCCAATTTGCCCGAACTTTTGAATCTAGAGGTATTCCAGGACCATAAAGACGTGTGTCGAGAATGGTGAGTACCGGTCCATGTTTTGATATAGCCACCATATAGACCGATCTCCTGGTTTCACTTCTTGGTCTTCTAGAATCCGTAATTTTCACCCAATTTGCTTCACATCGGAAATCTAGAGATATTCCAAGAAAATAAAGAGATCTGCCGAAAATGGGGTGTATCGGTTCATATTTTGATATAGCCCCCATATAGATCGATCTCCCGATTTTACTTCTTGGGCTTCTAAAATCCGTAGTTTTTATCCAATTTGCCCGAAATTTGGAATCTAGAGGTATTCCAGGACCATAAAGACGTGTGTCGAGAATGGTGAGTACCGGTCCATGTTTTGATATACCCCCCATATAGATCGACCTCCCAATTTTACTTCTTGGGCTTCTAGAATTCGTAGTTTTTATCCAATTTGCCTGAAATTGGAAATCTAGAGGTATTCTAGGAAAATAAAGAAATGTGCCGAAAATGGTGAGTACCGGTCCATGTTTTGATATAGCCACCATATAGACCGATCTCCCGATTTTACTTCTTGGGCTTATAGAAACCGTAGTTTTTATCCAATTTGCCTGAAATTGGAAACCTAGAGGTATTTTAGGACCATAAAGAGGTGTGCCAAAAATGGTGAGTATGGTGCTGGTCCTGTGGGAATGATCATGGTCTGAGACCGAATGTTTGAACGATGAATACAAGCGAGAAGCAACCATAGGCTATTACTGATAATTCCCAACAAAAAGTTTGGAAGCTGATCTAAAGCCACATTTTCAAAAGCACTTTCTCCTAAAGAAGTTCTTTATTTTAACTACCCAGGATGTTCTTTTGACTCAATTTTATATAACACGATTTTTACGTATTAGAAATTAATCATTTTTATTTTATACCCTCCACCATAGAATGGTGACGGGTTATAATAAGTTTGTCATTCCGTTTGTAACACATCGAAATATCAATGTCCGTTTGTCTGTTGTAATCACGCTACAGCCTTCAATAATGGCTCTATCGTCCTGAAATTTGGCACAGATTAGTCTTTTGTTTGCAGGCAGGCCAAGCCTGCCAGGAGATCGGTCTATAGCCACCATATAGACCGATCTCCTGGTTTTACTACTTGGTCTTCTAGAATCCGTAATTTTCACCCAATTTGCTTCACATCGGAAATCTAGAGATATTCCATGAAAATAAAGAGATCTGCCGAAAATGGTGAATATCGGTCCATGTTTTGATATAGCCCCGATATAGACCGATCTCCTGATTTTACTTTTTGGGCTTCTAGAATCGGTAGTTTTTATCCAATTTGCCCGAAATTTGGAATCTAGAGGTATTCCAGGACCATAAAGACGTGTGTCGAGAATGGTGAGTACCGGTCCATGTTTTGATATAGCCCCGATATAGACCGATCTCCCGATTTTACTTTTTGGGCTTCTAGAATCCGTAGTTTTTATCCAATTTGCCTGAAATTTGGAATCTAGAGGTATTCCAGGACCATAAAGACGTGTGTCGAGAATGGTGAGTACCGGTCCATGTTTTGATATACCCCCAATATAGACCGATCTCCCGATTTTACTTCTTTGGCTTCTAGAATCCGTAGTTTTTACCCAATTTGCCTGAAATTGGAAATGTAGAGGTATTCTAGGAAAACAAAGAGATGTGCCGAAAATGGTGAATACCGGTCCATGTTTTGATATAGCCACCATATAGACCGATCTCCCGATTTTACTTCTTGGTCTTCTAGAATCCGTAATTTTCACCCAATTTGCTTTAGATCGGAAATCTAGAGGTATTCTAGGAAAATAAAGAGATGTGCCGAAAATGGTGATTATCGGACCATGTTTCGATATAGCCCCCATATAGACCGATCTTCCGATTTTACTTCTTGGGCTTCTAGAATCCGCAGTTTTTATCAAATTTGTCTGAAATTTTAAATCTAGAGGTATTCTAGGACCATAAGGACGTGTGCCGAAAATGGTGAGTTCCGGTTCATGTTTTGATATAGCCACGATATAGACCGATCTCCCGATTTTACTTCTTGGTCTTCTAGAATCCGTAATTTTTTCCCAATTTGCCTCAAATCGGAAATCTAGAAGTATTCTAGGAAAATAAAGAGATGTGCCGAAATGGTGAGTATCGGTCCATGTTTTGATATAGCCCCGATATAGATCGATCTCCAGATTTTACTTCTTGGGCTTTTGGAATCCGTAGTTTTTATCCAGTTGTTTATCCGATTTTCCACAAATTGAAAATATACTGGCATTTTAGACCCATAAAAAAGTGTATATGATTTAGTTTTATCGGTCCATTTGGTAAGGCCGCCATATAGACCGATTTCATTTATTGAGGGTATAGAAGATGCACTGCTCATGAAAATTGCTCGAAACTGAATGCAAAATTTCCGGATTTTACTTTAATTTTAGAAATTGTTGAAGAACAAACCAACAATAAAAAACAAAACAGTCTGTCAAAACTTCTAATTGACCACATAATTGTATGGCCTTAACACTTTATTAACAATCCCTACTAAAAAAAGCCAAAACCATTTAAAATTAAAAAATATATTGTCCCCATTCTAGAGCTAGACGCCTTTGGGTTGACTCATAAAATAAAAGCAAATCAAATTGTCCCCTAATTTAAGCCATAAAATAATGTAATAATCTCTTACCTTATGGCAGGGCTTTATTAAACAGCAGTTAAAGTCATAAAAGAAGATGATGATGATGACGACGATGACAAAGTAAACCGAAAATTTATGACTTTGTTAACAACATCCATATGGAAATGCCATAACTGTTGAGGGTTACCTCCACCAATATCTCCCCGCTCTCCATCTCTGTTCGTCCGCATCCATTCTATTGTCCTGGATGAAACATAAGGTTCACTATAGGACCAGCAATTTACATACAAATCATTCCAATCCAAAAGGTATCTCTTTTCTTTTGTCAACAATAGAGACTCCCATAAAGGACAAAGATGCAGCACAAAAAGAAAAAAAAAGAAAATTTGAAACTAAATGCTGAGACATTAAAGACTTGAGTTGACCATTAGGTATTAAGAAAGCCATCAAAAAGGATTTAGTGATTGTGGGACAAACAAAGATCAAAATACGTGACCAATTTGGGATGGTTTACAAAGAAATAAAAGTAATTTGGTATTTGTTCTTCGTTTATGGGAATCTACAATAGGCACAATGCCAACAATAAATATCAAATATTTCGAATAAATAAAAAAATTGGAATACAGTGTAAAAATTAGTAGATTTATTTATTTAAGGTTTTGTCAGATCTTAAAATATGATTTATTTACAGATAAAAAGAGATATTATTATTATTATAACGAGATATACATTACTCACTTTTTTAACTGACTTACCCCAAATTTTTTGGGAGCCACCGTGGTGCATTGGTTAGCATGCCCGCCTTGCAAACACAAGGTCGTGCGTTCGATTCCTGTTTCGACCGAACATCAAAAATTTTTTTAGCGGTGGATTATCCCACCTCAGTAATGCTGGTGACATTTCTGAGGGTATCAAAGCTTCTCTAAGTGGTTTCACTGCAATGTGGAACGCCGTTCGGACTCGGCTATAAAAAGGAGGTCCCTTGTCATTGAGCTTAATATGGAATCGGGCAGAACTGAGTGATAAGAGAGAAGTTCACCAATGTGGTATCACAATAGACTGAATAGTCTAAGTGAGCCTGATACATTGGGCTGCCACCTAACCTACCCCCATTTTCATGAAGCTCCGCTAGCTAATATTTAAGGCGAACTAAAGACATGGTCACCACCCAAAAATAACATTTTGCTCTTAAAACTTGTTTGAGGTGATCATATTCCTTCTCTGGGTGCAGTTAGGATCTTAACTGCTGGACAATTTTCAGCTAAATCTAACTGGAGAGAAGATTTTTGAAAATTACTTTCAGTAAAAGCCTAACGGAGCTAAACTTTGAATGAACGACATTTGGGTAGGAATTCACGCTAACGCAAATTCTCGCACGCTCACGTACGAACAACGTTTAAAGCCTCACGCTCCCGCAGTATTCACGAAAAGTTGCGTGGCTCACTAAAATCCGCGTAATTCACGAAATTTCTCGTGACTCACGACAATATTCTTGATTCACGAACATGCTCGTGACACAACACTATTCTTGATTCACGTACAAGTTCGTGACAACAATTAGTATGATTCAGGAAAATTCTCGTGATCCACGACAAATCTCATAATTAATGAAATCTCTGCAATTACTGATGAGTAAGTAACAATTTCATAACTCACGGCGGAACAATTAGCAAACTAGCAAAATTAAAATATGTTTCGTTCGTTGAAAAGTTTGTCAAATTTTATTTCTATAGAAAATTTTGTTAACATTTCATTTCTATAGAAAACTTTGTCAAAATTTTAGTGCTATAGAAAATTTTGTCAAAATTTTATTTCTATAGAAAATTTTGTCAAAATTTTATTTCTATAGAAAATTTTGTCTAAATTTTATTTCTATAGAAAATTTTGTCAAATTTTGTTTCTACAAAAAATTTTGTCAAAATTTTATTTCTATAGAAAATTTTGTCAAAATTTTATTTCTATAGAAAATTTTGTCAAAATTTTATTTCTATAAAAAATTTGGGCACAATTTTATTTCTTTAAAAAATTTTGCCAACACTTTATTTCTATAGCAAATTTTATTTCTATAGAAAATTTTGTCAAAATTTTATTTCTTTAGAAAATTTTGTCAAAATTTTATTTCTATAGAAAATTTTATAAAAATTGTATATCTGTATAAAATTTTTTCATTTCCATTTTAAAATTTTATTTCTATAGAAAATTTTGTCAAAATTTTATTTCTGTACGAAATTTAGTCAAATTTTCTTTCTGTAGACCAGTTTGTCAAAATTTTATATTTATAGAAAATTTTGTCAAAATTTTATTTCTATAGAAAATTTTGTCAAAATTTTAGTTCAAAAGTTTAATTCTGTAGAAAATTTTGTCAAAATTTTATTTCTATAGAAAATGTTGTCAGAATTGTATTTCCATACAAAATTTTATCATTTCCATTTTAAAATTTTATTTCCATAGAAAATTTTTTTCAGAATTTTTTTCTTTATAAAATTTTGTCAAAATTTTTTTTTATATAGAAAATTTTGTCAAAATTTTATTTCTATAGAAAATTTTGTCAAAATTTTTTTCTATAAAAAAATTTTGTCAAAATTTTATTTCTATAGCAAATTTTATTTCTATAAAAAAATTTTGTTAAAATTTTATTTCTATAGAGAATTTTGCCAACATTTTATTTCTATAGAAAATTTTGTCAACATTTTATTTCTATAGAAAATTTTATAAAAATTTTGTCAAAATTTTTTATCAATAGAAAATTTTGTCACAATTTTGCTTCTATAGAAAATTTTGTCAAAATTTTATTTCAATAGAAAACTGTCAAGATTTAATTTCTATAAAGAATTTTGTCAAAATTATTTGTATATAGAGAATTTTGTGAAATTTAATTTCTATAGAAAATTTTGTCAAAATATATAAATAGAAAACTTTGTCAAAATTTTATTTCTATAGATAATTTTGTCAAAATTTTATTTCTATAGAAAATTTTGTCAAAATTTTATTTGTAAGGAAAACTGTGTAAAAAAGTTTATTTCTATAGAGTATTTGCCTCAAATTTTATTTCTATAGAGAATTTTGTCAAAATTTCTATTAACAAAAACAAAAAATTGTACAAATTGTATTTGTATACAAAATTTTATTTCTATATAAAATTTTGTCTATAGAAAATGTTGTCAAAATTTTATTTCTATAGAAAATGTTGTCAACATTTTGTTCATATAAAAAATTTTGTCACAATTTTATTTCTATAAAAAATGTTGTCAAAATGTTTATTTATAGAAAATTTTGTGAAAATTTTATTTCTATAGAAATTTTTTCCATATTTTATTTCTATAGAAATTTTTGTCAAATTTTATTTCTATACCAAATTTTGCAAAATTTTATTTCTATAGCAAATTTTGTCAAAACTTTAATTTTCTAGAAAATTTTGTCAAAATTGTATTTCTATAGAAAATTTTGTCAAAATTTTATTTCTATAGAAAATTTTATAAAATTTGTATTTCTGTAGAAAATTTTTTCATTTCCATTTTAAAATTTTATCTCTATAGAAAATTTTGTCAAAATGTTATTTCTGTACGAAATTTAGTCAAAATTTTCTTTCTGTAGAACATTTTGTCAAAATTTTATATTTATAGAAAATTTTGTCAAAATTTTATATTTATAGAAAATTTTGTCAAAATTTTATTTCTATAGAAAATTTGGTCAAAATTTTAGTTCAAAATTTTTATTCTGTAGAAAATTTTGTCAAAATTTTATTTCTATAGAAAATGTTGTCAACATTTTGTTCATATAAAAAATTTTGTCACAATTTAATTTCTATAAAAAATGTTGTCAAAAGTTTTATTTATAGATAATTTTGTCAAAATTTTATTTCTATAGAAAGATTTGTCAAAATTTTATTTCTTTAGAAAATTTTGGCAAAATTTTATTTCTATAGAAAATTTTATAATTTTTTTTTATTTCCATTTTAAAACGTTATTTCTATAGAAACTTTTGTCAAAATTTAATTTCTGTACGAAATTTAGTCAAAATTTTCTTTCTGTAGAACATTTTGTCAAAATTTTATATTTATAGAAAATTTTGTCAAAATTTTATTTCTATAGAAAATTTTGTCAAAATTTTAGTTCAAAATTTTAATTCTGTAGAAAATTTTGTCAAAATTTTGTTTCTATAGAAAATGTTGGCAGAATTGTAGTTCCATACAAAATTTTATCATTTCCATTTTAAAATTTTATTTCCATAGAAAACTTTTTCAGAATTTTATTTCTTTATAAAATTTTGTCAAAATTTTTTTATATAGAAAATTTTGTCAAAATTTTATTTCTATAGAAAATTTTGCCAAATTTTATTTCTATAGAAAATTTTGTCAACATTTTATTTCTATAGAAAATTTTGTCAACATTTTATTTATATAGAAAATTTTGTCAACATTTTATTTCTATAGAGAATTTTATCAAAATTTTATTTCTATAAAAAATTTTTGTCAAAATTTTATTTCTGTAGAAAATTTAGTCAAAATTTTATTTCTGTAGAATATTTTGTCAAAATTTTATATTTATAGAAAATTTTGTCAAATTTGTATTTCTATACAAAATTTTATCATTTCCATTTTAAAATTTTATTTCCCTAGAAATTTTGTTTCAAAATTTTATTTCTATATAAAATTTTGTCAAAATTTTATTTCTATAGAAAATTTTGTCAAAATTTTAGTTCTATAGAAAATTTTGTCAAAATTTTATTTCTATAGAAAATTTTGTCAACATTTTATTTCTATAGAGAATTTTGTCAAAATTTTATTTCTATAGAAAATTTTGTCAACATTGTACTTCCATAGACAATTTTGTCAAAATTTTATTTCTATGGAGAATTTTTTCAAACTTGTATTTTTATACAAAATTTTGTCAACATTTAATATTTATAGAAAATTTTGTCAAATTTTATTTGTATAGAAAATTTTGTCAAAATTTTTCGGAGGGTTCAAGTGTGGTTTTTGTTGGGTTTAATAAACTGCCTGAATTTATTCTGATAATTGGTTGATAGTTTTGCTGCAAGTAGAGGATGCTGATGAGGAATGTGGTAATTCCGAAACGTGCGTCCATCCAACCATCTTGCAGTCTATAGGGCTTTGCCCAAATAAATTTGACAAACATTCTTTTCCTCTGTTGGTTAAGCTACTCTTGTAGTTTAGTCAATGTATGGTTTTAAGCTGAAATAAAAAACAACAACAATGCTCAAAGAACAAAACCAACAATAACAAAACAAAACAAATGGAAAAAGAAGAGGAGGCACGCTCAAAATAAACCCAGCCATGTGAATTCAAATCGATGATTTGACAGTGGCATAGGAAAAGAGATATGTTTGTTTCGAATTTATTTCGGCATAAGCCGGCTATCAAAGTAAAACCTTTTTTCGGAGGGTTCAAGTGTGGTTTTTGTTGGGTTTAATAAACTGCCTGAATTTATTCTGATAATTGGTTGATAGTTTTGCTGCAAGTAGAGGATGCTGATGAGGAATGTGGTAATTCCGAAACGTGCGTCCATCCAACCATCTTGCAGTCTATAGGGCTTTGCCCAAATAAATTTGACAAACATTCTTTTCCTCTGTTGGTTAAGCTACTCTTGTAGTTTAGTCAATGTATGGTTTTAAGCTGAAATAAAAAACAACAACAAAATTTTATTTCTGTAGAAAATTTTGACAGAATTTTATTTCTATAGAGAATTTTCTTAAAATTTTATTTCTGTAGAAAATTGTGTCAAAATTTTATTTCTATCGAAGTTTTGTCAAAATTTTATTTCTACATAGAAACAAAATTCACGAACAATTTCCCAATTAAAATTTTAATTGAGTTTTAAAAAATATTTAATTAAACATTTAATTGAATCAACAAATTTTTTAATTGAAACAAAAATCAATCACAAAAATTAATAGTATCAATTAATGTTTTAATTGGATCAATTAATTTTTTAATTGATACTACCATTTCTGTGATTGAAGACATTTCAATTAAAAAATTAATTGGATCAATTAATTTCGTGATTGAATCAGAAATTATTTTTTTGTGTGTACAAAGAAAAAAACTATTTCATGTCTTCAATCACGAAATTAATTGATACAATAAATTTTTGTGATTTATTTTGTTTTAATTAAAACTGTTGTTGAATCAATTACATTTTTAATTGAAAATTTTTTGAAAATCAATTAAAGTATTAATTGGAAAAATTTTGCTTGTTATATTTATGCAAAATTTTAGTACCCCATAGTACGAAGATTTTGCAAAATCCACCAAAACATCTAGGATTCTACCAATCTACCAAACAGTAAAAAATCTATCATTGTGGGTAGAATTCTACCGTGGTTCTGGATAGAACACAACAAAGCAACGATGTTCTGGATACCTCATACAAATGTTACATCCAGTATTAAAAGGAAGCAGTCCTTTTATTGAATTAATAGTCGATATTTTACAAAAATCTTCACTAACGTGTTAAGGCATTTTATAAAGCCACACACTATCGAAGTCTGTTTTTGGATGTACTGTTGCACTTTCACTTAATGATGTAAGCAAAAATTAACTTTTAAAATTTCGACAGTTCAAGGGATATATATATACTCGCAAAACTTAATAAGTAGTAGTTTTTGTTTGAAAAAAAAAACCCAAACCAAAATTTGGCCAAAAGCTGCAAAATTAAATATTTGAATTGGGTAGAATTTTCTCAAAATTTTGTTAGAATTTATTTTTTATCGAGTGGCAACCGTGCGTGTGAGGATACCATCATTCAGTATTTTGAAAGATAAATTAGCAAATTAAATATCTATATTTAAATAAATATATTTATGTCAATATAACAACTAAAAATCTTGATTATTAGGCTTCTTATAATTGTTTAATATTTGATGACTTATTAACATTCAATAAATCATTGTTGTACAAAAACGTTTAAGATGTTGTTGAGGTTGTCTCTGTCTCTTTGGTTCTATTTATTAATCTAAAAAAATGTCGTTACGCCTTCCCCTGGTGATATATCACAATTTAAATATTGTAACGAATCAGCCATCATCATCAACAGGGAGTGACATTAATACTCATAATAACAAAATTGTTATCATTATTGTCATCATCTCGACATTGGGCAAAAGACAAATACCCAAGAAACTCAATCCTTGTCTTGTCTCTAATAATCTAATAATGATGGTAATAATGACACATTTATTGGTTACCAAAGTATCATATCTTACAACTATGAAGGCGGGAGGGGGAAGTTGAAGATATTTGATTGTAACATTAAACAGATTGATATGTTGTTGAGAAAATGCGACAAAGTTCTCTTCTTCAAGACATTAAGGTTTATTCATAAGATCCTTTTGTTTGAAATATCCAAACAATGCATAGACACTTCAGTACCGGTATAGTCTTTCCTTAGTGTTTCCTTATCAGTGTCCAGGATTCACTGGAAATTTTCCTCGCATACACACGTACGCACATTCTACTTCAGAGATTCCTGGGTATGTGTAGCACACACAAACAAAAGCAGATGCTTTTCTTTCCGTGCCAATGTAATTTCATAAGGACTCTGGTATCTTAACTACTTGGGCTACCCTGGCGCAATGGAAATTCTTCGTCTTGGCCATATTATGCCAATCACGATTTGATAATAATTTACTTTCGGTAGAACATCTTTCTCATTTCATTTCGTTTTACCATTATGACACCTATTTTGGGTTAAATAGGCTATGATGACATCCAAAGCAGGTCACGTGCTTCTTCGCTACTTTACTCTTCATTTGGGTTGTTCGTTTTCCCATTTCCATATGGCTGATGGCTGGTGAAATATATTCGCCGGTCTATGGTCGCTTATGAGTGTGAAAACTACGTTGAAGCTCCACTTGAGTGTAAAGAAGATAAAACTTTCTACGTGTGTACTAAACGCACTTACATTTGTGTTAATGTGGAAAGGAATGTTGGGATGTGGAACACATAGGGGCCTCCTACAGAAGGCGATAGTTTAAAGGGGGGCTGATATGTAATGCAACAAGATAAAGCGTTCCACAGTGTGGCACAGGGTATAAATAAAGGGTGATTCTTTTGAGGTTAGGATTTTCATGCATTAGTATTTGACAGATCACGTGGGATTTCAGACATGGTGTCAAAGAGAAAGATGCTCAGTATGCTTTGACATTTCATCATGAATAGACTTACTAACGAGCAACGCTTGCAAATCATTGAATTTTATTACCAAAATCAGTGTTCGGTTCGAAATGTGTTTCGCGCTTTACGTCCGATTTATGGTCTACATAATCGACCAAGTGAGCAAACAATTAATGCGATTGTGACCAAGTTTCGCACTCAGTTTACTTTATTGGACATTAAACCAACCACACGAATGCGTACAGTGCGTACAGAAGAGAATATTGCGTCTGTTTCTGAGAGTGTTGCTGAAGACCGTGAAATGTCGATTCGTCGCCGTTCGCAGCAATTGGGTTTGTGTTATTCGACCACATGGAAGATTTTACGCAAAGATCTTGGTGTAAAACCGTATAAAATACAGCTCATGCAAGAACTGAAGCCGAACGATCTGCCACAACGTCGAATTTTCAGTGAATGGGCCCTAGAAAAGTTGGCAGAAAATCCGCTTTTTTATCGACAAATTTTGTTCAGCGATGAGGCTCATTTCTGGTTGAATGGCTACGTAAATAAGCAAAATTGCCGCATTTGGAGTGAAGAGCAACCAGAAGCCGTTCAAGAACTGCCCATGCATCCCGAAAAATGCACTGTTTGGTGTGGTTTGTACGCTGGTGGAATCATTGGACCGTATTTTTTCAAAGATGCTGTTGGACGCAACGTTACGGTGAATGGCGATCGCTATCGTTCGATGCTAACAAACTTTTTGTTGCCAAAAATCGAAGAACTGAACTTGGTTGACATGTGGTTTCAACAAGATGGCGCTACATGCCACACAGCTCGCGATTCTATGGCCATTTTGAGGGAAAACTTCGGAGAACAATTCATCTCAAGAAATGGACCGGTACGTTGGCCACCAAGATCATGCGATTTGACGCCTTTAGACTATTTTTTGTGGGGCTACGTCAAGTCTAAAGTCTACAGAAATAAGCCAGCAACTATTCCAGCTTTGGAAGACAACATTTCCGAAGAAATTCGGGCTATTCCGGCCGAAATGCTCGAAAAAGTTGCCCAAAATTGGACTTTCCGAATGGACCACCTAAGACGCAGCCGCGGTCAACATTTAAATGAAATTATCTTCAAAAAGTAAATGTCATGGACCAATCTAACGTTTCAAATAAAGAACCGATGAGATTTTGCAAATTTTATGCGTTTTTTTTAAAAAAAAGTTATCAAGCTCTTAACAAATCACCCTTTATATATAATGTCGAATTTGGTTGACATCGGCTCAGATTTAGATATAGCACCCGTATATATTTTTCGCCCGATTTACACTCATATGACCACAGAGGCCACAGGTTTTGCTCCGATTTGCTTGAAACTTTGCACAGGGAGGGAGAATTAACGTTCTCGAGATACGTGGCAATATTGGTTTTTTGAAAGTCGGTTTTTATACCCTCCACCATAGGATGGGGGTATATTAACTTTGTCATTCCGTTTGTAACACATCGAAATATTGCTCTAAGACCCTATAAAGTATATATTCTGGGTCGTGGTGAAATTCTGAGTCGATCTGAGCATGTCCGTCCGTCCGTCTGTTGAAATCACGCTAACTTTCGAACGAAACAAGCTATCGACTTGAAACTTGGCACAAGTAGTTGTTATTGATGTAGGTCAGACGGTATTGCAAATGGGCCATATCGGTCCACTTTTACGTATAGCCCCCATATAAACGGACCCACAAATGTGGCTTGCGATTGCTCTAAGAGAAGCAAATTTCATCCGATCCGGCTGAAATTTGGTACATGGTGTTAGTATATGCTCTCTAACAACCATGCAAAAATCAGTCCATATCGGTCCACTTTTACGTATAGCCCCCATATAAACGGACCCCCAAATTTGGCTTGCGATTGCTCTAAAAGAAGCAAATTTCGTTCGATCAGGCTGAAATTTGGTACATGGTGTTGGTATATGGCCTCTAACAGCCATGCAAAAATTGGTCCATATCGGTCCATAATTATATATAGCCCCCATATAAACCGATCCCCCGATTTGACTTGCGGAGCCTCTAAATGAAACAAATTTCATCCGAGCCTGCTGAAATTTGGTAAATGGTGGTAGTATATGGTATCTAACAACCGTTGCAAAAATTGGTCCGCATCGGTCCATAATTATATATAGCCCCCATATAAACCGACGCTCAGATTTGGTTTGCGGAGCCTCTTGGAGGAGCAAAATTCATGCGAGCCTGCTGAAATTTGGTAAATGGTGGTAGTATATGGTATCTAACAACCATGCAAAAATTGGTCCACATCGGTCCATAATTATATATAGCCCCCATATAAACCGATCCCCAGATTTGACCTCCGAAGCCTCATGAATGAGCAAAATTCATCCGATCCGGTTGAAACTTGGTACGTGGTGTTAGTAAAGGGTGATACGGTAAAAGTTTGGTCAATATAAACTTGACGTATTTCTTTCAATTTTGCATTTAAAAAAACCTGAACACCCCTCATTTTGAAGGTGTGTGTGTGTAGAATGTTGCTCCTATTTTGATTTTGGAATTCACTGTTCAGTTGTCAAAATGCCGTCCAAGCAAGAAGAGTAGCGTATCAAAATTTTGCTCGCGCATCGCGAAAATCCGAGCTACTCGCACGCAAAGCTGGCAAAATCGCTAAAAGTTGCCAAATCAACCGTTACAAATATAATTAAAATATAAAGTGGGGAACGTTTGTCGACAGCCAGGAAGTATGGATCGGGGGGAAATCGAAAACCGGAAGCCGCTGAGACGACAAAGAGAGTTGCCGGTAGTTTCAAGCGAAACCCTAACCTCTCTCTCCGAGATGCCGCAAATAAGCTGGGTGTAACGTCTACAACCGTGCATCGAGCCAAAAAACGAGCCGGACTATCGACTTACAAGAAGGTAGTGACTCCAAATCGCGATGATAAACAAAATACGACGGCCAAAGCGCGATCCCGGAGGCTGTACACGACGATGCTGACGAAGTTTGACTGCGTGGTAATGGACGACGAAACCTACGTCAAAGCCGACTACAAGCAGCTTCCGGGACAGGAGTTTTATACGGCAAAAGGAAGGGGAAAAGTAGCACATAAAACTGTCAAAGTTCGCAAAGAAATATCTGGTTTGGCAAGCCATCTGTACCTGTGGCTTGAAAAGCAGCATTTTCATAGCTTCCGGGACTGTCAACCAAGAATTTTACGTGAAAGAGTGTTTGAATAAACGTCTGCTGCCTTTCCTGAAGAAACACAGTTGTTCCGTACTGTTTTGACCGGATTTGGCATCTTGCCATTACGGTAAAAAGGCCATGGAGTAGTACGCCGCCAACAACGTGCAGGTGGTTTCCAAGGACAAGAACCCTCCCAACACGCCAGAGCTCCGCCCAATTGAGAAATACTGGGCTATTGTCAAGCGGAACCTAAAGAAGACCAAAAAACTGCTAAGGACGAGCAGCAGTTCAAGGCAAACTGGCTTTCTGCAGCAAAGAAGGTGGACAAGGTGGCTGTACAAAATCTGATGGCAGGTGTCAAGCGTGAGGCCCGGCAATTCGGATTTGGAAAAGCGAAAGCCTAACTGAATATTTTTATACTAATTGAACTTGAAAAAGAAATTAAATTTGATTTTTTAAATAAACGATTTCACCGATTTACACGCGTTTTCCCTTGACCAAATTTTGACCGTATCACCCTTTATATGGTCTCTAACAACCATGCGAAACTTGGTCCATAGCGGTCTTATGTAACCTTAATAGGCCTTATTTTTTGTTAATATATACCCCGTATGGACTAACTAAGAAGTTTTAAGATACCTTGCCATCGGCAAGTGTTACCGCAACCCAAGTAATTCGAATGCGGTTGACATTCTTTAGTACCAGTTTCTATGCAATCCATGGTGGAGGTAACATAAGATTCGGCCTAGCCGAACTTACTGCCGAATATACTTGTTAAAGTCAAACTTACTCTCCAAAACACCATAGGAAAATCCAACGGAAAAGTCCGGAGAAATGAAGCCATTCTTGGTTGATGAGTACTGAATGCGATGTTGCTGAGCCCTGTTGCAATGCCCATATCAATCTTTGTATAATATTATATTATATTCTACAGTTATTTCGACCCCGTGGACGATGAATGCGAGTAAACCCGATAGTTATTTTGTCGGAAAATTTAGATTTTGCTCTGTTTAGAAAGGGGACGTCTCCTTAACCTAATAAATATTATAAAAAAAAAAAAACAAATAGGGAGTTTTTGTCTACACTAAATATCCAAATATCAAAAAATTAAGTATCCCACACACAAATTTTTTTTTCTGATTATATAATGAAATTAATTGGTCCAATTAATTTTTTAATTGAAATGTCTTCAATCACAAAAATTATAGTATCAATCAAAGTTTTAATTGGGCATACAAAAATAGTTTGATTAAAAAATTAATTGATTTGCTTTGAAAATTGCAATTTTTTAATCGATTCAATTAAAACTCAATTAATTTTTTTTTGAATTAAAAACGTAACTATTTTCAATTACTTCTTTTCTGACTTTGTGTGTTTTGATTAAAAAATTATTTGTTTGAAATAAATTTTTATTTAAAAATTAAAAAAAAAAACCAAATCCATGCCTGTTTTTAACTGACTTGGTCTTCCGAGTTTGATTGTTAATTGTGTCAATTAATTTATAAAAATGTTCAGCTTCAATCAACTTTTTAATTGGAAATATTTTGGTGATATTTTTGCTGTGCATATTAATTACATAGTACACTGAAGAAGTTTAGCTTTTTTCACTATACTTAACTATGCCTAAAACAAAAGTCGAGCAAAGAGGTGATCCTCCTCCTCGAACCGAAAAATAAAATAGCGGATCTTTGTCTAGAGGCCAACGGCAACATTCTCTGAAAATTTCAAGCAAATCGAGAAACTTTATCACACTTAGCTAAAAAATCGGGCAAGGTACGTCACAGACCCCAACCCGAATATCGAAAAATCAGGCACCTACCTACTCCCTCTGTTAATTTCAAGTAACTCGGAGATGTTTAGTTTTTATATCCACCACCATAGGGAGTGGTATACAATCTTTGTCATTTCATTTGTAAAACATCGAAATATTGGTCAGAGACCCATAATCATCAGGTAGTTGTTATTTATGTAGGTCGGATGATATAGCAAAGGGGTCATATCGGACCATATTTAATTATAGCCTCGAATATAAACACATCCCCCAAATTTGGCTTACCTCCTGAGGGACCAAATTTCATCCGATCCCTTTGAAATTTGATACGTGCTGTTTGTCTATGGTCTCTAAGAAGCACAAATATATATAGCCATATATAGAACCATTTTTGTTTGAGTTTTAGAGGAATCATTAACATCTCTTGTAAGTGTGCAAGAAAATTATAAAATAACGTCTTGATTTGAAATCTTAAATCTGTAGAAGTAAAATCTGGAAATTTTACATTGAGTTTCAAGCAATTTTCATGATCAGTGCGCCTTCTAAACCCTCAAGACGTGAAGTCGGTCTATATGGAGGCATTACCAAATGGACCGATAAAAACTTAATCCGATACGTGAGCCTAAAATACCAGAATATTTACATTTTCAGGCAAATCAGATAAAAACTTCGGTTTCTAGAAACCCAAGGAGTTAAATCGGGAGATCGTTCTTATGGGGGCAATACTAAAATATGGACCGATACTCACAATTTTTGGCACACGTATTTGTGGTCCTACAATACCTCTAGATTTCCAATTTCGGGTAAATTGAATAAAAACTGCGGTTTCTATAAGCCCAAGAAGTAAAATCGGGAGATCGGTCTATATGGGGGCTATACCAAAATTTGGACCGATACTCACCATTTTCGGCACACCTCTTTATGGTCCTAAAATACCTCTAGATTTTCAATTTCAGGTAAATTGGATAAAAACTATGGTTTCTATAAGCCCAAGAAGTAAAATCGGGAGATCGGTCTATAAGGGGGCTATACCAAAATATGGACCGATACTCACCATTTTCGGCACACCTCTTTTTGGTCCTAAAATACCTCTAGATTTCCAATTTCATACAAATTGGATAAAAACTACGGTTTCTATAAGCCCAAGACCCCAAATCGGGAGGTCGTTTTATATGGGGACCATACCAAAACATGGACTGATACTCACAATTTTTGGTACACGTATTTGTGGTCCTACAATACCTCTAGATTTCCAATTTCAGGTAAATTGAATAAAAACTGCGGTTTCTATAAGCCCAAGACCCCAAATCGGGAGGTCGTTTTATATGGGGACCATACCAAAATATGGACCGATACTCACCATTTTCGGCACACCTCTTTTTGGTCCTAAAATACCTCTAGATTTCCAATTACAGGTAAATTGAATAAAAACTGCGGTTTCTATAAGCCCAAGAAGTAAAATCGGGAGATCGGTCTATATGGGGCCTATACCAAAATATGGACCGATACTCACATTTTTTGGCACACGTATTTGTGGTCCTACAATACCTCTAGATTTTCAATTTCAGGTAAATTGAATAAAAACTTCGGTTTCTATAAGCCCAAGAAATTAAATCGGGAGATTGGTCTATATGGGGGCTATACCAAAACATGGACCGATACTCAATATTTTTGGCACACCTCTTTATGGTCATAAAATACCTCTGGATTTCAAATTTCAGGCAAATTGGATAAAAACTACGATTTCTATAAACCCAAGACCCCAAATCGGGAGGTCGGTTTATATGGGGACTATATCAAAACCTGGACCGATATAGCCCATCTTCGAACTTGACCGGCCTGCAGACAAAAGACGATTTTGTGCAAAATTTCAGCACGATTGCTTCATTATTGAAGACTGTAGCGTGATAACAACAGACAGACAGACAGCCAGACAGACGGACATCGTTATATCGTCTTAGAATTTCTCCCTGATCAAGAATATATATACTTTGTATAGTCGGAAATCAATATTTCGATGTGTTACAAACGGAATGACAAACTTATTATACCCCCGTCACCATTCTATGGTGGTGGGTATAAAAAGTTAAAATTACCCATTAAAAGTATGAAACATCCAAGTTATAAAAATTTGAATTAAAAGAACTTCCAGGGTAGTTAAAATAAAACACATCATTGAGAGTGCATCTTCTGGAAGCGCTTTTAAAGTTATGCCTTTGGAAGAACTTCCAAATTTGTTTGCAGGGAACTAATAGGCCTATCTAATATTGTCAAACCCTTAAAATTTGCTAACTTACGCTACTGGATTTTTAATCAAGTGGAAGTGTTTGGTTGTTTCTTTTTAAAGCAGTGTTTGTGTATAATATTCATGTTTCCATTCGAATGAATAATGACTCTTCGGAATTGAGTTATTTATGATTTATTAAAGAACATGACATAGAAGTGATTACTTTGTTTTCTTCAAGTTTTGGTGAAAACTACTTTTCGCAAATGTATGTAAATGTGTTTCCAAGCCATTGGATATACTTTAGATAATAGGTGAATTAAAAAGTGAATATTGGGGATTATATTGGGATGCCTTTTACCCTTCCCCATGGAATGGGGGCATACTGGCTTTGTCATTCTCTTTGTAACACATTGAATGATTGGTCTCAGACTCCATAAAGTGTATATAGTCTTGGTGGTGAAGTTCTAAGTCCATTTAGCGATGGCCGTCTCTCCGTAAGGACCGAGTTTATTAAAGCCAAGTTTACCTCAGTTATACGAAATTTTCTTTTATATAAAAATACACATTTTCTCGAAGGGCAAAACGCCATCAATGATAAGGTTATCAACTCTTGGTTAAGTAAATAATCGTTGTATCAGAGAAATGTGTCTTCTACGCTACGCATCTTGTTATTGATATAGGTCAGATGTTACTCGTATTGTAAAGGGGACAAATCGGATGACTTTCAGGTAGAAACTCCATACAAA
Source organism: Haematobia irritans (assembly GCF_050003625.1). NCBI lineage: Eukaryota > Metazoa > Arthropoda > Insecta > Diptera > Muscidae > Haematobia > Haematobia irritans. Next base: position 192,027,304 of record NC_134397.1, on the reverse strand, counting down.
CCGATATCCACATTTTACTTCCGAAACCTCTTGGAGCAGCAAAATTCATATGATCTGGTTGAAATTGGGTATGTGATATACGTGTATATACGTCCTAAATATCATGCAAAAATATTCGATATCGGTTCATAATTGTATAGAGTTCCCATATAAACCGATACCCAGATTTGACGTCCTGAGCCTCTTGGAGTGGAGTAAATATCTACCAATACGTTTGAAATTTGGTACCTGATGTTACGAGAGTGGCCTTTTACCCAGCAAAAAATAATTATAAAAGTGGAAGTACCCAAATCATAGCGTCCATACTGTAGGCACTACTTTTCTGCGCAACGTTGTAAGTGCAGAATTCAGCACTATTTCTTATAAACAAGTAAGTAAGACAATTTGGCAATTTTGAGCTCCAATTTTTTAACTTTGCCGTTCCGTTTGTAACACGTCGAAATATTGCTCTAAAACCCCATAAAGTATATATATTCTGGGTCGGGGTGAAATTCTGAATCGATCTAAGCATGTCCGCCCGTCGTTGAAACCACGCTAACTTTCGAACGAAACAAGCTATTGACTTGAAACTTGCCATGGTATTGCAAATGGGCCATATCGGACCACTTTACGTGTAGCCCCCATATAAACCGACGCTCAGATTTGGCTTGCGGAGCTTCTTGGAGGAGCAAAATTCATCCGATCCGGTTGAAATTTGGTACATGGTTTAAGTATATGGTCTCTAAAAACCACGCAAAAAATTGGACCAATTTGCTATAGAAAGTTTTGTCAAAATTTTATTTCTATAGAAAATATTGTCAAAATTTTATTTCTATAGAAAATTTTGTCAAAATTTTATTCCTATAGAAAATTTTGTCAAAATTTTATTCCTATAGAAAATTTTGTCAAAATTGTATTTCTACACACACAAAGTGTCCATCGTAACATTTATCTCTTTAAATGAGGTCACAAGGCTAATAGTGATTACAATTAAAAAGCCATTCTATATTTAACACTGACATGAGGTTTTAGTGACATTATTTTTGTCCTTATAAATTTTTATTAATTTTACATGTAGTGTAGTTGTGTGTGTGTTTTTTTATTATTTTTATTTTGCCGCGATGTCAAAGTTGTTTTCTTTTTTTTCAATTTAGATGCAATTTGAACTCTTCTGCCGGCTCTTCAAATTCAAATGTAAGTCACTATGTTTTTGTCCTTGCGGTGCAATGTGATGTGTGATATGTGCCAGCATAATTAATTACTAACATTTAGTTTTATGTTTTTGTAATTTGCAAACAGTTCGCTACATTGCAAATCAAATTGAGTGTTACATAGAGAAGTGTCATTAATGGATGGTTATCTTTATACCATAATACACTGCAAAAAAAAATGTACGCAAATTGACCATTATTGATTAAAATCCTGTTTCACACTGAAAAAAATATTGTCGTAAGGCCAAAGATTTCATGTCCTTGGTCTGGCGGAGGACCAGAAACAATATGGGAATAGCCTTGAATGACAGGAGCGTTTGGGAAAGAAAAAAAAACCATAATTTCATAGTATCATCATAGTATCAATTAAAAAATTAATTGAAGGTCAATTAAAAAGTTAATTGATCCAATTAAAAAATTAATTGATACTATTATTTTTGTGATTGATTTTTGTTTCAATTAAAAAATTTGTTGAATCAATTAAATTTTTAATTGAATATTTTTTAAAACTCAATTAAAATTTTAATTGGAAAAATGTTCGTGAATTTTTTTTGTGTGTATTTAAAGTTGAAGAAATCAATTCTTTAATGGCAAGGCATTAAGCCAAAGTAATTACTTTAAGATTCAACAGACAACTGGTTACACTGAAAAAAATATTGTCGTGAGGCCAAAGATTTCATGTTCTAATAATACGAATGCAAATTTTGCTTAGCATAGAAGACGTATTTCTCTAATCAAAAGATTTTTTCCTTGTTCAAAAGTCGATAAACTTTTCAATAAAGTCGAATTGTCCTTAGAATTAAGTGATTTGACTTTAGAATGGGTATCATACCGTGAAAGAAATTTTTTTTGGGGTAAGGTCAACTTGACTTTAATAATTCAGAAAATGTCTTTAAAATTAATGAAATTGTCTTTATATTTGTTGTTTTTGCATCTTGACTACAAAGCAAAAAATTGTTCAAAAATAGGACATGTTTTTCAACACTTTATTTTAAAGACGTTATTACTTGAAACATGGCATAATTTCTCCTGAAAATCGAGCCTGAATTTGGAAAATAAAGTTGTCGTTAACTCGTTTTTAAAGGACTTTGATAGCATACAAAGAAAAAAAAAAAGCTGAAAAACGAAAGATTAAAATTTGCTTCCTAGAAGCAAGTATACAAAACCCAAATTTAAATGAGAATTGTGTCTTATGGCGTTTTCGATTCGCAAAAAATATGTTGCCTTGATGTTACCCTACTTTTTTCCTCATTGCATTTTCGACCAACTGATAGCGTCATTCCAAAGTTATTGTTAATTCCTAAAATTGTGAGAGATACAGGATCCAAAACCTATCTCAGTGTCCTTCATATTTTGCTATCAATTTCGTGAAAAAAGGTGCAACCTTTTTTCCCCATCGAAATTGCCATATTATCCTTATTTTGTATTCTCCGCTTCTTTGGCTAAGATGCGAATCCTTAAAATAAGACAAAATCTCTGGAACCGGGCATGCTTTTTTTCAGTGCAGGTGAAAATTCATTTTTAAATTTTCTAGAAATAAATTCGGAAATTCTGCAAAAGCTCACGCCTCCATTTGGTAAAAGTGAACGCGCATAAAAGACATGCAAATTATATCTTAAAACTCCCTCATAACGATAAAGTTTCCTACTTTAGTTAAATGCCTTAAATGGAGAAAAAATATTCACAAATGCAGAATTTAAATTTTCCATCAAATAATTCAGAATTTCCTAAAATATGCAAATTTTTTTTTTTTTAACCGAAAAATACCGAAAAAATCCACAAACCAAAAAATTAATTACGTCAATTTAATGTTATCTTTATTAAATTCTTTAATAATTTTTTTCATACTTTTTACTAAAGATACCCAAGTTAGACTCGTTCTTAAAAGATTTCTGTGCACTTTTTTCTGAAGCAAGAAACCGATTCAAACCATTAAATTTATTTTTAATTATTCAAACTGATTATCTGTTTCTACTGTCTGTGTTAACACCCTTCTGTCTGGCGATTATTTTTCGTTTGTTTTTTTCTTAATATTTCTGTTGGTTTTTGCTATTGTTGGGTAATTAAACTCAATTAGGATTGGAGTAATCATTTGTTCCTTTGTAGATATTCATGGCTGATTATTTAGTATGAACTACGGCTTAATTTATGTCTACCAAAAATGTAATTAGCTTTTGTGATTAAATTCCAACTGTAAAGTGAACAATTTTTAACAAGAAGAATATCACCAAATCGGTTCAGATATAGATATAGCTCCCATATATATGTATCGCTCGATTTTGCCAAATTGGCTCATAATATTCTTATTCATTAACCAATGCTATTAAAATTTTGGTTTATTAGCCGATCGTATTTAGAATTACATGTAGCTCTTACATAAATATATTGTCCGACTTTTACCTATATGTCTACATTAGCCCCCATTACTTGAGCGATTTCGTTTTCTCTAATAATGGACTCAATATTGGTGGGCTACTAACTATGTGGATTTAAAATCAAGTAGAGCTCCTAATAAGTTTTTCTGTTCAGAGTGAGATAAAGGTGCCATAAGTATACACCCCTTAATTTTCTTAAATAAGGAAATACGTTTTTTCGAAACCTACCCCACAAATGCTTATGTTCACTAAATCAGTAGGGGTGGTTTAGAGTAGGATATAGTCGGCCCATCCGACTTTCTACTTTACTTTTTTATACCCTCCACCATAGGATGGGGGGGGTATATTAACTTTGTCATTCCGTTTGTAACACATCGAAATATTGCTCTAAGACCCCATAAAGTATATATATTCTGGGTCGTGGTGAAATTCTGAGTCGATTTGAGCATGTCCGTCCGTCCGTCCGTCCGTCCGCCTGTTGAAATCACGCTAACTTCCGAACGAAACAAGCTATCGGATGGTATTGAAAATGGGCCATATCGGTCCACTTTTACATATAGCCCCCATATAAACGGACCCCCAAATTTGGCTTGCGAGGCCTCTAAAAGAAGCAAATTTTATCCGATCCGGCTGAAATTTGGTACACGGTGTTAGTATATGGTCTCTAGCAACCATGCAAAAATTGGTCCACGTCGGTGCATAATTATATATAGCCCCCATATAAACCGATCCCCCGATTTGGCTTGCGAGGCCTCTAAGAGAAGCAAATTTCATCAGATCAGGCTGAAATTTGGTACATAGTGTTAGTATATGGTCTCTAACAACCATGCAAAAATTGGTCCACATCGGTCCATTATTATATATAGCCCCCATATAAACCGATTCCCCGATTTGGCTTGCGAGGCCTCTAAGATAAGCAACTTTCATCCGATCCGGCTGAAATTTGGTACATGGTGTTAGTATATGGTCTCTAACAACCATGCAAAAATTGGTCCACAACGGTGTATAATTATATATAGCCCCCATATAAACAGATCCCCCGATTTGGCTTGCGAGGCCTCTAAGTGAAGCAAATTTCATCCGATACGGCTGAAATTTGGTACACGGTGTTAGTATATGGTCTCTAACAACCATGCAAAAATTGGTCCACATCGGTCCATAATTATATATAGCCCCCATATAAACCGATCCCCCGATTTGGCTTGCGAGGTCTCTAAGAGAAGCAAATTTCATCCGAACCGGCTGAAATTTGGTACATGGTGTTAGTATATGGTCTCTAACAACCATGCAAAAATTGGTCCACATCGGTCCATTATTATATATAGCCCCCATATAAACCGATCACCAGATTTGACTTCCGGACCCTCTTGGAAGACCAAAATTCATCTGATTCAGTTGAAATTTGGCACGTGGTGTCCATGCAAAATTGGTCGAATCCGGTCCATAATTATATATAGGCCCCATATAAACCGATCCCCAGATTTGACCTCCTGAGCCCCTTGGAAAAGCAAAATTCTTCCCATTCGGTTGAAATTTGTTACGTGATGTTAGTATATGGTATCCAACAACCATGCAGGAATTGGTTCCTATCAGCCCATAATTACATATAGCTCCCATATAAACCGATCCCCAGCTTTGACCTCCGGTGCCTTTTGGAGAAGCAAAATTCATCCGATCTGCTTGAAATTTGCTACGTGGTGATCGTATATGATATTTAACAACCATGCCAAAAGTGGTCCACAACCCAAGTATTTCGATTGTGGATGACAGTCTTTCGTAGAAGTTTCTACGCAATCCATGCTGGAGGGTACATAAGATTCGGCCTGGCCGAACTTACGGCCGTATATACTTGTTTTTTTTTTTTTTTTAATTTTAATAAAATGTTTTTTTTTTTTTCATTAATATGTCTAATAATTGGAGTCAGAATGTTATTCAACAATTGTGGGTATGAAAATCCAAAACTGTATATTCTACTGAATACTTTATTTTCTAAATATGTGTTGTATCTATGAGAAAATAGATTTAAAAAAAAAAACCTTTAAATTCCTTATTTGAGACCTACTCTATTACATTTACGTCTATGTGTGTGTGTGTGTGTTATGTACCATTAAATATTTGCTAGGGGAAAAATCACAATATTCGCCCAACAACATTTTCCAATTCATTGAATTTCAATTCCTTGTTCTATGTGAATTCTGAAGCCATGTAAAAACAAAGAATAAGCGGTAAACGTCAATTGGACGACAGAGTATTGAAAACAAACATGAAAAATGGTTATCCATGCGATTTCAAAGGAATACAAGTGGATTAGGATGTTGTCATCGAAACGAAAGTGGAGACGGATAACCTATGCGATTAAGTTACAATTTTAACTTAGAGGGCAAAAGATATGAGCAAAACTTTATTGCAATCTTTAAATTATATTATGATATGATACTAACATAACTTACCAAATTTTAACCGGATCGGATGAAATTCTCCTCCAAGAGTCTCTGCCAGCCAAAACTGGGGGTCGGTTTATATGGGAGTTATACGTAAAAGTGGTCCGATATGGCCCATTTGCAGTATCATCCGACCTACATCAATAACAACTACTTGTGTCATTGTTTCGTTCGGAAGTTAGCGTGATATCAACAGACGGACGGTTATCGCCAGATCGACTCAAAATTTCACTTCAACTCAGAATATATGTGTTTTATGGGGTCTGAGACAAATATTTCTATGTGTTACAAACAGAATTACAAAGCAAATTTCATTCGATCCGGCTGAAATTTGGTACATGGTGTTAGTATATGGTCTCTAATGACCATTGAAAAATTGGTCCACATCGGTCCATAATTATATATAGCCCCCATATAAGCCGATCACCAGATTTGAACTCCGGAGCCTCTTGGAAGACCAATATTCAACTGATTCAGTTGAAATTTGGTACGTGGTGTTAATATATGGCCTCAAACACCGGTGCAAAAATTGGTCGAAATCGGTCCATAATTATATATAGGCCCCATATAAACCGATCCCCAGATTTGACCTCCGGAGCCTCTTGGAGGAGCAAATTTCATCCGAGTCAGTTGAAATTTGGTACATTGTGCTAGTATATGGCCGTTAACAACCATGCCTAACTAGGTCCATATCGGTCTATAGTTATATGTAGCCCTCAGATAAATCGATCCCCAATCACACAAAAATTGGTCCATATCACGTTAATAATTATTTATAGCTCCCATATAAGCGACCCCATATTTCAATTCCGGCTCTCTACGTATCGTGCAAATAACAGGTTGGCTGATAATTCCCCGGTCTAACAAAGAAAAACACATTTTTTTTTTGTAAAAATTCGTTTTTGTTATTCAACATAGTTCCCTTCAAGAGCGATACAACGATTAAAACGACCTTCCAATTTTTTGATACCATTTTGGTAGTACTCCTTCGGTTTTGCTTCAAAATAGGCCTCAGTTTCGGCGATCACATCTTCATTGTAGCCATTTTTTTTCCCTGCGAGTATCCTTTTGAGGGCTGAGAACAAGAAAAAGTCGCTGGGGGCCAGATCTAGAGAATACGGTGGGTGGGGAAGCAATTCGATGCCCATTCATTTTTGCCATCGTCTTAAATGACTTGTGGCACGGTGCGTTGTCTTGGTGGAACAACACTTTTTTCTTCTTCATATGGGGCCGTTTTGCCGCGATTTCGACCTTCCAACGCTCCAAAAACGCCATATAATAGTCACTGTTGATAGTTTTTCCATTCTCAAGATAATCGATAAAAATTATTCCATGCGCATCCCAAAAAACGAGAGGCCATTACTTTGCCAGCGGACTTTCGAGTCTTTCCACGCTTCGGAGACGGTTCACCGGTCGCTGTCCACTCAGCCGACTGTCGATAGGACTCAGGAGTGTAGTGATGGAGCCATGTTTCATCCATTGTCATATATCGACGAAAAACTCGGGTGTATTATGAGTTAACAGCTGCAAACACCGCTCAGAATCATCAACACGTTGTTGTTTTTGGTCAAATGTGAGCTCACGCGGCACCCATTTTGCACAGAGCTTCCGCATATCCAAATATTGATGAATGATACGACCAACATGTTCCTTTGATATCTTTAAGGCCTCTGCTATCACGATCAACTTCATTTTACGGTCATTCAAAATCATTTTGTGGATTTTTTTGATGTTTTCGTCGGTAACCACCTCTTTCGGGCGTCCACTGCGTTCACCGTCCTCCGGTGAACCGTCTCCGAAGCGTGGAAAGACTCAAAAGTCCGCTGGCAAAGTAATGGCATCTGTTTTTTGGGATGCGCATGGAATAATTTCTATCGATTATCTTGAGAAAGGAAAAACCATCAACAGTGACTATTATATGGCGTTATTGGAGCGTTTGGTCGAAATCGTGGCAAAACGGCCCCATATGAAGAAGAAACAAGTATATACGGCCGCAAGTTCGGCCAGGCCGAATCTTATGTACCCACCACCATGGATTGCGTAGAAACTTCTACGAAAGACTGTCATCCACAATCGAATTACTTGGGTTGTGGTAACTTAAAACTTCTTAACATCGTTTTCTAAATTGTGATTTAGTCCATACATGGTATATATATATTAGACAAAAAAGTTATGTATAGTTAAGTCTACAAATAATTACGAATCGATATTGGCATGGTTGTTAACGACCATATACTAGCACAATGTATCAAATTTCAACTCACTCGGATGAAATTTGCTCCTCCAAGAGGTTCCAAAACCAAATCTAGGGATCGGTTTATATGGGGCTATGTACGATTATTAACTGATATGGACCACTTTTGGCATGGTTGTTAAATATCATATACTACCACCACGTACCAAATTTCAAGCAGATCGGATGAATTTTGCTTCTCCAAAAGGCACCGGAGGTCAAATCTGGGGATCGGTTTATATGGGACCTATATATAATTATGGACTGATAGGAACCAATTCCTGCATGGTTGTTGGATACCATATACTAACATCGCGGACCAAATTCCAACCGAATGGGAAGAATTTTACTCTTCTAAGGGGCTCTGGAGGTCAAATCTGGGGATCGGTTTATATGGGGCCTATATATAATTATGGACCGATATCGACCAATTTTTGCATGGGAGTTTGAGGCCATATATTAACACCACGTACCAAATTTCAGCCGGATCGGATGAAATTTGCTTCTCTTAGAGGCCTCGCAAGCCAAATCGGGGGATCGGTTTATATGGGGGCTATATATAATTATGCACCGATGTGGACCAATTTTTGCATGGTTGTTAGAGACCATATACTGACACCATGCACCAAATTTCAGCCGGATTGGATGAAATTTGCTTCTCGTAGTGGCCTCGCAAGCTAAATCGAGGTATCGGTTTATATGGGGGCTATATATAATTATGGACCGATGTCGACCAATTTTTGCATTGTTGTTAGAGACCATATACTAGCACCACGTACCAAATTTCAGCCGGATCGGATGAAATTTGCTTCTCTTAGAGGCCTCGCAAGCCAAATCGGGGAATCGGTTTATATGGGGGCTATATATAATTATGCACCGATGTGGACCAATTTTTGTGTGGCTGTTAGAGACCATATACTAACACCATGTACCAAATTTCAGCCGGATCGGATGAAATTTGCTTCTCTTAGAGGCCTCGCAAGCCAAATTTTGGGGTCCGTTTATATGGGGGCTATACGTAAAAGTGGACCGATATGGCCCATTTGCAATACCATCCGACCTACATCAATAACAACTACTTGTGCCAAGTTTCAAGTCGATAGCTTGTTTCGTTCGGAAGTTAGCGTGATTTCAACAGACGGACGGACGGACGGACGTACGGGCATGCTCAGGTCGACTCAGAATTTCACCACGACCCAGAATATATATACTTTATGGGGTCTTAGAGCAATATTTCGATGTGTTACAAACGGAATGACAAAGTTAATATACCCCCATCCTATGGTGGTGGGTATAAAAATTGTTGTTCCACCAAGACAACGCACCGTGCCACAAGTCATTGAGAACGATGGCAAAAATTCATGAATTGGGCTTCGAATTGCTCCCCCACCCACCGTATTCTCCAGATCTGGCCCCCATCGACTTTTTCTTGTTCTCAGACCTCAAAAGGATGCTCGCAGGGAAAAAATTTGGTTACAGTGAAGAGGTGATCGCCGAAACTGAGGCCTATTTTGAGGCAAAACCGAAGGAGTACTACAAAAATGGTATAAAAAATTGGAAGGTTGTTATATTCGTTGTATCGCTCTTGAAGGGAACTATGTTGAATAATAAAAACGAATTTTGACAACAAAATGTGTTTTCCTTTGTTAGACCGGGGACTTATCAGCCAACCTGTTATACATCCTCTTGACAAACCACGCTTGAAATTCAGACGACATGTAGAAGATTGTCCAACGATTTGAATACACAACAAATTAAAAAACAAAAAAATGGTTGAAAGGGGATACACCCTACCCGGTCCGTTTTACATGTGCATAACCAAAAAGCAAATAGTCCGATTTTTTTGAAATGTGTGGAAACCATGGAGTGATTAATCAGTACTTCAGATTTTGTGCCAGACTTCCCCTGACCATACTCTTTAAAAGAGTTCATATCTTTTCGAATTTGTTTTCAGATCGAAGGATATGGTTGACTAAGTTAACAAAAATATGCGTCCGAAGGCGCAGCGAAACGGGCCGGGTTACGCTAGTTATTGTATAAATATATTTTTCCATTAAAAATCAACAAAAAATTAAAAATTATTGTAACTTGCAAAACCTTCTCAAAAGAACTTCCATGGAAGTGAAAAAGTCAAACGGCACAGGTTCAAATCCCAGAGGGGTACTATTTCTTTACTTTTTTTGTTATACCCTCCACCATAGGTGGGGGGTACATTAACTTTGTCATTCCGTTTGTAACACATCGAAATATTGCTCTAAGACCCCATAAAGTATATATATTCTGGGTCGTGGTGAAATTCTGAGTCGATCTGAGCATGTCCGTCCATCCGTCCGTCCGTCTGTTGAAATCACGCTAACGAAACAAGCTATCGACTTGAAACTTGGCACAAGTAGTTGTTATTGATGTAGGTCGGATGGTATTGCAAATGGGCCATATCGGTCCACTTTTACGTATAGCCCCCATATAAACGGACCCCCAAATTTGGCTTGCGAGGCCTCTAAGAGAAGCAAATTTCATCCGATCCGGCTGAAATTTGGTACATGATGTTATTATATGGTCTCTAACAACCATGCAAAAATTGGTCCACATCGGTCCATAATTATATATAGCCCCCATATAAACCGATCCCCCGATTTGGCTTGCAAGGCCTCTGAGAGAAGCAAATTTCATCCGATCCGGCTGAAATTTGGTACATGGTGTTAGTATATGATCTCTAACAACCGTGCAAAAATTGGTCCACATCGGTCCATAATTATATATAGCCCCCATATAAACCGATCCCCCGATTTGGCTTGCGAGGCCTCTAAGAGATGCAAAATTCATCCGATTCGGCTGAAATTTTGTACATGGTGTTAGTATATGGTCTCTAACAACCATGCAAAAATTGGTCCACATCGGTCCATAATTATATATAGCCCACATATAAACCGATCCCCCGATTTGGCTTTCGGAGCCTCTAAGAGAAGCAAATTTCATCCGATCCGGCTGAAATTTGGTACATGGTGTTAGTATATGGTCTCTAACAACCATGCAAAAGTTGGTGTCACATCGGTCCATAATTATATATAGCCCCCATATAAACCGATCACCAGATTTGACCTCCGGAGCCTCTTGGAAGACCAAAATTCATCTGATGCAGTTGAAATTTGGTACGTGGTGTTAATATATGGCCTCAAACTCTCATGCACAAATTGGTCGAAATCGGTCCATAGTTATATATAGCCCCCATATAAACCGATCCCCAGATTTGACCTCCGGAGCCCCTTGGAAGAGAAAAATTCATCCGATTCGGTTGAAATTTGGTACGTGATGTTAGTATATGGTATCCAACAACCATGCAGGAATTGGTTCATATCAGTCCATAATTATATATAGCACCCATATAAACCGTTCCCCAGAGTTGACCACCGGTGCCTTTTGGAGAAGCAAAATTCATCCGATCTGGTTGAAATTTTGTACGTGGTTAGTATATTATATTTAACAACTATGCCAAAAGTGGTCTATATCAGTCCATAATCATATGTAGCCCCCATATAAACCGATCCCGATATTTGGTTTTGGAGCCTCTTGGAGGAGCAAATTTCGTCCGAGTCAGTTGAAATTTGATACATTGTGCTAGTATATGGCCGTTAACAACCATGCCTAACTAGATCCATATCGGTCTATAGTTATATATAGCCCTCAGATAAATCGATCCCCAATCACACAAAAATTGGTCCATATCAATATTTGTATATAGCCCCCATATAAGCGACCCCGATATTTCAATTCTGGCTCCCTACGTACCGTGCAAAAGTCCATATCGATTCGTAATTATTTGTAGACTTACCTACACATACTTTTTTTTGTCTATTGTATACCACGTAAGGACTAACACACAATTTAGAAACTATTTAAGCTATCACAACCCAAGTAATTCGATTGTGGCTGACAGTCTTTCGAAGAAGTTTCTACGCAATCCATGGTGGAGGGTACATAAGATTCGGCCTGGCCGAACTTACGGCCATTTATACTTGTTGATTTTCTATTCTTTTTTTGTGAAATGTATACACATTTTGAACGTGCATTTTCACTTAAAACCGCCTAATTCCGTACTTTCTAAGACTTGTCCAAAAGGATTGCATCGGAAGTGAAAAAAATCGATTGGGGATGCGGGATGCGCTTTAAAGGAAATATTTGTGGAACAACTTGCAATATTTGGATGGGATGTGATAGACCCTGGCGGAAACTCAACTTTATTGGTTATACATATGAAACGAAATCATTCGCTATTCCCTTCGTATGGATAATGAATAACGAACTTTTATGCAAAAACAAGGGAATTGCGTAGAATATCCCGTAATTCGGTATAAACTAATGTGCCCATATAAACAGTAATTCATGGGGAAATAAATATTCATATTAGGATATAGTGTGTGTGTGTGTGCGATTTCTATTTTGCTCCACAGATACATATTCTATCCATCTTCTTCCATTTTTACTTTTTAATTCACCACTTGCCTATGCTGTGTGATGGATGACATTGTTACGTGATATGGTGATAGACATGCAAAATGAGTCTTCTCCAAAAAGCCTTTGGAAATCCCCCGGCATCGGCAACCAACACATTCTTTAGATTTTGACAAAATTCTGGGGATATTTTGTTTCATTTTATTTTCTGAAATTGTTTGTAAGCATAAGGGCGACATGTGTTCTTCTAGTAGCATAGAAATCTACTATTCTATGAAATACAAAGCACTTATTTTTCTTATACACCCAGAGATGGCATGGTTCGTAGTAAATACATTCAATTTCTTTCTTTAATGGTGGATATGTCAAAGAATGTCAATAAACGATTTGTTTAAATCTCCAATGTTTAGTTGTCTTTTGCCAGTAAAGAATTTCAAATTGGGAGTTTTTTGTACTTCAGTTGGGCCCATGTTGACAGTCACTGATGGTGTAACAGTTTTTCTTCTTAATCTAAAACACCTGCAGATATACTAGCTCACAGCTGTTGTTACGCATATGAATGAATATTCAAATACATATATAGGCAATTTGCATATTTCTTCATGCGGAACAATGACAATTAATAAATTGATATTCTGATATAAGTGATAAGTTTGTGACCTCCATATGGTGTGCTATCAACGTCTTTCATTTTAAACGGAAGTCACGCAAATCGAAACTAATCTGCACATGAAGGTTTTGGTTCATGTGTGAGAGTAAATGTAAAAATGCACTGATTTCCGTCAAAATCAATGAGAATCAATGCAAATCCAACAAAAAGTGATCTGCACTAAAAAAAAAATTTCTTTTCTGAAGAACGAAATTTTAGACAAACAACGTTTTCTTTTGAAGCTAACAAATTTTACATAGCTTTGGGTTTATTTGCTCTTACAGGAACTTAGTTTGTCTCAAAACTTCATTCCGGAGGAAAGTATTATTTCTTCGGCTGTGTGATGTTTGCTTTTTGCGATGAATTTTCAGAGTAACCACATCTGCGTCACAATGCTTTCAACATTTCCATTGAATGCTGATTTTCGGTTAAAAAAAGTTAATCAAAAGTCGATTAATCGAACTTGAAGTATAATAACAGGTTGGCTGATAAGTCCCCGGTTGACACATAGATGGCGTCGCTAGTATTAAATGCATATTATTTTTATATAGTACCAAACTTCAAATGATTCGTGTCAAAATTTGATGTCTGTAAGTCAATTAGTTTGTGAGATGGAGCGTCTTTTGTGAAGCAACTTTTGTTATTGTGAAAAAAAATGGAAAAAAAGGAATTTCGTGTTTTGATAAAATACAGTTTTCTGAAGGGAAAAAATACGGTGGAAGCAAAAACTTGGCTTGATAATGAGTTGCCGGACTCTGCCCCAGGGAAATCAACAATAATTGATTGGTATGCAAAATTCAAGCCTCGTGAAATGAGCACGGAGTACGGTGAACGCAGTGGACGCCCGAAAGAGGTGGTTACCGACGAAAACATCAAAAAAATCCACAAAATGATTTTGAATGACCGTAAAATGAAGTTGATCGAGATAGCAGAGATATCAAAGGAACGTGTTGGTCATATCATTCATTAATATTTGGATATGCGGAAGCTCTGTGCAAAACGGGTGCCGCGCGAGCTCACATTTGACCAAAAACAACAACGTGTTGATGATTCTGAGCGGTGTTTGCAGCTGTTAACTCGTAATACACTCGAGTTTTTCCGTCGATATGTGACAATGGATGAAACATGGCTCCTGAGTCCAATCGACAGTCGGCTGAGTGGACAGCGACCGGTGAACCGTCTCCGAAGCGTGGAAAGACTCAAAAGTTCGCTGGCAAAGTAATGGTCTCTTTTTTTTGGGATGCGCATGGAATAATGTTTATCGATTATCTTGAGAAGGGAAAAACCATCAACAGTGACTATTATATGGCGTTATTTGAGCGTTTGAAGGTCGAAATCGCGGCAAAACGGCCCCATATGAAGAAGAACAAGTATATACAGCAGTAAGTTCGGCCGGGCCGAATCCTAAATACCCACCACCATGAACCAAATATTAGGGTTTCCTTTGAAATTTCTGGAGGGCTTGAGAACACTTCCCGAAGATAAATTTAAAGATTTCACCTATGAGGACTATATCAGATTGTAGATTTATAAGAACCATTTTTGTTTGAGTTTTAGAGGAATCATTAACATCTCTTGTAAGTGTGCAAGAAAATTATAAAATAACGTCTTGATTTGAAATCTTAAATCTGTAGATTTTCACCCGAGAAGTAAAATCTGGAAATTTTACATTGAGTTTCAAGCAATGTTCATGATCAGTGCGCCTTCTATACCCTCAAGAAGTGAAGTCGGTCTATATGGAGGCATTACCAAATGGACCGATAAAAACTTAATCCGATACACGTTTTTGTGAGCCTAAAATACCAGAATATTTACAATTTCAGGCAAATCGGATAAAAACTACGGTTTTTAGAAACCCATATACAAAATAGAAATCCATATACAAAAATATGGACCGATACTCACCGTTTTTGGCACACCTCTTTATGGTCCTAAAATACCTATAAATTTCCAATTTCAGGCAAATTGTATATAAACTACGGATTCTATAAACCCAAGATGTAAAATCGGGAGATCTGTCTATATGGGGGCTATACCAAAACATGGAACGATACGGACCATTTTCGGCACGCCTTTTGATGGTCCTCAAGTACCTTTAGAATTTCAATTTCAGGCAAATTGTATAAAAACTGCGGTTTCTATAAGCCCCAAAGCGGGAGGTCGGTATATATGGGGACCATACCAAAACATGGACCGATGCTCACCATTTTTGGCACACCTCTTTACGGTTCCAAAGTACCTCTCGATTTCCAATTTCAGGTAAATTGGATAAAAACTGCGGTTTCTATAAGCCCAAGAAGTAAAATCGGGAGATCGGTCTATATGGGGGCTATACCAAAATATGGACCGATACTCACAATTTTTGGCACACATATTTGTGGTCCTACAACACCTCTAGATTTCCAATTTCAGGTAAATTGAATAAAAACTGCGGTTTCTATAAGCCCAAGAAGTAAAATCGGGAGATCGGTCTATATGGGGGCTATACCAAAACATGGACCGGTACTCACCATTTTCGGCGCATCTCTTTATTTTCCTAGAGCACCTCTAGATTTACAATTTCAGGCACATTGGGTAAAAACTTCGGATTCTAGAAGCCCAAGAAGTAAAATCGGGAGATTGGTTTGTATGGGGGCTATATGGAAACATGGACCGGTACTCACCATTTTCGGCACATCTCTTTATTTTCCTTGAATACCTCTAGATTTCCAATTTCAGGCAAATTGGGTAAAAATGCGGATTCTAGAAGCTCGAGAGGTAAAATCGGGAGATCGGTCTATATGGGGGCTATACCAAAATATGGACCGATACTCACAACTGTTGGCACACATATTTGTGGTCCTACAATACCTCTACATTTCCAATTCCAGGTAAATTGAATAAAAACTGCGGTTTCTATAAGCCCAAGAAGTAAAATCGGGAGATCGGTCTATATGGGGGCTATACAAAAACATGGACCGGTACTCACAATTTTTGGCACACCTCTTTATGGCCATAAAATACCTCTAGATTTCAAATTTCAGGCAAATTGGATAAAAACTACGATTTCTATAAGCCCAAGACCCCAAATCGGGAGGTCGATTTATATGGGGACTATATCAAAATCTGGATCGATATAGCCAATCTCCGAACTTGACCTGCCTGCAGACAAAAGACGAGTTTGTGCAAAATTTCAGCACGATTGCTTCATTATTGAAGACTGTAGCGTGATTACAATCGACAGACAGCCAGACAGACAGACGGACAGACGGATATCGTTATATCGTCTTAGAATTTCTCCCTGATCAAGAATATATATACTTTATATAGTCGGAAATCGATATTTCGATGTGTTACAAACGGAATGACAAACTTATTAAACCCCCGTCATAGAATATAATGAGGTGTTGTTCCACCAAGACAACGCACCGTGCTACAAGTCATTGAGAACGATGGCAAAAATTCATGAATTGGGCTTCGAATTGCTTCCCCATTCACCGTATTCTCCAGATCTGCGACTTTTTCTTGTTCTCAGACCTCAAAAGGATGCTCGCAGGGAAAAAATTTGGATGCAATGAAGATGTGATCGCCGAAACTGAGGCCTATTTTGAGGCAAAACCGAAGGAGTACTACCAACATGGTAACAAAAAATTGGAAGGCCATTATAACCATTGTATCGCTCTTGAAGGGAACTATGTTGAATAATAAAAACGAATTTTGACAAAAAAATGTGTTTTTCTTTGTTAGACCGAGGACTTATCAGCCAACCTGTTAAAAGTCAATCTACACTGGAAAAAAGCATGCCCGGTTCCAAAGATTTTGTCTTAACATCAGCAATTTTGGTATTGAGTCCGAGCCAAAGAAGCGGAAAATTCAAGTAAGGATACTTTTAAGACACGATTCTCTTTCAAATTTGGGTTTTATGTGCTTGCCAATTTTAATTTTTCGCTTTTTATACCCTCCACTTTAGGATGGGGGGTATATTAACTTTGTCGTTCCGTTTGTAACACATCGAGATATTGCTCTAAGACCCCATAAAGTATATATATTCTGGGTCGTGGTGAAATTCTGAGTCGATCTGAGCATGTCCGTCTGTTGAAATCACACTAACTTCCGAACGAAACAAGCTAATGACTTGAAACTTGGCACAAGTAGTTGTTATTGATGTAGATCGGATGGTATTGCAAATGGGCCATATCGGTCCACTTTTACGTATAGCCCCCATATAAACGGATCCCCAAATTTGGCTTGCGAATCCTCTAAGAGAAGCAAATTTCATCCGATCCGGCTGAAATTTGGTACATGGTGTAAGTATATGGTCTCTAACAACCATGCAAAAATTGGTCCACATCGGTCCACTTTTACATATAGCCCCCATATAAACGGATCCCCAAATTTGGCTTGCGAATCCTCTAAGAGAAGCAAATTTAATCCGATCCGGCTGAAATTTTTTACATGGTGTTAGTATTTGGTCCCAAACAATCATGCAAAAATTGGTCCACATCGGTCCATAATTATATATAGCCCCCATATAAACCGATTCCCCGATTTGACCTCCGAAGGTTCATATCAGTCTATAATTATAAATAGTTCCCATATAAACCGATCCCCAGGTTTGACCTCCGGTGCCTTATGGAGAAGCAAAATTCATCCGATCTGGTTGAAATTTTATACGTGGTGGTAGTATATGATATTTAACAACCATGACAAAAGTGGTCCATATCAGTCCATAATCATACATAGCCCCCATATAAACCGATCCCGAGATTTGGTTTTGTAGCCTCTTGGAAGAGCAAATTTCATCCGAGTCAGTTGAAATTTGGTACATTGTGCTAGTATATGGCCGTTAACAACCATGCCTAACAAGGTCCATATCGGTCTATAGTTATATATAGCCCTCAGATAAGTCGATCCCCAATCACACAAAAATTGGTCCATATCACGTTCATAATTGTATATAACCCCCACATAAGCGACCCCCATATTTCAATTCTGGCTCTCTACGTATCGTGCAAAAAGTCCATATCGATTCGTAAATATTTGTAGACTTACCTATACATACCTTTTTTGTCTAATAAAGGGTGGTTAAAATTTCTAGGGCCGATGTTGATTTTGAATAAAACACAAACTATTTAGGAAATTATTGTAATTTTATTTTATTATGATATATTGGTAAAGGGTGATTTGTTAAGAGCTTGATAACTTTTTTAAAAAAAAAAACGCATAAAATTTGCAAAATCTCATCGGTTCTTTATTTGAAACGTTAGATTGGTCCATGACATTTACTTTTTGAAGATAATTTCATTTAAATGTTGACCGCGGCTGCGTCTTAGGTGGTCCATTCGGAAAGTCCAATTTTGGGCAACTTTTTCGAGCATTTCGGCCGGAATAGCCCGAATTTCTTCGGAAATGTTGTCTACCAAAGCTGGAATAGTTGCTGGCTTATTTCTGTAGACTTTAGACTTGACGTAGCCCCACAAAAAATAGTCTAAAGGCGTCAAATCGCATGATCTTGGTGGCCAACTTACCGGTCCATTTCTTGAGATGAATTGTTCTCCGAAGTTTTCCCTCAAAATGGCCATAGAATCGCGAGCTGTGTGGCATGTAGCGCCATCTTGTTGAAACCACATGTCAACCAAGTTCAGTTCTTCCATTTTTGGCAACAAAAAGTTTGTTAGCATCGAACGATAGCGATCGCCATTCACCGTAACGTTGCGTCCAACAGCATCTTTGAAAAAATACGGTCCAATGATTCCACCAGCGTACAAACCACACCAAACAGTGCATTTTTCGGGATGCATGGGCAGTTCTTGAACGGCTTCTGGTTGCTTTTCACTCCAAATGCGGCAATTTTGCTTATTTACGTAGCCATTCAACCAGAAATGAGCCTCATCGCTGAACAAAATTTGTCGATAAAAAAGCGGATTTTCTGCCACTGATTTTGGTAATAAAATTCAATGATTTGCAAGCGTTGCTCGTTAGTAAGTCTATTCATGATGAAATGTCAAAGCATACTGAGCATCTTTCTCTTTGACACCATGTCTGAAATCCCACGTGATCTGTCAAATACTAATGCATGAAAATCCTAACCTCAAAAGAATCACCCTTTATTACTCAATTATGTATGGAACAAAATATCGGTCAAATGGGCGCCGCGACCTCGGTGGCACACCTTCATCCGATGGTCCAAATTTTCGATGATGCTGAGGCATAATGGAGGTTCTATGCCGTTAATGTGCCGAATTATCTCATCCTTTAGCTCTTGAATTGTTGCTGGCTTATCGACGTACACCTTTTCTTTCAAATAACCACAAAGAAAAAGTCCAACGGTGTCAAATCACATGATCTTGGCGGCCAATTGACATCGCCATTACGTGAGATAACACGGCCAATGAATTTGTTGCGCAAAAGAGCCATTGTTTCGTTAGCTGTGTGGCAAGTGGCACCGTCCTGCTGAAACTACATATCGTCCATATCCATATCTTCCAACTTATTTTCTTCATAAGCTATCAAAGTCCTTTAAAAACAAGTTAACGACAACTTTATTTTCCAAATTCAGACACAGCTTCCAGTAGAAATTATAATATGCTTTAAGTAAAAAACGTCGTTAAAATAAAGTGTTGAAAAACATGTCCTATTTTTGAACAATCTTTTGATCTTTGTAGTCAAGATGCAAAAAGACAACAAATTTAAAGACAATTTCATTAATTTTAAAGAATTTTTCTGAATTATTAAAGTCAAGTTGACCTTGGTCAAACGAAATTTCTTACCCAGTCGAATTACTTGGTTGGAAGGACTTCATTGAAGAGTTTATTGACTTTTGAACAAGGAAAATAACTTTATTTCAGAGAAATGCATCTTCTATGCTAAGCAAAAAAAAAAAACATTCACATTTTAAAGTCAAGAAATCTTTAGCCTCACGACAATATTTTTTTTTTCAGTGCGTTGACCTAAAATACCTATGGATTTTCAATTTAAAGCAAAATTGTATGGAGGCTGCACCCCCGGGAGTTACAAATAGACTACCTTACACCCAAAGAAAAAATACTTTCCTTATGATCAAAATTTTAGACAATCGAAATTCCCTTTGGTTATAAAGTATTTTCTTAAAGAGCAAATAAACGCGAACTTGTGACAAATGTTGCAACGATTTTATCTAATGATTTTTATTTACTTCAATAGAAAATATTTTAGCATCAAAAGAAAACTTAGTATGTCTAAAATTTCGTTCCTCCGAACAGAAAACTCTTCTTTAAGTGTATATGTCTTATGTGATGCAGAGACAACACTGCAAATTATAATTATTATGTTAGTAAGACACTTTTACTTAACTTCTCGATGCACACTATCGATATAATTTCCCATTTCTTCAATTTTCCACCTGAATGTAAATATAGGCTCATGTCATACCAAAGAGTCTGTTAACTTTCTCCGAGTATTTGGGGGATTTTCCTTCAGTTCCTTCACACATGCAATTAAGTGTTCGTTCAAGTGTCTGTGACACTTGCTGCTGGCAAATGTCTTAAATAGTTTCACTCTTAATTGGAATGCCATCAGTCATTTTCAATTGAAATCAGCTAAAATTACAAAGGCATTGACGACAGCTACAGTATACCTCAATTATAGAACGCAGAGGTGGTTCTTTGTATCTGAGAATGTCAATTAATTTTCGGTATCGGGTAATGGTGAATTTAGACGTAGTCATTTATCCTTTGACAGGACTCAGACATTGACTGTATATGATTTACTAAGTGAGATGACTTTAGTTACATTAAACAATTTTCACATCTAATTTCGGTATTATGGTTTCGAATGTGTGCCAACGAAAAGGAAAACAGAATATAAAGAATTTTTGAGATCTAACAAAAAATTTGATAATATTCAAGATCAAGTCTAAATTTTGAAATTCTTGTTATCAATTGGAATTTTGCATTGTAGAAGAATTTAGTTCTTGCAATCATGGGCTGACAATGTATGTAGAGCACGATCGACACAGTTCTTAGAATTCTACCAAAAATGATAGACTTTTTACTGTTTGGTAGATTGGTAGAATTCTTTATGTTTTGGTAGACTTTGCAAAAAAGTCCTTGCCAATACTTCACAAATTTCCTCTAGAAATAAAATTTTTACAAAATTTTCTATGGAAATAAAATTTTAGCAAAAATTTCTAGAGAAAAATAATTTGACAAAATTTTCGATAGAAATAATAAATTTTCTATAGAAATAAAATGTTGACAAAGTTTTCTACAGAAATAAAATTTTGAAATAAAATTTCAACAAAATTTTCTATGCAAAAAATTTTGAAAAAATTTTCAATAGAATATAATTTTGACAAAATTTTCAATAGAAATATAATTTTGAAAAAATTTTCTACAAATTTTTCTATAGAAACAACATTTTGACAAAATTATCTTCAGAAATAAAATGTTGGCAAAATTTTCTATGGAAATAAAATTTTGACAAATTTTTTGACAAATAACTTCAGAAATAAAATGTAGGCAAATTTTTCTATAGAAATACAATTTTGACAAAATTTTCTATACAAACAAATTCTGACAAAATTTTCTGTAGAAATAAAATTTTTACAATATTTTCCATAGAAATAAAATTTTGACAAAATTTTCCATAGAAATAACATTTTTACAAAATTCAAAATCAATAGAAATATAATTTTGACAATATTTTCTATAGAAATAAAATTTTTGCAATATTTTCCATAGAAATAAAATTTTGACAAAATTTTCTATGGAAATAGAATTTTGACAAAATTTTCTATAGAAATAAAATTTTGACAAAATTTTCAGTAGAAATAAAATTTTTTTATTAAAATAAAATTAGGACAACATGGTTGACAATATTATCTTCAAAAATAAAATGTTGGCAAAATTTTTTATAGAAATAAAATTTTGACAAAATTTTCTTTGCAAACGAATTTTGACAAAGTTTTCTATAGAAATAAAATTAAGACAAAATTAGAAATCAAATTGTTACAAAAATTTTTATAGAAATAAAATTTTGACAAAATTTTGGATAGAAATAAAATTGTGACAATATTTTCGATAGAAATAAAATTTTGGCAATATTTTTGATAAGAATAATTTTTTTTTAATTTTCTATGGAAATAAAATTTTGACAAAATTTTCTATAGAATTAAAATTTTGATAAAATTTTCCGTAGAAATAAAATTTTTAAAAATTTTTTATAGAAATAAAATTTTGACAAAATTATTTTCACAAATAAAATGTTGGCAAAATTTTTTATAGAAATAAAATTTTGCCAAAATTTTCTATGCAAACGAATTTTGACAAAATTTTCCATACAAATAAAATCTTCACAAAATTCAAAATCCATTCTTTTTGTTTTGTTATTGTTGGTTTTGTTCTTTAAGCATTGTTGTTGTTTTTATTGCAGCTTAAAACCATACATTGACTAAACTACAAGTGTAGCTTAACCAACAGAGGAAAAGAATGTTTGTCAAATTTATGTGGGCAAAGCCCTATAGACTGCAAGATGGTTGGAGGGACGCACGTTTCGGAATTACCACATTCCTCATCAGCATCCTCTACTTGCAGCAAAACTATCAACCAATTATCAGAATAAATTCAGGCAGTTCATTAAACCCAACAATGAACCACACTTGAACCTACCGAAAAAAAGGTTTTGTATTAGGTTTTGAAATCAATAGAAATATAATTTTGACAAAATTTTCTATGGAAATAAAATTTAGCAAAACAAAAACTATAGAAATAAAATTTTTAAAAATTTTCTTTATAAACAAAATTTTGACAAAATTTTGCGTAGAAATAACATTTTTACAAAATTCAAAATCAATAGAAATATAATTTTATACAAATCATCAGAAAAAATTTCAATAGAAATAAAATTGTTACAAAATTTTTTATAGAAATAAAATTTTGACAAAATTTTGGATAGAAATAAAATTTTGACAAAATTTTGGATAGAACTAAAATTTTTACAATATTTTCGATAGAAATAAAATTTTGGCAATATTTTTGATAAGAATAAAATTTTGACAAAATTGTCTATGGAAATAGAATTTTGACAAAATTTTCTATAGAAATAAAATTTTGACAAAATTTTCAGTAGAAATAAAATTTTTACAAAATTTTTTATTAAAATAAAATTTGTAACAAAATCTTTGACAATATTATCTTCAGAAATAAAATGTTGGCAAAATATTTTATAGAAATAAAATTTAGGCAAAATTTTCAATGCAAATAAATTTTGACAACGTTTTCTATAGAAATATAATTTTGACAAAATTTTCTATAGAAATAAAATTTTGACAACATTTTCCATAGAAATAAAATTTTTACAAAATTCAAAATCAATATAATTTTGACAAAATTTTCTATAGAAATAAAATTTTGCAAAAAAAATCAATAGCAATAAAATTTTGACAAAATTTTCTTAGAAACAACATTTTGACAAAATTGTCTTAGAAATAAAATGTTGGCAAGATTTTCCGTAGAAATAAAATTTTTACAAAATTTTTATAGAAATAATATTTTGACAAAATTTTCAATAGAAATAAAATTTTGAGAAAATTTTCCATAGAAATAAAATCTATGCAAACAAATTTTGACAAAATTTTCTATAGAAATATAATTTTTAAAAAATTTTCTATAGAAATAAAATTTTGACAAAATTTTCCATAGAAATAAAATTGTTACAAAATTTTTTATAGAAATAAAATTTTGACAAAATCAATATAATCAATATAATTTTGACAAAATTTTCTATTGAAATAAAATTTTGCAAAAAAAAAAAGAAAAAGAAAGAAATAAAATTTTGAGAAAATTTTCTAACGAAACAACATTTTGACAAAATTTTTTTCAGAAATAAAATGTTGGCAAAATTTTCCGTAGAAATAACATTTTTACAAATTTTTTATAGAAATAAAATTTTGACAAAATCTTGAATAGAACTAGAATTTTGAGAAAATTTTCCATAGAAATAAAATCTATGCAACCAATTTTGACAAAATTTTCTATAGAAATATAATTTTGACAAAATTTTCTATAGAAATAAAATTTTGACAAAATTTTCCATAGAAATAAAATTGTTACAAAATTTTTTATAGAAATAAAATTTTGACAAAATTTTGGATAGAAATAAAATTCTGACAATATTTTCGATAGAAATAAAATTTTGGCAATATTTTTGATAAGAATATTTTTTTTTATTTTAATTTTCTGTTGAAATAAAATGTTGCCAAAATTTTCGATAGAAATAAAATTTTGATAAAATTTTCCGTAGAAATAAAATTTTTACAAATTTTTTTATAGAAATAAAATTTTGACAAAATTTTCGATAAAATTATTTTCAGAAATAAAATGTTGGCAAAATTTTTTATAGAAATAAAATTTTGACAAAATTTTCTATGCAAACAAATTTTGACAAAATTTTCTATAGATATATAATTTTGATAAAATTTTCTACAGAAATAAAATTTTGACAAAATTTTACATAGAAATAAAATTTTTACAAAATTCAAAATTAATAGAAATATAATTTGGACAAAATTTTCTATGGAAATAAAATTTAGCAAAAAAAAAAAAAACAAGTAGGTAAAGTCTAAAGTCGGGCGGGGCCGACTATATTATACCCTTCACCCCTATGTAGGCCAAAATTTGTGTTACCATCTCAACTACTTCACATTTGCTGGAAGCTATATAAAGGAGACAATTTTTTTTACTTCTACAAAATCTCTAGAATTAAAATTTAAATCGGCTAACGCTATCCAGTTAATTGGAGGAAACTTCCATTGAAAATCGGTCGAAAATGTGTAACAGTCTACCATATTTCCCCAACTCTGGTGTACGTATATATGGGAGCTATATATAATCTGAACCGATTTTTTGCTATCTATGCGAAATTTCACGTAAATGGGAGTATAACTTTGGCCCCCTGGTCATATGAGTGCAAATCGGACGGAAGATATATATGGGAGCAATATCTAAATCTGAACCGATTTCAACCAAATTTGGCTCAATTAACGATACCACTAATCACGGCAAAACCCTGGATTTTGAGGCCATATAATTTCAAATCGGACGAAAGATATATATGGGAGCTATATCTAAATCTGAATCGATTTTGACCATATTTGGCACATACAATAGTATCGTTAAAAGTACCGCTTTTGCAAAATTTGAACTAAGTCAGGGCAAGACTCTAGCTTTTGAGACCATATAAGTCCAAATCGGGTGAAAGATATATATGTGAGCTATATCTAAATCTGAACCGATTTTAACAAAATTTGACACACTTAACGATACTATTAAACGTAACCCGTGTGCAAAATTTGAAGCAAATCACGGCAACACTCTGGCTTTTGTGGCCATATAAGTTCAAATCGGACGAAAGATATATATGGGAGCTATATCTAAATTTGAACCGATTTCAATCAAATTTACCAAGCATTGGTAGAATTTTGAGAAAATTTTCCATAGAAATAAAATCTATGCAACCAATTTTGACAAAATTTTCTATAGAAATATAATTTTGACAAAATTTTCTATAGAAATAAAATTTTGACAAAATTTTCCATAGAAATAAAATTGTTACAAAATTTTTTATAGAAATAAAATTTTGACAAAATTTTGGATAGAAATAAAATTGTGACAATATTTTCGATAGAAATAAAATTTTGGCAATATTTTTGATAAGAATATTTTTTTTTATTTTAATTTTCTGTTGAAATAAAATGTTGCCAAAATTTTCGATAGAAATAAAATTTTGATAAAATATTCCGTAGAAATAAAATTTTTACAAATTTTTTTATAGAAATAAAATTTTGACAAAATTTTCGATAAAATTATTTTCAGAAATAAAATGTTGGCAAAATTTTTTATAGAAATAAAATTTTGACAAAATTTTCTATGCAAACAAATTTTGACAAAATTTTCTATAGATATATAATTTTGATAAAATTTTCTACAGAAATAAAATTTTGACAAAATTTTACATAGAAATAAAATTTTTACAAAATTCAAAATTAATAGAAATATAATTTGGACAAAATTTTCTATGGAAATAAAATTTAGCAAAAAAAAAAAAAACAAGTAGGTAAAGTCTAAAGTCGGGCGGGGCCGACTATATTATACCCTTCACCCCTATGTAGGCCAAAATTTGTGTTACCATCTCAACTACTTCACATTTGCTGGAAGCTATATAAAGGAGACAATTTTTTTTACTTCTACAAAATCTCTAGAATTAAAATTTAAATCGGCTAACGCTATCCAGTTAATTGGAGGAAACTTCCATTGAAAATCGGTCGAAAATGTGTAACAGTCTACCATATTTCCCCAACTCTGGTGTACGTATATATGGGAGCTATATATAATCTGAACCGATTTTTTGCTATCTATGCGAAATTTCACGTAAATGGGAGTATAACTTTGGCCCCCTGGTCATATGAGTGCAAATCGGACGGAAGATATATATGGGAGCAATATCTAAATCTGAACCGATTTCAACCAAATTTGGCTCAATTAACGATACCACTAATCACGGCAAAACCCTGGATTTTGAGGCCATATAATTTCAAATCGGACGAAAGATATATATGGGAGCTATATCTAAATCTGAATCGATTTTGACCATATTTGGCACATACAATAGTATCGTTAAAAGTACCGCTTTTGCAAAATTTGAACTAAGTCAGGGCAAGACTCTAGCTTTTGAGACCATATAAGTCCAAATCGGGTGAAAGATATATATGTGAGCTATATCTAAATCTGAACCGATTTTAACAAAATTTGACACACTTAACGATACTATTAAACGTAACCCGTGTGCAAAATTTGAAGCAAATCACGGCAACACTCTGGCCATATAAGTTCAAATCGGACGAAAGATATATATGGGAGCTATATCTAAATTTGAACCGATTTCAATCAAATTTACCAAGCATTGGTAGAATGTCAATTCTACCCTCTGTGCAAAATTTCACGAAGATAGGTAGTAAACTTTGGCCTCTGTGGTCATATGAGTCTAAATCGGACGAAAGATATATATGGGAGCTATATCTAAATCTGAACCGATTTGGCTGATATTTTGCAAAATTTTCGAGATTCGTAAAATATTTGGATGTACGGTATTTCAAGAAAATCTATTTCTTGGCGTTACATACAAATGCACAAACTTATTATACCCTGTACCACAGTAGTGGTGAAGGGTATAAAAATCTATAGAAATAAAATTTTTAAAAAAATTTTCTTTAGAAACAAAATTTTGACAAAATGATCTTGAAAAATAAAATGTTGACAAAACGATCTTCAGAAATAAAATGTTAACAACATTTTCTATAGAAATAAAATTTTGACAAAATTTTCTATAGAAATATAATTTTGACAATATTGTCTATAGAAATAAAAATTTGACAAAATTTTCCATAAAAATAAAATTGTTACAAAATTTTTTATAGAAATAAAATTTTGACAATATTTTCGATAGAAATAAAATTTTGGCAATATTTTTGATAAGAATAAAATCTTTTCAAAATTTTCTATCGAAATAAAATTTTGACAAAATTTTCTATGGAAATAGAATTTTGACAAAATTTTCTATAGAAATAAAATTTTGACAAAATTTTTGGCAAAATTATCTTCAGAAATAAAATGTTGGCAAAATTTTTTATAGAAATAAAATTTTGACAAAATTTTCTATGCAAACAAATTTTGACAAAATTTTAACAAAATTTGGGTAGAGTAAAATTTGACAATATATTCAATAGAAATAAAATTTTGTATGGAAATGGAATTTTGCAAAAAAAAAAAACAAAAACTATAGATATAAAGTTTTGATAATATTTTCGATAGAAATATAATTTTGACAAAATTTTCAATAGAAATAAAATTTTGACAAAATTTTCTATGCAAACAAATTTTGACAAAATTTTCTATAGAAATATAATTTTGACAAAATTTCCTATAGAAATAAAATTTTGACAAATTTTTTCTATACAAATAAATTTTGACAAATTTTTTTCTATAGAAATAAAGTTTTGACAAAATTGACTAAAGAAATAAAGTTTTGTCAAAATTTTCTATAGAAATAACATTTTGACAAAATTTTCCATTGAAATCAAATTTTGACAAAAGTTTGGATAAAAATAAAATTTGGACAAAATTTTCTATTGAAATAAACTTTTGTAAAAATTTTCTATGGAAATAAACTTTTGACAAATGTTATATATATATATAAAAATTTGGCAATATTTTTGATAGCAATAAAATTTCTTTAAAATTTTCTATTGAAGAAAAAAATTTTTACAAAATTTTCTATAGAAATAAAATTGTGCAAAATAAGATATTTTTTGGTAGTATTTTTGGTAAAATATTCCCCATTTTTGGTAGTTTTGTTACCACAGTTCTTTTAAATCCATCTCGCAAAACTTGACGCCGTTTTTATTCGCTACTCATCAAATTTTGTTAATTTAAGCTTTTTACCCAATTTGAACGAGTATCATAGGAATTCAAAATAACATCGTTGTAATAAAATTTTATGTTTCGACTTTATTGTTCATACATTTTAAATTCTTTAGAATTAATCATAAAATGTTTGTAAATTAAATTGACCTATTTACAATGTTACAAAATGTTCTCATTCATTTCGCAGCGACATCCTTAATTCAAATGCCACATTGAATAGCAGCTACAAGATTTTCCGCATGCATTTTTACATTCGCATACTTGAATTGTAAAATTATCCTGCT
This sequence comes from Haematobia irritans, assembly GCF_050003625.1. Classification (NCBI taxonomy): domain Eukaryota; kingdom Metazoa; phylum Arthropoda; class Insecta; order Diptera; family Muscidae; genus Haematobia; species Haematobia irritans. Next base: position 191,998,246 of record NC_134397.1, on the reverse strand, counting down.
TGAAATTTCTCAGTGGCAGCAATTTGATTTATTTTGTTTCCTAATATGAAATGGCAACATTCGTTCACATGATTTCGTGATTTCCTCCTTCCCCATAGATAACCACTACATTGACAACGACTCTCATCAACAGCTGAACTCATTACTCATCTATACATATGTATGCATGCATATGGAAACATCAACAGTATATATGAAGCCATTAATCCATATTCTCGTCACCGGTAGTACCTGTGAAAAATATGAAAATCTGCTTAAATTGTAATTCGTATTTGTTGAGTTCAATATGAGCTTTCATTAGGCAAAAAAATACTCATATTCATTCAGATATCATGCTAGAGGAATACATTTCGTACGAAAATCGAGTAAGTCAGAAACATTGCCATAATTCTAGCAAAGATTCGAAAAGTACGCATGAAGTCGATGATATTTTACAATGTACCACTCTATAGACAAGCACTCACATTATATATTGCCAAAATCCTTCAAATTGGTTAAGCAGGTGATTGATATTTATCTTTTTCGTCCGCGTATAATTAAAAACTGTTTATATCAAGTTTCAAGTTGATATCTTATTTCATTCTTAAGTTACGTGATTCCCACAGACGTCGGACATACCTTTTTATTTTTTCGCCAACTGTTGCCATATCCCAGGCAATTCGATTGTGGATTACAGTCTTTATTACAACAAGTATGTACGTCATTAAGTTCGGCCCGACTGAATCTTAAATACACACAACATTTTTTTTCTGATTCAATCACAAAATTAATTGATCCAATTATTTATTTAATTGAAATGTCTTCAATCACGAAATGTCAATCAATCATAGTTTAGTTGAGCATAGAAAAAATATTTGACTAAAAAATTAATTGATTTGTTTTCAAAATTTCAATTAATTTTTAAATTAATTCAATCACAAATTTAATTGATGTTGATTGCAATTTTTGATTGCTTCAATTGATTCAATTAAAAATTTAATTTAATTAGTTTTTAAATTGATTCAATCAAACATTTAATTGAGGTCGGTTGGAAAATTCTACAATTAACTTTTTAAGAAAATCAGTTTAACAATTAATTCAGTTTTACAATCGAAAAAGGTTAAACTTTTTAATTGAATTGTTAATAGGGACAAATAATTGTTTAAAACAAGTAAGGAAAGTCTAAAGTCGGGCGGGGCCGACTATATTATACCCTGCACCACTCTGTAGATCTAAAATTTCGATACCATATCAAATCCGTCAAATGTGTTGGGGGCTATATATAAAGGTTTGTTCCAAATACATACATTTAAGTATCACTCGATCTGGACAGAATTTGATAGACTTCTACAAAATTTATAGACTCAAAATTTAAGTCTGCTAATGCACTAGGATGGAACACAATGTTAGTAAAAAAAATATGGGAAACATTTAAATCTGAAGCAATTTTAAGGAAACTTCGCAAAAATTTATTTATGATTTATCACTCGATATATATGTATTAGAAGTTTAGGAAAATTAGAGTCATTTTTACAACTTTTCGACTAAGAAGTGGCGATTTTACAAGGAAAATATTGGTATTTTGACCATTTTTGTCGAAATCAGAAAAACATATATATGGGAGCTATATCTAAATCAAAACCGATTCCAACCAAATTTGGCACGCATAGCACCAATGCTTGGCACGCATAGCAACAATGCTAATTCTACTCCCTGTGCAAAATTTCAACTAAATCGGAGTTAAAAATTGGCCTCTGTGGTCATATGAGTGTAAATCGGGCGAAAACTATATATGGGAGCTATATCTAAATCTGAACCGATTTCAACCAAATTTGGCACGCATAACTACAATGCTAATTCTACTCCCTGTGCAAAATTTAAACTAAATCGGAGGAAAACATTGGCCTCTGTGGTCATATGAGTGTAAATCGGGCGAAAGCTATATATGGGAGCTATATCTAAATCTGAACCGATTTCAACTAAATTTTGCACGCATAGCTATAATGCTAATTCTACTCCCTGTGCAAAATTTCAACCAAATTGGAGTAAAACTCTGGCTTCAGGGACCGTATTAGTCCATATCGGGCGAAAGATATATATGGGAGCTATATCTAAATCTGAACCGATTTCAATAAAATTTTGCACATTTGACTATACTACCAATTGTACTCCTAGTGCAAAATTTCAACCAAATTGGGGTAATACTCAGGCTTCTAGGGCCGTATAAGTGCATATCGGGCGAAATATATATATGGGAGCTATATCTAAATCTGAACCGATTTATTCCAAAATCAATAGGGTTCTATTTTGACCCAAAACACATACTTGTGCCAAATTCGAAGTCGAGTGGGCTTAAATTACTACCTAATCCCTTGGTTACAAAAATGTGTTCACGGACAGACGGACAGACGGACATGGCTATATCGACTCAGGAGCCCATCGTAACCATTTTTGTCAAAGACACCATGTGTCTATCTCGTCTCCTTCTGGGTGTTGCAAACATATGCACTAACTTATAATACCCTGTTCCACAGTGTGGCGCAAGGTATAAAAAAACCGCGAAAAAGTCAATAATTTTTAAACTGACTTAGTCTTCCGAGTTTGATTAAAAAGCTACTTGTATTAATTAATTAACTTTTTTGGTGATATTTTTTTCTGTGTACCCACCACCATGAATCAAATCGAATAGAATAGAACTTCAGGAGGATTTGATGACAGATATTCTCCCTAGCAAATGGTAATCTTCCCGAAGTTACTTTTACGTTACGTTTAAATTCAGCAACCCAATTTTTCTACTGTTGCATATGAAGGAGCACTTTCACCTAACACATTCACCATATCATTATGAATTTCTTGTCCCGATAAACCTTTTTTAAGTAAATATTTAATGACAGCACGCATTTCTAATTTTTCCATTGTAAAAAAATTGCGGATGCGTCTTTTTTGAACACCTGTTTCTATATGAAGGAGTTGCCAGATCGAAACAAAATTTAACATGTGTTCATAACAGAGATGGAAGTTTCGAAAACACTTAACTGTTTTCTGTTTATACCGCGCTTCTTGTGCTAGGCGATGAAGTTTCCGAACTGCCCTCGTAATTCCAGAGATTTTCTTTGTTATTTCAAATCTAATTAGACACGGACTTTGAATCAAATAATTCTTTGAAATAATGTTTTTGTATAATGTAGTAGTTTTGTTTTTATACCCTTCACCACAACTGTGGTACAGGGTATAATAAGTTTGTGCATTTGTATGTAACGCCAAGAAGAAGTAATCATAGACCAACCTTTTAGTATACGGATCGGCTTAGAATTAAATTCTGAGTCGATTTAGCGATGTCCGTCTGTCTGTCTGTCCGTCTGTCTGTCTGTTGATGTATTTTTGTGTGCAAAGTACAGCTCGCAGTTTTAGTCCGATTGTCCTAAAATTTGGTATAGGGTCCTGTTTCGGCTCAAAGACGATCCCTATTGATTTTGGAAAAAATCGGTTCAGATTTAGATATAGCTGCCATATATATTTTTCACCGATCTGGTCATAATTGGCGTGTATATCAACCGATCTTCCTCAAATTCCGTACACCCGAATATTTTATGAGTCTCGAAAAACTTGCAAAATATCCGCCAAATCGGTTCAGATTTAGATACAGCTCCCATATATAGCCTTCGCCCGATTTACACTCATTTGCCCACAGAGGCCAATTGTTTGCTTCGATTTAGTTGAAATTTTGCATAGGGAGCAGAATTGTAACTATGCGTGCCAAATTTGGTTGAAATCGGTTCAGATTTAGATATAGCTCCCATATATAGCTTTCGCCCGATTTACACTCAAATGACCACAGAGGCCAATTTTTTGCTCCGATTTAGTTGAAATTTTTCACAGGGAGTAGAACTAGCATTATAGCTATGCGTGCCAAATTTGGTTGAAATCGGTTCAGATTTAGATATAGCTCCCATATATAGCTTTCGCCCGATTTACACTCATTTGCCCACAGAGGCCAATTTTTATCCCCGATTTAGTTGAAATTTTGCACAGGGAGTAGAAATAGCATTGTAACTATGCGTGCCAAATTTGGTTGAAATCAGTTCAGATTTGGATATATCTCCCATATATAGCTTTCGCCCGATTTACACTCATATGACCACAGAGGCCAATTTTTAACTCCGATTTAGTTGAATTTCTGCACAGAGAGTAGAATTAGCATTGTTGCTATGCGTGCCAAATTTGGTTGAAATCGGTTCAGATTTAGATATATCTCCCATATATATGTTTTTCTGAATTCGACAACAATGGTCAAAATACCAACAATTTCCTTGTAAAATCGCCACTGCTTAGTCGAAAAGTTGTAAAAATGACTCTTTCCTAATTTTCCTAAACTTCTAATACATATATATATCGAGCGATTAATCATAAATAAACTTTTGCAAAGTTTCCTTAAAATTGCTTCAGATTTAAATGTTTCCCATATTTTTTACTAACATTGTGTTCCACCCTAGTGCATTAGCCGACTTAAATTTTGAGTCTATAGATTTTGTAGAAGTCTATCTAATTCGGTCCAGATCGAGTGATATTTAAATGTATGTATTTGGGACAAACCTTTATATATAGCCCCCAACACATTTGACGGATGTGATATGGTATCGAAAATGTAGATCTACAAAGTGGTGCAGGGTATAATATAGTCGGCCCCGCCCGACTTTAGACTTTCCTTACTTGTTTTAACTGTTTTATTGTTTTTATTTTTTATAATTTCCACCATTGGATGGGGGTATATTAACTTTGTCATTCCGTTTGTAAACCATCGAAATATTGCTCTAAGACCCCATAAAGTATATATATTCTGGGTCGTGGTAAAATTCTGAGTCGATCTGAGCATGTCCGTCCGTCCGTCTGTTGAAATCACGCTAACTTCCGAACGAAACAAGCTATCGACTTGAAACTTGGCACAAGTAGTTGTTATTGATGTAGGTCGGACGGTATTGCAAATGGGCCATATCGGTCCACTTTTACTTATAGCCCCCATTAAAACGGACCCCCGAATTTGGCTTGGGGATTCTCTAAGAGAAGCAAATTTCATCCGATCCGGCTGAAATTTGGTACATGGTGTTAGTATGTGGTCTTTGACAACCATGCAGGAATTTGTCCATATCGGTCCATAATTATATGTAGCCCCCATATAAACCGATCCTCCGATTTGGCTTGCGGAGCCTCTAAGAGAAGCAAATTTTATCCGATCGGACTGAAATTTTGTACATGGTGTAAGTATATAGTGTCTAACAACCATGCAAAAATTAGTCCACATCGGTCAATAATTATATATAGCCCCCATATAAACCGACCCCCCTATTCGGCTTGCAGAGCCTCTAGGAGAAGTAAATTTCAACCGATTCGGCTGAAATTTGGTACATGGTGTAAGTATATGGTCTCTAATAACTGTGCAAAAATTGGTCCACATCGGTCAATAATTATATATAGCCCCCATATAAACCTATCCCCACTATTTGGCTTGCAGAGCCTCTAGGAGAAGTAAATTTCAACCGATTCGGCTGAAATTTGGTACATGGTGTTAGTATGGGGTCTCTGACAACCATGCCGGAATTGGTCCATATCGGTCCATAATTATATATAGCCCCCATATAAACCGATCACCAGATTTGACTCCGGAGTCTCTTGGAAGACCAAAATTCATCTGATTCAGTTGAAATTTGGTCCGTGGTCCTCAAACACACATGCAAAAATTGGTCGAAAGCGGTCCATAATTGTATATAGCCCCCATATAAACCAATGCCCAGATTTGACCTCCGGAGCTCCTTGGAAGAGCAAAATTCAAACGATTCGGTTGAAATTTGGTACGTGATGTTATTATATGGTATCCAACAACCATGCAGGAATTGGTTCATATCAGTCCATAGAGTTTTAGAGGAATCATAAACATTTCTTGTAAGTGTGCAAGAAAATTATGAAATAAAGCCTTGATTTGAAATCTAAAATCTGTAGATTTTCCCCCACTATTTAAATGATTACGAGAAGTAAAATCTGCAAGTTTTACATTCAGTTTCAAGCAATTTTCATGATTAGTTCACCTTCTGTACCCTAAAGATCTGCAATCGATCTATATGGGGCCTTACCAAATGGACCGATAAAAACTAAATCATACACTAAAATGCCAGTGTATTTTCAATTTGTAGCAAATCTGATAAAAACTAGAATTTTTGGAAACCCTAAGTGTTAAATCGGGAGATCGGTCTAATGGGGTCTACGCCAAAAACATGGAGGGATACACACAGTATTCAGCATATCTAATTGTAGTTCTAGAATCAAATTTCGGGCAAATTGGATAAAAACTATGGATTCTAGAAGCCCAATAAATGGAATCGAGAGATCGGTCTATATGGGGGCTATATCAAAACATGTACCGATACTCACCATTGTCGGCACCCTTCTTTATGGTCCTAGAATTCCTCTAGATTTAAAATTTCTGGCAAATTGCATACAAAATACTGATTCTAAGCCCAAGCCCAAGAAATAAAATCGCGATATAGGTCTATATGGGGGCTATACCAAAAGATGGACCGATACTCAACATTTTCGGCACACCACTGTATGGTCCTAGAATACCTCTAGATTTCTATATGGTCCTAGAATACCTCTAGATTTCTTTATGGTCCTATAATACCTCTAGATTTCAAATTTCAGGCTAATTGCATAAAAACTACGGATTCTAGAAGTCCAAGCAATGAAATCGGGGTATCGGTCTATATGGGGTCTATATCAAAACATGGTCCGATAATCACCATTTTCGGCACAATTCTTAATGGTCCTAGAATACATCTAGATTTTCAATTGCAGGCAAATTGGATAAAAACTACGGTTTCTATAAGCCCATGACTCCAAATCGGGGGATCGGTTTATATGGGAGCTATATCAAAACCTGGACCGATATAGCGGTTCTTCGAACTTGGCCAGCGTGTAGAAAAAAGACGATTCTGTGCCAAATTTCAGGGCGATAGCGCCATTATTGAAGACTGTAGGGTGATTCCAACACACTGACAGACGGACATGCTTATATCGTCGTAGAATTTCTCCCTGATCAAGAATATATATACTTTATATAGTCGGAAAGCGATATTTAGCTTTGTTGCAAACGGAATGATTATACCCCCATCACCATTCTATTGTGGTGGGTATGAAAAATATTGTTTCTTTAGCAGAGGTTTCTACGCAATCCATGATGGTGGGTACATAAGATTCGGCCTGGCCGAACCTACAGCCATTCAGTTAATTTTAAGACGCTAAAGAAATCAAAAATGCTATTATTTACATTAAGGAAATTTTGTCTTATTTCAAAGAAATACGATTTTAACGCAGGGCCGCCAATTTCCCAGATTTGTGACTAAAATTTAATTACAAATATTTTTGAAGCAAAGATTATAAACTTTCTTTTAATTCAAATTTCATTGTTTTAAAGAAGTTTGTCCTTAATATTGTGTAAATTGCCTAATATGAAATGAAGGTTGCATAATCATTAATATCGCGTAAGTATTTTTTCAGTGTGACTTCGCCAGATGGGGTAACATTATGCTTTTCTGCTAATTGATCGTCGTCAAATTTGGCACAAAGTAATCTAATTCAAGTATTCAAAATTTCATCAAAATCGGTTCCGCCCGACTTTCTACTTTACTTAATTCTTTTAATTTAATTTTACACCCTTTCCATCTGATCTTCAGATTTATTTCGCAATATTACTTTTTCTCGCCAAATCTTAAAGCAATACCTTCAGGTATGCATTCTAACGAAATGTCGCATTTGTTGTTATTTGGGTAATGGCATTATTGCAGCTTCCAAACAATTTCATTTGATTTGATACCCATGTCGTCATCCTTACTAACCAGCATCCTCATCATCGTCATCACCATCTGCATCACAAATGGCATAACACAAATAGATGGGAAAAACTTTTACCAAGTGATTTTCTCCAAGTATTATAAACGCGACATGATATAGAAGAAAAAAAAAACACAAACTTCAAAGGTTTCGTTGTAGCATGGAATTACATGACTTTTACATTTTCATAAGTTTCAATGCTGTTTGGCTTGCTGGTGAGTGAAGTGAGAGAATGAGTTTTGCGTTCATATATATGCGTGTGTGTGTGTGTGGTTGTGTGTGTGTGTGTGCATTGGAGTATGTCAAATGCCTAATAGCGGAAACAAGATGTCGCCAATATGTTCATAAGCATCCGTTTTTACTCAAGCAGAGTGAAATATTTCAACTGATTTTTCATATTTACGCAAACAGGGTTATTATGATTGGGAATGTCAAATGACAAAATATCGTAGAGTGGATTTAGAAAATGGACTTTAATTAAGAGACCGAAAGACTCATATTTAACTCAATCCGAAAAACGACCCAATTTGAGCATGGAACATTGTTGTCGCAATCATATTCTTTTTTCGGAAAACATATACGTGATTGCCGAAATAAGGTACAAAATTTCCGAGAACATAACATGATTGTGACAAACATGTTACATGTTGCCCGTCCAAAAATAAAATTTTTCTCTTAAAACATGTTTGAGGTTATCTCATTCCTTTTCTGGGTGCAGTAAAAAAAATTAAAATTTTTCCACAAACATCTCATTTTAAGAGCATTCCTCGCAAAACATAGTACCAAAAATAAAAAAAGATAAAAATTTAAAACAAGTATATACGGTCGTAAGTTCGGCCAGGCCGAATCTTATGTACCCTCCACCATGGATTGCGTAGAAACTTCTACGAAAGACTGTCATCCACAAATTTCAACTCACAGGGTTGTTAAATATCATATGCTACCACCACGTACCAAATTTCAACCAGATCGGGTGGAATTTGGTTCTCCAAAAGGCACCGGAAGTCAAATCTGGGGATCGCTTTATATGGGAGCTATATAGTATTATGGACTGATAGGAACCAATTCCTGCATGGTTGTTGGATACCCTATACTAACATCACGTACCAAATTTCAACTGAATCAGATGAATTTTGGTCTTCTAAGAGGCTCCGGAGATCAAATCTGGTGATCGGTTTATATGGGGGCTATATATATTTCTGGACCGATATGGACCAATTTTTGCATGGTTGTCAGAGACCATATACTAACACCATGTACCAAATTTCAGCCGGATCGGATGAAATTTGCTTCTCTTAGAGGCTCCGCAAGCCAAATCGGGAGATCGGTTTTTATGGGGGCTATATATAATTATGGACCGATGTGAACCAGTTTTTGCATGGTTGTTAAAGACCATATACTTACACCATGTACCAAATTTCAGCCGGATCGGATGAAATTTGCTTCTCTTAGAGGCTCCGCAAGCCAAATCGGGGGATGGGTTTATATGGGGGCTATATATAATTATGGACCGATATGGACCAATTTTTGCGTGGTTGTTAGAGACCATATACTAACACCATGTACCAAATTTCAGCTGGATCGGATGAAATTTGCTTCTCTTAGAGGCCTCGCAAGCCAAATCGGGGGATCGGTTTATATGGGGGCTATATATAATTATGGACCGATATCGACCAATTTTTGCATGGTTGTTAGAGACCATATTCTAACACCATGTACCAAATTTCAGCTGGATCGGATGAAATTTGCTTCTCTTAGAGGCCTCGCAAGCCAAATTTGGGGTCCGTTTATATGGGGGCTATACGAAAAAGTGGACCGATATGGCCCATTTGCAATACAATCCGACCTACATCAATAACAACTACTTGTGCCAAGTTTCAAGTCGATAGCTTGTTTCGTTCGGAAGTTAGCGTGATTTCAACAGACGGACGGACGGACATGCTCAGATCGACTCAGAATTTCACCACGACCCAGAATATATATACTTTATGGGGTCTTAGAGCAATATTTCGATGTGTTACAAACGGAATGACAAAGTTAATATACCCCCCATCCTATGGTGGAGGGTATAAAAATTACTTCGCGGGGAGGACGGGTGCGATGCTGACGGGTGACGATGATGAGTCGGTGTGATGCTGACTGGTGACGATGTTGCAACGGTGCGATGCTGACTGGATGAAACGAGGCGATGTTGACGGTTAATGATGACGAAACGGTGCGATGTTAATGGTGTCGGTGATGTTGCGATGTCAACTGGTTACGATGATGAGACGGTGCGATGTTAAAATGGGGCGACGTTGATTGGCGACGATGGTGAAACGGTGCGATGCTGATGGTGTCGGCCGACGGTGCTCGGGTACGGGGGAAGTAATGGTGTCGTGCCAACTTGTGTTACGGAAACGGGAATGACGATGGCGTCGGGCCAACGGTACACACAAAAAAAAATTTTTCTGGTTCAATCACGAAATTAATTGATCCAATTAATTTTTTAATTGAAATGTCTTCAATCACAGAAATGATAGTATCAATTAAAAAATTAATTGAAGGTCAATTAAAAAATTAATTGATCCAATTAAAAAATTAATTGATACTATTAATTTTTGTGATTGATTTTTGTTTCAATTAAAACATTTGTTGAATCAATTAAATTTTTAATTGAATATTTTTTAAAACTCAATTAAAATTTTAATTGGAAAAATTTTCGTGAAATTTTTTTCTGTGTAGCCCCACTACACAGAAAAAAATTGGTGGTTAAGTACAAGGGTATGATCGAATCGGGTGCTGCTATCGGAAGTTCGGATGGGGTCGGTGCCACGTGCTTTAGTACTCGCCGCGGTTAATTCATGCCCTCGTCCCGACAAACCCACATTCTTAAGTCGATAGTGACCGCAACCAAATGTGAATTATCAATGTATAGATTATAAATGTTAAGTGGTGGCAGTAACTTCCCTTCGATACCACTCGTACTTTATCCAAGTAATGGTAGCAATGCGTACAGTGACGTAAAGCAAGTAAATGGTACAGTGGTAAAAGGGGGAAAATTAATTGAATTAAAACAAGTAAAGAAAGTCTAAAATCGGGCGGGGCCGACTATATAATACCCTTCACCACTATTTATATCAATATTTTTGATACCATCTTAACACCTTCAAATTTGTTAGGAACTATATAAAGGTTTATATTCCCATATACAAATATTTAAATATGAACCTATTTGGACAACATTTTTTAAATTTTCACAAAATGTCTAGACTCAAAATTTAAATTAGTTGATGACCGGGACGCACCACAATGTTAGTGCAAAATAAATATTGGAAATATTTAAATTGCATAAAAATTCACAAATCAGCATTTATGATTTATAGGTCGATATATACTAATTAGAGTATAGGTAAATTTGAATCATTTTTGCGAGTTTTCGACTTAACAGTGACGATTTTACAAGGAACATGTGGGTATTTTGGCCAAATTTGCTAAAATCGGAATAACATACATATAGGGGCTTTGTCTAATTCTGTTATATCTAAATCAGAAGGGAGCCATCGTGGTGCAATGGTTAGCATGCCCGCCTTGCATACACAAGGTCGGCACCTCAGTAATACCGGTGACATTTCTGAGGGTTTCAAAGCTTCTTTAAGTGGTTTCGCTGCAATGTGGAATGCCGTTCGGTCTCGGCTATAAAAAGGAGGTCACTTGTCATTGAGCTTAACATGGAACCAATGTGGTATCACAATGGACTGAATAGTCTAAGTGAGCCTGATACATCGGGCTGCCACCTAACCTAACCTAATCTAAATCTGAACCGATTTTAACCAAATTTAGCATGTGTTGCAAGAATGTTAGTCCTACTCTCTGTGCAAAACTTTAAGTAAATCGGCGTGAAATTTTGACTTCTGCGGCCATATAAGTTCGTATCGAACGGAAGATATATATGGCAGCTATATCTAAATCTGAACCAATTTCAACTAAATTCGGCATTTATAATAAAAATGTTATTTCCATTTCCTGTTCACAATTTTAAGTAAATCGAAGGAAAGTTTTGATCTCCGGTGGTCATATCTGTAAATCGGAAGACAGATATATATGGGAGCTATATCTAAATCTGAACCGATTTCAACCAAATTCGGTATGCATATTTATAATGTTAGTTCTACTCATTGTGCAAAAATGTACGTAACTCAGCGTAAAACTTTGGCCTCTGGGGCCATAGGAGTTTAAATTGGACGACAGATATATATGGGAGCTATATTTAAAAAAGGGCCTATGCCAAATTTGAGGACGATCGGACTTAAACTGCGAGCTGGACTTTGCACACAAAAATACATCAACAGACAGACGGACAGACGGACGGCGCTAAATAGACTCAGAATTCAATTCTAAGCCGATCGGTATACTAAAAGGTGCGTCTATGACTACTCCTTCTCGGAGTTACATACAAATGCACAAACTTATTATACCCTGCACCACAGTAGTGGTGAAGGGTAAAGGCTGGTTAAAATTTCAAGGGCCGATGTTGATTTTAAATAAAACACAAACTATTTAGGAAATTATTGTAATTTTATTATGATATATTGGTATTACTCAATTGTGTATGGAACAAAATATCAGCCAAATGGGCGCCGCGACCTCGGTGAAACACCTTCATCCGATGGTCCAATTTTTCGATGACGCTGAGCCATAATGGAGGTTCTATGCCGTTAATGTGCCGAATTATCTCATCCTTTAGCTCCTGAATTGTTGTTGGCTTATCGACGTACACCTTTTCTTTCAAATAACCCCAAAGAAAAAATTCCAATGGTGTCAAATCACATGATCTTGGCGGCCAATTGACATTGCCATTACGTGAGATAACACGGCCACTGAGGTGAAAATGTTCCTCATCACTGAAGATGATTTTCTTCGAAAATTGATCATACACTGTTGCCATTTCTTGGAACCATTTAACACGTTGTTGGATTGTGTATCTCGCCATGGTTCAAATTGAGTAAGTCTGAAATAGAAAAATGTCAAATAAAATTCGGAAAAAACTTGGCTTTTAGGTGTGGTTCATATTCAACATCGGCCCTTACAATTTAACCACCCTTTATAAAGAATAATACCTACGAAAAATTGGCTCGTTACAGTACATGGAATTCAACCATTATAGAGGAGAACCACGAGTGGCTATTGTGACATCATCGGAGAATGCCAGAAATGCCAATTGGCTGAATAATAGGAATATGCGTGCATGGAATTTAACTTTCATTTTCATATCGAGCATCGAATTTAATAACCCTTCCAAAATCTTTTTTATTTCCTCACACTTTTCTCCAGTGTTTTTTTTTATGTTTTTTAAGTTGCAATATACGTGAGTCGTTTAAGACATTTGGCTTTTATTGCATCCCAAATTGGTGTAATGTTCGGTGGAATATTACGTGTAACTATGTGCATTGATACATACAATTATGTTACCTGACATAGTTTCGTTAAAGTGCATAATGGTGTAAATAATTGCAATAATTTTTCATCCCAATGAAGCATAGTACATATATATTCACAATCATGACTTTTATTTGATAAATAATTTAATATAAAAAAACAAAACTACTGAATTTCCACAATGGCTGCATATATCGTATAACAAAGTGGTAAAAATTCAGATGATATTCTGTTTGAAACGTTTTAAAATTTATAACTAAGTCACTAGAAAATGTCCATACAGGGTGGCTATATCAGTCAGAAATACAACAAAGTAAAATGCTATATTTTTTTCAGCTAATTAATTTTTTTATACCCTCCACCATAGGATGGGGGGTATATTAACTTTGTCATTCCGTTTGTAACACATCGAAATATTGCTCCAAGACCCCTGCGTCGTGGTGAACTTCTGAGTCGATCTAAGCATGTCCGTCCGTCCGTCTATTGAAATCACGCAAACTTTCGAACGAAACAAGTAATCGACTTGAAACTTGGCACAAGTAGTTGTTATTGATGTAGGTCGTATGGTATTGCAAATGTTACACTTTTACGTATAGCCCCCATATAAACGGACCCTCAGATTTGGCTTGCGCAGCCATCCGATCCGATTGAAATTTGGTACATGGTGTTGGTATATGGTCTCCAACAAACATGCAAAAATTGGTCCACATCGGTCCATAATTATACATAGCCCCATATAAACCGATACCCAGATGTGGCTTACGGAGCCTCAAAGAGAAGCAAATGTACTCCGATCCGGCTGAAATTTGGTACATGGTGTTGGTATATGATCTCTAACAACCATGCAAAAATTGTTCCACATCGGTCCATAATTATATATAGCCCCCATATAAACCGATACCCAGATGTGGCTTACGGAGCCTCAAAGAGAAGCAAATGTAATCCGATCCGGCTGAAATTTGGTGCATGATGTTGGTATATGGTCTCTAACAACCATGCTAAATTTGGTCCACATCGGTTCAAAATTATATAGCCCCATATACACCGATACCCAGATTTGGCTTGCAGAGCCTCAAAGAGAAACAAATTTCATCCGATCAGGCTGAAAGTTGGTGCATGATGTTGGTATATGGTCTCTAACAACCACGTAAAAATTGGTCCATTTTCATCCGATCAGGCTGAAAGTTGGTGCATGATGTTGGTATATGGTCTCTAACAACCACGTAAAAATTGGTCCACATCGGTCCAAAATTATATATAGCCCCCATATACACCGATCCCCAGATTTGACCTGCGGAGCCTCTTGGAGGAGCAAAATTCATCCGATCCGGTTCAAATTTGGAACGTGATGTTAGTATATGGCCGCTAACAACCATTCCAAAATTGGCCCATATCGGTCTATAGTTATATATAGCCGATCCCAATCACACACAAATTGGTCCATATCGGTTCATAATCATGGTTGCCACTCGAGCGAAAAATAATGTACCAAAATTTTATTTCTATAGAAAATTTTGTCCAAATTTTATTTCTATAGAAAATTTTGTCAAAATTTTATTTCTATAGAAAATTTTGTCAACATTTTATTTCTATAGAAAATTTTGTAAAAATCTTATTTTTATAGAAAATTTTGTAAAAATCTTATTTTTATAGAAAATTTTGTTAAAATTTCATTTCTATAGAAAATGTTGTCAAAACTTTATTTCTATAGAAAATTTTGTCAAAATTTTATTTGTATAGACAATTTTGTCAAAATTTTATTTCTATAGAAAATTTTATTTCTATAGAAAATTTTGTCAAACTGAATTATATACGTATTTAATCGGTCTTTTTTAATTTAATATATACCACCTATGGACTTACTTATAATTTAGAAGATGGTGTTAGGAGGTTTTAGGATACCTTGCCATCGGCAAGCGTTACCGCAGCCAAAGTAATTCGATTGTGGATGACAGTCTTTCGTAGAAGTTTCTACGCAATCCATGGTGGAGGGTATATAAGCTTCAGCCTGGCCGAACTTACGGCCGCATATACTTGTTTATGTTTATTATTTTGTTTATTCAGAAATTACATTCGAATTGTTTTCAAATTAAAACTTTCATTCGGAGAAAATTTTATTCGATTTTAAAAGATATGGTACAGGGTAAAATCTATGTCACTATGGTACAGGGTATAATAAATTTGTGCATTTGTATGTAACGCCAAGAAGGAAAAGTCTGAGACCCATCGTTTAGTATACCAATCGTATTAGAATTTAATTCAATATCGTTTTAGCAATGTCCGTCTGTCTGTATATGTAGTTTTGTGTGCAAAGTACAGCTCGCAGTTTAAGTCCATTTGTCCTCAAATTTGGTACAGAGTTTTACTTTCGCTCAAAGACAATCGCTATTGATTTTGTTATCAAGGTATTTTCTTAAAATTTCGCACATCCACATCTCGTAAAATGTGCAAAGTATCAGCCAAATCGGTTCATATTTAGATATAGCTCCCATATATATCTTTCGTCCGATTTGCACTTATATGGTCTCAAAAGTTAAAGTTTTGCTCTGATTTGCTTCAAATTTTGCACCAAACTTTTGTGCCAAATTTCGTTGAAATCATTTCAGATTAAATATAGCTCCCATATATATCGTTCGCCCGATTTACACTCATATGACCACGGAGGCCAAAGTTATACTCCCATTTACGTGATATAGCTCCCACATATATGTACGCCAGAGTTTGGGAAATATGGTAGAATGTTTTATATTTTAGACCCATTTTCAAAGGGATTTTCCTTCAATTGACTGGGTAGTTTTCACAGATAATCTAATATGCTATTGAAGTGTATCAAGTTTGATCTAATTTGATTCAGCCTTAGATAAAGCCTACATATATTTGTTCTTCCAGTTTATACAAATAAGGACAAAATTCCCACATTTTACACACAATTCTGTGATGATTTCCCCATATTGTAATCTTATCCTACACACTGTAATGCCAAACATTCCACAGAAGGTTGAGTTTTAAAGAAGGCTCCGACTTATGGAAATATCACCCGACTTGGCCGAATAATATATCACAACCCACAATTGACCACATATCTTGGAGAGATAGAACAAATATCCTTGTAAAATCGCCACTGCACGCAGAGAAGGAATATGATCACCGCAACCATGTTCCAAGAACAAAATGTTACTTTTTTTCACGGAAAATATGTAGCATGTTTGTTGAAACCATGTTCTGTTCTCGAAAATTATGTAACTGATTTCGGAAAGCATGTTATGGTTGCGACAAATATGCTACATGGTCGCTGTGAAAAAGTAACATGGTGTTCTTGAAATATGTTTGATATGATCATATTCCTTCTCGAATACATATGTATCGTCCAATAAATCATAAATGCTCTTTTGTACAATTGCATTAAAATTGCTCTAGATTTATATTTCACACCTAAAGGCTGAGCCCGGCTGGGGCTAGAAGGTGGCCACTTTTCACAAATAATGGATCAGAGAGCGAGGAGGGTCGTTACAAGTCTAATTTTTTTCGATTTGCCTGAAATTAAAAATTTAAATGTATTGTATGTCCAGCAGGACCTTGGCCGAATTTGGTCTATATGTTATGTTTTGGTAAAACCCCATATATGTTACACCAATATCCGGTTTAAAATGATTGAAATCGCAATTTTTATTCAATTGTTATGAAACTGGAACTCTGATGGTATTTTGGTGAGGGTTTGGAAGGTGCACAGATCATCCAAATTTCCCCGAAACTGGAAGTAAACTTTCATCAGATCATCCAAATTTCCCCGAAACTGGAAGTAAACTATCGAGATCAAGTTGGTAAAAATCGATAGTATTTAGATTTCATAAAAGGAGAAGGAAAAAAAATAATATCGTAAACTACTTCCTTCTTTAAAACATTTAATGTGACTAAGCCTCATTTCGACACAAATTCATCGTCCCTCTTACTTTTTTTCTCATTTCCTCACACACTCAAATGAAATTCTAACCCAATTTTAATGCCATCAACAACTTTTCGAAAAAAAAAAATTAAGGATTAACACACAATGTTGGCAAAAATAAATGTTTTGTGTTTTATGATTTTTGGGGATTTACATATCGTCTACAATTGGTAGCTCTCTAACGATTCTAAACTTTATCCTTAGTCTGTGTAAATTTTGTTTATTATTTCATTGTGTATACACTTTCTGTAGTTTTGGTTTTTCGTTTTATTTTTTTTTTAATTATACTGAAAACAAATCTCAAAAAGGACTAAACAGATCTCCTTATTTGGCTACGTTTACATAGTCCCTACACAGAAAAAATATAGCCAAAATATTTCCAATTAAAATTTTAATTGAATTTCCAAAAAAATATTTAATTAGAAATTTAATTGATTCAACAATTTTTTTTAATTGCAACAAAAATCAATCACTACACTAATTGGATCAATTAATTTTTTAATTGTTTCAATTAAATTTGTAATTGACTTTGGTGATTGATACTATCATTTCCGTGATTGAACACATTTCAATTAAAACTTAATTGGATCAATTGGTGATTGAGGAAAAAAAAATTTTTTTTTTCTGTGTACAATGAGTGTTCGTAATGCTAGTAATGCTATGGTCACACTAGGCAAATATTTGACGTAAATCAAAACTGAATCCGTCGCCACAGCCAAACCAGCATACATTTTTAGCTCATATTGGATATTCCAAATATTTGGAAAATGGTTCTGGAAAAATGTTTCACACTAATTTTGGTCAAATATTTGCCTAGTGTGACCATATCCTTAGTCTTGTACTCTTTTTCCCGCCTTTTATCTTTTCTATGGCAAATGTTCTTCAATTGTTGGTATGACATGGGGCTGTTTGTTGAGTGTTTCTAGGTGTTCCATGTTTTCAAAAACTGTAACATATCAGAAATCTTGTAACCATGGCTAACCCATTTTTGATTTGCATAAATTCTATCCAGAACATGTTACTGATTGTTATTCCTTCTCCTTATTCATTTTTTGTTTGTCTTGTGTGAGAAAACATGACCAAGTACTACAAGGAACCATTTTACAGTACGGTTTTAGTTCATACTTTTGAGTTGAGGAATAGTTGGCAGGCTTTTGGAAAGTGGAGGGTATTACATTATAGCATATAATTTTATAGAAAATTTTAAAATATTGGATAGGTTTACGAAAACCCGAAATGTGACTAAGTAAGTAATTAACAAGTATATACGGCCGTAAGTTCGGCCAGTCCGAATCTTATGTACCCTCCACCATGGATTGCATACAAACTTGTACTAAAGACAGTCAGCCACAATCGAATTACTTGGCCAGGGCGAATCTTATGTACCCTCCACCATGGATTGCGTAGAAACTTCTACGAAAGACTGTCATTCACAAATTTCAACTCACATGGTTGTTAAATATCATATACTACCACCACGTACCAAATTTCAACCAGATCGGATGAATTTTGCTTCTCCAAAAGGCACCGGAGGTCAAATCTGGGGATCGGTTTATATGGGAGCTATATATTATTATGGACTGATAGGAACCAATTCCTGCATGGTTGTTGGATACCCTATACTAACATCACGTACCAAATTTCAACTGAATGGGAAGAATTTTGCTCTTCCAAGGTGCTCCGGAAGTCAAATCTGGGGATCGGTTTATATGGGTCCCATATATAATTATGGACCGATATCGACCAATTTTTGCATGGGTGTTTGAGGCCATATATTAACATCACGTACCAAATTGAATCAGATAAATTTTGGTCTTCCAAGAGGCTCCGGAGGTCAAATCTGGGGATCGGTTTATATGCGGGCTATATATAATTATGGACCGATATGGACCAATTTTTGCATGGTTGTTAGAGACCATATACTAACATCATGTACCAAATTTCAGCCGGATCGGATTTGCTTCTCTTAGAGGCCTCGCAAGCCAAATTTGGTGGTCCGTTTATATGGGGGCTATACGTAAAAGTGGACCGATATGGCCCATTTGCAATACCATCCGACCTACATCAATAACAACTACTTGTGCCAAGTTTCAAGTCGATAGCTTGTTTCGTTCGGAAGTTAGCGTGATTTCAACAGACGGACGGACGGACGGACGGACATGCTCAGATCGACTCAGAATTTCACCACGACCCAGAATATATATACTTTATGGGGTCTTAGAGCAATATTTCGATGTGTTACAAACGGAATGACAAAGTTAATATACCCCCCATCCTATGGTGGAGGGTATAAAAAGGCCGATATTCAGAAGCGATATTTGCTTCTTCATCGACAGCCAGGCAGCAATTAAGGCCTTGGATAATACGAACATAACGTCGAAGGTAGTGAGCCGCTGTCGTAGAGAACTCAGAGTTCTCGCTGAACAGCATAATATAACCTGGACATTATGGAATAAGGGGAAATTAGGAGGCTGTTGTATTGGCTAAGGAAGGTGCACGCGGCATGGATAACATAGTCACGGACGTTTTTTCCCCCGCAATCTTTATATACTCACAGGGTCAATGCTAAATATGATGATCTGTGGAAGGAACGATGGATGATCTGTGGAAGGAACGATGGATGAACGATGAGGCCGTTGATAGGCATCACAACGGGACACAATATACTTGGGAAGCATATGGTAAGGATTGGCTTAATGACCCATGATAAATTGTAGATGTTGCCTTGACCCGGAGGCCACAGAATACTCTTACCATTTTCTGTGTCTTTTAGAAGAAATAAGATACTGGACTCTTTTTTTCTTTCAGGATACTACTGAGGTACGGGACTGTACTTTAAAGGATATACTCGCCTTTATCAAGGCTTCAGGATGGAAGACCTAGAGAAGCGTAAAGGAGATGTGACCGACCCGGGCAGAGTAAGACAGATGCCGAAGAGGAAGGAAACAACCATGAGGAATCACAATGGACCAGCATGGTCTAAGTGGACACCATTTTTCCGTTCTACGGATTTGGTGTCATCCTCTATAACGTAACCTAACCTAACATATGAATAAAACTTGTGATATCACAATATTAATCAGCAACCCTATAACATTAGAATTGATAGACTGATTTCTTTTTTTAGCTTCCATAAAATTTCTAATGGTCATTTTTGTTTGTTTTCCATAGGGGAAAATAAATCTTAATCCTTTTCCTATGGACTTGATGTGTCAATTAGTTCTTTGTGTTCTTCTTTTTTTGGAATGATAGAATATGAGAAAAAAAATCGCATCTGTGACATATACTCCCAAACATATTCTGCTTCAAGTATATATATTTTTAGAATGTGTTCAAACAAAAAAAAAGGTTGCACAGTGCAAACGTATTTTCTTTCAGCATAGGCATATCTATTTTTAAGGCCCCAAATAGCTCGTTCCAGTTTTTTATATTTTTCACCACTACTGTGGTACAGGGTATAATAAGTTTGTGTATTTGTATGTAACGCCAACAAGGAAAAATCAGAGACTCATCGTTTAGTATACCGATCGTCTTAGAATTTAATTCTGAATCGATTTAGCCATGTCAGTCGCTATATATATATATATATATATATATATATATATATATATATATATATATATATATATATATATATATATATATATATATATATATATATATATATATATATATATATATATATATATATATATATATATATATATATATATATATATATATATATATATATATATATATATATATATATATATATATATATTTCGCCCGATTTAGAATCATATGACCGTAGATGCCAAACTAAATTTGGTTGATTTAGATATAGCTCCCATATATATCTTTCGCCGACTTAGACTCATATGACCGTAGAGGCCAAACTTTAACACCGATTTACGTAAAATTTTGCAAAGAGAGTCCCATTGATATTCCAACAATCTTTGCTAAATTTGGTTGAAATCAGTTCAAATTTAGATACAGGTCCCATATATATCATTCGCCCGATTTAGACTCATATGACCATAGAGGCCAAAGCTTTACTCCGATTTATGTGAGGCTATGCACAGAGAATAGAATTAATATTATAGCTATCCATGCCAAATTTGGTTAAAATCGGTTCAGATTTACATATTGCTTCAATATATATCTTTCGCCCGATATGGATTTAATTGGCCCTAGAGACCAGAATTTTGTACAATATATGTCAAGTATGCTAAATTTCGTTTAAATCGGTTCAGATTTAGATATAGCAGCCATATATCTTTCGCCGGAGACCAAATTTTTATTTCGATTTAAGTGAAATCTTGCCCTGAAAGTAGAATTAAGATTTTAGCATTGTGTACACCCTCAAAAAAAAAAAATCGCCTCTCTAACCTATGTTCCAAACATATTTGGCCGGACGCATCTATATTATTGGATACTGCTGAAACAATAATATGTTTGTTTTATGTGAACATATTTTATGTTTGGAAGCATTTTGAACCCAAAAATATTATATGCTTGGAAAAATTTTCCCAAAAGAAGATTGTGCTCATTCCCTAACATAATTTTCACTTCCACGAAATTTTTTAGTTCTTGACACCTTTTTCTGTAATACAAATAATATTGAAGAAATTATTCAACTTTATAATTTTTTTTATACCCTCCATCATAGGATTGGGGTATATTAACTTTGTCATTCCGTTTGTAACACATCGAAATATTGCTCTAAGACCCCATAAAGTATATATATTCTGGGTCGTGGTGAAATTCTGAGTCGATCTAAGCATGTCCGTCCGTCCGTCCGTCTGTTGAAATCACGCTAACTTCCGAACGAAACAAGCTGTCGACTTGAAACTTGGCACAAGGTCCATAATTATATATAGCCCCCATATAAACCGATCTCCAGATTTGGCTTGCGGAGCCTAAAAGAGAAGCAAAATTTCATCCGATCTGGCTGAAATTTGGTACATGGTGTTGGTATATGGTCTCTAACAACCATGCAAAAATTGGTCCACATCGGTCCATAATTGCGGTGCCTCAAAGAGAAGCAAATTTCATCCGATCCGGCTGAAATTTGGTACATGATGTTGGTATATGGTCTCTAACAACCATGCAAAAATTGGTCCATATCGGTCCATAATTATATATAGCCCCCATATAAACCGATCCCCAGATTTGGCTTGCGGAGCCTCAAAGAGAAGCAAATTTCATCCAATCCGGTTGTAATTTGGAACATGGTGTTAGTATATGATCTTTAACAACCGTGCCAGAATTGGTCCATATCGGTCCATAATTATATATAGCCCCCATATAAAACATTCTCCAGATTTGACCTCCGGAGCCTCTTGGAGGAGCAAAATTCATCCGATCCGGTTCAAATTAGGCACGTGGTGTTAGTATATGGTCGCTAACAACCATACCAAAATTGGTCCAATCACACAAAAATTGCTCCATATCGGTTCATAATCATGGTTGCCACTAGAGCCAAAAATAATCTACCAAAATTTTATTTCTATAGAAAATTTTGTCAAAATTTTGTTTCTATAGAAAATTTTGTCAAAATTTTATTTCTAGAGAAAATTTTGTTAAAATTTTATTCGGTTCATAATAAAATTTTCATCATTGTCAAAATTTTATTTCTATAGAAAATTTTGTCAAAGTTTTATTTCTATAGAAAATTTTGTCAAAATTTTATTTCTATAGAAAATTTTGTTCAAATTTTATTCGGTTCATAATCATGGCTGCCAAAAATAATCTACCAAGATTTTATTTCTATAGAAAATTTTGTCAAAAGTTTATTTCTATAGAAAATTTTGTTAAAATTTTATTTCTGTAGAAATTTTTGTCAAAAATTTCTTTCAATAGAAAATTTTGTCAAAATTTTTATTTCTATAGAAAATTTTGTGAAAATTTTATTTCTATAGAAAATTTTGTTAAAATTTTATTTCTGTAGAAAATTTTGTCAAAATTTTATGTCTACTTTGTCAAACTGAATTATATACGTATTGGATCGATCTTTTTTGATTTAATATATACCACGTATGGACTTACATACAATTTAGAAGATGGTGTTAGGAGGTTTTAAGATACCTTGCCATCGGCAAACGTTACCGCAACTTAAGTAATTCGATTGTGGATGGCAGTGTTTAGATGAAGTTTCTACGCAATCCATGATGGAGGGTACATAAGCTTCGGCCTGGCCGAACTTACGACCGTATATACTTGTTAAATTTTACCTTTCGCCTGGACATACAGTTTGTGAGCCATTACACTATCCACTGGGCTACGTAGCTGTTATAGTCACCAGTAGAAAATTATCGTTATAAGTTACATTTAACATATATACATGTGTGTTGGTATATGTTCTCTAATGACCATGCAAAAATTGGTCCATATCGGTCCATAATTATATATAGCCTCCATATAAATCGATTCCCAGACTCCGGAGCCTCTTGGAGGAGCAAAATTCATACGATCCGGTTGAAATTTGGAACATGGTTTTAGAATGTGGTCTCTAACAAACACGCAAAAAATTGGTCCATATCGGTCCATAATTATATTTATATAGCCCCCATATAAACCGTTCCCCAGATTTTATTTCCGGAGCCTCTTGGAGGAGCAAAATTCATCCGATCCGGTTGAAATTTGCAACGTGTTGTTAGTATAAGGCCGCTAATATCCATGCCAAAATTGGTCCATATCGGTGTATAGTTATATATAGCCGATCCTCAATCACACAAAAATTGGTCCATATCGGTTCATATTCATGGTTGCTACTCGAGCCAAAAATAATCTACCAAAATTTTATTTTTATGGAAAACATTGTCAAAATGTTATTTCTATAGAAAATTTTGTCAAAATTTTATTTCTATAGAAAATTTTGTCAAAATTTTACTTCTGTAGAAAATTTTGTAAAAATTTTATTTCTATAGAAAATTTTGTCAAAATTTTATTTCTATAGAATTTTTTTCCTCCAAATTTTATTTCTATAGAAATTTTTTTCCAAATTTTACTTCTATAGAAAATGTTGTCAAAATTTTATTTTGTCAAAATTTTATTTCTATAGAAACTTTAAACTTAATTATATACGTATTTAATCGGCCTTTTTTACTACTACGTATGGACTACCTTGTAATTTAGAAGACGGTGTTAGGAAGTTTTAAGATACCTTGCCATCGGCAAGTTCTACCACAACCCAAGTAATTCGATTGTGGATGACAGTCTTCAGTAGAAGTTTCTACGCAATCCATGGTGGACTTAGTCTTTCGAATTTGATTAAAAAGTTAATTGTATCAATTAATTTAATTCAGCCTTTGGTTGACAAACGTCCACCTTCGGACCTACTGTTACACCACAGAGACCTTCGGACCTACTGTTCCCCCACAGAGACCTTCGGGCCTATTGATTGCTCGTAGATTAGCTAGTAACCGTAGTAGTAGTTTGCATGGCAGTCGTCAACATTACTAAACCGACCTTTAGCGATTACCGACCCGAAGCTGATCCCGACTGTCACACCACTGCCACACCGTCTCCACAACAATCAACTGCAGCAACACTAGCAACCGTCTGAAAGCCGAAGATTTCATCAGCAGTTCCCGATCAGTTACAAATCAACAAACAAGCAAGTTCCGGATCAACTACAAATCGACGAATGCCGAACTTCCCAAATGCCAACGAGGCGAACTACTCAGCAACGACCAAACGTCCACGTCTCAACGAATTCAATAGCCTACGATTGTTAACGAATCATCAACTACGCAGCATAGACGAACCGATATTCTCCTCCACTACCGATTGTCTACGAATCGAATACCTCATCAATTACCGAAGCTCTACGAGCCGACGTCCTCATATATCTCCGCTCATCAACAAGCCGAATAATCAACGGCCACCGACCATCAAGAAAGCGACGCACTCATCAACGAACCGAATCTCTCATCAAATCCCGATCATCAAGCAACCAAAGAATCGAAGTACTTACGTTTATCTACGAATCGAATTCCTTCTTGATTTCACGAGGACACCTGTTGTCATTTCGACGCCATCCCGAATGCCGGCTCCCATAAGATTCCAATCATATTAGAGAGATTGTCAAATATCACGCAAGTAGATTGTAAAATAGTTTTTATCAATACAACCGAATTAATTAATATTTAACTCGAAAGAGGTAAACAATTGTGTTATTATTCCGGAAGGTTGAGTGGGTCCTTACGGAGACCCTGGGGGCTACTGAGCTTACCTCAGCCGACGAGAAAACCCCGTTACAAGGGTGACAGTAATTATGTGTTTCATGTTTACGGAAAGGTTGTAGCTATTTACTCAAGGCCCCAATTTTCATTAAATCTTTTCATTCTAAACTATATAGCACTCTAAATAGATTTAGCTTTTTGTCACATAGTTTTCAATTGTTTTTCTAGCAAAACAAACAATAAAATATCTGTCTGTCCGTCTGTTGAGGGGATTGTATGAATGTAACTATCATGTATGCATAATAGTTACTCTTGTATTTACTTTTATAAATAAAACTTTGGCCTTTGGATAAAACATACAAATACTACGTACATACATATATCCTTAAACAGTTGCATATGTTTGTGTGTGATATGTGTAAATAGCTGACAAAGGACATATGCATGTAGTCAAATAAACAAAAGTGTAGAATTTCGGTTATTACAAAACTTTTCTATATCACTGCGATTTTATTGTCCTTTGCTGATTGCTTGTTGCTCGACCAAGTTCTCGTAGTTTTAGTCCTTCTGCCCCCCTCCCAACGAAGTTGAAATTTCCATGCAAACACTTTAGTTACATGCAACATTTAATGTGTCAATGTGTAAACATTAACCAAAATATATTGGAGTTTTGAATTTAGTTGTAATTCTCTATTTACACCGAGAAAATAAACACTTATCTAATACACAGAAAATAAAATTCACGAACAATTTTCCAATTAAAGTTTTAATTGAGTTTTAAAAAATATTCAATTAAAAACTTAATTAATTTAACAATTTTTTTTAATTGAAACAAAAATCAATCACAAAAGCTAATGGTATCAATAATTTTTTAATTGATATTATGATTTCTGTGATTGAAGATATTTCAATAAAAAAATTAATTGGATCAATTAATTTCGTGATTGAACCAGAAACATTTTTTTGTATGAAAGATTACATTATAGAACATAAATTTTACATAGTAATAAGCAGGGCTGTGGAGTCGAGTCAATTTTGCTCGACTCCAGCATTTCTTATTAGCCTCGACTCCGACTCCGACTCCGGAGTCGACTCCAGGTGTTGTACCTAAATCTCATTTTAAAGAATGATGAGACGACAAATCTCAGCATTTTAAGGATGTAAAGAACTCTACATTTTAATGAAAGGCCAATAAATTAAAATACGACACAAGACTATATACAAACAAAACATTTCAAAAAATAAATAGGCTTCCAGAAGTTTAAGAAATAAAATCCTGGAATTAATCTATATAAGCATTTTATATAAAATAAATCTATAGAAAAGAGAAAAATACACAAAAATCAAAATGTCGAGCTAATCAGACAGAAAGTTTAGATGTTAAAAAATGTAATGTGTTGAATATATAAAACAAACATAAACTGCCAAAAATTAGGACGGGCGAAATTTTAAATAACCACTACCATACAACAGATGACAGGAATAGCTGGACAGTTACGAATATTGTTTCTATAGAAATAAAATCGTGAAACATCGATTTATAAATGGTCTATCAGTTATGGATTGATAAAGTTGACACTTTTTTTCTCTTTTTAATACATTTCGACTGCCAAAAGCACCGTGGCACGACCGCGAGTCATTTGGTACTTTTTCATCACAATTACTCTATATAAAGTTATTCTGCCCCAAATGTGAACGTTTCTCACACATCAACTCAACCCTAAAAATTATAAAAAGCAGACATTGAAGAAATATACATATTCTCAAATTAGGATATTTTAGTTTTCATTACAGGATCTTAACATTTTTGAGAGGAATATTGTCTATACCACATTCGTTTGGTAGATTTTGCAAAGAGGTACTTCTTTGTGACAAAATTTTCTATAGAAATAAAATTTTGAAAAAATGTTGTATAGAAATTTTTGACATTTTCAATGGATATAATATTTTGACAAAATTTTCTTAGAAATAAAATTTTGACAAAATTTTCTTAGAAATAAAATTTTGACAAAATTTTCTATAGAAATTAAATTTTTACATAATTTTTTACAGAAATAACATTTTGACATAATTTTCTATAGAAATACAATTTTGACAAAATTTTCTATAGAAATAACATTTTGAAAAAAATTTTCGCTTAAATAAAATTTTCTGCAGAAATAAAATTTTGACAAAATTTTCTACAGAAACAAAATTTTGCAAAATGGGAAAATCTTCTTAAAACAAATCGGAAGATGGGTTTATATGTGGTGCTATATCACAAATTTGTCCTGTATGGCCCATTTTCGAACTCGAAATGCCTGCCAAAAAATTTAGAACGTTTATTCCATTTCTATAAGAAATTTTGTCAAAATTTAATATTAATTTGGATAAAATTTTTTTCACGATTTTATTTCTATATATTTTTTTTTTAAATTTTATTTCTATAGAAAATTTTGTCAACATTTAATTTTTATAGAGAATTTAGTAAACATTTTATTTTTATAGGAAATTGGTCAAAATTTGATTTCTATAGGAAATTATGTTAAATTTCATTTCTATAGAAAATTTTGTCAAAATCTCATTTCTATAGGAAACTTTGTCAAAATTAAACTTCTATAGGAAATTTTGTAAAAATTTCATTTCTATAAGAAATTTTGTAATAATTTTATTTTTATAGAAAATTTAGCCAAAAATTCATTTCAATAGGAATTTTGTCAAAATTTCATTTCCATAGTAAAATTGGTCAAAATTTGATTTCTATAAGAAATTATGTTAAATTTCATTTCTATAGAAAATTTTGTCAAAATCTCATTTCTATGGGAAACTTTGTCAAAATTAAACTTCTATAGGAAATTTTGTAAAAATTTCATTTCTATAAGAAATTTTGTAAAAATTTTATTTTTATAGAAAATTTAGCCAAAATTTCATTTCAATAGGAATTTTGTCAAAATTTCATTTCCATAGTAAAATTGGTCAAAATTTCATTTCTATAGGAAATTTTGTTCAAATTTCATATCTATAGGAAATGTTGTCCAAATTTCATTTCCATAGGAAATTTTGATAATATTTCATTTCTATAGGAAATTTTGTTAAAATTTCATTTCTATAGGAAATGTTGTCAAGATTTTATTATAATAGAAAATTTTGTCAAAATTTCATTCCTAAAGGAAATTTTGTAAAAATTTTATTTCTATAGGAAAATTTGTCAAAATTTCATTTCTATAGAAAAATTTGTCAAAATTTAATTTCTATAGAAAATTTTGTCAAAATTTCGTTTCTATAGAAAATTTTGTCAAAATTTCATTTTGATAGGAAATTTTGTCCAAATTTCATTTCTATAGAAAATTTTGTCAAAATTTTATTTCTATAGGAAAATTTGTCAAAATTTTATTTTTATAGGAAATTTTTTCAAAATTTCATTTCTATAGGAAATTTTGTCAAAAATTCATTTCTATAGGAAATATTGTCAAAATTTCATTTCTATAGAAAATATTGTCAAAATTTCATTTCTATAGAACATTTTGTCAAAATTTCATTTCTATAGGAAATATTGTCAAAATTTCATTTCTGTAGGACATTTTGTCAAAATTTCATTTCTATAAGAGATTTTGTCAAGATTTTATTTTATAGAAAATTTTGTCAAAATTTCATTTCTATAGGAAATTTTGTCAAAATTTCATTTCTATAGGAAATGTTGTCAAAATTTAATTTCCATAGGAAATTTTTTCAAAATTTCATTTCTATAGGAAATTTTGTCAAAATTTCATTTCTATAAGAAATATTGTAAAAAATTTCATTTTTATAGGAAATATTGTTAAAATTTCATTTCTATAGAACATTTTGTCAAAATTTCATTTCTATATGAAATTTTTCTCAAAATTTCATTTCTATAGTAAATTTTGTCAAAATTTCATTTCTATAGGAAATTTTATCAATATTTCATTTCTTTTGGAAATTTTGTCAAAATAATATTTTTATAGAAAATTTTGTCCAAACTTCATTTCTATAGAAAATTTTGTCCAAATTTCATTTCTAGAGGATATTTGTGAGGTACATCCTAGATGGAAAAGAATGTTTTGTGAAATCTATCAAAACATCAAGAATTCTACCAAACAAAATATGATTTACCAATTTGGGCAGAATTCTTTCACTGTACGCACTAGAGCATTGCATGAGAGCATTCATTCATAGCGCACACAACTGAACTCATGAAACGGTTCGAGAAGACTGAATAATCTTTATTGATCGAATGAATAGAATGAGAACACTGGCTTGACCGAATCGGTTCGAATGAATGTAAATGTATGAATGAGATATGGTTTGAATCAAAGATTATAGAAGAGGAAGATGGGAGATTGGCTACTGAGCACATCAAACCATTTACCACATTAGTTTAATACTCGAACCAAACGCGTATACGACAAGTATTGACATAGCATTAAATTGCAAATAAAATGAAATTAAGTGCACGAAATAAACTTCCTTAAACGGGAAAATGTAGTTTTTTTCTTGTTGCCTAAAATTTAACATTATTTCATTAAGAAAATTAAGTTTTTCATTTAAAAAATAAAAACGAAAAACAAATAAAAAAATTACGAACATGTATGAAACTAACATGGTAAATGCCAAAGACAATAAACTCTAGGAAGATAGGAAATTGGCTACTGAGGAGATCAAACCATTTACCGTGTTAGTTTCATACTCGAACCAAACGCGTATACGACAAGTATTGACATATCATTAAAATGCAAATAACAATAAATTAAGTGCACGAAATAAATTTCCATAAAGGGGAAAATGTAATTTTTTTGTTGTAGCCTAAAATTTAACATTGTTTCATTAAGAAAATTAAGTTTTTCATTTAAAAAATAAAAACGAAAAATAAATAAAAAAATTACAAACATGTATGGAACTAACATGGTAAATGCAACATTTGGTATGACGCAAGCCAATTTCCTATCTTCCTCAAGTTTATTGTCTTTGGTAAATACAACATTTGGTATGACGCAAGCCAATTTCCTATCTTCCTCAGGTTTATTGTCTTTGACTTGTTGGGCTTCGAGATGTTCTCGAACACAAAAATATATGACCGATGCAATGCACAATACCATAATAGATGAATCTGATGGAAATTGTATACGGTTACTCCATTTACATTTGGTTATTGTAAAATATTAATTATAAATTCTTTGATATTCTCTTAGTCTCAGGAATTTTTATAGATTCGAAGTTATACTGTGTTTGTAATGATCTATAGGATGTCGTAAAAGATTTATGGAAATAAAGCACATACATCACAACATTAACATAGTACTAAAACTCCCATAATTGGCTTTAAATCGTATTTAAATCATATATAAAATATTGAGGTCTAAATGCAACGTTATCCCTGATTTTCTGGTAATAAGTATTTCTTATTCCGCAAAATAAAAACAACAAATTATAAATAATCCCCCATTTCCCTTATTCAAAAAAAAAAAATAAATAAATAAAAATGGAAAAAGAAACAAATATGCATTTTTATTTAATTTACTACCTTAGAGTCCTATGTTAAAGACCTAAATATGAATAATGTCATACAAATGAAAATACACTCAAAACCACCATAAACGTAAATATATTAAAAATTATGTTCGTATGTGACGGCATAATAACGCTCTAAAGAAATAAAATAAAAATTAAACTAAATTGATTTATCTGCATACTAACACCCTCATACCATATTCATTCGCATAAACTCATATACCAAGGTATAGCATGTGCTAGTTGTGGGGGCGGGGGACACATAGGACCTTATGCATAATCTTTTTGTTATTGCCTTTCAAGTAAAGTGAACAAAAAACCAAAACGAACGAATGACATACTCACACATACGCATATTTTAATAACACCAACTCAACATATGGCAGTCAGACAAACAAACAAACACTCACGTTCAACGCCGTTGGCGAGGACAACAATGACAAAGGCGATGGTAATATAAGGCTGTGATGAACAGGAATTGCCTCAAGAAGAACGAACAAAACGATGAAAAGAAAAACCTGAAGTGTAAAGGAAAATATGACAGTGAGCACGGCAATCAGTGGGGACACATTAACTGTGTAGAAATATTCCTACCAACAAATAAATGCACACACACACACACACATAGGCAATACAACACGCAAAAAAAGAACGTTTGGAAAACTTGTATCGAAAATGTTGTTCTTCTGAATTTTTTCGAAAATTTCAAACTCTTATCACCGAAAAAATGTTTATACCCTTCATCGCTACTGCGATACAGGGTATAATAAGTTTTTGCATTTATATGTAACACCCAAAAGGAGTAGTCATAGACCCATCTATATATAATTTTGTGTGCAAAGTACATCTCGTAATTTAAGTCCGATCGCTATTGATGTTGGAAAAAATCGCTTCAGATTTCGATATAGCTGTCATATATATTTATCGCCGATTTAATCATAATTGGTGTATTTATGAACCGATCTTCTTCAAATTTCGCACATCTGAATATTTTGCAAGTCCCGTAAACCTTGCAAAATGTCAGCTAACTTAGTTCAGATTTACATACAGCTCCCATATATATCTTTCGCCCGATATGCGTTTATTTGGCCCCAGAGACAAGAATTTTATATTGATTTGTTCTAAGTTTTGCATAACAAGAACAACTGATTGTATCATCACGTAGGCCAAACTTGGTTAAAATCGGTTCAGATTTAAATATATGTTAACTCCCGTATATATATGTTGCGCCCAATTTACACTCGCGTGACCACAGAGGGCAAAGCTTTACTCCTATTCAAGTGAAATTTTGCAGAGATAGTAGGATTAATATTCGACCTCTACATGTCAAAGTTAGTCTAAATCGGTTCAGGTTTAGATATAGATCACATATAAATCTTTCGTCCGATATGCATTTATTTGGCCTAGAGACTAGAATTATATCATCAAGTTCATCGGTTCATATTTAGATATAGCTCACATATACATCTTTCGTCCGATTTATCAGCTATACCGGTATGAACCCAGCAAGAACTCCTATTACCAGGTATGAGTACAAGTATACCTGCGCCAAATTGGTAACAACTTCCTCGTACATATATCAGTAGTAATACTTTTACACGGGCATGACATTGGAGGAAAGTACTTCCGTGCAATCATACGAGCAGTCGAAAAATAAGTACTTATTCGCAAGCATACCAGCTCTCCAAAACTAATATCTTCACCATAAAGATACTAGAGGTGTGCACGTGAGTAATATTTTACTCACGCTCACGCACACTCACGACGGAAAAATCTTACTCACGCACACTCACGCACGAAAAATTTTCGAACCGCTCACGCTCACGAACACTCACGAATGAATTTATTTTAAAAAATCACGCTCACGCACACTCACGATAGAAAAATTCTACTCACGCACACTCACGCACGAAAAAAATTCGAGGCATTCACGCTCACGCACACTCACGAAAGAAAATTTTTGCTCACGCACGCTCACGCACGAAAAATATTCGAGCCGCTCACACTCACGCACACTCACGAATGGATTTATTTTAAAAAATCACGCTCACGCACACTCACGAAAGAAATTTTTTGCTCACGCACGAAAAAATTTCAAGACGCTCACGCACACTCACGAAGGAATTTATTTTCCAAAACTCACGCACGAAAATTGTTCTTGACGCTCACACTCGCGACAAAGAATTGTTACAAATGCACGAAAAATTTTGTGAAGAATTTACGCACATTCACGACTGTAGAAATGCTAATTTGACGATAAATAATATATATACCCAGCAAAAACTAGGCAACCACATCTCATTAGAATTGGCATTACCAGGAGTAAAGCTGTCATTACACGTTGCATTACATTGCGGTGAGTTATAATGACTTATTTGTAATGACAAAAATAAATACTTCTTGGTAATTTTCGAATTGTTATTCTCAAATGTTTAGGCAGTTGGCTTAATTGAAAGGTTGAATACTTCTTAGTACGAATGAACTAAAATATTTTTCTATGCTAACTTAATGGAAATTAAAATACATATATACCGTTCGACTCAGAATCACCTCTTGAGTTGATCTAGCCCTTGGAGTCCGTCCGTCCATGTATTTGTTGTTCGCAGGATTCCGGTCGCAATTATTAACCGATTTTGATTAAATTTGGTATGTGGCTCTTTATTGGCACAAGGACGAACGCTATTGAATTTAGATATAGCTCCCATATACACAGTCTCACATAAGTTTACATACCCTTGAGGTTTTTACCTTATAACTAAACATGTTTCTTGTTGTTGTTTATAATCCAGACTAAAAACATCTTCTTGAAAATGGACAAGTACTTTGTTTTTCAAATTAATTTACAAAATCTAAAGCATATATATATATATATATATATATATATATATATATATATATATATATATATATATATATATATATATATATATATATATATAATATATATATATATATATATATATATATATATATATATATATATATATATATATATATATATATATATATATATATATATATATATATATATATATATATATATATATATATATATATATATATATATATATATATATATATATATATATATATATATATATAAAGGGTGATTTGTTAATTTTAGATTGGTCCATGACATTTACTTTTTGAAGATAATTTCATTTAAATGTTGACCGCGGCTGCGTCTTAGGTGGTCCATTCGGAAAGTCCAATTTTGGGCAACTTTTTCGAGCATTTCGGCCGGAATAGCCCGAATTTCTTCGGAAATGTTGTCTTCCAAAGCTGGAATAGTTGCTGGCTTATTTCTGTAGACTTTAGACTTGACGTAGCCCCACAAAAAATAGTCTAAAGGCGTCAAATCGCATGATCTTGGTGGCCAACTTACCGGTCCATTTCTTGAGATGAATTGTTCTCCGAAGTTTTCCCTCAAAATGGACATAGAATCGCGAGCTGTGTGGCATGTAGCGCCATCTTGTTGAAACCACATGTCAACCAAGTTCAGTTCTTCCATTTTTGGCAACAAAAAGTTTGTTAGCATCGAACGATAGCGATCGCCATTCACCGTAACGTTGCGTCCAACAGCATCTTTGAAAAAATACGGTCCAATGATTCCACCAGCGTACAAACCACACCAAACAGTGCATTTTTCGGGATGCATGGGCAGTTCTTGAACGGCTTCTGGTTGCTCTTCACTCCAAATGCGGCAATTTTGCTTATTTACGTAGCCATTCAACCAGAAATGAGCCTCATCGCTGAACAAAATTTGTCGATAAAAAAGCGGATTTTCTGCCAACTTTTCTAGGGCCCATTCACTGAAAATTCGACGTTGTGGCAGATCGTAAGTCTATTCATGATGAAATGTCAAAGCATACTGAGCATCTTTCTCTTTGACACCATGTCTGAAATCCCACGTGATCTGTCAAATACTAATGCATGAAAATCCTAACCTCAAAAGAATCACCCTTTAAATGTCATGGACCAATCTAACGTTTCAAATAAAGAACCGATGAGATTTTGCAAATTTTATGCGTTTTTTTTTTTTAAAAGTATATATATATATATATATATATATATATATATATATATATATATATATATATATATATATATATATATATATATATATATATATATATATATATATATATATATATATATATATATATATATATATATATATATATATATATATATATATATATATATATATATATATATATATATATATATATATGTACCCCTTGTAACTTTATTTCTAACCATAGTAACCTTATCTAATACCCGATCTTACTCTAATTTAGCACAAGGCAACCCTCTGTGGTATCAACCAATATATGGATATAGCTCCCATATAAATGCGTCGATCGATTTTCCCAAATTTGACCATAATACTCTTATTTATTAACCTATGTTGCTCAAATTTCAAATAAACATGTATTAGCCGATCGTATTGAGACTTGTATGTAGCTATTACATAAATCTATTATCCTATTTTCAGAAATTTGAATTTATTACCCACACTAATTGAACGATTTCCAGTTTTTTTAATAAAGGACTCAATATTAGTAGCATACTAAATAACTCTGTAGGTTCAGAGTCAACTATACTCCTATGTTAATATCAGACATTTCTGTTCAGATTATGATAAAACTCCCATGTACCCAGTAATGTTATTAAATCTGGAAATGTGGTTTTCCCCAAACCTATATCATTGATACCCTACAATGTTCACTAATTCAGTAGGGGTGATTTGGGGTATGATGTAGTCGGCCCGGCCCAACTTTCTACTTTACTCGTTAATTCGAATTTTATTTAATCTACCAATTTTTTATGGTACACTTTTTCGACAATATTTCTCATTTTCGTTAGAAAAAAAAACAGCAATATTTTATAAAAGGTTTTATTGTTTAAGGAACGGCACTATACTCGGTTTTTGCACCGAAAACCAGCGCTTCAACACTACTTTTTTAATCAATTAATTTTAAATGAAAAAAAACTATTACACAATCCATACATTGGAAGGTTTAGTGTGACCAAAGTCGTGAGTGTGACCAATGTCGTGAGTGCGATTGACATCGTGATCGTGATTCAAATCGAGATCGTGATTCAACTCGTGAGCGTGATTCAAATCGTGAGCGTGATACAAGTCGTGAGCGTGATTCAAATCGTGAGCGTGATTAAAATCGTGAGCGTGATTTAAATCGTGAGCGTGATTAAAGTAGTTATCGTGATTCAAATCGTGAGCGTGATTTTGTTTTCGTGAGTGTAATTATCAAACATTTTTACTCACGCACATTCACGAAGAATTTTTTTTCGTGACTCACGCTCACGCACGAAAATTTTCAGCTTGATCACGCTCACGCACGCTCACGAGATTGACTCCATCGTGACTCACGGCTCACGCGTGAGTCACGAAAATTTTCGTGAGTCACGAAAATTTCGTGTCACGTGCACACCTCTAAAAGATACCCAAAACGTGCGAACTCACCCCTGTTGTTTTATAATGCAACACACTATACCACGCTCCAGGACATGGATCTATTCAATGATGTTATTTTGTAATATAAAGTATGTACTATACAACTTTAGAAAACAAAGGTATATTTTATTGGGATTTTTTTCTGAAATGTAATTTGGCATTTCTTATCGCTACTATTAACGGTGCCCATTGTAGAGCCGAACGCGGACCTCAAGATATGATTTTGATTACCGGTATTAATAGAAAGAATCACTTTTTGCCTACACAGGTAAGTTATTATTTTTAAATCCCAGGTAATACTGCAAGTAGTAACGTTTTGATTACCGGTATTACTGAAAGAATCACTAGTGCTTACCAAGTTTTTGCTGGGAAGTGAGCGTCAAGATACAAATGACTCAATAGAGAACATTTGTTGTGAACGAGCCCTTTTGTTTGTTTTCTATGACATCTGTTTAGTCATTGAACAGACAACATCATATTTTTCATCGTGTTAAAAATTTTGAATTTTGTACCAGAAAGTGATGATTTGCGGAAAACATAAAATTTATGTTTCCATTTGAAGAAAAGTGCTGCAGAGTCGCATCGAATGCTTATCGAGGACATATGGTGATCAAAATGAAGAAGCAAAATGCAAAAGATGGTTTCAGCGGTTCAGAGACAATGATTTTGATGTGAGAAATGAAGAACGTAGACGACCACCAAACAAGTTTGAAGACGCCGAATTGCAAACGATATTGGATGTAGACGGTTTGTAGTAGAACTTTCTAAGCAATCCATGGTGGATGGTACCTAAGATTCGATCTGGCTGAATTTACGGCCGTAAATACTTGTTTTTTATACCCTCCTACGTAGGATGGGGGGTACATTAACTTTGTCATTCCGTTTGTAACACATCGAAATATTTCTTTAAGACCCCATAAGGTATGTATATTGTGGGTCGTGATGAAATTCTGACTCGATCTAAGCATGTCCGTCCGTCTGTTGAAATCACGCGAACTTGCGAACGAAACAAGCTATCGACTTGAAACTTGGCACAAGTAGTTGTTGTTGATGTAGGTCGGATGGTATTACAAATGGGCCATATCGGTTCACTTTTACGTATAGCCCCCATATATGTTAAGCGGAACCCCAAATTTGGCTTATGGAGCCTCTAAGAGAAGCATATTTCATCCGATTTGGCTGAAATTTGTTGTTGTTGTTTGTACATGGTCTCTAACAACCATGCAAACATTGGTTCACATCGGTCCATATTTATATATAGCCCCCATATAAACCGATCTTCAGATTTGGCTTTCGGAACTTCTAAGAGAAACAAATTTCATCCGATCCGGCTGAAATTCGGTACATGGCGTTAGTATATGGTCTCTAACAACCATGCCAAAAATTGGTCCACATCGGTCCATAATTATATATAGCCCCCATATAAACCGATCCCCCAGATTTGACCTCCGGAGCCTCTTGGAAGACCAAAATTCATCTAATTCAGTTGAAATTTTGTACGTGGTGTTAATATATGGCCTCAAACTCCTATGCAAAAATTGGTTAAAATCGGGCCATAATTATATATAGCCCCCATATAAACCTGATTTGACCTCCAGAGCCTCTTGGAAGACCAAAATTCATCTGATTCAGTTGAAATTTGGTACGTGGTGTTAATATATGGCCTCAAACTCCTATGCAAAACCCATCCCCAATCACAGAAAAATCACGATTGCCACTCGAGCCAAAAATAATCTACCAACATTTTATTGTCATAGAAAATTTTGTCAAAATTATATATTTCTATAGAAAATTTTGTCAACATTTTATGTCTTTAGGAAATTTTGTCAAAATATAATTTCTATACAAAATTTGGTCAAAAATTTATTTCTATAGACAATTTTGTCAAAATCGTAGAAAATGTTGTCAAAATGTTATTTCTATGAAAATTTATGAAGCATTTCATAGTTGGAGAGGAACATTTTGCAAAATCTTCCAAAAAAAAACATCAAGAATTCTACCAATCTACCAAACAGTAAAAAATCTGCCATTTTTGTAGACTCGTTTTCATAATTGTATATTGCCCTCATATAAAGCGACCTCCATATTTCAAGTCTGGCTCTATAATTACCGCAAAAAGGTTTATATCGGTTCGTAATTATTTCTTCCCTATATATACCGGTCAAGAACTGAATATATACGTATTTAATCGGCTTTTTTTTTTGTCTATTATATATCCCACATGGACTAACTTACATTGTAGAAGATGATGTTAAGAAGTTTTAATATGCCTTGCCATCGGCCTCAACCCACGTAATTTAATTGTGAATGACCGTCTTTAGTAGAAGTTTCTACGTAATCCATGGTTGAGAGTACCTAAGATTCGATCTGGCCGAACTTTCGGCTTTGTTTTTTTTGGAGTTAGTCTAAATGAAATTCATATTCTGTAAAAAATCAGCGCTTATCATAAAAAAGTATATACTTTTCCTCCAAACAAATTTCCTTACAGCGAAAATAAACGGGAAACAATATTTATTTGTCAAAACTTTTACATAACTCTTAGAATTTAAGACAAAAAAAAAAATCGTTTACCATTTACTTTTCATTGTAAAAAATCTTATTTGGAAGATAAATTAAGTTTGTGAAAAATGCAAAAAACAAAAAAATTTGGAACACCAATACAAGGAATATTATGATCACCTCAAATATGTTTAAGAGCATAATGTTACTTTTTCCCGGGGCAAATGGAAAACTTGTGTTGCAAGATTTCTAAAGCATGTCCGACATGCATGGTACTATATTAAAACTTATCTTCCTAACCACGAAATGTGTCGTATTGGGATATATTTTATTGCAAAAATAAATTTTTGTAACTAACAAATTTGTTTGATGATAAATTATTAAGCTTTTCGAGGAAATTCACAAAACTGTAAAAAAAACGAAAACTTTCCAAAGGTTTTCTTTTTTAGTGTATTTATGTTGTATGTGAACATTTTTGTATAAGTGAGTATACGTGGAAAGTGGAAAAAACATAAATAACCACATATGAATACAAATGAAATGACGTGAATTAAACACAGCAATTCGAGAAGCCTACAATTCTCACAAATATACAGTATATACAGTCAGCATTAAACCCAAAATACTTAAAGAAGAAAACATGTTTTTTTAATAAGACAAAATTTGAAACAATCGATGCGAAATAGTTTATACGCATTTGTTTCAAAATTGCGCTGTGAATACGGGCCACATGAAAATAAACCTCTAAACCTAAGTGAAGTAGGGCTCCAAAAAGGCGGTATGATACTGAGTGCCAGGAAAATCAGCACAAAAACTAAATTAAACATTACACCAAAAGTGGAACTATGATTTATAATAAATATGAACTAACCAAATGCAACTGAAGCATGAAAATTGATCTCAAAGCAAAATCAGGGTCTATTTTCACTTTTGATTTAAACGACTGTTTTTATACACTCCACCATACGATGGGGGGTATATTATTATACCCTCCACCATAGGAAGGGGGGTATATTAACTTGTCATTCCGTTTGTAACACATCGAAATATTGCTCTAAGACCCCATAAAGTATATATATTCTGGGTCGTGGTGAAATTCTGAGCCGATCTGAGCATGTCCGTCCGTCCGTCCGTCTGCTGAAATCACGCTAACTTCCGAACGAAACAAGCTATCGACTTGAAACTTGGCACAAGTAGTTGTTATAGATGTAGGTCAGATGGTATTGCAAATGGACCATATCGGTCCACTTTTATATTGTCTCGGACAATCATGGTATATGGTCTCGAACAACCATGGAAAAATTGGTCCACATCGGTCAATAATTATACATAGCCCCCATATTAACCGATCCCCCGATTTGGCTTGCCGAGCCTCTAAGAGAAGCAAATTTCATCCGATCCGGCTGAAATTTGGTACGTGGTGTTGGTATATGGTCTCTAACAACCATGCATAAATTGGTCCACATCGGTCCATAATTATATATAGCCCCCATATAAACCGATCCCCAGATTTGACCTCTGGAGCCTCGTGGAAGAGCAAAATTCAACCGATTCGGTTGAAATTTGGTATGTGGTGTTAGTACATGATATTTAACAACCATGCCAAAAGTGGTCCATATCAGTCCATAATCATATATATCGCCCATATAAACCGATCCCGAGATTTGGTTTTGGAGCCACTTGGAGGAGCAAATTTCATCCGAGTCAGTTGAAATTTGGTACGTGATGTTAGTATATGGTACCCAACAACCATGCAGGAATTGGTTCATATCAGTCCATAATTATATATAGCCCCCATAAAAACTGATCCCCAGATTTGACCTCCGGTGCCTTTTGGAGAAGCAAAATTCATCCGATCTGGTTGAAATTTGGTACACGTGGTCCATAATAATATATAGCCCCCATATAAACCGATCCCGAGATTTAGTTTTGGAACCTCTTGGAGGAGCAAATTTCATCCGAGTCAGGTGAAATTTGGTACATTCTGCTAGTATATGGCCGTTAACAATCATGCCTAACTAGGTCCATAATGGTCTATAGTTATATATAGCCCTCAGATAAATCGATCCCCAATCACAGAAAAATTGGTCCATATCAAGTTCATAATTCTATATAGCCCCCATATAAGCGACCCCCATATTTCAATTCTGGCTCTCTACGTACCGTGCAAAAGTCCATATCGATTCGTAATTATTTGTAGACTTACCTATACGTACACGGATGAAAAAGACTGTTTTTCATATGTTTGGCTATAAACATTATATGTTTGGAACACAAATTTTTGAACACAATTTTTTTGAGTGCAAGCATATAATGTTCATAAACTAGCATAACATGTTTGGGACATATATGTTAATATGTTAGAACATGTTATGTTTGGGACATAAAATGTTTGTAAATATAATATGCTTGGATGCAAACATATATTAATTTAGAAATAGCCTATAAACATATATGTGTTTAGTAGCTTGGAGCGCTATTTAACAGAGAGCGATATTGAATTAAGTTGGCGGTTGTTACTTGTTATTACAAAATTAACATTTTATTTTTCCTTGGGCAATTGATCAGCTACTTCTTTGATCCTTACAAACTGTGTGGTCCGCTGTTCGAATCCCCGTCCGGCAAAAGGTAAAATTAAAATAAAAAAAATCATAAAATTGAATAATTTCTTCTACAATGTTTGTATTACAGAAAAAGGTGCTAAGAACTAAAAAATCTCGTGGAAGTGAGAAAGATGGGGAATATACAATTGGGCAGAAACAAAATTTTGAGCATTCAGGTCGAAAACCTATGTTGTTAGCACCTATATTACCTGTTTATTTTCATAATTCATTATGATTGTAAATAAATAAATAAATAAATAAAATTTTGAGCACAATATTGTTTGGGAGAATTTTTTTAAGCATATAATATTTTTGGGTGCAAAATGCTTCCAAACATATTCTATGGTCACATAATAACATATTGTTTTTTGGAAGACGACTTTATTGAATTTGGATGCAAAAATACAAAATGTTTGGAACTTAGACTACCCAAACATATATTGTTTAGACCAATATGCTTTCAAACATATTATATATTGGTAGAGATCAAACATATAAATGTTTGGGCAATACCCAAAAATGTATATGCTTGAAGCAAAATATGTTTGGGAGTATATGTTACAGAAGCGATTTTTTGTGAGGGTGTACCTTCTTTGTCTAATATATACCACGTATGGACTAACTCACCATTTAGAAAACGATGTTAAGAAGTTCTAAGATACCACACCCCAATTAATTCGATTATGGATGACAGTCTTTCGTAGAAGCTTCTACGCAATCCATGGTGGAGTGTACATAAGATTCGGCCCGGCCGAACTTACTGCTTTATATACTTGTTAATTTTATTTCTATAGAAAATTTTGTCAACATTTAATTTTTATAGAGAATTTAGTAAACATTTTATTTTTATAGGAAATTTTGTCAAAATTTTATTTCCATAGTAAAATTGGTCAAAATTTGATTTCTATAGGAAATTTTGTCAAAATTTTATTTCTATAGAAAATTTTGTCAAACTGATTTATATCAGTATTTAATCGGCCTTTTTTGTTTAATATATACCCCGTATAGACTTAGTTACAATTTAGAAGACGGTGGTACGAAGTTTTAAGATACCTTGCTATCGGCAGGTGTTACCGCAACCCAAGTAATTCGATCGTGGACGACAGTCTTTAGTAAAAGTTTACACGCAATCCATGGTGGAGTGTACATAAGATTCGGCCTGGCCGAACTTAATGCCGTATATACTTGTTTTCATTAAAAATTAACAACAAAAAAATTAAAAATTATCATAATATGCAAAACCTTCTCAAAAGAAATTCCATGGACGTGAAAAAGTCAAACGGCACAGGTTCATGATGATTTTTTTATTTTTTTTTTATTGATATTCTATTCTCTTTTGCAAAATATATTTGTCCGAAACTTCAATTTTCACTTAAAATGTCCTAATTCCGTACTTTCTAATTCTTGTCCAAAAGGACTGCATCGGAAGTGGAAAAAAATCGATGTGGGATCTCGGTATGCACTTTAAAAGAAATGTTTGTAGAACAACTTCCAATGTTTTTTTTTTTTTTTGGGACTTGAATCCTGGCATTTTATCAAATCCTCTTTAAGTCTTATCAAGAATCCTCATACGACGACGACGGTTTCAAAGGAAAGTATTATATTTGATCTAACATATAGTGCTGGGTATTTAAGTTTCGGTCTTGGCGAACTTACTTCTTCTTTGAGATGGAGGTTATCTATATTGGTGGATTTTCCGATTCCCTTTCTTAATAATTTAGTGTTAGTAATTTATATATTATAGTGTTATTTTCAATTCATAAACTGATCGTGATCTATATACGAGTATTTGTTGCGCATGAGACATGGGCCAATCTCATGGTGGAGAGTAGGAGTGGTTATCTGCATGGTTCAGTGTTGAGATTTCCTAAATATATTTTGAATAGGTTCTTTTAATTTAGTTTTTCGGTTTATTCTTTTTACCCCAATATTTTCAATCAAGACAACTGGCGTCATCCTTATGTTAGTTAATAAACATTTTCTTTGCTTTCTATTATTCCAACATTTTCTATTTATCAAAATTTTGGCCTTTTCCATATATACATATTTCTATGATTGAATTAAAATCTCTTTTTTAGAAGGTTTTCTAAGTCTTTGTTAAATGTGTGCACATACTCAAATAGCAAAAGATTTGCATAAATGCGCTTTTACCGAAGAATAAATGACTCGCTAGGTTCATAAATTTCATTTCGTTGCCACTACACAAGCATACCACTGAAATGATGTTTGTTCATATATGGCCAAATATTCCAACTATTATTGTTTCTTACCCAGTGGCACAAATAAGGTTTAGTAGTTGGATCAACTGCTAATAGCAGAAGAGTTTTCAATTTGTTTTCTTGAACATTGAAAAAGTATAGTTTAGGCCTGATTTACTATAGTTCCGAAGGGGGTTAAATTGTAGTTTGTAATAGGCATTGAAAAGACCGATAGTCAGCACAAAATCAAAGTACATATATTGAGTATATATTCTTGATCAGGAAGGAGTTCTAACGATATAATCATATCCGTCTGTCTGACTACAGCCTTCAATAATGGCGTTATCGTCTTGAAATTTGAAAATCCTCACCGATCTCCCGACTTGACTTCCGAAGCTTCTACACACCACAATATTTATCCGATCTGCCTGAAAATATAGAGGTATTTCAGGTCCTTAAATAAGTTTACCAACTATTATGTGGATTAGTCTACGATTTGGTATAGTCCCCATATGAACCGATTTTTATTAAGATTTGCCTGAAAGTCGAAATCTAGTGCAATTTTGGGTCCATAAATAGATGCTGGGCATATCGGGTGTATCCCTGCATGGTTTGGTATAGCCCCCATCTTGGACGTCTATACCACTCAAGCTTTATCTGATTTAGGTCCATAAATAGATGTGGGGAATATGGTGTGCAGCAGACCATGTTTTGGCATAAACCTCATGTAGACCGATCTCCCGATTTAACTTCTTGGGTTTCCAGAAACCGTAAATTTTATCCAATTTTTCCGAAATTGGAAATATACACAAAAAAAAA
Source organism: Haematobia irritans (assembly GCF_050003625.1). NCBI lineage: Eukaryota > Metazoa > Arthropoda > Insecta > Diptera > Muscidae > Haematobia > Haematobia irritans. The sequence goes on along the minus strand of NC_134397.1, from coordinate 191,953,754 downwards.
ACTGTTTTATATCAAGAATGAACTGTGTGGTGCGAAAATTTAAAACCAGGGATCCGGAGCGGAGCGGAGCAAGCCCTTTTTTGCCGGAGCGGCATTTCTAAAATCCGGAGCGGAGCGGTTTTTCATTTGGAAACCGCTCCGCTCCGGAATATTAAAATATTACTTGAATGAAATGTGTAACTTTGAAATTACACTGTGTAGGTAATTTCAAATATAGCTAGTACTTAGCGTAGTGTGAGTAAACGTTTAAAATGTACGATATGTATTTTTGTACGTACGTACATTGGGGAAAACACAACGTGTTTTTTAGTAATTGTTTTCAAAAACGGCAAATGTCAAAATATATCTCTACACTGAAAAAAAAGCATTCCCGGTTCCAAAGATTTCGGCTTTACTTTAAAAATTTTGGTATTGATTCCGAGCCAAAGAAGCGGAGAATACAAATAAGGATATTTTTAAGACACAATTCTCTTTTAAATTTGGGTTTTGTGTTCTTGCTTCTAGGAAACAAACTTTAATTTTTCGCTTTTTCAGCTTTTTTTCTTCGTATGCTATGAAAGTCCTTTAAAAACGAGTTAACGACAACTTTATTTTCCAAATTAAGACTTGACTTCCAGTAGAAATTATGATATGTTTCAAGTAATAAACATTTTTAAAATGAAGTGTTGAAAAGCATGTCCTATATTTGAACGATTTTTTGCTTTGTAGTCAAGATGCAAAAAGGCAACAAATTTGAAGACAATTTCATTAAATGTTAAGAATTTTTCTGAATTATTAAAGTCAAGTTGACCTTAGCCCAAATTTTTTTTCTTTCATGTTATGATACCCATTTTTAAGTGAAATCACTTAATTATAAGGATAATACGACTTCATTGAAAAGTTTATCGACTTTTGGCCAAGGAAAAAAACTTTATATTAGAGAAATGCGTCTTCTATGCTAAGCAAAATTTGCATTCGTATTTTAAAGACATGAAATCTTTGACATAATGACAATATTTTTTCAGTGTAGTATGTGCTGTAAAAGTAACAACAGTACTTTCGATCAATTTCATCCCGTATTACTACAAATATGTTTGTAATGAAGGTCAAATAAATGCAATTAAACGATCTTATTTATATTTAATTTTTTAGTTTTCTACACTGAAAAAAATATTGTCGTGAAGTCAAAGATTTCATGTCCTTGGAATAAGAATGCAAATTTTGCTTAACATGGAAGACGCATTTCTTTAAAATAAAGTTTTTTTCCTTGTCCAAAAGTCAATAAACTTTTAAATGAAGTTGTAATGTCCTTATAATTAAGTGATTTTACTTAAAAATGTGTATCATAACATGAAAGATAAAATTTTTGAGGTAAGGTCAACATGACTTTAATAATTAAGAAAAATTCTTTAAAATTACTAAAATTGTCTTTAAATTTGTTTCCTTTTTGCATCTTGCCTACAAAGCAAAAAATCGTTAAAAAATAAGACATGTTTTTCAACACTTTATTTTAAAGACGCTTTTTACTTGAAACATAGCATAATTTCTACTGGAAGTCGAGTCTTGATATGGAAAATAAAATTGTCGTTAACTCGTTTTTAAAGGATTTTGATAACAACTGACGAAAAAATCTAAAAAAAATGAAAAATTAACATTTGCTTCCTAGAAGCAAGTACATAACCCCCAAATTTAAAAGAGAATTGCGTCTTTAAAGTATCCTTACTTGTATTCTCCGCTTCTTTGGCTCGGAATTAATACCCAAACTGTTAAAGTAAAGACAAAATCTTTGGAACCGGGCATGCTTTTTTCAGTGTAAGGACATTCATATTTGCTTTACCATTGCACTATATCCTAGCATTCTCTTATTTCTGATATTAGTTCTCGAAAATTTAATTAAAATTATGCATAGTTTCAATTTTGGTTGAAAAATGTGCACATATACATTTATTTTAATTTTTTCTCACATGGAATACTAATGACTTGATTTGTATTATTGCATGTTATCTACTTTTCTTGAGAACGAACATTTCTTAAAAACGCTGTTCGAAAATGTATTTTTACAATAAAGGGGAAAAAAGCGAAATTAGGTAACACTAGATCTGAGTAAGAATATTCGTAGGTATACCACGGACTGATTTCGATGGAGGTTGTTGCAAACATAAACACACACACATTACAAATATAACAAAACCTCTTCTCTACGTCTGTTGCAAAAAAAAAAAAACAAGGCCAGGCCGAATCTTATGTACCCTCCACCATGGATTGCGTAGAAACTTCTACGAAAGACTGTCATCCACAATCGAAGTACTTGGGTTGTGGTATCTTAAAACTGGTTGTTTATGACCATATACTAGCACAATGTACCAAATTTCAACTCACTCGGATGAAATTTGCTCCTCCAAGAGGTTCCAAAACCAAATCTCTTCCAAGGGGCTCTGGAGGTCAAATCTGGGGATCGGTTTATATGGGGCCTATATATGATTATGGACCGATTTCGACCAATTTTTGCATGGGAGTTTGAGGCCATATTGTTACGAATGTAACTTTGGTGGTTTTAAGTCAAGTTTCCACACTTAAGAAATGGCCAACTTAACCTTTCGAATAAAGAATTATAATAAAACGCAAACGTTGTCCTCGATAAAATTCACGCTTTAACTTTTCATTCGATTACAAAGTCTGTGTTGTAGTTTACAAAGTTAGGTTTTATTATCTAAATGGAAAATATAAAATAAAGTAAATCGATGTGATTATGTAATAAAAAAGTACAAAGGTTAATCTTACTTAATTCTTTCTCTCTTGGCGGTTTCTCCTGGAATGACTTGATTAAGCCTTCGTGAGAAGAAGCGAATCGATTTTTATCGATAAGATACAATGAAAATGATTACTGAACGTATCGTATTTATACATAAAAACATATTTCATACGTTTTCACATTACATAGTTTTAAAACGACTTCAATCAAATTGAATGAATAAAATGAAATATACGGGACGACGCAACATGCCTGCCGATGTTTTTACCACTGCCGAACGAACTTGACCATCGGCCGCTGTACAAACTTCCGCCACTACACCACGTTTCCATTCACCACGCGCCACATTTCCATCACAAACAACAACAACATCTCCAATTTTTATTGGTGGTACCGGCTGAAACCATTTTGTCCGCCTAACTAAGTCTGGAAGATACTCCTGTACCCAACGTTTCCAAAATGTTTGCTTCATCTGCTGCAATATGTGCCACTGCTTCTTCAAACAAACGTTTTCATTTACAGCAGGTGTTTGGACAATATTAGAACAGCCCAGCAAAAAATGGTTTGGCGTGAGGGGTTCGCTGTCTTCAGTTTCAATAGGTAGATGGGTTAAAGGTCGAGAGTTTACTAAATTTTCTGCCTCGATAAGTGGACTACTTAACGTTTCTACTTGAGGCGATTTCTCTTTCAGCGTGAATGACAACACATTTTTGACAGCTCGCACCATCCTCTCCCATGCCCCACCAGCTGAGGGGTCGGCCGGGCTGTTAAAAACCCATTCAATTCCTCGCTTTGTAAGCTCGTCACCAACTTTACAGAAATCAAACGCGAAATCTTCTTTGCTGGCCCCAATGAAATTGGTACCTCGGTCGCTTCTAATACGCACGGGAATTCCCCGTCTATTTATAAAGTTTCGTATACAAAGAATGACAGCATTTGTTGATAAATCCTTTGCAAGTTCGAGGTGGATTGCTCTTGTACTTAAACAAGTGAAAAGGGCGACCCATCTCTTTTCACTACGTCTTCCCAACGAAACTGTATATGGGCCAATAAAATCGACGCCAGTATATGAAAACGCTCTTACAAACGGAATGACACGATCTTCCGGTAATTGACCCATTAAAGGAGGCTTTGGAACGGCGTTACGATTTTTGCAAATTTGACAATTTTTCTTGGCTCTTCTAACAAGTTGTCTCAGGCAAGGTATCCAAAACTTCGTTCTAATGGCTGCACAGATGGACTCTTGGTTCTGATGCAAAAAATCTTCGTGGTACTGTTTTACAATTAATTTAGTGATTAAATGGTCCTTTGGCAAAATTATTGGCTGTTTAGTGGATGGTCCAACACATGTAGCGTTTTCAATACGTCCTGAAATTCTTATTAAATTGTCCTCGCCCAAAAATGGAGATAATTTATAGATCTGACTCTTCTTTGAAACATTAAATCCACCAGCCAAAGCTTCATATTCTTTTTGGAAATATTCATCTTGTGCACGCTTGCACCAAAATGTTTCAGCTATTTTTATCTCCTTGGAGGTTAAATATGGCATAAAGCTTAAAGTAGCCTTAAAATCCGCAAACATTTTTCTTTTAAAGATATCAACTGCTCGGTTAAACCATGCTGTTACACGCAGAAGTTTATAATATTTTGTGTCTTCACTATAGTAAAAAAGAGGATCACTCACCGTTGTAGCTATTATAAATTTTGTTCTTATCTCTGGATCATTATCAACCTTCTTTACGTCGTCCTGGAGAGTCGGCCAATTTTCTGGTTTTGTTTTCAAAAAATCTGGTCCTTTCAGCCAGCGGGATGCCTTTCCGGAAAATGAGTGGGGCCTCGTTGCATCATCCGCCGGATTTTGTGACCCGGGAATCCACCTCCACTCTTCCACTATTGAATGTTCCAATATCTCCGCAATTCGATGGGAGACAAATTGTTTATAAATTCTACAGTCAGATTGAATCCACCTAATTACTGTTTTAGAATCGGACCAGAATATGATATTTTTCGGCTTTATGTCATGACTGGAAATTATAGCTTCCTTCAATCGCACTCCCAAAACAGCTGATTGGAGTTCAAGCCTGGGTATAGACAGAGGTTTAAGTGGAGCACATTTCACTTTGCCAGAAACAAACTGAATTTCTATTTTACTACTATATGTGATTCGCCAGTAGCAAACGGCGGCAAATGCCACTTCGCTGGCATCTACGAATACATGTAGATCACAAGATGTGGCCGGATCCATGAAGTTTGCGTCGTAACACCTTGGAATCTCCACATATTTTACATTTTGTAGCTCTGTGAACCACTCGTACCATTTGCGATAAGTTTCAATTGGGATTGGCGCATTCCAATCAATATTAAATTTCCACAACTCTTGAATCATGAGTTTTGATCGAATCACAATATTGGCTATGAAACCAAATGGATCAAAAATCGACATTGTCACGCTTAGCACTTCGCTTTTAGTTGGAATTCTTTTACCTTCTTGTACCGCTAAGGGAAGTCGAGACAATTTTAAATTGAAATAAAATGAGTCCGTTTTTGTTGACCAAAATAGTCCCAAGATCTTTTCGCATGTAGTTTCTGTACCACAAAAATTTTTAAATTCGGTGTTACAATTATCGTCTTCAGATAAAAGTGATCGCAAAATTTCGAATGAATTTGATACGAAACCTCGAAGCTCAAAATTTGCCTCTCTATGTATTCGTATTACATCTTTTGTTACAGATAACGCCTCGCCTATTGTGTCAAAACTTGCAACGAAATCATCGACATAATGACAGTCAACTATGGCCCTGTATGCTTTAGGGTATGAATCACAATAGTACTCCGCATTCAAATTTTTGATATACTGTGCACTGCACGGTGAACTGGCAGATCCAAAAATCATTGCACTCATTGCATATATATCGGGAACTTTTGTACTATCGCCACGTCGCCATAAGAACCTCTGTGCTGTTTGGTCTGGATGTCGAATATTAATCCTGTGAAACATTTCGCGTATATCTCCACATACACCAATTTTGCCTTGACGAAATTTGAAGAAAATAGAAAGCAGCGGTTTTGGTTGGTATTTACTAGGACCTTTCATAAGCCTTGAGTTGAAAGACTCTCCATTAATATTTGCCGCAGCGTCGAAAACTAGTCTCAATTTGCCATTTTTGTTCAAATTCGTTCGTTTTTCATCTTTATTCATTTTTGCCTCGATGCCTTGAAGACGATTGAGAGCCACAGAATAAGTATCCTTGAATTCATATTCATCTTTACGCCACAAAAGTCCTGTTTCATAGTGTTGCCCAATTTTCTTTGTTGTATTTTTAAGAATTTCTTCTGCACGTTTATCATCTTCTGATATAATGGGAACAACTGGTTTCATTCCAAAACCTTCCATTGAAAAATATTCTGCCACTTGCTGCTGAAGATCGTTGTAATCGCTGACATCAATTACACATACCGTATTATCAGCTGAGTCCTCATTTGAGCCAAACAAAACGTTGCCAAGAAGAGTTTGATGCACTGAAAAGTTTTCGTCAAGGTCCAATACTTTTTGTGGTCGCACTAATCTAATATGGGGTAGCCCAATTAACATCTTAGGACTGACGTCAAAATAATCATCAACTTTGGTATTTTCTAAAACAGGGAAACGATTATTAAAATTTGCAAAATTAAGAGATTGCGATGGCAATTTTAAATTGTTAGTCGTTCGAACATTTCTCATTTGAAAATATTGCCCATTTCGATTTCCAATTTCTAAATCGATTCTCATTGACATTTCGTTTGATTTCTTGCCACCAATCCAGCCTAGTGACAAATTAGTGCACGGTCCACTCAAACCAACTTGTTTAGCAACCCTGTCTTCCAATAAAGAAATTCTCGATCCGTCGTCAATAAAGGCTATTATAACTACAGAGCCTTTAGGACCCCTTAATTGTACTGGCAGATATTTAAATAATGTTTTCTTTTTTGCACAATCGTCCAATATAGTTGTTACCGGTGATGTGACATTTTCTATTCCATCAGCTGCAGCTTGTATTTCTTTACTCTGTATATTGTTGTTTCGATTACCATTTACATTATTACTATTTTTCCCAACTTCGTGTAATAAACGATTGTGGTATTTTTGGCAATCAGCTGCTGTACACTGTTGGCGGTTGCTACATTTTTGGGAGATGTGATCTGCTTTCAAACAACTAAAGCATAATCTCTCAATAATTCTCTTTCACTATCTTCCATCTATCAGCTGTAAGCATACTTTTAAACTTGTTACAATAATATATTATGTGATTTTGTCCACAAATGACACACACATTCTTTCGACCCTCATCCGCTGTAATGGCAAAAGACTGCTTTACCTTCCCATATTTGTTTGTCACACCATCGGATTTATTGAAATCTGTTTCAGTGGCTAGTGAAACGTAGGTGACGACGTCCTGAAGCCAAGCACTGAATTGACGTATAGTCGGATATTGTCCAAAATTATTTAAAGAAACTTTTGCCCATTCCTCACGTTTGGAAAGGGGTAATTTATTCACTAGTTCTTCTAGTAATGTTGGATTACACAAATGTGGCATTGCCCCTGCGTTTTCCAAAAAAACGGTAAGATTCGATACCATCGTACTATAATTTATTATTTCGGATATTTTCTTACCAGAAATTATAGGAAATGATCGTACCTTTGACAGTTGGGATCGAATCATTATCTGTGGACGGCCGAAATGGAATTCCAACGTTGACATCACCTGGTCAACACTCTCTGGGTAAATCAAAAACGCTTCCACTTTAGCTTTGGCTTCTCCTTTCAGGGCTCTTTGCAGCCGTGTTAAATTTTCTAGATTTGTATATTTATAAATACGGGTTGTTTCCTTAAATGAAACTGCAAACATGGGCCATTGTTCAGGTTGCCCACAAAACTCGGGCAAATCGTGAAGTTTTCGAATTGATCGTTCACCGGTTTGTTGTGATGATTGATTAAATATACCATCTGTGTTATTTTGTGGGGTCGCGAATGTCGACGATTGTGTTTGCATGTACGTTGGCGGCACCGTTGTGTTCGACTGTGATTGTGGTGCTTGATGTAATGCCGGTACAAAATTATTCGCCATATATTGAGACTGTGTTGATACGTTTGGCACTGCTGACCCTTGTGTTGATGTTGACGGCGCTACAATCGATTCTTTCTGTGATGGCAGTGGTGTCGCTGGAGCTGCATTCGTTGCACAAGATGACATTGGCGGTTCAAACAACATTGACGGCGGCAAATTACTTTGTTGTGTAAAAAGTGGCAAATAATTGGATTGTTGTTGCATTGGTATATATGGTGGTGGATAATATGTTTGTACAAACGGCTGTGGAAAGTAAGGAGTAAAATTTTGAGGCGAATTCATATGTTGACGAAACATATGCTGATGATCGTTACTTATCTTTTTCGACGTTGACGTCTGTGGTGTTGTGATACTATGACTAGGCATAGATGCAAAACTGTATTGCAATGTAGTGGGCGCAGTTACTGCATTTTGATTAAAGTTGGACTGTTGCGGCAGAGCAACACTTGTCGGTGTATTGGAAGAACCCATAAACATTTGCAGTGATGACTTCAATACTCGAATCTCTTCTCTTAAGCTTGCCATTGTCTCACTCGCATTAGTTTCATCCTGTCCCACTATGGTTTTTTCATGTTCACTCTCAGATGATGAGCCTGCTGCACTTCCATCCGCTGCTAGCGGCAAGTAAACTCTCTCATTACCTCCTTGTGACATCTCTTTAATTCGTTGGCTACGACGTACCATAAATTTCCGCTCCAGGAGAATTAAATAATAAAAGCAATGTTACGAATGTAACTTTGGTGGTTTTAAGTCAAGTTTCCACACTTAAGAAATGGCCAACTTAACCTTTCGAATAAAGAATTATAATAAAACGCAAACGTTGTCCTCGATAAAATTCACGCTTTAACTTTTCATTCGATTACAAAGTCTGAGTTGTAGTTTACAAAGTTAGGTTTTATTATCTAAATGGAAAATATAAAATAAAGTAAATCGATGTGATTATGTAATAAAAAAGTACAAAGGTTAATCTTACTTAATTCTTTCTCTCTTGGCGGTTTCTCCTGGAATGACTTGATTAAGCCTTCGTGAGAAGAAGCGAATCGATTTTTATCGATAAGATACAATGAAAATGATTACTGAACGTATCGTATTTATACATAAAAACATATTTCATACGTTTTCACATTACATAGTTTTAAAACGACTTCAATCAAATTGAATGAATAAAATGAAATATACGTTACAAATAAATGTACATTTAAACAAAAGTAAAAAACGAACGTTAATAAATTCAAAATTTTAAATTAACGGAAAAGTCGTATAAGTTCACAACACATATATTAACACCACGTACCAAATTTCAACTGAATCAGATGAATTTTGGTCTTCCAAGAGGCTCCGGAGGTCAAATCTGGTGATCGGTTTATATGGGGGCTATATATAATTATGGACCCATGTGGACCAATTTTTGCATGGTTGTTAAAGACCATATACTAACACCATGTACCAAATTTCAGCCGGATCGGATGAAATTTGCTTCTCTTAGAGGCCTCGCAAGCCAACTTTGGGGGTCCGTTTATATGGGGGCCATTAGCGTATCTAGACAATTTTCCTAGGGGGGCTATAGCCTCCCTAGCTAAAACTTTATAGACTGAACTTATAGGTTCAACTAATGTTTTATTTCATAAAATTGAATAAAAAATAGACATCAAAATAACTCGACAATCAATTTATAATAAAGCAACTAAAAGTACCCTACGGGAAATTGGTGCAAATTGCCACTGACGGACCTATCACAGAACTGGTACCTGTGCTCCAGTTAGTTGCAATTTTCACATTTAGTGAAATAAAATTATCAGAATAACCTTTTGTTCGACATATTTCAAAAGTTTTTTTCATGTCGGGTTCGATTAGGAGCCCAAATTGAAAGAGATTTCTAAGAGTTTGTCCGAGACTGGTTCCTGAGGACCTGTTTATGGGTTGCTCCTGCTAAATTGTCCCAGGACGTGTCCTTTGGGATGAGTCCAAGATGCGTCCTAAAATGTAAGTTTACTCCGTCAATGACAAACCCATGTTAAAGTGGACGGTCCCTTCCATACGTTTTGATCAGAACTGGGACTGGTCCATACACACCAGGGACTAGTCCTGTACCACTTCTGTGGTTGATTCATTTCCCGTACGGTTGTTCCACACTTTTCCCAGCAAAAAATTGGGAGTTGTTCTAAAGGCACAACTTTAAAAGTACTTCCAAAAATGTCTTCACAAAGAAGTTAACTATTTTAACTACACAGGAAGTTTTTTTACTTCATTTTTTTATATTTTAATGCGTATTTTCTGTTTTCTTTTTTCAAATAGTTTAAAAAAGAGTAAGAATAAATAAAATGGTACAAATTATTCAAATTTTGCCACAAAAATGCTAAATCCATTATAGAAAAATCGATAATATTTGAAAATATTCGAAGGAAAACGTTTCAAACAAGCGTTAGAATGCATTAAAAATCATAAAAAAGTATAAAAATTATTTATTTGGGAAAATATCACAAAATTTTTAATTCACATTCAAAACACCGAATTCGGATCACACCTTAAGAAGTGATGATAATTCATTGCAACGGCTGTTGAAACGGTGGACATTCGTTCTATGACAAGTTCATATCACATTCATCGCTTCTCCGCCAATTTTGTACCACTTCCAGACCCATAAAGAACATTTTCACTTCTTTTTTGGCGACGCTTTTTTGCAGCATTATTAAGATATTAATTTATCAAAGAATAGTTTTAATATCAATTACTATTTTTTATTCAACGACATCATAAGTTCACCACAGCTTTATTTCATAAATATCAGACTTCTACCACAATCCAAGTAATTCGATTGAGCATGAAAGTCTTTAGTGGAACTTTGTGCGTTGTACGAGTATATACTTGTTTAATTTTTATAAAAATGTAAAATCGTAAATAGGTTTTCAAATTCTGGGGGGCTACAATTTTTCTGGGGGGGGGGGGTCTAAGCCCCCTCCCCAGAGGCCTTCCTACGCTTATAATGGGGGCTATACGTAAAAGTGGACCGATATGGCCCATTTGCAATACCATCCGACCTACATCAATAACAACTACTTGTGCCAAGTTTCAAGTCGATAGCTTGTTTCGTTCGGAAGTTAGCGTGATTTCAACAGACGGACGGATGGACGGACGGACGGACATGCTCAGATCGACTTAGAATTTCACCACGACCCAGAATATATATACTTTATGGGGTCTTAGAGCAATATTTCGATGTGTTACAAACGGAATGACAAAGTTAATATACCCCCATCCTATGGTGGAGGGTATAAAAACTTTCGGAGAGTAGTTACTTCTACTCTGTGTATAGACTTTCAATTCCAATCAGCGTTGCCGTTTTGGCCCGATCGGACCAAAATTGGTCCAAAAGATTTCTAATTTTTAAATTTGGTCCGATGTTCGGACCAAACAGAATTTGGTCCATTTTCATAAATTTGGTTTTTATCACATATTAAATAGTAGATGGTGCACCGCAAAGAATATTGTCGGGAGGCCAAATATTTCACATGCTTAAAATACGAATACGAATTTTGCTTAGAATAGAAGACGTATTTCTCTGAAATAAAGTTTTTCCTTGTCTAAAGGTCTCTAAACTTTTCATATAAGGCTGTTTGTCCTTATAGCTAAGTGATTCGACATAAAAATGTGTATCCTAACATGAATGAAAATTTCGTTTTAATGAAGTCAAAATGGATTTAATATTTCTGAAAAAATCTTCAAAATTAATAAAATGTTTCAACACATTGTTTTAAAGTCATTATACCCTAAACCACATAGTGGTTAGGGTATAATAAGTTTGATCTGCCAAAAAATGTGCCTACCAGTAATATTGATTTTAGACCCCATAAAATATATACCGATCAACTCAGAATCACCTCCTGAGTCGATCTAGCGCTTGGTGTCCGCCCGTCTGTTCATGTATTTGTTTTTTACAGGATTCCGGTCGTAATTATTAACCGATTTTGATGAAATTTGGTACAGGGAGTTTTTTGGGCACAAGGACGAACGCTATTGAATTTGGAAGAAATCGGATCAAATTTAGATATAGCTCACATATATATGTATCGCCCGATTTCGACAAATGGGGTCACGCTGTGCCCCCATAAAATAAAAGTAAATTGACCATATAATACAATGTTTGTACCAGGGATCCGGAGCGGTCCATTTTTTTCGCTCCGCTCCGCTCCCGCTCCGGAGAAAAAAAACCGCTCCGCTCCTCGCTCCGCTCCGAGAAAAAAAAAATCGCTCCGCTCCGCTCCGCTCCTCTTCGAGAAAATTATAGTACAAACATTGTATTATTTGTTCAATTGAGTTTTATTTTATTTAGAAAAATCGGGCGGTACATATATGGGAGCTATAGCTAAATCTGAACCGATTTCGATGATTTTTTGCACGTATAGTTAGTGCCATAGAAGATTACATTTCGCCAACTTTGAGTAAGATCGGTTGATAAATAAGGGTTTTAAGACCTAATTTGACAAAATCGGGCGATACATATATATGGGACCTATATCTAAATCTGAACCGATTTCGATGAAATTTTCAGACTTAAAGGGTGATACAGAAGATTATTTTGTGCTAAATTTGACGACGATCGGTTACTAAAAAAGTGCAACGTGACCCCATTTGTCGAAATCGGGCAATACATATATATGGGAGCTATATCTAAATTTGATCCGATTTCTTCCAAATTCAATAACGTTCGTTCTTGTGCCCAAAAAAAACTCCCTGTACCAAATTTCATCAAAATCGGTTAATAATTGCGACCGAAATCCTGTGAACAACAAATACATGGACAGACGGACGGACGCCAAGCGCTAGATCGACTCAGGAGGTGATTCTGAGTCGATCGGTATATATTTTATGGGGTCTAAAATCAATATTTCTTGTAGGCACATTTTTTGGCAGATCAAACTTGTTATACCCTAACCACTATGTGGTTTAGGGTATAATGACTTTAAAACAATGTGTTGAAATATTTTATTAATTTTGAAGATTTTTTCAGAAATATTAAATCCATTTTGACTTCATTAAAGGAAGTATTCTAGGAAGCATATGTTAATTTTTCATTTTTTTAGATTTTTTTCGTCAGTTGTTATCAAAATCCTTTAAAAACGAGTTAACGAGTTATTTTTTTTCCATATTAGGACTCGACTTCCAGTAGAAATTATGCTATGTTTCAAGTAAAAAGCGTCTTTAAAATAAAGTGTTGAAAAACATGTCTTATTTTTTAACGATTTTTTGCTTTGTAGGCAAGATGCAAAAAGGAAACAAATTTAAAGACAATTTTATTAATTTTAAAGAATTTTTCTTATTATTAAAGTCACGTTGACCTTACCTCAAAAATTTTATCTTTCATGTTATGATACACATTTTTAAGTAAAATCACTTAATTATAAGGACATTACAACTTCATTCAAAAGTTTATTGCCTTTTGGACAAGAAAACAAGTATATACAGCACTAAGTTCGGCCGGGCCGAACCTTAAATACCCACCACCATGAACCAAATATTAGGGTTTCCTTTGAAATTTTAGGAGGGCTTGAGGACTTGAGGACACTTCCCGAAGATAAATTTAAAGATTTCACCTATGAGGACTATATCAGATTCTGGATTTATAAGAACCATTTTTGTTTGAGTTTTAGAGGAATCATTAACATCTCTTGTAAGTGTGCAAGAAAATTATAAAATAACGTCTTGATTTGAAATCTTAAATATGTAGAAGTAAAATCTGGAAATTTTACATTGAGTTTCAAGCAATTCAAGTGAAGTCGGTCTATATGGAGGCATTACCAAATGGACCGAGCCTAAAATACCAGAATATTTACAATTTCAGGCAAATCAGATAAAAATTACGGTTTCTAGAAACCCAAGGAGTTAAATCGGGAGATCGTTCTTATGGGGGCTATACTAAAACATGGACCGCTACTCACCGTTTTCGGCACACCTCTTTATGACCCGAAAATACATCTAGATTTCCAATTTCAGGTAAATTGAATAAAAACTGCGGTTTCTATAAGCCCAAGAAGTAAAATCGGGAGATCGGTCTATATGGGGGCTATACCAAAATATGGACCGATACTTACAATTTTTGGCACATGTATTTGTGGTCCTACAATACCTCTAGATTTCCAATTTCAGGTAAATTGAATAAAAACTGCGGTTTCTATAAGCCCAAGAAGTAAAATCGGGAGATCGGTCTATATGGGGGCTATACCAAAACATGGACCGATACTCACCATTTTTGGCACACCTCTTTACGGTCATAAAATACCTCCAGATTTCAAATTTCAGGCAAATTGGATAAAAAATACGATTTCTATAAGCCCAAGACCCCAAATCGGGAGAATTTCTCCCTGATCAAGAATATATATACTTTATATAGTCGGAAATCGATATTTCGATGTGTTACAAACGGAATGACAAACTTATTATACCCCCGTCACCATTCTATGGTGATGGGTATAAAAAATTTTTTTTTAGAGAAATGCGTCTTCCATGTTAAGCAAAATTTGCATTCTTATTCTAAGGACATGGAATCTTTGACTTCACGACAATATTTTTTTCAGTGTAGAAAACTAAAAAATTAAATATAAATAAGATCGTTTAATTGCATTTATTTGACGTTCATTACAAACATCTTTGTAGTAATACGGGATGAAATTGACATTTGCCGTTTTTGAAAACAATTACTAAAAAACACGTTGTGTTTTCCCCAATGTACGTACGTACAAAAATACATATCGTACATTTTAAACGTTTACTCACACTACGCTAAGTACTAGCTAAATTTGAAATTACCTACACAGTGTAATTTCAAAGTTACACATTTCATTCAAGTAATATTTTATTCGGAGCGGAGCGGTTTTTCATTTGGAAACCGCTCCGCTCCCGCTCCGCTCCGGATTTTAGAAATGCCGCTCCCGCTCCGCTCCCGCTCCGGCAAAAAAAGGGCTTGCTCCGCTCCGCTCCACGCTCCGCTCCGGATCCCTGCAATGGACTGAATAGTCTAAGTGAGCCTGAATCTTAATCGGGCTGCCAATTTAACCTAACCTAACCTAACCTATCCAATTTTGCTGAAATTGGAAATATGCGAAAATTGAACTAAATTATATTCCACATTTTGAGATAAAGCGTTGTTAAAACAGGGGCTGTGGAGTCGGAGTCTGAAGATTTTGGTGAAGTCATAGTCGTAAAAATTTTGCTCGACTCCACCTCCGGCTAAACTAAATTTATTAAAACACTTCACATATTTGTAACTAAACAATTTTTTAAGCAAATTAGTTTCCATCACGTTATTCATTCGATCAATGTATGATGTGACTGTAAATGAAAAGTAGCTTCCAATTACGGAGATCATTTTATGTTTCCCAGAATGTTAGACTAGCAGATGGTCTGAATCGATCCATTTTAATGTTAACCACAATAACAATTTATTTGAAATGTTTCGAACAATCGATTTTATTTTTATACCCACCACCATGGAATGGTGACGGGGGTATAATATGTTTGTCAATCCGCTTGTAACACATCGAAATATCGATTTCCGACTATATAAAGTATATATATATATATTCTAGATCAGGGAGAAATTCTAAGACGATATAAGCATGTCTGTCTGTTGTAATCACGCTACAGCCTTCAATAATGGCGTTATCGTCCTGAAATTTGGCACAGATTCGTCTTTTGCTTGCAGGCAGGTCAAGTTCGAAGATGGGCTATATCGGTCCAAGTTGTTATATAGTCCCCATATAAACCGACCTCCCGATTTGGGGTCTTGGGCTTATAAAAACTGTAGATTTTATCCAATTTGGATTTACGACCATAAAGAGGTGTGCCGAAAATGGGGTGTATCGGTCCATGTTTTGATATAGCCCCCATATAGACCGATTTCCCGATTTTATTTATTGGTCTTCTAGAATCCGCAATTTTTACCCAATTTGCCTCAAATCGGAAATCTAGAGGTATTCTAGGACCTTAAGGAGGTGTGCCGAAAATGGTGAGTATCGGTCCATGTTTTGATATAGCCCCCATATAGACCGATCTCCCGATTTTATGTCTTGGTCTTCTAGAATCCATAGTTTTTATCCAATTTGCCGGAAATTTGAAATCTAGAGGTATTCTAGGACCATAAAATGTGTGGCGAAAATGGTGAGTATCGGTCCATGTTTTGATATAGCAGCCATATATAAAGATCTCCCGATTTTACTTCTTGAGCTTCTAGAATCCGTAGTTCTAATCCAATTTACCTGAAATTTGAAATCTATAAGTACTCTAGGACCTTAAAGACGTGTACCGAAAATGGTGAGTACCGGTCCATGTTTTGATATAGCCACCATATAGACCGATCTCCCGATTTGTTTTCTTGGTCTTCTAGAATCCGTAATTTTTACCCAATTTGCCTCAAATTGGAAATCTAGAGGCCCCCATATAGACCTATCTCCCGATTTTATTTTTTGGTCTTCTAGAATCCATAGTTTTTATCCAATTTGCCGGAAATTTGAAATATAGAGGTATTCTAGGACCATAAAGATGTGTGGCGAAAATGGTGAGTACCGATCCATGTTTTGATATAGCCACCATATAGACCGATCTCCCGATTTTTTTCTTGGTCTTCTAGAATCCGTAATTTTTACCCAATTTACCTCAAATCGGAAATCTAGAGGTATTCTAGGACCTTAAGGAGGTGTGCCGAAAATGGTGAGCATCGGTCCATGTTTTGATATAGCCCCCATATAGACCGATCTCCCGATTTTATTTCTTGGCCTCTAGAATCCGTAGTTTTTATCCAATTTGCCTGAAATTTGAAATCTAGAGGTATTCTAGGACCATAAAGGCGTGTGTCGAAAATGATGAGTACCGGTCCATGTTTTGATATAGCCCCCATATAAACCGTTCTCCAGATTTTACTTCTTGGGCTTCTAGAAACCGCAGTTTTTATCCAATTTGCCTAAAATTCGAAATGTAGAGGTATTCTAGGAAAATAAAGAGATGGGCCGAAAATTGTGACTATCGGACCATGTTTCGATATAGCCCCCATATAGACCGATCTCCAGATCCACAAATTGAAAATATACTGACATTTTAGACCCATAACAAAGTGTATATGATTTCGTTTTATCGGTCCATTTGGTAAGACCTCCATATAGACCGATTTTACTTATTGAGGGTATAGAAGACGAACTGATCATGAAAATTGATTGAAACTGAATGCAAAATTTCCAGATTTTACTTCTTGTATTCATTTAAATAATTGGGATGAAAATCTACAGATTTTAGATTTCAAATCAAGGCGTTATTTCATCATTTTCTTGCACACTTACAAGATATGTTTGTGATTCCTTAAAACTCAAACAAAAAATGGTTCTTATAAATTCAGAATCTGATCTAGTCTTTAGGTAAAATCTTTACATTTATCTGTGGGAAGCGTACTGGTTGAGCTAAGCTGCTTGGGACAATATCTGTCATCAAACCCACTGAAATTTTCAAAGGATATGGTGGTGGATATTTTAGATTCGGTCCGGCCGAACTTACTACTGTATATTCTTGTTTATAACTCGCTTTTTCATATTTTTAATGGGAAATTAAAAATTTTTTTGTTTCAAATAGGTTACAAACAGATTAAGAATTAATAAAATGGTACAAACTATTATAATTTTGCCGAAAAAATGCTATATCCTTTCTTAAGAAGTAATGCAAATTCAGTGCAACGGCTGTTAAAATGGTGAACATCCGTCCTATAACAAGCCCATGTTAAATTCATCGCTTCTGCGTCAATTTGGCACCATTCCGGATCCAAAAAGAAAATTTTCTCTACTTTTTTGGCGACGCTTTTTTTGCTGGGATGACATTTACAAGTATCCTGCTACAACAAGAATTATTCAAAGGACACTAATATATTTCGTGGTTGTTGGTATTTTAAATTCGGCCCGGCCAATCTTAAGGCCATATATACTTGATTAGTTTTTCCAAAAGAAGTAAATTTTGATATTTTTATTTAAATTTTATTCAAAATTTTAATTAAAATAAAGTGTTAGAAAGAAGTGTTTGTTTTTATAAAAATAAATTATGGACTATAATATTTGACATTTTGTGAATAGAATGATACTAAAAATGAATAATAAAAAATGCTAAATGAAAATTTTGTGGTTAAATACAAAATTCTAAAGTCGCCACACTTATCGAAGGCGCTTCCAAGTGAGGTATTGTATGGCGCCATTACCAGGCCCAATTGTAGAAAAAACACCCGAGTTTTCGATTGTTCCTTTATTTCTATGCATATGTGTTCGTCTATGTATTCAAACTTCTCTCACATATATACGAGTACAAATGTGTAAGTAAATACCGTTATGCATACAAGGCACCAACATTTCATATGAAGCCTCGAATTATAGCGTTGAGCACACATCACCATAAGGCTTTTGGCATGTCCATGAAATTTTATAACCCTCAGAAGGCTCATAATAAAGCATATTTAGCATACGCATTCATACATACAGACACACACACACACACCCATACAAATATACATTTATTCACTTAACGTGGACTTGACACTACAGGAAATAAATATAAGAGAACAACTACAGAATCTTTAGAAGGTTTATATTCATTTGGTTGAAATCGGTTCAAATTTAGGTATAGCTCCCATATATATATCTTTCGCTCGATCTCTACTGATATGGTCCCAGAAGCCAGAATTTCAACCTGAATTGCATTAAGTTTTGCACAAGGAATTTCGTAAAGTGTGCCGAATTTGGTTGAAATCGACTCAGATTTAGATATAACATAGCTCACATATATATATTTCGCCCGTTATGCCCTGATTTGCTGTAAATTTTTTAGTAGAATGAACGTTCTGGATATCCATGCCAATTTTGGTTGAAATCGGTTCAGATTTAGATATAGCTCCCACATATATCCTTCGCCCGATTTACACTCATGTAACCACAGAGGTCAAAGTTTTACTCTGATTTACGGGAAGCTTTGTATAGGGAGTAGAATTAACGTTCTCGATATACACACACAAAAAAATCAATGAATTTTCTTGTCAATACAATTAAATTTGTGCTTAAATTTGAGATAACAACGTAATTTGTAATTACAATTACGATTTCAGTAATATTTTTTCGCATTAGCAACCAATTTTGTTACATCAACAACAATTTTTGTTGAACTTAAAAATGTTCTTTAAACAACAATTTATTGTAAGTTCAAAAATGATAATATTATTTTATGTGTACATGCAAATTTTGGTTGAAATCGGTTAAGATTTAGATATAGCTCTCATATATATCTTTCTGATTTCGGCAAAAATGGCCAAAATACTAAATTTTCCTTATAAAATCGCCGATCACTTATAAGAATGATGTGTGACAACAGAGATCAAATGTGTAATCCGATTTACCTGAAATTTTGCACAGGGAGTAGAATTAATATTGTATCTATGCATGCCCAATTTGGGCATGCATATTATGTGAAATTGCAGAGAATTCACAGTTATTATTCTAACTATGCATATCAAATTCGGTCAAAATCGGTTCAAATTTAGATATCGCTCCCATAAATGTACGACAGAGTTAGGGAAATATAGGTTTAATATTTTAGACCCATTTTCAATGGGATATTCCCCCAATTGACTCGATAGTTTCCACAGAGAATATATCTAATATGCTATTTAAGTGTGTCAAGTTTGATCTAATTTTGCTCAGATTAAGATCAAGCATCCATATACTTGTTCTTCCGGTGTATGGAAACATGACCCACATTTTAAACAAAATTCGGTGATGATTTTCCCATAGCGTAGTCATATTCTACACACTGTAATGTCAGACTTTTCACAGAACGGTTGAGTTTTAAATAAGTATATACGGCCGTAAGTTCGGCCAGGCCGAATCTTATGTACCTTATGTCTTCTACTAAAGACTGTCATCCACAATCGAATTTCTTGGGTTGCGGTAACACTTGCCGATGACAATGTATCTTAAAACTTCTTAATTTCAACCGGATCGGATGTATTTTGCTCCTTCAAGAGGCTCCGGATGTCAAATCTGGGGATCGGTTTATATGGGGGCTATATATAATTATAAACCGATATAGACCAATTTTTGCATGGTTATTAGAAACCATATACTAACTCCACATACCAAATTTCAACCGGATCGGATGAATTTTGCTCCTTCAAAATTTTTTCTTCAAAAATTTTAAGTTAGTCCATGCGGGGTATATATTAAACAAAAACCACAGATTAAATACGTATATAATTCAGTTTGACAAAATTTTCTATAGAAATAATTTTTTTATAAAACTTTCTATAGAAATAAATTTTTTATAAAATTTTCTATAGAAATAAAATTTTGACAATATTTTCTATAGAAATAAAATTTTGACAAAATTTTCTATAGAAATAAAATTTTGACAAATTTTTCTATAGAAATAAAATTTTCTATAGAAATAAAATTTTGACAATATTTTCTATAGAAATAAAATTTTGACAACATTTTCTATACACGCACAGAAAAACCATGTTTGGACATGGTTGCCGCATCCATTTAATGCTTAGCTAGAGCATGTAATTGCCGCGAAAACCATGTATTTTGTCTTTGTAAAAATAGTTTTCGAGCGGAGAAAAATTTATGGTGGCAATAAGCATTTGAATGGTTCTCAAATACCGCAAACATGTTCTATCATTTAAATGATAGAACTTGAGACCATTAAATGGTCGGGAAAATCATGTATCTGAACATTCAATTTTTTTTACTTTTTTACAGGCAAAAAAGTATTTTTATAGGTTAAGTATAGACATGTCTAGAACCATTACATGGCCTTAAGACCATTTACATTTTTTTCGTGACCATTTAATTTTTTAACTTGTTTGCAGCGAACAGAATTTTATAAAAACATTGAGCAGGTACACACGATTTTCATTTTGCGCGTCAGTCGTGTGTTGATTGTTTCTAGGAATGGACGGAGAATACGGAATTATTGTGTTTTGTGTTAATTTATTTATTCAGAAGTGGCACGTGGTTTTATGTGAACACAAAAAAGGAAAGTGTAATTGAAAAATATACCTGTTTTTTGTTCTGAATTTTGCTATATGGATCATTTATTTTTATTTGCAGTTACATGATGTCTGCGTTTGTACATTTGATGCGCACGATGTAAATATGGAATAATTACTTATTGTTGAAATTGAAATAAAATAGAGTGTGTAAAAATATATGATGTTTGCTTGAACGGCATTATAAATACAAATAAACAATGAATTAGTTTATAAATAAATAAAAACAAACAAATAAAGTTAATTTTGTGTTTTCTTTTCTCAAGTGGCGTCCTTTTTTCGACGATGAAAAAAGTTTTTTCATAAAGATCAAAACATTTTAGGTTGTGACCATGTTCTTTTAACTAGGAGAAAAACATTTTTAATGAATACCATAACATTTTAAATCGTGACCATTGTCTTTTCGTTCAAACAAAATTCTTTTTATCAATATAATAACATTTTAGATGAGGACAATTACATTTTTCTTAGAACCATGTTCACTGAGCCAACATGGTTGCAGGTTAAAATGTTACATGGTCGCCGCAAAAATAGCTCCTATCATATTATTTTGCTCTTCGAATATGATTGTGACAATCATGTTTCTTCTCTGCGTGTAGAAATAAAATTTTGACAAAATTTTCTATAGATATAAAATTTTGACAAAATATTCTATATTCTATATATGGGGGCTATATATAATTATGGACCGATATGGACCAATTTTTGTATGGTTGTTAGAGACCATATACTAACTCCACATACCAAATATCAACTGAATCAGATGAATTTTGGTCTTCCAAGAGGCTCCGGAGGTCAAATCTGGCAGTCGGTTTATATGGAGGCATATGGCACCGATGTGGACCAAATTTTGCATGGTTGTTAAAGACCATATACTAACACAATGTACCAAATTTCAGCCGGATCGGATGAAATTTGCTTCTCTTAGAGGCTCCGAAAGCCAAATCGGGGGATCGGTTTATATGGGGGTTATATATAATTATGCACCGATGTGGACCAATTTTTGCATGGTTGTTAAAGACCATATACTAACACAATGTACCAAATTTCAGCCGGATCACAATGCACCAAATTTAAACCGATCCCCAGATTTGGCTTGCGGAGCCTCTAAGAGAAGCAAATTTCATCCTATCCGGCTGAAATTTGGTACATGGTGTTAATATATCGTCTCTAATGACCATGCAAAAATTGGTCCACATCGGTGCCATATGCCTCCATATAAACCGACTGCCAGATTTGACCTCCGGAGCCTCTTGGAAGACCAAAATTCATCTGATTCAGTTGATATTTGGTACGTGATGTTAGTATATGGTATCCAACAACCATGCATGAATTGGTTCATATCAGCCCAAAATTATATATAGCCCCCATATAAACCGATCCCCAGATTTGACCTCCGATGTTTTGTGGAGAAGAAAAATTCATCCGATCTGGTTGAAATTTGGTACGTGGTGGTAGTATACGATATTTAACAACCATGCCAAAAATGGTCCATATCAGTCCATAATCATATATAGCCCCCATATAAACCGATCCCGAGATTTGGCTTTGGAGCCTCTTGGAGGAGTAAATGTCCTCCGAGTCAGTTGAAATTTGGTACATTGTGCTAGTATATGGCCGTTAACAACCATGCCTAACTACACGCACAGAAGGAATATGATCACCTCAAACATGTTTCAAGAGCAAAATGTTATTTTTGTATGGTGACCATGTAACATGTTTATCACTAAAATGTTATTTTCTCGTCAAATATAACCTGCTTGCCGAAAACAGATACGTGATTTCCGAGAAAATAGCATGGTTGCGAAAACCATGTTACTAGTCACCACCCAAAAATAACATTTTGCTCTTAAAACATGCTTGAGGTGATCATATTCCTTCTCTGGGTGTAGGTCCATATCGGTCTATAGTTATATATAGCCCTCAGATAAATCGATCCCCAATCACACAAAAGTTGGTCCATATCAAGTTCATAATTGTATATAGCCCCCATATAAGCTACCCCCATATTTCAATTCTGGCTCCCTACGTACCGTGCAAAAGTCCATATCGATTCGTAATTATTTGTAGACTTACATACCTTTTTGTCTAATATATACCACGTGTGGACTAACTCACAATTTAAGATACCCCAACCCAAGTAATTCGATTGTGTATAACAGTCTTTCGTAGAAGTTTCTACGCAATCCATGGTGGAGGGTACATAAGATTCGGCCTGGCCGAACTTACGACCGTTTATACTTGTTTTTTACTAACATTGTCTTTCATTAGCTGATTTAATTTTTATTTGTAGACAATTTATAGAAGTGTATAAAAATTTGTCCAAAACGCTTCAGATTTAAATACATGTTTATTCCAATTTAAAGCTTTATGCAGTTCCCAATAAATTTGAGTGATTCGAGATGGTACCGAAAATTTAGGTCGACACTGTGGTGAAGGGTATAATATAGTCGGCACCGCCCGACTTTAGACTTTACCTACTTGTTTTAAATGAAATCTGAAATACAGAAACAGTATCACTACTAACGAACTAATGCGAAATCAAAGCAGATGTTGCTTAAAAACATGACTTCCACCCTATGACAAGCCCATGTAAAATTTATTGCCTCTGAGCTAATTTTTCTCCACTTCCGAATTCACACGCTGAGAAGGAATATGATTATCTTAAGCTTGTTTCAAGAGCAAAATGTTATTTTTGAATGGTGAACATTGAACATTTTTGTCGCGAAGATGTTGTTTCCTCGGCACACATATCCATGTTTGCCCAAATCAGATTCATAGTTTTCAGGAAAATAACATGGTTGCGACAAGCATATTCCAAAACTAACATCTTAGTTTTGAAACATGTTTGGGGTGGTCATGTTCCTTCTCTCGGTGCAAAATAAACTTTTCAATGTCTTCTTGGCTACGAAACGTTTCATATTATCAATGAAAATTTTCATTATCCCAATGAATGTGGACCGATAATTATGGATCGATATGGATCAATGTTTGCATGGTTATTAGAAACCATATATGGCCGGACCAATGTCGACCAATGGAATTATAACGAAAATATGAAAAAATTTGATTGTGATTTGTATGTATTTATTCAATTTTCCGTTACTGTTGCGACAACGCCATTTCCACTCAAACAGGGATGATATTCAAAATGCAAGGCGAAGCATA
The DNA here is from genome assembly GCF_050003625.1 of Haematobia irritans. Classification (NCBI taxonomy): domain Eukaryota; kingdom Metazoa; phylum Arthropoda; class Insecta; order Diptera; family Muscidae; genus Haematobia; species Haematobia irritans. The sequence continues at coordinate 191,929,687 of NC_134397.1, read as the reverse complement.
TGAAAATAAATATTTTAAGTCGTATGAATAAATTTATTATTTATTTTAACGGATTTGGATTTTTGGTACATTGCCACTGGTATTTCACTGATTGCAGCTAACGAGAAACAAAAGTAGATCTCTTCACATGGAAATCCATTAAATTTCTATTCAAATTATGTATTTTCACTTAATCATCGTCAGCATCACCATCATCATCTTAGTTAGTAGCGTTTTTCCTTTACATTTTCCTTTTGTAAATTCGCCAAAGGCCGGTGCCATAGACTTAACCTAAACAAGGCAATGTGCTGGAGTAGTAGAGGCTGTGAGTTGGTAGCATAACAAACATCAGCATTGAGTCCTAATCGTTTTCAACACTTAACATCATAAGTCACAGCAATTGTTATAAATGACTGACAGTAGTCATCATCAGCGGCGGCGGCAGAAGAAACAGTCAGAGCAGCGTTATTTCTACAATCTAGCTGTAAAACACACCCCGGTCATAAGTTGGTTATTCATTTGGTTTCTTGTGTTATGTCATCTTTGGCAAAAGATCTTTATTAGGGATGTCAGTTAGACTGAATTCACTAAAACGGATTTTTAACGAAATATTGACAATTTTATTTAAAAAATATTTAAAATTTTATTATATTACATGTTAGCCTGATACCGAAACAGGCAATTGACGTCCAAATGCATTATATCTAATTATACAATTATTTTTCGAGCTTTATGGACAGATATAGATTAAGGAACATGGTTAATAGAGCCATTGAAAAGAAAACGCCAGATACAAATCTATACACGCCTGGACTGTACATGTTTCGGTTCGGGCGAATGAACCTTTCCACAGCCTTTAGTATAGATCTGGCTGGGAGAGATAACTCAATTTTGGGCCCTTTATGCTAACTCCTTATGGAGAAAACATTTGGGAAATTTCCTCTTACAAATTGAATCATCTTTTCTCCCACTGTACATCATCTTTTCATATAACTTTCAAGTCCCTTAATCTTATTTTTATTTCGTTTTGTTACATAGTAATGCAACAACACGAAATTTATTTTTAGAAAGCTAATTTGTTAGAATTCACCTAAGTGGTGAACAGTCGAACAATGCTTATTGTTTCTACAGTCAACTACAACATATGACAATTAACAGAAACTGGTTTCCAGGATACAACAACAATTCTAACGCGTACATTAGTCGTGTTTTTTCCTAGTTTTACGACGGGCTCATCGTTGCTTATTATATTACATGTTAGCCTGATACCGAAACAGGCAATTGACGTCCAAATGCATTATATCTAATTATACAATTATTTTTCGAGCTTTATGGACAGATATAGATTAAGGTACATGGTTAATAGAGCCATTGAAAAGAAAACGCCAGATACAAATCTATACACGCCTGGACTGTACATGTTTCGGTTCGGGCGAATGAACCTTTCCACAGCCTTTAGTATAGATCTGGCTGGGAGAGATAACTCAATTTTGGGCCCTTTATGCTAACTCCTTATGGAGAAAACATTTGGGAAATTTCCTCTTACAAATTGAATCATCTTTTCTCCCACTGTACATCATCTTTTCATATAACTATCAAGTCCCTTAATCTTATTTTTATTTCGTTTTGTTACATAGTAATGCAACAACACGAAATTTATTTTTAGAAAGCTAATTTGTTAGAATTCACCTAAGTGGTGAACAGTCGAACAATGCTTATTGTTTCTACAGTCAACTACAACATATGACAATTAACAGAAACTGGTTTCCAGGATACAACAACAATTCTAACGCGTACATTAGTCGTGTTTTTTCCTAGTTTTACGACGGGCTCATCGTTGCTTATTATATTACATGTTAGCCTGATACCGAAACAGGCAATTGACGTCCAAATGCATTATATCTAATTATACAATTATTTTTCGAGCTTTATGGACAGATATAGATTAAGGAACATGGTTAATAGAGCCATTGAAAAGAAAACGCCAGATACAAATCTATACACGCCTGGACTGTACATGTTTCGGTTCGGGCGAATGAACCTTTCCACAGCCTTTAGTATAGATCTGGCTGGGAGAAATAACTCAATTTTGGGCCCTTTATGCTAACTCCTTATGGAGAAAACATTTGGGAAATTTCCTCTTACAAATTGAATCATCTTTTCTCCCACTGTACATCATCTTTTCATATAACTTTCAAGTCCCTTAATCTTAATCTTATTTTTATTTCGTTTTGTTACATAGTAATGCAACAACACGAAATTTAGTTTTAGAAAGCTAATTTGTTAGAATTCACCTAAGTGGTGAACAGTCGAACAATGCTTATTGTTTCTACAGTCAACTACAACATATGACAATTAACAGAAACTGGTTTCCAGGATACAACAACAATTCTAACGCGTACATTAGTCGTGTTTTTTCCTAGTCCATAAAGCTCGAAAAATAATTGTATAATTAGATATAATGCATTTGGACGTCAATTGCCTGTTTCGGTATCAGGCTAACATGTAATATAATAAGCAACGATGAGCCCGTCGTAAAACTAGGAAAAAACACGACTAATGTACGCGTTAGAATTGTTGTTGTATCCTGGAAACCAGTTTCTGTTAATTGTCATATGTTGTAGTTGACTGTAGAAACAATAAGCATTGTTCGACTGTTCACCACTTAGGTGAATTCTAACAAATTAGCTTTCTAAAAATAAATTTCGTGTTGTTGCATTACTATGTAACAAAACGAAATAAAAATAAGATTAAGGGACTTGAAAGTTATATGAAAAGATGATGTACAGTGGGAGAAAAGATGATTCAATTTGTAAGAGGAAATTTCCCAAATGTTTTCTCCATAAGGAGTTAGCATAAAGGGCCCAAAATTGAGTTATCTCTCCCAGCCAGATCTATACTAAAGGCTGTGGAAAGGTTCATTCGCCCGAACCGAAACATGTACAGTCCAGGCGTGTATAGATTTGTATCTGGCGTTTTCTTTTCAATGGCTCTATTAACCATGTTCCTTAATCTATATCTGTCCATAAAGCTCGAAAAATAATTGTATAATTAGATTTAAAATTTTATTTTATTAGCTATAACGAATTCGGACCGCTTCGCTGCGCCTTCTGAAGCCCTATAACACTATCCTTCACAGAATACTCCGAGCGATGTATTTCATCACTCCGAACATATACCGGAAAATTAAACATCCTCTATGTTGCCTATAAATTCATGTACATTTAAGTTTTTATACCCTTCACCACTACTGTGGTACAGGGTATAATAAGTTTGTGCATTCGTATGTAACACCAAGAAATAGTGGTCATAGACCCATATTTTAGTATACCGATCGGCTTAGAATTAAATTCTGAGTTTTAGCGATGTCCGTCCGTCTGTCTGTATGTGTAATTTTGTGCACAAAGTACAGCTTGCAATTTAAGTCCGATCGTCCTCAAATTTGGCATAGGGCCGTTTCTTGGGACAGAGACAATCGCTATTGGTTTTGGAAAAAATTGGTTCAGATTTAGATATAGCTGCCATATATATTTATCCCCGATTTGGTCATAGTTAGCGTGTTTATCAACCGATTTTCTTGAAATACCGCACATCCAAATATTTTATGAATCTCGAAAATCTTGCAAAATATCAGCCAAATCGGTTCAGATTCAGATATAGCTCTCATATATATCTTTCGTCCGATTTAGACTCATATGACCACAGAGCCACATATGACCACAGAGGCCAAAGTTTACTACCGATCTTCGTGAAATTTTGCACAGAGGGTAGAATTGACATTCTACCAATGCTTGGTAAATTTGATAGAAAACGGTTCAAATTTAAATATAGCTCCCATATATATCTTTCGTCCGATTTGAACTTATATGGCCACAAAAGCAAGATTTTTGCCGTGATTTGCTTCAAATTTTGCACAAGGGATACGTTTAATAGTATCGTTAAGTGTGTCAAATTTTGTTAAAATCGGTTCAGATTTAGATATAGCTCACATATATATCTTTCGCCCGATTTGGATTTATATGGTCTCAAAAGCCAGAGTTCTGCCCTGACTTACTTCAAATTTTGCATAAGCGGTACTTTTAACGATACAATTGTATGTGACAAATATGGTCAAAATCGATTCAGATTTAGATATAGCTCCCATATATATCTTTCGTCCGATTTGAACTTATATGGCCTCAAAATCCAGGGTTTTGCCGTGATTTGCTTCAAATTTCGCACAAGGAGTACGTTTAGTAGTATCGTAATTGTGCCAAATTTGTTTGAAATCGGTTCAGATTTAGATATGGCTTCCATATATATCTTCCGTCCGATTTGCACTCATATGACCAGGGGGGCCAAAGTTATACTTCCATTTATGTGAAATTTTGCATAGATAGAAGAATTATTATTCTAACTATACATGTCAAATTTAGTCAAAATCGGTTCATATTATATAAAGCTCCCATATATACGTACACCAGAGTTGGGGAAATATGGTAGACTGTTACACATTTTGGACCCATTTTCAATGGAAGTTTCCTCCAATTTTTTTTTTAATTCTACAGATTTTGTAGAAGTAAAAAAATTGTCTCCTTTATATAGCTTCCAGCAAATGTGAAGGAGTTGAGATGGTTACACAAATTTTGGTCTACATAGTGGTGAAGGGTATAATATAGTCGGCCCCGGCCGACTTTAGACTATACTTACTTGTTTTTACTTTAAAAAGTCTGTTAAAAATCTTGTGCAAATGTCATAAAATTATGTACCGATTTTCCATTTAAGGACAACCCTTTACCATCCTCCCAAATTCAAAAAAAAAAAAAAAAAATCGGAAACTTTTTAATTTTCGCATTGGGCAAAGGGAAACTTCACCCCTCCACGACCAGATAACGAAAAACTGCGTATTAATTTAATCACCTTCTTCCACGTTCCTTGCATTTTTAAAGTAAATATGAAGGAATTTACAAGTAAATTGGGGAACTTTTATTTAAGTTTAAAAATGTGGGGCAATGAGGAGTCCCCTTTCCACGTCCAAACTTCCAAAAATCAAATTCATGGTGTCCTTAGGAAATTTCATGTAATTCGTTGGTAAAGGGGAGGTTCCCATAACCGATCAAAGAACGAAAAACAAAGTATCGGATCTTTGTGTAAACGCCACCATAAACCTTCCCTGAGGATTAGAGAAATTTTCTTCGAGTTTCAAAATGTGAGTCCAGGAGGAGGGCCCCCTCCCCATCGAAATATCGAAAAATAAAATTAGGTACCCCATATTGATTTCATAATTTTCAACCCTACACCCTCAAAAAAAATCGCTTCTGTAACTATATCCCAAACACATTTTGCTTCATGCATATATATTTTCAGGATTGGTCGAAACAAAATATTGTTTTTATACCCTCCACCACAGGATGGGGTATATTAACTTTGTCATTCCGTTTGTAACACATCATAATATTGCTCTAAGACCCCATAAAGTATATATATTCTGGGTCGTGGTGAAATTCTGAGTCGATCTAAGCATGTCCGTCCGTCCGTCTTTTGAAATCACGCTAACTTCCGAACCAAACAAGCTTTAGACTTGAAACTTGGCAAAGTAGTTGTTATTGATGTAGGTCAGATGGTATTGCAAATGGGCCATATCGACCCACCTTTACGTATAGCCCCCATATAAACGCACCATCAGATTTGGCTTGCGGAGCCTCTAAGAGAAGCATATTTCATCCCATCCGGCTGAAATTTGGTACATGGTGTTGGTATATGGTCTCTAACAACCACGCAAAAATTGGTTCATATAGGTCCATAATTATATATAGCCCCCATATAAACCTATCACGAGATTTGACCTCCGGAGCCTCTTGGAAGACCAAAATTCATCTGATTCAGTTGAAATTTGGTACGTGGTGTTAATATATGGCCTCAAACTCCCATGCAAAACTTGGTCGATATCGGTCCATAATTATATATAGCCCCCATATAAACCGATCTCCAGATTTGACTTGCGGAGCCCCAAAAAGAAGCAAATTTCTTCCGATCCGGCTGAAATTTGGTACATGGTCTCTAACAACCATGCAAAAATTGGTCCACATCGGTTCATAATTATCCCCAGATTTGGATTGCAGAGGCTCAAAGAGAAACAAATTTCATCCGATCCGGCTGAAATTTGGAACATGGTGGTAGTATATGGTCTCTAACAACCGTGCCGGAATTGGTCCATATCGGTCCATAATTATATATAGCCCCCATATAAACCGTTCTCCATATTGGACCTCCGGAGCCTCTTGGAGGAGCAAAATTCATCCGATCTGGTTCAAATGTGGAACGTGGTGTTAGTATATGGTCTCTAATATCCATGCAAAAATTGGTCCACATAGGTTCATAATTATATATAGCCCCCATATAAATCGATCCCCAGATTTGGCATGCGGAGCCAAATCGGTCCATAATTATATATAGCCCCCATATAAACCGATGCCCAGATTTGACCTCCGGAGCCCCTTTGAAGAGCAAAAATTCATCCGATCTGGTTGAAAGTTGGTACGTGGTGTTAGTATATGATGTTTAACAACCATGCCAAAAGTGGTCAATATCGGTCCATAAACATATATTGGTTGTGGAGCCTCTTGGAGGAGCAAATTTCATCGGTGTCGGTGGAAATTTGGTACATTGTGCTAATATATGGCCGTTAATAACCATGCTTAACTAGGTCCATATCGGTCTATAGTTATATATAGCTCTCAGATAAATCGATCAATCACACAAAAATTGGTCCATATCAAGTTCATAATTGTATATAGCCCCCATATAAGCAACCCCCATATTTCAATTCTGGCTGTCTAAATACAGTGTAAAAGTCCATATCGATTCGTAATTATTTGTAGACTTACCTACATATACCTTTTTTGTCTAATATATACCCCGTATGGACTAACTTCCAATTTAGAAGACGATGCTAAGGAGTTTTAAGATACCTTACCAGCGGCAAGTATTACTACAACCCAAATAATTCAAGTGTGGATGACGGTATTTCGTAGAAGTTTCTACTCAATCCATGGTGGAGGGTACTAAGATTCGGCCTGGCCGAACTTACGGCCGTATGTACTTGTTAATTTTCGCATTGGGCAAAGGGAAACTTCGCGAGCAGATAACGAAAAATCATGTATTAATTACATGCTTTTTCGTTTCTTCCACGTTCCTTGCATTTTTAAAGTAAATAGGAAGGAAATTGGTGAACTTTTATTTAAGTTTGAAAATGTGGGGTAAGGAGACCCCTTTCAACGTCCAAACATATAAAAATCAAATTCATGGTGTCCTTAGAAAATTTCATTTAATTTGTAGGTTCTCCAAACCCGACCAAAGAACGAAAAACAAAGTAGCGGATCTTTGTGTAGACGCCACCATAAACCTTCCCTGAGAATTAGAGAAATTTTCTTCGAGTTTCAAAATGTGGGTCCAGGAGGAGCTCCCTCTCCCCATTTAAATATCGACAAATAGAATTAGGTACCCCATATTAATTTCATAATTCCCCCCTACCCCCTTGTTTTCTTTAAATGTCAAATAAATCGGAAAAGTTTAATTTTTTAAGAAAAAGTCGGGCAAGGTCCACTTCTCCTAATCAAAAAATCAGCTACCTCGAATAAATCGGGTACGTTCACTTATTTTCACTGTATGTACTAAATGTTATGAAATAACCGTGCAAAGCTCCGCGGCCAAATATTAAAACACAGGTACCCCATATTAACTGCGCAACCTCCCCCAGCTCCTCTGTAAATTCGTAATTTCGATTATATCGGAGAAAAAGTCGGACGAAGGGAACGTTCCTCACCACAACCAGATATCGATAAATAAAGTAGTGAATCTTTGTCTAGACGCCAACTTCAACTTTCCGTGAAAGTTTCAAGTGAATCGTAGAATTCAGGTCCAATTTTCAAAAGGTCGGGCAAGGAGGAGGTCCCCCTTCTCCAACAAATATCCAATAATCAGATATCCTCTGTAAATTTGAACTACTTTAGAAATTTGATTTTTTACTATACTTTATGAAAAAGTCAGGCAACCGGAGATCGGGGAGGGGGACCTCCTCCCCGATCAAATGCATAAAATCTGGAATCCCATAGTAATTTCATAACCTCCTCAACGTTCTTGGCACATTTCAAATAATTCGGAGATGTTTAATTATTTTCACTATATATGGGAAAAGTCGGGCGAAGGGGAGGTCCCTATCCCCTCCTCTGCAAATTTCAAGTAATTAGGAGAAGTTTTAGGCGACCGTAGGTGTTCACTTCTTAGAGGCTTCACTGTGGGTTATGATAAAATTCTGAGCCGAACTTGCGATGTCCGTCTGTTGAAATCACGACATCAAAATTTGACTTCTTGAGCTTCACGGAGGAACAAATTTAACAAATTTCGTACAATCCGGTTGCATTTGATTTTCGCTGTTAATATATGGCCAGCAAACAAATTTGGAAAGGCTTTACTTTAAAAGCACTTCCAAAAATATCCTCTGAATATTTTCTTTATTTTATCTACACAGAAAGTTATTTTCATTAAATTTTTTATAACTCGCTTTTTTCGTATTTTTATACCCTCCACCATATGATGGTGGAAATATTGGTCTAAGACCCCATAAAGTATATATATTCTAGGTCGTGGTGAAATTCTGAGTCGATCTAGCTGTGTCCGTCCGTCTGTTGAAACACTTATGGAAAAATATTTTTATTTTGAGGAAGTCATATCTTTGACTCGAAATCATTTAATTTAGGAAAAGTCGTCTCTTTTCACCTATATCTCTTTTCCCAAATCCAATTTCATTTATTCACATTCCCACAATCATTAAAATAACCCGTATGCCTCATGCATTTACATCCCTTCGTTCTATTGTCTTCAACGCCCAAAGGCTCAACAACCATTTGCTATTTGTTTTCTTTGCTTCCCATTTTGCTGTCCTTGCTATCCTTCTTTCTATTGGTGGTGGCGATTAGACGGCCCTTTTTGCCCAACAAACTGAAGCAATGCCAGCGAAATCGTTTAGTTTGTAAATCGGCCTTTGTTAAATCCCATTGGCTTGATTTACCACAATAAGATGCCACAAATCTATTGTATTACTTAGACTGACTGCGTCACAGAAAAGCCTTAGCATTTTGGGGCATGAGCTATGATGGTGAATAATAAAAAACTGGAGAAAATACGACAAGAAAACCTTGAAGAATGAACTTTGTGGCCTGTACGCTGCTGAACATCATTAGCTGTGATTTATGGTTGAAATTCATTTTTAATTTCTTTAAAGGCAAAATATATTTAAAAGGATTTAAGCCAATTATTTTCAACTGTGGTCTGGTGGAGGACCAGAAACAATATGGGAATAGCCTTGACTGACAGGAACGTTTGGGCAAGAAAAAAAACCCATCATTTCTATGTAAAGTTGAAGAAATCAATTCTTTAATGGCAAGGCATTAAGCCAAACTAATTACATTAAGACAATGATTTAACAAAAACAAACAACTGGTTATTTTTCTGGGGGAAAAAGGGATTGCCTAATTATTTTAAATTTGTTGGAATTATCTCCAAGGAGAATTGACACTATCGTTTCTTTTAATTTTCTAAATATATTACAGTTTGACGATAAGAATCCAAGTAATAATTCAAGTCACTATTCCTTCTCCTTTCAAGATAATCCTTGGGAACATCATCATGTTTCGTAAAGACATTGCTAAGGTATCCTAAAAAGTATCATCATAATACTCGTATATGGAGAGATAATTGACTGAAACAAGTATATACGGCCGTAAGTTCGGCCATGCCGAATCTTATGTACCCTCCACCATGGATTGCGTAGAAACTTCTACGAAAGACTGTCATAAACAATTTTCAACTCACATGGTTGTTAAATATCATATGTTACCACCACGTACCAAATTTTAACTAGATCGGAAGAATTTTGCTTCTCCAAAAGGCACCGGATGTCAAATCTGGGGATCGGTTTATATGCAGGCTATATATAATTATGGACCGATATGGACCAATTTTTGTATGGTTCTTAGAGACCATATACTAACACCATGTACCAAATTTCAGCCGGATCGGATGAAATTTGATTCTCTTAGAGGCTCCTCAAGCCAAATCGGGGGATCGGTTTATATGGGGCCTATATATAATTGTGGACCGATGTGAACCAATTTTTGCGTGGTTGTTAGAGACCATATACTAACACCATGTGCCAAATTTCAGCCGGATCGGATGAAATTTGCTTCTCTTAGAGGCTCCGCAAGCCAAATCGGGGGATCGGTTTATATGGGGGCTATATATAATTATGGACCGATATGGACCAATTTTTGCATAGTTGTTAGAGACCATACACTAACACCATGTACCAAATTTCAGCCGGATCGGATGAAAATTGTTTCTCTTAGAGGCTCTGCAAGCCAAATCGGGGGATCGGTTTATATGGGGGATATATATACTTATAAACCGATGTGAACCAATTTTTGCGTGGTTGTTAGAGACGATATACTAACACCATGTGCCAAATTTCAGCCCGATCGGATGAAATTTGCTTCTCTTAGAGGCTCCGCAAGCCAAATCGGGGGATCGGTTTATATGGGGGCTATATAATTATGGACCCATATGGACCAATTTTTGCATGTTCATTAGAGACCATATACTAACACCATGTACCAAATTTCAGCCGGATCGGATGAAAATTGTTTCTCTTAGAGGCTCTGCAAGCCAAATCGGGGGATCGGTTTATATGGGGGCTATATATAGTTATAAACCGATGTGGACCAATTTTTGCATGGTTTTTAGAGACCATATAATAACATCATGTACCGGATCAGATGAAATTTGCTTCTCTTAGAGGCCTCGCAAGCCAAATTTGGGGGTCCGTTTATATGGGGGCTATACGTAAAAGTGGACCGATATGGCCCATTTGCAATACCATCCGACCTACATCATAAACTACTACTTGTGCCAAGTTTCAAGTCGATAGCTTGTTTCGTTCGGAAGTTAGCGTGATTTCAACAGACGGACGGACATGTTCAGATCGACTCAGAATTTCACCACGACCCAGAATATATACACTTTATGGGGTCTTAGAGCAATATTTCGATGTGTTACAAACGGAATGACAAAGTTAATATACCCCCCATCCTATGGTGGAGGGTATACAAAATTGAAAAATTTTCTATAGAAATAAATTTTCTATAAAAATAAAATTTTAACAAAATTTTCTATAGAAATAAAATTTTAACAAAATTTTCTATAGAAATAAAATTAAAAAAAAAATTCTATAGAAATAAAATTTTAACAAAATTTTCTATAAAAATGAAATTTTGATAAAACTTCCTATAGAAATAAAATTTTGACAAAATTTTCTATAAAAATAAAATTTTGACAAAATTTTCTATAGAAATAAAACTTTGACACAATTTTCTACAGAAATAACATTTTGACAAAATTTTCTATAAAAATAAAATTTTGATAAAACTTCCTATAGAAATAAAATTTTGATAAGACTTCCTATAAATAAAATAGAAATAAAATTTGCTATAGAAATACAATGTTGAAAAATTTTCTATATAACAAAAATGACAAAATTTTCTATATAAAAAACTTTACAAAATTTTCTATATTAAAAAAAATTACGAAGCTTTCTATAGAAATAAAATTTTGACAAAATTTTCTATTCAAATAAAATTTTACCAAAATTTTCTATACAAAATAAAATTTTGACAAAATGTTCTATAGAAATAATATTTTTAAAAAATGTTCTATAGAAATAAAATTTTGACAAAATGTTCTATAGAAATAAAATTTTGACAAAATTTTCTATACAAATAAAATTTTACCAAAATTTTCTATACAAATAAAATTTTGACAAATTTTCTATAGAAATAAAATTTTGACAAAAATTTTATAAAAATTTTGTTTCTGTAGAAAATATTGTCAAAATTTTATTTCTATAGAACATTTTGTCAAAATTTTATTTTATAGGAAATTTTATCAAAATTTTATTTCTATAGAAAATTTTGTTAAAATTGTATTTCTATAGAATTTTTTTTTAAATTTTATTTCTATAGAAAATTTTTTCAAAATTATATTTCTATAGAAACTTTTGTCAAAATTTTATTTCTATAGAAAATTGTGTCAAAATTTTTTTATATAGAAAATTTTGTCAACATTGTATTTCTATAGGAAATTTTATTAATTTTTTTTCTATAGAAAATTTTGTAACAATTTTATTTTTATAGAAAATTTTGTCAAAATTTTATTTCTATAGAAAATTTTTTCAAAATTTTATTTCTATAGAACATTTTGTCAAAATTTTATTTCTATAGAAAATTTTGTTAAAATATTTTTGCATAGAAAATTTTGTCAAAATTTTATTTTATAGAAAATTTTATCAACATTTTATTTTTATAGAAAATTTTGTCAAAATTTATTTCAATAGCAAATCTTGTCAAAATTTTATTACTATAGAAAATTTTGTAAAAATTTTATTTCTATAGAAAATTCTGTCAACATTTTATTTCTATAGAAAATTTTGTCAAAATTTTATTCCTATAGAAAAACTTTGTAAATTTTTTTTATATAGAAAATTTTGTAAAATTTTTTTATATAGAAAATTTTGTCAATTTTTTTGATATAGAAAATGTTGTCAACATTGCATTTATATAGCAAATATTATCAAAATTTTTATTTCTATTTTAAGTTTTATCAAAATTTTATTTCTATAGGAAGTTTTATCAAAATTTTATTTTTATAGAAAATTTTGTCAAAATTGTATTTCCATAGAAAATGTTGTCAACATTTTATTTCTTTACGAAGTTTTATCAAAATTTTATTTCTATAGGAAGTTTTATCAAAATTTTATTTTATAGGAAATTTATTTCTATTTGTTTAGTTCGGCTTGAGGTCATATGAATAAAAACAGATGTTGTTGTTTTTGTTGAGTTGTATTTTTATTTAAAATTATCCAATATTTCGAAACATCTCCGATGTTCGTCTTCAGGGAATACAATTTACAACTGTAAATTTACAGTTGTAAATTTACTCATTTGCGAATAAGTTAATTGTTCTTTACTTTTAAAAAAATTTCCCAGAAGACGAACATCGGAGATGTTTCGAAATATTGGATAATTTAAATGATAAATGAAAATACAACTCAACAAAAACAACAACATCTGTTTTTATTCATATGACCTCAAGCCGAACTAAACAAATATAAATAACAGTTTAAAGATCAATTTTGGTAAAATTTTATTTGTATAGAAAATTTTGTCAAAATTTTATTTCTATAGAACATTTTTTTTAATATGTTATTTCTATAGAACATTTTGTCAAAATTTTATTTGTATAGAAAAGTTTGGTAAAATTTTATTTGTATAGCAAATTTTGGTAAAATTTTATTTATATAGAAAATGTTGTCAAAATTTTATTTCATTGTTTCAAAATGTTATTTCTATAGAACATTTTGTTAAAATTTTATTTCTATAGAAAATTTGTCAAAATTTTATTTGTATAGAAAATTTTGGTAAAATTTTATTTGTATAGAAAATCTATATAAGGGAATTTTTTTTTAGAAGTAAAGAACAATTAACTTATTCGCAAACGAGTAAATTTACAACTGTAAATTTACAGTTGTAAATTGTATTCCCTGAAGACGAACATCGGAGATGTTTCGAAATATTGGATAATTTTAAATAAAAATACAACTCAAGAAAAACAACAACATCTGTTTTTATTCATATGACCTCAAGCCGAACTAAACAAATAGAAATAAATTTCCTATAAAATAAAATTTTGATAAAACTTCGTAAAGAAATAAAATGTTGACAACATTTTCTATGGAAATACAATTTTGACAAAATTTTCTATAAAAATAAAATTTTGATAAAACTTCCTATAGAAATATAATTTTGATAAAACTTAAAATAGAAATAAAATTTTGATAATATTTGCTATATAAATGCAATGTTGACAACATTTTCTATATCAAAAAAATTGACAAAATTTTCTATATAAAAAAATTTTACAAAATTTTCTATATAAAAAAAAATTTGCAAAGTTTTCTATAGGAATAAAATTTTGACAAAATTTTCTATAGAAATAAAATGTTGACAAAATTTTCTATAGAAATAAAATTTTTACAAAATTTTCTATAGTAATCAAATTTTGACAAAATATGCTATAGAAATAAATTTTGACAAAATTTTCTATACAAAAATATTTTAACAAAATTTTCTATGCAAAAATATTTTAACAAAATTTTCTATAGAAATAAAATTTTGACAAAATGTTCTATAGAAATAAAATTTTGAAAAAATTTTCTATAGAAATAAAATTTTGACAAAATTTTCTATAAAAATAAAATTGTTACAAAATTTTCTATAGAAAAAAAAATTAATAAAATTTCCTATAAAATAAAATTTTGATAAAATTTCCTATAGAAATACAATGTTGACAAAATTTTCTATATAAAAAAATTTTGACAAAATTTTCTATAGAAATAAAATTTTGACAAAAGTTTGTACAGAAATATAATTTTGAAAAAATTTTCTATAGAAATAAAATTTTTAAAAAAATTTCTATAGAAATACAATTTTAACAAAATTGTCTATAGAAATAAAATTTTGATAAAATTTCCTATAAAATAAAATTTTGACAAAATGTTCTATAAAAATAAAATTTTGACAATATTTTCTACAGAAACAAAATTTTTATAAAATTTCACATAGAAATAAAAATTTGACAAAATTTTTTATATGAATAAAATTTTGACAAAATTTTCAATAGAAATAAAGTTTTGACAAAATTGTCTATAAAAATAAAATTTTGACAATATTTTTATAGAAAAACATTTTGACAACATTTTCTATAGAAATAAAATTTTGACAAAATTTTCAATAAAAATAAAATTTTGATAAAAGTTCCTATAGAAATAAAGTTTTGACAAAATTGTCTATAAAAATAAAATTTTGACAATATTTTCTATAGAAAAACATTTTGACAACATTTTCTATAGAAATAAAATTTTGACAACATTTTCTATAGAAATAAAATTTTGACAAAATTTTCTATAAAAATAAAATTTTGATAAAACTTCCTATAGAAATAAAATTTTGACAAAATGTTCTATAGAAATAAAATTTTGACAAAATTTTCTATAGAAATAAAATTTTGGTAAAAATTTCTGAAAATTTTGGTAGATTTGGTTCGAATTGCAACCGTGGATGTAAAACCATTTTCCTTTGTTGCCTTTGGAGATGCGATTCGTAAGTTTCTCTCAAATGGAACATGGAATGTGACATATTGAGAGCCAAGAAATATGTTGTTTCTTTTAAATGCCACATATTAAAAATTAAAGTTATGGAATTTGGTAATGACTTGAATAGTTCAAGTATTGTGTGATGCGTATATGCCGTCTGTTGTCAATAACGCATTTCTAATTTGCGAAACCAATAGAAACCTAAGCTTCAAAGAATAAGATAGTATTTCCTGCGTCATTACTGTTCTGAATAAGCATTAAATAATTACCATAACAAAACGAAAAATATTTATTTTTAGGTTTCAACTGAAGAAAAATGAATAGTTCGAATAAATGGATTTCTTACAGATTTTGAGTATCATTACTACTATGATAAATCAAAAAGAAAAAAAAATAGTCTTCGTTTTTTCCAATACTCTGATTAACTGCCATGAATACTTTTGTCTATTTGCAAAATGAAAATAAATTAAAACATTTATGTACATATTTTTATGGAACATTTATTTCAATATATTGTATTTATATAATATAACAAATACAAATGAAGAGATGAAGTAACAAAAAGGAACTCATCAGAAAAAAATATATGAGAAATAATGAAACACAAGTTTCGTTTTGTTGGGCAAATAAACACATATATCATTTTGTCATGGCCCAAAGGTTTCCCTATTTAGAAATTGAGTTGGACATGAAATCGGATTGCCGTTTGTTTGCCTTTTTTTGGAAGAAATTCATTTTTTATATTTATTTTTTTTTTCTTTTATTTTCCATATCCAATGCCTGCCTAAATCCATTGTATTCCACTAAGTCTACTGATGCCTTTGTCCTTGTGTCTTGGATGAGCATAACCAAAAAAAAAAAAAAAAAACGAAACAATGTTATAATCTCACTCCAATATGGGTGGCGTTACTTTCGTTATTATTTATGATGCAGTGAAATTTCTATTTCACCGCCTCCACAATTTTGTAGACTTGAGGGAATTGAAAGACCAGGCCAATGCCGACAGACGGACAGACAGACAAACATATATACAACCTTATTCACATTTTATATATGACAGAGAAAGAAACATCATAATTGAAAGAGATCTTTATATACATCAATGATTTTTCATATGGCAGCTCACACAATTAAAGTTAAAAAAGCTGTTAAATTGTAACAGGATTGGATAGGAAATGAAACAAGGATACCAGTACACTAGAGTTTTTCTTTTGTTCATTACTTACTAATGGCAAATGGCAAACAATGAATATGAATGGCAATGTAAATGAAATGCCCGCCCCCGCACCCAACCTTCAGTCGTCGCTACACAACCATCAGCAAATGTCAGACGTTGTAGATGCATGATGCGATTAAATGTCAATCATACGCTCCACTGGTCTGGCTTAGATCCGTTTTGGATTGACGCTAATGGTGAAAGTGATAGGAACATTTTTTTTTACTTAATGTTACTTTAAGTAAAAAATTCATACGAAAGAAATTAAAAATAAATAAAAATGTTATTATATGATTTCAACACGGATTCAAAGCTGCCGCTTGAAAAATTTTGTTCTTCTGTTAAGTTTTTTTTTTTTAATTTCCTAGAAATATCAAAATACAAGTATATACGCCCTAAAGATCCCCCATGGATTACGTACACAGTTCTACTAACGACTGTCTTCCACAATCGATTTTATTTAACGGTGCTAACAATTACCGATGAGAACGTATCTCAATCACGGTTGCCATTCGTGCCAAAAGCAATCTACCAAAAATACATCAAATTTAAAAAAATGCAGTTTTTGATCAAATTTTTGTCAAAATTTTATTATATTCTATAGAAAGTTTTTGCAAAATTTTGTTTTTATAGAAAATTTTATTTCTATAGAAAACTTGGTCAAAATTTTATTTCTATAGAAAATTTTGAAATATTGTATTTCTATAAAAAAAAATGTGAAAATCTATTAAAACTTCAACGATTCTAGCAATCTACCAAGCAGTAAAAAATCTGCCATTGTTGGTAGAAATGTGGCAATCGTGATCTCAATGCTTCTTAACAATGTCCTCTAAATTGTAATTTAGTCCATATTGGGTCTATGTTAGTGCATAAAGCAGAAAGTCGGGCGGGGCCTACTATATCATACTCTAAACCACCCCTACTGAATTAGTAAACATTGTTTGTGGGGTATCAATGGTATAGGTTTGGGGAAAACCGCATTTCCATATTTAAGAACATTAAGGGGTACATGGGAATTTTATCACAATCTGAACAGAAATGTCTGAATTAGGAGTTGATTCTGAACGTACAGAGTTAGTATGCCAATATTAGGTCCATTATTAAACAAGTAAGTAAAGTAGAAAGTCGGGCGGGGCCGACTACATCATACCCTAAACCACACTTACTGAATTAGTAATCATAACAGGTTGGCTGATAAGTCCCCGATGTGACACATAGATGGCGTCGCTAGTATTAAATTATTATTTTTATATAGTACCAATCTTCAAATGATTCGTGTCAAAATTTGACGTCTGTAAGTCAATTAGTTTGTGAGATAGAGCGTCTTTTGTGAAGCAACTTTTATTAAAAAAAAAGGAATTTCGTGTTTTGATAAAACACTGTTTTCTGAAGGGAAAAAATACGGTGGAAGCAAAAACTTGGCTTGATAGTGAGTTTCCGGACTCCGCCCCTGGGAAATCAACAATAATTGATTGATATGCAAAATTCAAGCGTGGTGAAATGAGCACGGAGGACGGTGAACGCAGTGGACGCTCGACGAAAACATCAACAAAATCCACAAAATGATTTTGAGTGACCGTAAAATGAAGTTGATCGAGATAAAGATATCAAAGGAACGTGTTGGTCATATCATTCATCAATATTTGGATATGCGGAAGCTCTGTGCAAAATGGGTGCCGCGCGAACTCACATTTGACCAAAAACAACAACGTGTTGATTATTCTGAGCGGTGTTTGCAGCTGTTAACTCGTAATACAACCGAGTTTTTCCGTCGATATGTGACAATGGATGAAACATGGCTCCATCACTACACTCCTGAGTCCAACCGACAGTCGGCTGAGTGGACAGCGACCGGTGAACCGTCTCCGAAGCGTGGAAAGACTCAAAAGTCCGCTGGCAAAGTAATGGCCCCTGTTTCTTTGGGATGCGCATGGAATAGTTTTTTCGATTATCTTGAGAAGGGAAAACCCTCAACAGTGACTATTATATTGCGATATTGGAGCGTTTGAAGGTCGAAATCGCGACAAAACGGCCTCATATGAAGAAGAAACAAGTATATACGGCCGTAAGTTCGGCCAGGCCGAAGCTTATGTACCCCCCATCATTGATTGCGTAGAAACTTCCTCTAAACACTGCCATCCAGAATCGAATTACTTAAGTTGCGGTAACGCTTGCCGATGGCAAGGTATCTTAAAACCTCCTAACACCATCTTCTAAATTGATGTAAGTCCATACGTGGTATATATTAAATCAAAAAGATCGATCCAATACGTTTGACAATATTCAGTTTGACAAAGTAGACATAAAATTTTGACAAAATTTTCTACAGAAATAAAATTTTCACAAAATTTTCTATAGAAATAAAAATTTTGACAAAATTTTCTATAGAAAGAAAATTTTGACAAAATTTTCTATAGAAAGAAAATTTTGACAAAATTTTCTACAGAAATAAAATTTTAACAAAATTTTCTATAGAAATAAACTTTTGACAAAATTTTCTATAGAAATAAAATCTTGGTAGATTATTTTTGGCTCGAGTGGCAACCATGATTATGAACCGAATAAAATTTGAACAAAATCTTCTATAGAAATAAAATTTTGACAAAATTTTCTATAGAAATAAAATTTTGACAATGATGAAAATTTTATTATGAACCGAATAAAATTTTAACAAAACTTTCTCTAGAAATAAAATTTTGACAAAATTTTCTCTAGAAATAAAATTTTGGTAGATTATTTTTGGTTCTAGTGGCAACCATGATTATGAACCGATATGGACCAATTTTTGTGTGATTGGACCAATTTTGGTATGGTTGTTAGCGACCATATACTAACACCACGTTCCTAATTTGAACCGGATCGGATGAATTTTGCTCTTCCAAGAGGCTCCGGATGTCAAATCTGGAGAACGTTTTATATGGGGGCTATATATAATTACGGACCGATATGGACCAATTCTGCCACGGTTGTTAAAGATCATATACTAACACCATGTTCCAAATTACAACCGGATTGGATGAAATTTGCTTCTCTTGGAGACTTCGCAAGCCAAATCTGGGGATCGGTTTATATGGGGGCTATATATAATTATGAACCGATGTGGACCAATTTTTGCATGGTTGTTAGAGACCATATACCAATATCATGTACCAAATTTCAGGCGGATCGGATGAAATTTGCTTCTCTTGGAGACTTCGCAAGCCAAATCTGGGGATCGGTTTATATGGGGGCTATATATAATTATGGACCGATGTGGACCAATTTTTGCATGGTTGTTAGAGACCATATACCAACATCATGTACCAAATTTCAGCCGTATCGGATGAAATTTGCTTCTTTTAGAGGCTCCACAAGCCAAATCTGGGGATCGGTTTATATGGGGGCTATATATACTTAAGGACCGATATGGACCAATTTTTGCACGGTTGTTAGAGACCATATACCAACACCATGTACCAAATTTCAGCCGGATCGGATGAAATTTGCTTCTCTTTTAGGCTCCGCAAGCCAAATCTGGGGATCGGTTTATATGGGGGCTATATACAATTATGAACCGATGTGGACCAATTTTTGCATGGTTGTTAGAGACCATATACCAACACCATATACCAAATTTCAGCCGGATCGGATGAAATATGCTTCTGTTAGAGGCTCCACAAGCCAAATCTGAGGGTCCCTTTATATGGGGGCTATACGTAAAAGTGGACCGATGTGGCCCATTTTCAATACCATCCGACCTACGTCGATAACAACTACTTGTGCCAAGTTTCAAGTCGATAGCTTGTTTCGTTCGGAAGTTAGCGTGATTTCAACAGACGGACGGACGGACGGACGGACGGACATGCTTAGATCGACTCAGAATTTCACCACGACCCAGAATATATATACTTTATGGGGTCTTAGAGCAATATTTCGATGTGTTACAAACGGAATGACAAAGTTAATATACCCCCATCCTATGATGGAGGGTATAAAAAGTGTTGTTCCACCAAGACAACGCACCGTGCCACAAGTCATTGAGACCGATGGCAAAAATTCATGAATTGGGCTTCAAATTGCTTCCCCACCCACCGTATTCTCCAGATTTGGCCCCCGGCGACTTTTTCTTGTTCTCAGACCTCAAAAGGATGTTCGCAGGGAAAAAATTTGGCTGCAATGTAGACGTGATCGCCGAAACTGAGCCCTATTTTGAGGCAAACCCGACTTTTTCTTGTTCTCAGACCTCAAAAGGATGCTCGCAGGGAAAAAATTTGGCTGCAATGAAGACGTGATCGCCGAAACTGAGCCCTATTTTGAGGCAAAACCGAAGTAGTACTACCAAAATAGTATCAAAAAATTGGAAGGTCGTTATAATCGTTGTATCGGTCTTGAAGGGAACTATGTTGAATAATAAAAACGAATTTTGACAAAAAAAATGTGTTTTTCTTTGTTAGACCGGGGACTTATCAACCAACCTGTTATATATGGGAGCTGTATCTAAATCTGAACCGATTTAGATGATATGTTGCACGTATAGTCCATATTATAGAATATTATAGTAAGCCAAATTTGAGTAAGATTGGTTGATAAATAAGAGTTTTATGGCCAAATTTCTGAAAATCGGGCGATACATATATATGGGAGCTATAGGAAAATCTGAACCGATTTTTTTTGCGCATATAGTACCCCGTCACCAAAAAAGTAATGAAAATGTTCTTTTTGGATCCGGAAGTGGTGCAAAATTGACGCAGAAGCGATGAATTTAACATGGGCTTGTCATAGGACAGAAGTCCTCCATTTCAACAGCCGTTGCAATGAATTTGCATCACTTCTTTAGGTGTGATCCAAATTCAATGTTTTGGATGTAAATTAAAAAATTCTGTGATATTTTGTGAAATAAATAATTTGTATAATTTTTTATAATTTTTAATGGATTCTAACGCTTGTCGCAAACGTTTGACTTCAAATATTTTGAAAAATTCACAATTTTTTCAGATTGGATTAACATTTTTTTCGACAAAAATTTAAAAGATTTGTACCATTTTATGAATTGTTACTCTGTTTTTAACCTATTTGAAACAAAAAAATTTTAAATTACCCATTAAAAGTATGAAAAAACCAAGTTATAAAAAATTGAATTAAAAGAACTTCCTGGGTAGTTAAAATAAAGAACATCATTGGGAGTGCATCTTCTGGAAGTGCTTTTAAAGTTGTGTATTTGGAAGAACTTCCAAATTTTTTTGCTGGGTAGGTACTATAGAAAATTAGATTTGGCAAACTTTGAGTCAGATCGGTTGATAAATAAGGGACCTATGGCCAAATTGGGGAAAATCGGGCGATACATATATATGAGAGCTATTTCTAATTCTGGATCGATTTCGATGAAATTTGGCACACTTAAAGTGTGGTCTATTGTATTACATCGAACATCGGTTAGTAAATGAACGCAATCTGGCACCATTTATCGAAATCGGGCTATACATATATATGGGAGCTATATATAAATTTGATCCGATTTTTTCCAAATTCAATAGTGTTCGTCCTCTCACCAACAAAAAAAAAACGCCTCATACCAAATTTTATCAAAATCGGTTAATAATTGCCACCGGAATACTGCGAACAACAAATACATGGACGCACGGACGGACACCAAGCGCTAGATCGACTCAGGAGGTGATGCTGAGTCGATCGGTATATATTTTATGGGGTCTAAAGTCAATATTTCTGGTAGGCACATTTTTTGGTAGATCAAATTATACCCTTACCACTATGTGATATAGGGTATAAATACCAAATTTGTTCTTGATCGTTGAAAGTATTTTCCCTTAAAAACAAAACATTTTTAAATGAATTTTTGAATTTTTAATCCTCGAAAACAAAATCGTAAATTATATTATTCATTTGATTTAAAAAATGTTTCATTTAAAATATGAAATCTTGTTATTGCATGTTATTAGAGAGCATTAACTGACATTACGTACTAACTTTTAACCGGTCATATGAACTTTGGTCCTCTCGGAGGCGCCTGAAATCAAAACTGCCGATCGATTTATATGGGTCGCTGACTTCATGTAACATATCAAATTTAAGTCGTCCAGGAGGATACAGAAATCAAATCTGCACTCAAAAAAAAGTTTACCTGGATCCAAAGATTTTGACCTTCCCTTAAGGATTTTGGTATTGATTCCGAGCCAAAGAAGCGGCTTCTTTAAAATAAAGACATCTTTGACGGACCTCCCTGGCTTTAAATCTAGGATAAATAAAATTAAAATTAGATGGAGATCTCATTCATTGAATTGTTATCCTATTCTTGCGATATATTAATAAAGGTATTTATGTAAGAACAAATTCCAATTTAAAATCCAAATTATGACAGGTACTTCAAAGTAAAAACAGTTTTCTTAATGTTAAAAAAAAAACTTTAAACCAAAAATGCAAATCCTTAAAATAAGTCTTAGCCTATATTTGAAGCGATTTTATAATAAATTTGCAAAATGCAATATGTCAGTTGAGTTAAAGACGATTTCTTTAAATTAAAAATGTTTTTCTTTATATTAAGGAAAATTTGCCTGACTTCAAAGATCTACAACTTCAGCAGAGAGACGGAAAATTTCAAGATTTGTGTCCTAAATTTAATGAAAAAATTTTGTGAAGTAAGGATTGTAAACTTTCATTTAATTAAAATGTCATTATTTTGGAGAATTTTGTCCTTAACTTTGGGTAAATTTCGATTCCTAAAATTTAAGTTGCATAATCTTCCATATTAGGTGTATATTTTTTCAGTGTGGATATCGATATGCTATACCTAAAAGTGGTCCGACATAGCCCATTTGCAATACAATACGACCCACATCAATATCATCGACCAACTACTTGCGGACATCGCTAGATCTCACTCAGAATTTCATCATGACCCGGAATACATGAGCTTCATTAGATCAGCGACCAATATGTGTTGTGTCCAATGTGTTACAAAGGGAACAAACAAAATGACAAATTAGCGCTATACTAACCATACCTATTTGGAGGGTATAACAAAATCAAGGTCTTTAGTGAAAACCATTAAGAGACCATGATTATAACCATACCCCCATAGAATGGTAACGAGATATTTATTTCTGGCTATATAAAGTATATAAAGTATATAAAGTATATATATATATATATATATATATATATATATAATATATATATATATATATATATATATATATATATATATATATATATATATATATATATATATATATATATATATATATATATATATATATATATATATATATATATATATATATATATATATATATATATATATATATATATATATATATATATATATATATATATATATATATATATATATATATATATATATATATATATATATATATATATATATATATATATATATATATATAAATTAATAGATTAATAGATTAATATTAATTTTATTTTTTTAAAAAAATGTTCGGCACGGATTTTATTCCGTGTTTCTTTATTGAATTGAAATTTGCAATTAAAAACTAAAATGTCTTAATTCTAAAAGTTAGTTTAAAATAATGTTTTATCATTTGCTGCCGTTCGCACTTTGTGATCACGCCACTTTTCTTCTCATGGGAACGGTGGTTGTTGAAGTTTCCGTTGGCTCATATTCCAATTCCATTCGTCTGCGCGTGTTGTAACCTGATATCTTGATGTTGGCTGTCTACCTTCACTTGTGGGAAGCTTCGACAGCATTTATATTGAGGTGATAATATTTATATTGTTAACTCCTCCACCTTTAAGTCCACGCGTCCTCGTGTGGCAATTTAGAGTCAAAAGAAGGGTAAACTGTAAATGCCTTTATTTTTTGTAGCATTACATACTTCAGCGTCTTCATTGTCTCTGCCGACCATGTTTGCCAAAGATTTCTCTCTATTTTGGGAGTCTTCTCTATTTTGGGGGTCAGGGCTAATTTCTTTTTCACCGGTTGGAGCTGGATTTCCAAGTTTGGCCGCAGGTAATTTCTCCGGCAATTTGCAATTAGGAATGCAATCAATACCAATAAGATTAGCAAGAGCGTAATACTAATTATTAGACTGATGTTATTTTTTGTTCTTAAATTCTGCAGTATAAGGGTTTTATTCAAGTTCATTTGGTTAACCAGTTCCAGAGATAATATTTTCTTCTGATCAGTGTTTTTTGTCGGTTGAACTAGGGCAGGTAAAGGTTTCAGACTTGAGATCTGGAATGATTTGTAGGTTCTATTGTTGATTTGCACAGTCGAATTATAGTAGTGGATGATATACGAGCCGTTGAGCCATAGTTTTGAGTCATCTGTTATTACTTCCCCGATGTATTGGTTCAGTATTATGACATTCTCATCAATTTCTTCTATCGTTGGGACGTGATCATTGTTGGTGGTAGTACAGGTTGAACTCTGGCTATTGAGCAGCTTAGGAATGCAGTTTGTGTTAGTAATGTCAATAATTTGGTTTGCTTCACAAATATTTAATGAATTATATGTTTTACAATTTTATTTAAGTCCAAAAATTTTTTTTCTACACTCAAGAATGTATTCAAAATCTATTTTTAAAATTTCTTCCCCGTTTTTTATGGGTCTTGTTAATTTTTTCTTACAATTTTCTTCATTTGTTGTAGGAATATTTATTATATAGATTACATTTAATCCTTCTGAGGCAATTTTAACTTAGAAAAGTGTAGCAATTCATCGATACTACTGAAAGGGATATTTTCCTTGTCAAAAATATCGTATAGTGTCTATTTCAATAGACGACAAAATGAAAGAGTTTACAACATTTACTTTGGCCAAATGAATTGCTAATTCGACATTGACAATTTCATCTTTTAATATTTCAAGTTTGTATTTTAATTCAATAAGTTTTTTCATTTTCTTGGTAGTCATCTGACTTTATAATTTTTACAATTTCGTTTGACATTTTGGCAAGTTCGTTTAGTTTTTCTACTGACAGTTTATTAATTATTATTTGATTTTCGTTGTTAATTAGTGTATTATCAATCTTTTTCTGAACTATTTCGAAATCGTGCCGGTCTGGGCTGCCAGCCAGCCATTTCCAGGCCGTTCCAAGGAAATCTAATGATCTTTTTGTTCTTATTCTAGGTTTTATTCTTGATATGTGAGATTTGATTTGAGATAAGGTAAAGGAAAGGTAGGGGATTAGGGGATGACGGCTGCTATTTTTAAAGATGTTGTCCTCAAATTGGTGTACCATGTTCTCATAACTTTGTAGATCGATAGTATGGATTATTTTAAATGATACCGCTTGAATTTTCGCAAGACCTGCGTGCATTGTAATTAGTTTGGAATTAGAATAGTCCAGAATCTGGACTTCTGATCTGCATAATGACAGCAGTAATATTATTCTGCAAGGTAATAAATAAAAAGGAATTAATTCCTAATGTGGCTTTTGTGGACAATTCGCCCACCTTCAGTTACTACTGTAGAATTTCTATTTTCTTTCACTATTTCTTCTTTATATCTTTCTGATAATTTTATACCTAAACGTTTATTAATCTTTACGAAGATATGCTGTCCTGGTAAAAACTCCTGTGCCTCAGTTCTACTTTTATTGTGGTAATTTGTGTCTTTTGCCTGTTTCTTTTTTAGTTTGTCGATATTTGAAAGCCGTGTACGGTCGTAGCTTCCTGGAGAAAAATCTACAGTTTGCCCGAAAAATAAGTCAACTGGCTTTTTTCCTGTCATAGAGTGGATAGAGTGGTTATACTCATTAACGGATTTTTCTAAAAGTTCTTCGAAATCCCGACATACTCCCTCTGCTTTTATGCACCTCAAAAGTTCGGCTAGTGTAGAATGGAACCTTTCAATTTGTCCATTTACTTCACTCCTGTAAGGTGGACAGATAAATACATCAATACCTAATTCATCCTTCATCATAAACATTATCGACGCAGAATTAAGTGACCTTTCATTGTCTATCACTACAGTCTTCGGTACTCCATAAAAAAATAACAGATCTCGTAGAGGTCTTCGTATATCTTCTGTAGACTTTCCTTTAATTATTCGAACTTGAGCATATTTTGAAAATTTATCAATGGATGTAAGTATTAATTTTTTGTCCGTGGAAAAAATATCTAAATGTATGACTTGTCCTGGATATGTAGGAATCGGGGTTTCATTTAATTTCGGGGTATTGGGGTGCCTTTCATACTTATTTCTTTTGCAAATTGTACACATTTTTACGATTCTTTTCACTTTACTAAATATTCCAGGAAAATAATACTTTTCCAAGATTTGTATCTTATTTTCTTCCGAGTTGCGATGTGCTCTGTTATGAGTGTCGATTATGATGTTCTCTTGGTCAGCTTCCGACGTAATGTCTTCGATAAATTTTTGAGAAAAGACGGTTTTATAACTCTGAAAATTGTCGGGATAAATTTCCTGTATTTTACCCATTATACTCTCGGGAGCTTTAATGCAGTTCCTTATTGATGGATTTAAATATCTCTTTAGAAAGTCGATGAGTTTTTCTGTGGTAAATTCTCTTTCGCTAATAATATGCCTATGATACCCCGGAAAGATAATTTTGAATTGATAAGATGGTTCGTCACTCAAAGAGATCAAGATTTGGTTTTTAAACACATTTATGGGAGCTTCTACACTCGGTATAAGATTTTCGGCAGAGCTTTCAGCACTGTGCACAGATCCAGTCAGGGTGTTTATGCCAGAGGTAGGCGGTCTTGATAAAGCGTCTGCAACTATGTTAGTACTACCTGGATTATACTTTATTTCATGATTATATTCCTCAATTATGGCCTTCCATCTTTTCATTTTCATGTTACTATTTTTGTTGCTTAGTGCATATGTTAATGGCTGGTGGTCGGTGTAGATTATCACCTTTGATTTGCCATATAGGTAGTTTCTAAGAATATCCAATGCCCAGACTAGTGCTAACATTTCTCTTTCATTAGTGGCATAACTCTCTTCTTCTGCTGAGAGTACCCTTGAGATAAATGTTATAGGCCGACCGTCTTGGCTTAGTACAGCACCAATGGCAACATTTGAAGCATCAGTTGTTAATTGGAAATCTTTTTCGAAATTGGGATATGATAATATCACCTCATCTGATATTAGCGCATTTTTTATTGCATCAATTGCTTTCCTTCCTTCATCATTCAGATGTATCTTAATCTTACTAGATACATTTTTAGAAACTCTTCCATTAACTCCCCTCAATAAATTAGTTAATGGGTTTGCCATTTCAGCAAATCCTTTTATGAACCGCCTATTGTAGTTAAAGAGTCCTAGAAGGGAACGAAGTTCTTTTAATGTATTAGGATATGGAAAATTTACGATGGTTTCAACTTTTTTAGGGTTTGTTTTCACTCCGTCGACGGATACTACAAAACCTAGAAATTCCAGTTCTTGTTTGAAAAACTCACACTTGTCCAATTGTACTTTCATATTAGCTTTCTCTATAGTGTCAAAAATTATATCAAGATGTTTAATATGGTCTTCTTCGGTTTTACTGAAAATTATAATATCGTCTATATAGACGTAACATATTTTCCCTATGAAGTTACGTAGAATATCATCTAGTGCTCGTTGGAATATTGCCATTTTTTAGACCAAATGGGAACATTGTAAATTCATATTTTCCATTACATACGGAGAATGCTGTTTTTTCTCGATCCTCTTCTTTAAGTGGTATTTGGTGGAATCCACTTTTTAAATCTATGACCGAAAACCATTTATTTCCTCCGAGATTAGACAGCACCTCTGTGATCTCAGGTATAGGATATTTGTCTGAGATTGTTATAGTATTTAACTTCCTATAATCTATTACTACTCTATATTTCTTTATACCAGACGCATCCTCTTTTTTCGGTACCACCCAGATGGGAGAATTATATGGGGATCGAGATGGCTGTATTATCTCATCTCTCAATAACTTTTTTATTTCTTCGTCAACAACTTCTCTCAAGGAAAAAGGGTATGGATAATTTCTAGTATACGATGGCATATCTGAATTTGTTCTTATCTCAGCAACCACTTTTGTAGTATAAGTCAACTTTTCATCGGGTTCTGTAAATAGATTTGGATGTTTTTTTATAATTCCCCTTAAGTTTATTGATTGATCATTAGTTAAGTGTTCAGTTCTTAACTCTATGTTGTTAACGTCTTGGAAAAAATGTTGGGATGTGACTATTTTTCCAATATGTTTTACCCAAAAATAATTTTCGGCTGTATAAATGACAGCAGACAATTCCCTTAAGGTGTCGCTGCCTAGTATTGCGTCAAAGGTTTTTAATCCTGGTATAAGGAAAAATTTTATAGGCTCTATTTTTGGTCCAAAAATATCTAGAAATGTATGGTGGGTTATTTTTATACTTTTACTGATTGAATTTGCCGTGAAACTTCCCTGATTACATATTGGATTTTTTAACAAGGTCTGTCTTAATATAATTTTTGTTGCTTCCTGTGTCCAAAAGAATTTTCAACATTTTACCGTTCCCCGTTTTAATTTTGAAATAGGGCAACGAGGAACTCTTTAGGCAAAAAAATTAAGGTCTGCATTAAAATCTTCGTTGGAATACTCATCTAAAACGTTATCTGATATTCCGATTCCATATTTAGTGCTGGCAATCTCTTCAACGCATTCATTTTTAATAGCTTGAGAATAATTTCCGAACTCTATTTCACAATTTTCATTATGTTCTGGAGCACAGGAGTCCCTTCTTTCGTCTACTTGTTCTGTTCCTTCTTCACCTGTATTAATATGAAAATTCCTTTGTACCTTTGCTGGTACTTGGAATGATCCTGCTGCGGGTCTTTTATACGCAGGATTTAGAGCAGGCCTGTTAGCGTAATTTATTTGTCTTGTTTGCAAAGAAGGATCTATTTCCATAGGCTCAGATCTTTGAAAGTTTTGTTGATTTCTTGCTGGATTGTTTTGGAACCATGTATTTGGTTGTGGATAATTTCTGGGCTGATATGATGGTTGATTATGAAAGTTATTCTGATATCCTGGATTTTGTGAAGGATAGTTTCTGGGTTGATATGATGGTTGTACTGGTTTGGGAGGGAGCCGAGGGGGGAATAGTTGCCTGTTGGGGAATCCAGCGTATGCTAATTCTGGATAAAAATTATGGCGGCTCATTTGATTTCTATTTGTCTTAGAAATTTGTCCATACGCATGTCCCATCCTATAAGTCATATTGTCTAATTTTAGGCAGATATGAAGAGCCTGAGGAAGAGAAGTAGGTTCTTTAACACTCAAAAGTCGTGGAAGGTCTCCTTTCAAACCTCTAACGAAAGTGTCCAATGCTTTATCTCTATAGACATTAGTCATCGCAAAAAGACTGCCCTCATCTAGGTCCAAACAAGTTATTTTATCGAGTATTAGGGATAGATGCTGATAAACAGCTTGGTAAAACTCGGTGATGGTCCTCTGACCTTGACACATGGTTGTCATTTGGTATTCTAATGTTCCTATGTCTCGCTTGTCCGAATAATGCATCATTAGACATTTTCTGATTTTCGGCCAATCGAGGGGTGTCCGATATGAATCTAAGGCTGTATCCGCGTCTCCTACAATTTTAGTTCTTATGGTATGCAATATTGCATAATACTTGCTTGATCCCTTAATATTTTTGAATAATTCTAAAACCCTCTCTACGGATTTTCTCCATGATCCAAATTCTCCCGGTTTTCCCGAGAATTCTCGTAAAGTCTTGACAATATCTGGAATCTTTTCTAACTCTTCCAATTTAATTTCTCCTATGGGTTGGTCAATTTCCTCCTCAAAATTATCATTTTTAAAGAAAGAGCTCACTATTTCTTTTATTTCTTGTTTTTGTGCTGAAGTAAATCCTCCAGCTGTCCTATTGCTTCCCCCCGGGTTAAAACTTAACGTTTCATTCATTTTTCTGGTTATTTCTTCTATGGTATTATCTGGCATGATAGGATCTTATAGGACAGGGATTAATAAAAGGAAAGATTTGGATAAGTTTCAAGTAAATTTTATATGCGGGTTTTGTAGATAATAGTATTTAAATCAATAAAAAATCTTAACTAATACTTAAATATAGGTCTTACGCTACGATGATTTTCATGCTGCTGCTTGTTGTCTGTATTGTTGTTTAGCGGATCCAAGATTGTTAGTTGGTTGTTTATTTAAAATGTGTGTGTGTTGTTATGCTTTGAATTCTGATTTATAATATTTTCTTGCTGAGACTTTTGTTGTATGTTGTTTGGATTGTCTTCTCTTCTCACTTACTGTCTACTTGTTATTTTTTCGTATTCATTTATTGTTTTTCATTAATGTGAGTTATGTTTTTTTCTTTTACTTAATGTTTTGACTTTTTATTCTTTTAACCATGTGTTCACATTCACTCTTTTGTTGTATGTTGTTTGGATTGTCTTCTCTTCTCACTTACTGTCTACTTCTTATTTTTTATATTTTTTCGTATTCATTTATTTTTATTTGTTTTTCATTAATGTGAGTTATGTTTTTTCTTTTACTTAATGTTTTGACTTTTTATTGTGTTCACATTCACTTTTTCATTAATTTATTTTTCGTTTCTTTCTTAATGTCTAACTTTTTTATTTTTTAACTATGCCAAGGCCGCAGGCTTTTTAAAATATTGCCTCCTTTTTGCATTAAAGCTACTAAGGCGCATCTTTTCCTTGGGCTTTTTTTTTCTTTTTCCTTTTGAGTGCAAACCGAATTTTTTTTCTGCGAGAGTCGAATCCTTTTCTTTGCTAAAGGATCATCCACGAATTTTTCCCGCGTGCGTTGAATCCTTTTCGTTGCTAAAGGATTTTTTCCGCGTGAGTTGAATCCTTTTCGTTGCTAAAGGATCACCCGTTGGGCGCCAATTAATAGATTAATATTAATTTTATTTTTTTAAAAAATGTTCGGCACGGATTGTATTCCGTGTTTCTTTATTGAATTGAAATTTGCAACTAAAAACTAAAATGTCTTAATTCTAACAGTTAGTTTAAAATAATGTTTTATCATTTGCTGCCGTTCGCACTTTGTGATCACACCACTTTTCTTCTCATGGGAACGGTGGTTGTTGAAGTTTCCGTTGGTTCATATTCCAATTCCATTCGTCTGCGCGTGTTGTAACCTGATATCTTGATGTTGGCTGTCTACCTTCACTTGTGGGAAGCTTCGACAGCATTTATGTTGAGTATATATATATATATATATATATATATATATATATATATATATATATATATATATATATATATATATATATATATATATATATATATATATATATATATATATATATATATATATATATATATATATATATATATATATATATATATATATATATATATATATATATATATATATATATATATATATATATATATATATATATATATATATATATATATATATATATATATATATATATATATATATATATATATATATATATATATATATATATATATATATATATATATATATATATATATATATATATATATATATATATATATATATATATATATTCATGGTCAGGAACACCCTATTATATCCGCCTGCCTGTTGTAATCACGCTAGAGCCTTCAAAAATGGCCCACATCGTCATGAAAGTTGGTACATATACAGCGATCCCCTGATTTGGGGTTTCCAGAAACAATAGTTTTTATCCGATTTTCTTGGAACAGGGAACTTAAAGGTATTTCGAACCACAAGTCGAACCATGTTTTGGTATAGTCCCCATTTAGATCGATCTCCAGATTTGACTTTTTGGGCTTATGGAAACCGAAACTTCCTCACAGTGGATATCTAGAAAAATTTCAGACCGTTAATAGGTGAACCGTATATGATGTGTATCCACTTTTTTTGGTATAGCCCCAATACACACAAAGAAAATTTCATTAAAATTGAGCCAACGAAACTATTTCATTGACATAATGAAACATTTTCATTGCGACAATGAAAATATTCGTTAATAGTACGAAACGTTTCGTTGATTAACAGAAATTTCATTATAATAACGAAAAATGTCGTTATATCAACGAATTTGTTTCATTGGGTCAATTTCAATGACACATTTCGTTAATATAACGAAGTTTTTTCTACCAGTGTATAGACAAGTCTCTCGATTTGATATCTTAGGCTTCTATAAATTGTAATTTACTAGATTTTTCTGAAATTTTGAAACCTAGAGATATTTTAGTACCACATATAGGGGCGCCAGCTGTAAAAACGAGTTCCCTTATCATTGAGTTAAACAACGAATATGGCAGCACTCATTAACCCTCTAATGCCCAAGCCCGCCTTTAGGCGGTCTTCATTTAATAAGGAAGATTTTAGTAAAACACACCTTAAGACAACAAAAATCGGCAAAATAAAAAGAAAACTTATTTGAAACTATTCAAGAGGCTTTGCAGTATATGCTGAATTTTACGGTATAAATTTTTCTTGCTTAGTTCTCTTGCTTTTGTTCGTTAACATTGAGAATTTCATCAGCAGGCATAAAAATTGGGGCATTAGAGGGTTAATAATTGTGAATTTCACCATCTGTGGTACCGTACCATTGGACTGAATAGTCTAAGTAAGCCTAAAATAAAGTAAACTCTGTCCCAGATTTTTTCAGTTTTTCCTATCCTTTGGTATCCTAGCAGAAACTACTGCATCCCCTGATGCATTTGTGTAAGAGAAACCCATCATGACATTAGCGAACATAGTTGCTTTCAACATGGATGATTCTTGTGTGTGATGTCCCACCAACATATTATTGTTTAGAGATCCAAATGGAATTTCGGTTAGCATCAAAAATGCACGTCGCAAAAAAAGTAGTACAAGTGTTCTTTTTCGATCCGGCACGGAAGCGATGAATTTAACATGCACAGAAAAAATTTCCTTAATTAAGTTAACGCTTAATTTAACTTATTTTTATTGTAAAATAATTATTTGTTAGTAGTTAAATTCTATTACTTTTTGCGAAATTTCCCACAGCCCAATGAAATTTTCGTTTTTTTTAAATATGTCTCAAATATTTTATGAACTAAACGTGCGTATAAAGTTCGATGACCGTACACATAAGTTGAATATGAACTAAAGCAAATGAAAATTTACGTACGATTCCCAAAAATAGTAAGAATGAACTACTGTACGGTTAAAATGGTCATGATTTGGCGCTAATGATTTTCTTCTTAACTTTTAGTTAAAATTTTCCTATATTAGAGGGTGTAATTTCGTGAACTGTAGTTAAAAAGTACAGCAGGGCATTAAGTTTTCCTGGTAAGTTCGGCCAGGCCGAATCTAATGTACCCTCCACCATAGATTGAATAGAAAATTGTACTATAGACTGTCATCCACAATCGAATTACTTGGGTTGTGGTAACACTTGCCGATGGCAAGGTATCTTAAAACTTCTTAACACCGTCTTCTCCAATGTAAGTTAGTCCATATGGGTATATATTAAACAAAAAAAGGCCGATTAAATACGTATATAATTCAGTTTGACAAAATTTTCTATAGAAATAAAATTTTGACAAAATTTTCTATAGAAATAAAATTTTGAAAAAATTTTCTATAGAAATAAAATTTTGACAAAATTTTCTATAGAAATAAAATTTTGACAAAATTTTCTATAGATATAAAATCTTGACAAAATTTTTTATAGTAATAAAATTTTGACAAAATTTTCTATAGTAATAAAATAATGGGGGTTATTATACCCTTCACCACTACTGTGGTACAGGGTATAATAAGTTTGTGATTTTGTATGTAACGCCAAGAAGGAGTAATCATAGACCAACCTTTTAGTATACGGATCGGCTTAAAATTAAATTCTGAGTCGATTTAGCGATGTCCGTCTGTCTGTCTGTCCGTCTGTCTGTTGATGTATTTTTGTGTGCAAAGTACAGCTCGCAGTTTTAGTCCGATTGTTCTAAAATTTGGTATAGGGTCCTGTTTCGGCACAATTTTAGATTTAGATATAGCTACCATATATATTTTTCACCGATCTGGTCATAATTGGCGTGTATATCAACCGATCTTCCTCAAATTCCGTACATCCGAATATTTTATGGGTCTCAAAATATTCCGATTTACACTCATTTGCCCACAGAGGCCAATTTTTTGCTCCGATTTAGTTGAAATTTTGCATAGGGAGTAGAATTAGCATTGTAACTATGCGTGCCAATTTTGGTTGAAATCGGTTCAGATTTGGATATATCTCCCATATATAGCTTTCGCCCGATTTACACTCATATGACCACAGAGGCCAATTTTTTGCTCCGATTTAGTTGAAATTTTGCACAGGTAGTAGAATTAGCATTGTAGCTATGCGTGCCAAAGTTGGTTGAAATCGGTTCAGATTTAGATATATCTCCCATATGTAGCTTTCGCCCGATTTACACTCATATGACGACAGAGGCCAATTTTTAACTCCGATTTAGTTGAAATTTTGCACAGAGGGTAGAATTAGCATTGTTGCTATGCGTGCCAAATTTGGTTGAAATCGGTTCAGATTTAGATATAGCTTCCTTATATATATTTTTCTGATTTCGACAAAAATGGTCAAAATACCAACATTTTCCTTGTAAAATCGCCACTGCTTAGTCCAAAAGTTGTAAAAATGACGCTAATTTTCCTAAAGTTCTAATACATATATATCGAGCAATAAATCATAAATAAACTTTTGCGAAGTTTCCTTAAAATTGCTTCAGATTTAAATGTTTTACATATTTATTTTTTACTAATATTGTGTTCCACCCTAGTGCATTAGCCGACTTAAATTTTGAGTCTATAGAATTTGTAGAAGTCTATCAAATTCTGTCCAGATCGAGAGATATTAAAATGTAATTTGGGGCAAACCTTTTATATATAGCACCCAACACAATTGACGGATGTGGTATGGTATCGAAAATTTAGATCTACAAAGTGGTGCAGGGTATAATATAGTCGGCCCCGCCCGACTTTAGACTTTCCCTACTTGTATATAATTAAAACAGGTATGGACCAATTTTTGCATGGTTGTTAGATACCATATTCTAACACCACGTACCAAATTTCAACCGAATTGGGTGAATTTAGCTGTATATGTGGGCTACATATAATTATGGACCGATATGGACCAATTCCTGTATGGTTGTTAGAGACCACATACTAACACCACGTTCCAAATTTCAACCGAATTCCAACCCAATTTTCGCCTGGGGCGGATCGGATAAAATTTGCTTCTCTTAGAGGCTCCGCACGCCAAATCAGGGGATCGGTTTATATGAGGGCTATATATAATTATGGACCGATGTGAACCAATTTTTGCGTGGTTGTTAGAGACCCCCTTTCCAATGGTGAAGGGTATAAAAATAGTGATATTTTGACAAATAAATTCTTTTTATAATTTGTTATGATTTTAAATTCATCTAACACTTGCTGAATGTTTGTCATCAAATATTTTAAAAATTCGCAAATTTTCTACAAAGGATTTAGCATTTTTTCGGCAAAATTTAAATAATTTCTACCATTTTGTTAATTCTTAATCTGTTTTTAACTTATTTGAAAGAAAAAAATTAATTTCCCATTAAAAATATAAAAAAAGCGAGTTAAAAAAATTGACGAGTTAAAAGAAATTTACTCAAATGAACTTCCTGTGCACTTCAAATAAAGAACATCTTTGGGAGGGCATTTTTGGAAGTTCTTTTAAAGTTGTGCCTTGAGAAGGACTTCCAAATTTTTATACGCTTCACCACTACTGTGGTACAGGGTATAATAAGTTTGTGCATTTGTATGTAACGCCAAGAAATAGTGGTAATATACCCATCTTTTAGTATACCGATCGGCTTAGAATTAAATTCTGAGTCGATTTAGCGATGTCCGTCTGTCTGTCTGTCCGTCCGTCTGTATATGTAATTTTGTGCACAAAGTACAGCTCGCAATTTAAGTCCGATCGTCCTCAAATTTGGCATAGGGCCGTTTCTTGGGACAGAGACAATCGCTATTGGTTTTGGAAAAAATCGGTTCAGATTTAGATATAGCTGCCATATATATTTATCCCCGATTTGGTCATAGTTAGCGTGTTTATCAACCGATTTTCTTGAAATACCGTGCATCCAAATATTTTATGAGTCTCGAAAATCCTGCAAAATATCAGCCAAATCGGTTCAGATTTAGATATAGCTCCCATATATATCTTTCGTCCAGAGGCCAAAGTTTACTACCAATCTTCGTGAAATTTTCACAGAGGGTAGAATTGACATTCTACCAATGCTTGGTAAATTTGATTGAAATCCGTTCAAATTTAGATATAGCTCCCATATATATCATTCGTCCGATTTGAACTTATATGGCCACAAAAGCCAGAGTTTTGCCGTGATTTGCTTCAAATTTAATAGTATCGTTAAGCGTGTCAAATTTTGTTAAAATCGGTTCAGATTTAGATATAGCTCACATATATATCTTTCGCCCGATTTGGACTTATATGGTCTCAAAAGCCAGAGTTTTGCCCTGACTTACTTCAAATTTTGCACAAGCGGTACTTTTAACGATACTATTGTATGTACCAAATATGGTCAAAATCGATTCAGATTTAGATATAGCTCCCATATATATCTTTCGTCCGATTTGAACTTATATGGCATCAAAATCCAGGGTTTTGCCGTGATTTGCTTCAAATTTCGCACAAGGAGTACGTTTAGTAGTATCGGTAATTGTGCCAAATTTGGTTGAAATCGGTTCAGATTTAGATATGGCTCCCATATATATCTTCCGTCCGATTAGCACTCATATGACCAGGGGGGTCAAAGTTATACTCCCATTTACTTGAAATTTCGCATAGATAGTAGAATTATTATTCTAACTATGGTTAGGTTAGTTTATGTGGCAGCCCGGTGTATCAGGCTCACTTAGACTATCAATCCATTGTGATACCACAGTGGTACATGTCAAATTTAGTCAAAATCGGTTCAGATTATATATAGCTCCCTTATATACGTACACCAGAGTTGGGGAAATATGGTAGACTGTTACACATTTTAGACCCATTTTCAATGGAAGTATCCTCCAATTAACTGGATAGCGTTAGCCGATTTAAATTTTAATTCTAGAGATTTTGTAGAAGTAAAAAATTGTCTCCTTTATATAACTTCCAGCAAATGTGAAGTAGTTGAGATGGTAACACAAATTTTGGTCTACATAGGGGTGAAGGGTATAATATAGTCGGCCCCGCCCGACCTTAGACTTTACTTACTTGTTCTTGCTGTGCAACTGTTCTGGTTATTAGTCCAATTTCAATTGCGAAACAAATTATTATTCCAAGAATCGATTTTATTTCAATTTATTGAACTAAACTAAAACAAATTTAATTTTAAAATCTCTCCAAAGCCAAAAATCATACATTTAAAAATTAATAATAAGTACAAATAACCGATTCGCATTTAACTGTTGTTCAATTGTTTTATTGCAATTAAATTAAAATCGTTGCGACATTAACAGCAACACGGTTAAGGAAAAATTAAAATCATTTAAATATTTGCTGTGTAAATTCACACGATATTTTTCCCAAGCAACAGAATTCACATCCCTCCCACCCTTTTC
Source organism: Haematobia irritans (assembly GCF_050003625.1). NCBI lineage: Eukaryota > Metazoa > Arthropoda > Insecta > Diptera > Muscidae > Haematobia > Haematobia irritans. The sequence goes on along the minus strand of NC_134397.1, from coordinate 191,891,709 downwards.
GAAATATTTACACGTTCTGATAAAGAAATTAAAAAATATCTTCTGTTAGCGATGAAAGACCATAAGAAGGTGTGAGATTGATTTCGGAGTAAGAAACACTTCCTATTTCCTCTTTTTGCACATATTCTTGTGATTACACAGCGCTTTCAAGGGCTACGGTAGAATAATTCACTAGGGATGGATTCACCTACACTTCCTTGTATCCAATATTGAGTTCTTGACATTAATTCCATTTTCGGTCTACCTTTCGAGTCGACAAGTCAGTGCAGCAAAATCTGCCACTTCACGTTGTGCTTTAATTTGCTTTTCATTTTATTTCATTAATCTGACTGTAAATTGGCTGGCATTTTAAATATTATCGACTTCGATTAAAATTAAGTGTGAATGTGCTAACATTTTCTGTGTCTGTATCGCGCATACAAGTTCATCGATAAGGTCGTTAATTTTGCGGTGACAACAGATTATGGTGAGTGTGGCAAGAAACGTGTGATTGAATTTTATCGAAATATTTTAAGACATTTATATTTTAAGATAAAAAATAAATAAGTGATAATTAAAACATTATTATTGACTTTAATAGTAAATTTTGGTTACATGAAAGATGAAAAACTATTAATAGTGATCTTGTACGAAAACAAAGGTATCTCAATCCGTTTTTTAACTGACTTAGTCTTCCGAGTTTGATACAATTAATATAGCAATACAATTTTGACAACATTTTTTATAGCAATAAAATTTTAACAAAATTTTCTATAGCTATAAAATTTAGACAAAATTTTCTATAGCAATAAAATTTTGACAAATTTTTCTATAGCAATAAAATTTTGACAAAATTTTCAATAGCTATAAAATGTTGACAAAATTTTCTATAGCGATAAAATTTTGACAAAATGTTCTATAGCAATAAAATTTTGACAAAATTTTCTATAGCTATAAAATTTTGACAAAATTTTCTATAGCTATAAAATTTTGACAAAGTTTTCTATAGCGATAAAAATTTGACAACATTTCCTATAGCTATAAAATTTTGGCAAAATTTTCTGTAGCGATAAAATTTAGATAAAATTTTCTATAGCGATAAATTGTTGACAAATTTTCTTTAGCGATAAAATTTTGACAAAGATTTCTATAGCGATAAAATTTTGACAAAATTTTCTATAGCTATTAAATTTTGACAAAATTTTCTATGGGATAAAATTTTGACAAAATTTTCTATAGCTATAAAATTTTGACAAAATTTTCTATAGCGATAAAATTTTGACAACATTTCTTATAGCGATAAAATTTTGGCAAAATTTTCTGTAGCGATAAAATTTAGACAAAATTTTTTATAGGTTAGGTGGCAGCCCGATGTATCAGGCTCACTTAGACTATTTAGTCCATTATGATCTAAAGCGATAACATTTTGACAAAATTTTCTGTAGCGATAACATTTTGACAAAATTTTCTATAGGGACAAAATTTTGACAAAATTTTCTATTGCGATAAAATTTTGAAAACATTTTCTATAGTGATAAAATTTAGAAATATTTTCTATAGCGATAAAATTTGGACAAAATTTTCTATAGCGATAAAATTTTTACAAAATTTTCTATAGCGATAAAATTTTGACAAAATTTTCTATAGCGATAAAATTTTGACAAAATTTTCTATAGCGATAAAATTTTGACAAAATGTTCTATAGCAATAAAATTTTGACAAAATTTTCTATAGCTATAAAATTTTGACAAAATTTTCTATAGCTATAAAATTTTGACAAAGTTTTCTATAGCGATAAAATTTTGACAAAATTTTCTATAGCGATAAAATTTTGACAAAATTTTCTATAGCTATAAAATTTTGACAAAATTTTCTATAGCTATAAAATTTTGACAAAATTTTCTATGTGATAAAATTTTGACAAAATTTTCTATAGCGATAAAAATTTGACAACATTTCCTATAGCTATAAAATTTTGGCAAAATTTTCTGTAGCGATAAAATTTAGATAAAATTTTCTATAGCGATAAATTTTTGACAAATTTTCTTTAGCGATAAAATTTTGACAAAGATTTCTATTGCGATAAAATTTTGGCAAAATTTTCTATAGCTATTAAATTTTGACAAAATTTTCTATGGGATAAAATTTTGACAAAATTTTCTATGGGATAAAATTTTGACAAAATTTTCTATAGCTATAAAATTTTGACAAAATATTCTATAGCGATAAAATTTTGGCAAAATTTTCAGTAGCGATAAAATTTAGACAAAATTTTCTATAGGTAGGTGGCAGCCCGATGTGTCAGGCTCACTTAGACTATTTAGTCCATTATGATCTAAAACGATAACATTTTGACAAAATTTTCTGTAGCGATAACATTTTGACAAAATTTTCTATAGGGACAAAATTTTGACAAAATTTTCTATTGCGATAAAATTTTGACAACATTTTCTATAGCGATAAAATTTTGGCAAAATTTTCTATAGCGATAAAATTTTGACAAAGTTTTCTATAGCTATAAAATTTTGACAAAATTTTCTATAGCGATAAAATTTTGACAAAATTTTCTAAAGCTATAAAATTTTGACAAAATTTTCTATGTGATAACATTTTGACAAAATTTTCTATAGCTATAAAATTTTGACAAAATTCTCTATGTGATACAATTTTGACACAATTTTTTATAGCGATAAAATTTTGACAACATTTCCTCTAGCGATAAAATTTTGGCAAATTTGTCTGTAACGATAAAATTTAGACAAAAGTTTCTATAGCGATAAAATTTTGGCAAATTTTCTTTAGCGATAAAATTTTGATAAACTTGTCTATAGCGATAAAATGTTGAAAAAAATCTATAGCGATACAATTTTGACAAAATTTTCTATGTGATAAAATTTTGACAAAATTTTCTATATCGATAAAATTTACACAAAATTTTCTATAGCGATAAAATTTAGACAAACTTTTCTATAGCGATAAAATTTTGACAAAATTTTCTATAGCGATAAAATTTTGACAAAATATTCTATAGCGATAAAATGTTGACAAAATTTTCTATAGTGATAAAATTTGACAAAAATTTCTATAACGATAAAATTTACACAAAGTTTTCTATAGCGATAAAATTTAGACAAACTTTTCTATAGCGATAAAATTTTGACAAAATTTTCTATAACGATAAAATTTACAAAAATTTTCTATAGCGATTAAATGTAGACAAACTTTTCTATAGCGATCAAATTTTGACAAAACTGTCTAACATATAGCGATAAAATTTTGACAAAATTTTGATATAGCGATAATATTTTGACAAAATTTTCTATAGCGATAAAATTTTGACAAAATTTTCTATAGCGATAAAATTCTGACAAAATTTTCTATAACGATAAAATTTACAAAATTTGACAAAATTTTTTATAGCGATACAATTTTGACAAAATTTTCTATATCAATAAAATGTTGACAAAATTTTCTATAACGATAAAATTTTGACAAAATTTTTTATAACGGTAAAATTTTGATAAAATTTTCTATAACGATAACATTTTGACAAAATTTTCTATAGCGATAAAATTTTGACAAAATTTTCTACAGCGATAAAATTTTGACAAAATTTTCTATAGCGATAAAATTTTGACAAAATTTTCTATAGCGATAAAATTTTGACAAAATTTTCTATAAAATCTTGACAAAGTTTGCTATTGCGAAAAAATTTTGACAAAATTTTCTATTGAAATACAATTTTGACAACATTTGTATAGAAAGAACAATTTTTTTCTTTGGTAGTTTTTTGGTAAAATTTTCTTCAAATTTTGTTAGATTAGTTGTTGGATCGAGTGGCAGCCGTGTCTTCAAATCAAATTTCTTTTTTGTTCTCTGTAGTTATTGTGCAATAACTTCATTTTATATTGAGCTACATATGTGAATAAGAATTATATCCCATAACAAGGCCAACGATTCATTATTAAGTAAATATTTGCACTCTTTTTTCTATCCCATGTCACCTAATGCAATTTTACATTGAATGTAAAGAATGCACTCGTTCCTGACAATACAAAAATTCCCATTCATAAATGTACACTCGTATATGAACTCGAATGGTTCCGTTTTTGCTGCCACCACCCACAGTTGATGGTTATTTGCATTCTTTACGAACGCTTGCCTCCAATATTGACATGCGTGTACATAGCCATCCAATTGCATTGATGGTGCCAACTGTTTGCACACTCAGGGATAAATAACTTATGTTTCCACCCATTGTGCCAGGCAATGGTATAAAAGGTGTGATGGGACCATCTGGAACTGGATTCCAGTGGGAGAAAATAGGAATTGTAAGATAGAATGAAAATGTCATATGAAGGCTTGAATGCCAGAGACAATTTGCACTATGTATGCACACACACACACATTTCTTTGATGTGAATATGGAATATTTTTCTTTTTTAATATTTTTTTTTTTATTTCAGAATAGTGGCACAAAGATGGTAGATTTGCCGTTGTAATTGTGTATGTCAGTGTTAACGTGTGAGATTTTCGCTTTGTATAGACATTTTATTTGAATCGTGCTGGTTTTGTTCTTCAAATTTTTATTATAGGTAGAGACTATTGAAGAATTACCAACTAGGTAAAAATAAATTTATTTATACCAATTACCATTGAATGTTTATGTAGGTATAATAAGTTTGTCATTCCGTTTGTAACACACCGTATATATTTTTGACCGTTTTCAGTAATGAAGCTATCGTGCTGGTTGCAAAAGGTCAAGTTAGAAGATAAGCAATATCGATTCAGAATTTGATATAGCCCCCAAACAAACCGACCACCGAGCATTTATACATCCCAATTTGGCGGAATTTTAAAATTCAGAGGTATTTTGTGTGCATACATAAGTGTTCGAATATGGTGTGATTCGGTTCACATTTCGATATAGCCCCCATATAGCCCACACATAAGTACGCCGATATATGGTACATAATGCCCCAAAGTTCGTTTCTCATTTGCGTTTCCTTGAAAGGAAGTGTATTTGGAAGAAAAGTATATACTTTTTGTGATAAACGTTTATTCATTTCCAGGATGTAAAAACAATTTCATAAAGACTAACTCAAAAAATAATCTTTTCTGGCTAATTGCATTTTCCCTCACATCTTTCTCATTTCCTCAAAGTTTTTTAGTTATTAGTACCTTTTTCTGTAATACAAGCAATGTAGAAGAAATTATACGATTTTATAAATTTAAAAATTTTTTTTACCTTTCGCCTGGACGGAGAATCGAACCTCGGACCATGCAATTTGTAAACCAACACACTATCCACTGAGCTATGTAGCCGTTATTGTCATCAATAGACAATTAACCAGATAAGTTATATTTATATAGCATAGCTTGCGGCACCCACGAGCTGATTAAACAAAGTTTATTTAACAGAAAAAAAAACAGAATTTCACCACGACCCAGAATATATATACTTGATGGGTCTTAGAGCAATATTGCGATGTATTACAAACGGAATGGCTAAGTTAATATACCCCCATCCTATGGTGGAGGGTATAAAAAATAAAATTGAGGAGTTGACAACAAAATTCAGTCTTAAGGTTCTCTTGACAATTATCTTCCAATGGAATTTTTGTTGAAATTTAGTGAAAAGTACTTTTTCGCTCAAAAAAGAAACCATTTTTGTACTTTCTTAAAAATTTTATTTTCCATCCCCTGTAATTGCCTTTGCGTTCTCTTAGTTTAATTCCCTATGTGGTATTAACTTTGTCATTCCGTTTGTAACACGTCGAAATATTTGTCTAAGACCCCATAAAGTATATATATTCGTGGTGAAATTCTGAGCCGATCTAGCGATGTCCGTCAATCCGTTCGTCTATGGAAATCAAGCTATCATCCGAACGAAACAAGCTATCGACTTGAAACTTGGCACAAGTAGTTGTTATTGATGTAGGTTGGATGGTATTGCAAATAGGCCACATCGGACCGCTTTTACGTATATCCCCCATATAAGCGGACTCCCAGATTTGCCTTGCTGATCCTCTTGGACGTGCAATAACCATGCAAAAATTGGTCTATATCGTCCATAATTATATATATATCCCCCATATAAACAGATCCCTATATTTCAACTTCGGAGCCTCTTGGAGGAGCAAACTTTATTCGATTCGGTTGAAATTTGGTACGTGGTGTTAGTATGTGGTCTCTAACAGCCATGCAAAAATTGGTCCATTTTTCCCATATGAAACGATCACCAGATTTGACCTTCGGAGCGTCTAGGAGGAGCAAAATTTATCCGATCCATTTGAAATTGGATAAGTGGTGTTAGAATATGTTCTCTAAAAACCATGCAAAAATTGGTCTATATCGGTCCATAATTATATCTAGCCCTCATATATATATCGATCCCCAGATTTGTCCTCCAGTGCCTCCTGGAGGAGAAAAATTCATCCGATTCGGTTAAAATTTGCTATGTGGTGTTAGTATATAGTCTCTAACAACCATGCATATCGGTCCATATTTATATATATAGCCCCCATATAAACCGATCCCCAGATATGACCTCCGGAGCCTCATCCGATTCGGGTTAAATTCGGTACATCGTGCTGCTAACTACCCTACAATTTAGAAGACGATGTTAAGAAGTTTTGCCATCGGTATGTATTACCACAACCCAAGTAATTCGATTGTGGATGACAGTCTTGCTAGACCATGTTTGAGTTTCGCCTTCATCAAGAATATATGGTTTATACAGACGGAAATCGACATTTCGATGTAAGAGTATTACAAATGGAAATGCCTTATTATACCCGCATCCCATGATTATAATTCAGTGGCCTTGTACTGTTTATGTCATAGAGAATAGATAAATTTAAATATGTTTGCCGTCATTGGTGTATTTGTTGAATTGTTTCCAGACGCTTTAGTGCTAAATTTGATAAGAAAAAAAATATGCATATTTACATTTGCCAAAGCCAAGTGAACGATGTGTATTTTTCACAAGGATTTCAATCAATTTGTATATTTGTACCTATATAGAGAAAAACTTCTGGCAGTTTCCTTTTGTGTATTTCATTCCTTTGAGCCAGAGTCATCATCATCAGCGTGAGCATCAATACCATTGCATCAAATGTAAACTATTTTTATATAAAAGACATGGAGGAACTTTCTATTTTTGTTCTCATTTAACATTATCAGCTTTGTTGCATCATTTTCCTATTCCTTATGGATTCGTTGAGTTATGTAAAATCAAATACTGTGAAATAAGACAGAAATAGATCGAGAATTTCTTCGTATTCGTTTCTATTAGAGTGATTTCAAAGGAATTGAAAAAAAAAACGGGAGTGCTTTAATAGTTTATACACGCTTTAATAATCATAACAATCAATAACAAGTGAGTAAAGTAGAAAGTCGGGCGGGGCCGACTATATCATACCCTAAACCACCCCTACTGAATTAGTAAACATAAGCATTTGTGGGGTATCATTTGTATAGGTTTTGGGGAACATAGAGGGGGGTACATGTTTATGGATGTCTTGTCACAATCTGAGCAGAAATGTCTAATATTAGGAACTATAGTTTATTTTGCACCTAAAGAGTTAGTATACCACTAATATTGAGTTCATTATTAAAAAAAGGAAATCGGTCAATTAGTTGTAGGTAATAAATCCAAATTTCTGCTAATTGGGCAATAGATTTATGTAAGAGCTACATGTAAGTCAAAATACGATCAGCTAGTACATCAAAATTTTAAATTTGAATAACATAGGTTAATAAATAAGAGTATTATGGCCAAATATGACAAAATCGAGCGATGCATATATATGGGAGCTAAATTTGAACCGATTTCGATGAAATTTTGCACATACAGTTAATGCTATAGAAGATTAAATTTAGCCAACCTTGGGTACGATCGGTTGATAAAAAAGGGTTTTACGGCCACATTTGGCCAAATCGGGCGATACATATATATGGGAGCTATATCTAAATCTGAACCGATTTCGATGAAATTTCGCACATACAGTTAGAGCTATAGAAGATTACATTTAGCCAACCTTGGGTACGATCGGTTGATAAAAAAGGGTTTTACGGCCACATTTGGCCAAATCGGGCGATTCATATATATGGGAGCTATATCTAAATCTGAACCGATTTCGATGAAATTTTGCACATACAGTTAGTGTTATAGAAGATTACATTTAGCCAACTTTGGTTACGATCGGTTGATAAATAAGGGTTTTACGGCCAAATTTGGCAAAATCGGGCGATACATATATATGGGAGCTATATCTAAATCTGAACCGATTTTGATGAAATTTCGCACATACAGTTAGAGCTATAGAAGATTACATTTAGCCAACTTTGAGTACGATCGGTTGATAAATAAGGGTTTTACGCCAAATTTGACCAAATCGGGCGATACATATATATGGGAGCTATATCTAAATCTGAACCGATTTGTATAATATTTTGCAGATATGATTGATACCACAGAAGGTCACTTTGTGTAAAATTTGAGTACGATCAGTTAATAAATGAGGCCCCCATGGTCAAAAATAAGGTTATTAGGGGCAATTTTTTCAAAAATCGGGCGATACATATATATGGGAGCTATATCTAAATTTGCACGGATTTCGATGAAATTTTGCACATACAGTTAGTGCTATAGAAGATTACATTTAGCCAACCTTGGTTACGATCGGTTGATAAAATTTACGGCCAAATTTGGCAAAATCGGGCGATACATATATATGGGAGCTATATCTAAATTTGAACCGATTTCGATGAAATTTCGCACATACAGTTAGAGCTATAGAAGATTACATTTAGCCAACTTTGAGTACGATCGGTTGATAAATAAGGGTATTACGGCCAAATGGTTTTACGGCCAAATGGAAAAAAGGAATTTCGTGTTTTGATAAAATACTGTTTTCTGAAGGGGAAAAATACGGTGAAAGCAAAAACTTGGCTTGATAATGAGTTTCCGGACTCTGCCCCAGGGAAAGCAAAAATAATTGATTGGTATGCAAAATTCAAGCGTGGTGAAATGAGCACGGAGGACGGTGAACGTAGTGGACGCCAGAAAGAGGTGGTTACCGACGAAAACATCAAAAAAATCCACAAAATGATTTTGAATGACCGTAAAATGAAGTTGATCGAGATAAGATAGCAGATGCCTTAAAGATATCAAAGGAATGTGTTGGTCATATCATTCATCAATATTTGGATATGCGGAAACTCTGTGCAAAATGGGTGCCGCGCGAGCTCACATTTGACCAAAAACAACAACGTGTTGATTCTGAGCGGTGTTTGCAGCTGTTGACTCGTAATACACCCGAGTTTTTCCGTCGATATGTGACAATGGATGAAACATGGCTCCATCACTACACTCCTGAGTCCAATCGATAGTCGGCTGAGTGGACAGCGACCGGTGAACCGTCTCCGAAGCGTGGAAAGACTCAAAAGTCCGCTGGCAAAGTAATGGCCTCTGTTTTTTGGGATGCGCATGGAATATTTTTTATCGATTATCTTGAGAAGGGAAAAACCATCAACAGTGACTATTATATGGCGTTATTGGAGCGTTTGAAGGTTGAAATCGCGGCAAAACGGCCCCATATGAAGAAGAAAAAAGTGTTGTTCCACCAAGACAACGCACCGTGCCACAAGTCATTGAGAACGATGGCAAAAATTCATGAATTGGGCTTCCTCACCCACCGTATTCTCCAGATCTGGCCCCCAGTGACTTTTTCTTGTTGTCAGACCTCAAAAGGATGCTCGCAGGGAAAAATTTTGGCTGCAATGAAGAGGTGATCGCCGAAACTGAGGCCTATTTTGATGAAAAACCGAAGGAGTACTACCAAAATGGTATCAAAAAATTGGAAGGTCGTTATAATCGTTGTATCGCTCTTGAAGGGAACTATGTTGAATAATAAAAACGAATTTTGACAAAAAATGTGTTTTTCTTTGTTAAATCGGGGACTTATGAGCCAACCTGTTATTAAGCCTAAAGTTCAGCTTCCTGTCCAGAGTTACGCCAAGGTATTTGCACACTCCCCAAAGGGAATTCGAATACCCCCTAAGGATATGGGTTTAACCGTGGGAGTTTTGCGATCTTTGCAGTACATGACTAATTCTGTCTTTGCAGGATTTACTCCAAGACCATTCTCTTTCGCCCATTTCCCAGTCACTCTCTGTATAACATCTCTGATTGGGGATGGGAATTTTCCCCTGACTGCTAGAGCCACATCGCCTACGTATCCACCACTTTTGTTCTTTCTTTTTCTAGGGAAATCAGAAGGTTGTTTATAGCAACATTCCAAAGAAGATGTGATAGAATTCCTCCTTGGGGAATGCCTCTTGTTCTAGTGTGGCCGAAATACGTCTCCTCATTAGCAGGTATCATCATGGAACCCCAATGGAGGACTTTGCACTTTTTGTTTTGTTTTATTTATTTTTTTTTGTTTTGACTGGAACAAACATTGTCAACAATGGGACAATTCGGTATGAAATAAATTGTTATAACAGCTTCGATTAATCTTGATTCGTAGTCGATATTTCGATTTTTGGTCGAATGCCGAAGTCGATTCTTCGGTCGAACTCTAAAGTGTACCATTAATCCTACTCAACCCGCATTCTCTATCTTAGTTTGAGCATAAAAAGGATGTGACTTCTCTACCTAAGCGTCATTTCTTCTTCTCACCCATTTTATCGATGTCACAATTATCTCTCTATATTTGTTCTGGGCTTCAGGCTGTTTAACCCTTTCGACCCCGAATTTTTATAGGTATCGCTAAATTTTTTTTTTACTTTTAATCATGTTGAAGTCATTTAAGAAGCGTCTAGCCAAAATTTCGGATCGCCACGCCCATTCGTTTAGGCGGTAGAGAATGTTGCCTGTGGGCAACTTTGGGCAATTGTGACTACAAAATAGTTTGTATTGTAATGATAGACGTATTACGTTTTATTGGATTTTTGTTAAGTTTTTTGTTATTTTACAGTAAATATATACTTAGATGCGCGCGTGAATGGAATTTCAATCACGCTCAAACACATTCACGAGGAAATATTTATACTCACGCCATGTGTGTAGGAATTCACGGTGACGAAATGAAAAGTCATACTCGCGCACGCTCACACATGAACAATGTTTACGTCTCACGCTTTCGCACGATTCACGACAATTTTCGTAATTCACGACAAATTTCGTGAGTCACGAATATTTTCGGAACACGACAATTTTCGTGGCTCAATAAAATTCTGTTAATTAACGAAATTTCTCGTGACTCACGCTATTGAAATCTTAAGCGTGATTAATTAATTAAAGGTGATTAAAATCGGTGAGCTTGAATTTAATCGTGAACGTGAATTTGTTCGTGATTGTGACTTTTTGTGTCTGTTTTACCGTGAGTGTGAATTTTATCGTGAACATGAATTTTTATCGTTAACGTGAATTTTATCTTGAGCGTGAGTTGGATCGTGAGCGTGGGTTGGATCGTGAAAGTAAATTTTTATCGGGAGCGTGATTTCGGAGAAAGTTGACTCACTCACAATCACGAACACAATTTGATTTTTACTCATGCTCACTCGCCACACATTTTTCTTTAATCCTGTTCAAGCACATTCACGAGGTTTCGTTTAAATTTCATTCACCGCTTCGCGTGACTCACGAAAATGTTTTTTTTTTACCCATGTCAATTTAACTGGCGGTGTAAAAAACCAAAGTATTATAAAGCGCCAATATTCGTGGTAATCCACTAGTATGTTGCCAAGAAGTGGCTTCCTCCCTTTTTACGATTCCTTCCAAATTCCCCACTGCACTGCATATATGTTTTCCACATCATCGCCGCATTTCTCGTCACTGGGACGAGAAATCAATTTTAAAAATTTAAAAATTTCTCATCTGTTGTTTTTTTTGCAATTCTAAGATTTGACTTCCAGAAATATTTTGTTTGACATGTACTACAATAGATTTTGTAAACACCCTGTATTTAGCAAACGATACCACCTGAAGGCCCCCTATAAAATTATTTACTATTTATCTCTTTCTTGTACTAAATATTTCATTTTCCATTTGTTTCTTGATTGACATTAAAATGACTTTGATAGTATCGCACTTGGCGCAATAGTTTTTGTTGTACAGTTGAATTCTTGTTCACAGTCAGAGAGTATTGAGCGAGCTTTGAGTATTGAATAAACGAGTCCTAACCTTAAAATTTGAGTTTTACTTTATTTCGAAAAAGGAACAATTTATTGCACACTTTCTACAAATCAGAAGTGGGATAATAAAGAAAAACAATCATACTTCTTGTCACATCATATTTTTCTTTATTCTGCGCCGAAAGCAATAAAATGTCCCAGAGCGACAAACCCGACGAAGAGAATTCCAACCTTGGAACACCAAATCAGAATTCAACACTCTTGGGAGCATCAAGTACGCCCAATCAAAGAGGAACTAATAACGACGAATCTTCGATATTAGCGATACTGCTTCAACAAAATCAAATGCTTATAAATGCCTTGCGATCAGAGAGAACTTCGTACCACGTGATGCCCGATCTTAACAATACTATCAAAAAGTTTAATGGGAAGAGGTTGCCAACAGAGGCAAAGGATTGGCTCGCGTCCATTAATGGAATTGGTAATATGAATAACTGGCCCGATTCTTTTCGTTTACAGTGTGCCCGAGCAAATTTAGAAGGAGCAGCTCTAAACTGGTATTGTGCAGCAGAATTCAGAAGTTGGAGAGATTTTGAAGATGAATTCAAAGAAACATTTATTGGTCAACAGTCTACAGCTGAGCTCTGGGAGAAAATGGCAGGAAAGCATCAGGGAGACCAAGAGGATATAAGCGATTACTTCTTTGAAAAACTCCGTCTCACGCAACAACTTGGTTTAGAATTTGATGATGCCCGAAAATTCATAATAAAAGGTATAAAATCGATTGAGCTCAGAAAATTCCTTTTACAGAGACAACACATTACATTCAATGATATTATTTCCAATATTCACGATTATATTGATGCTGGTTGCTTTGAAGGGGATGTCGTAACAGTTAAATCACAAGCACAACGACTTTTCAACAAAGACAAGTCCAACAGTGCACAAATTTGCAGTAAATGCGGCAAACCGGGACATTTTGCTCGTTTCTGTATAACCGAAACGTCTCAGCTTAAATGTTTCCGATGCGAAGGAGTTGGCCATGTCAAAAGGTTCTGCACCGCGCCCATAAAATGTTTGCAATGTCATAAAGAGGATCATACTCAGAATAAATGTCCAGAAAAAGTAAGAGCAAACGCACTACAAACTTCAAATTACGCCCGCAACAGAAATCACACAACGATTGCCACCACCACCACCACCGCCGACAATAATATTCACAACAGCACCAATAGTAAGTATTTCCAAGAAGTCTACGTAAATGGAAAAATTGTCAAAGCTTATATCGACCCAGGCAGCGCTGTTAATATGATGTCTGAGCACACAGCAAAAGATCTAGGTATTAATTTCAGTACACCAAATACAACACTTCGCATTCAAGGATTTGGACATGGATCTGTAGTTCCCATTGGTATTTTTGAAGCGAGCTTAAAAGTAGACCAAGCTGCTGCCGACGTTGAAATATATATAGTCAAAGACACAGAATTGTCCATTCCGCTGTTGGTTGGTCAGCCTTTCACCGAAAAAGAGCACATTACTATGGTAAGACGAGGAAAAACATTACGTTTCTTTGAAGAACATTCTGTCGAAGAATCAGACGATTGCCTGCAAAATATGGAAGTACCCACATTGCCAAAAACGAACATCAAATTATGGGTCAAAGAGGCAACAGTTATTCCTCCAAATTATGTTGGAATTATATCTACATATTGCGATTCTTCTGAAAATGTTGATTTATTTATAGAAAACACCCAGAACAGATTTGGAGCACTAATTCCAAATTGTATTGTAACAAACTGTACTGGAGAGTGCTGTATTCCTGTTTTAAACATCACATCGACTGACATAAAATTTGAGAAAGACGAAAAAATTGCATGTGCAAAAATATGTTTGGAGAATAAATGTGATAACGAAATGGAAAATAACAACAACGTTACCATGCAGTGCGGCTTACTTGCAGCAGTAGACAACTTTGATTTTGATTCAGTTCAAATAGGCGATGATGTTAGCGAAGAAGGAGTAAAGAAACTAAAGAGCATAATTTTATATAGTTTATCTTGTTTCTCTTATGAGTTGAGTGATTTGGGAACAACAAAAGATGTTGAGTTTAAAATAGAATTGACTAGTGACGAACCCGTTACTTTCCGTCCATATCGATTGAGTGTTTCAGAAAGAGAGTATGTGAGAAATGAGATTTAGATAATGAAGAGAGCGGGTATTATCTGTGATTCTGATTCAAACTATGCGAGCCCAATTTTACTAGTTAAAAAGAGAAACGGAGAGAGAAGAATATGCATCGATTATAGAGCGTTAAATAAAATAACAAAAAGAATGCAATATCCACTGCCGTTAATACATGTTAATATTGACAGACTAAGAAATAAACAAATATTCACTGCACTTGATATGAAAAGTGGATACCATCAAATACCAGTGAGCAAAGAATCAAGACATTTAACAGCTTTTGTCACCCCCGATGGACACTTTGAGTATTTGCGTATGCCGTTTGGAGTAAGCAATGGACCAGCTGTGTTCCAGCAATTAATAAACAAAGTACTTGGTCCGCTACGTTTTACGATCGCCTTAGCATACTTTGACGATATTCTTTTGCCAGCTGATACAGAAGAAGAGGGGTTAGAAAATTTGCGAATTGTTATGAATGTACTAAGTAAAGCAAATTTAAAGCTTAATCTTTCCAAATGTAAATTTCTTTACAGGAGAATAGAATATCTTGGTTTTGAGATAGAGTGTGGAGTATTACGGCCAGCTGAAAGTAAAATAGAGAGCGTAGTGAAATTTCCAACACCAACTGATGTTCATCGTGTGAGGCAATTCATCGGACTTGCTAGCTACTTTCGGCAGTTTGTTTACAATTTCGGTGTAATAGCGCAGCCACTAACAAAGTTGACACGAAAGAATAGCGAATGGCAATGGACAGATAAAGAAGAAAAAGCATTCCAATTGATTAAAGAGAAGCTCATAACTCGACCTGTATTGTGCATGTACTCCCCACATGCGAGGACGGAGGTGCATACCGACGCTTGTCAATTGGGGTTTGGAGGTATTTTGATGCAAGAGCAATTAGATAAAAAATTGCATACCGTTGCGTACGTAAGTAAACAAACAACTCCTGAGGAAAGTTGTTATCACTCAACAGAGCTGGAGACACTTGCTGTCGTATGAGCATTGCAAAAGTTACGAGTGTATTTAGTTGGTATTAAATTTGTTGTCGTCACGGACTGTAACGCTGTGAGAAGTACATTCTCGAAAAAAGATTTAATACCTCGAATTGGTCGCTGGTGGTTGCAGCTAATGGAATTCGAATTTGAAAATTCTGGAGAAGTTGGGACTGTGGCAGATGTAGTTTCTTTGTATACAAATTTGAATGAAAATGAGTGGCTTTCTTTATTACAGAAAACGGATCCTAATGTTATTGAAATTATGAAGTCTCTTCACAAAACAGCTGATTTGGATGACTACGACAAACACATTAAACAACAATATGTACTTAAAAGGAACGTTGTTTTTAGAAAAGTTGGTGATGATGAAAAATTTTATGTTCCACGCCAGGCTAGATGGAAAATTGTTAGAAATTATCATGACCAATTTGCGCAGGTTGGTGTAGATAAGACTGTGGCGAAAATTAGAGAAAACTACTGGTTTCCAAGAATGAAAAACTATGTCAAAAACTATATCGGAGCTTGTTTTGAGTGTTTGTATCATAAACAACCCGGAGGTAAGAGACCAGGTATGTTACACCCCATCGATAAAATTGGTGTGCCCTTCCACACTATACATTTAGATCATTTGGGCCCTTTCGTAAAAAGTTCAAAAGGCAACTCCTATATACTGGCGGCTATTGATGGTTTTACAAAATTTTGTATTTTAAAAGCAGTTCGCAATACCAAATCAACAACCACAGTTCGTGTAGTGGAAGAAATGGTCTCGTTGTTTGGCCTTCCAAATAGGTTCATAACGGATTTAGGAACCTCTTTTACTGGTGCACCCTTTGTTAATTTTTGTAAAGCTCACAACATTATCCATATAAAGAATGCTACGGCTACTCCAAGAGCAAATGGGCAGCTTGAAAGACTTAATAGAAGCATTACACCTATGATTGCTACAATGAGCAAAACACCAGATAATCGAGATTGGGACTGTTTCGTAGGCATTGCCCAATATAGTTTAAACAATACATATCACCGAACTTTAAAAAGTACTCCCTTCCTAATTCTTCTAAATTACACACCCAAAAACTTGTCAAGTGATGTACTTGAAGATGCCGTTAGACAGCAACAACAGGAGGATATTGAGACAACACGAAACCAAGCATTGGAAAACATCGTCAAAGAGCAAAGCAAACAGAGGCAAGCATACAATAAAGCTAGAAGTGAGGCAACTTCGTACCAACCCGGAGATCATGTAATGGTAAAAAGAACAACACTGCCCGGGGTCGGAGAATCATCCAAGTTGCTTCCACACTACAAAGGTCCATATATGATCACTGAAGTTCTACCTAATGACCGCTACAGAGTGTCTGATATCCCCGGTCTACAGAGAACTCAAAAGAAATATGAATCTGTAGCAGCCGTAGATCAATTGAAACGTATGCTGACATTAAATGATGAAGTTTCTGATGGTATTGTGGATGAACAATCGGATAGTGATTCTTCCTGTGTTTTAAGACGAAGCAAGCGCATACAACAAAAATCAAAACAACATAAATAAATCGAGGACGATTGATAGGTGGAGGATGGCCGAATGTAAACACCCTGTATTTAGCAAACGATACCACCTGAAGGCCCCCTATAAAATTATTTACTATTTATCTCTTTCTTGTACTAAATATTTCATTTTCCATTTGTTTCTTGATTGACATTAAAATGACTTTGATAGTATCGCACTTGGCGCAATAGTTTTGGTTGTACAGTTGAATTCTTGTTCACAGTCAGAGAGTATTGAGCGAGCTTTGAGTATTGAATAAACGAGTCCTAACCTTAAAATTTGAGTTTTACTTTATTTCGAAAAAGGAACAATTTATTGCACACTTTCTACAATTTAATAAAAACTTTCAACATTTTAGTTGTAATTTTTGAAAAAAGGCACATGTATAAAAACCTCTTTTTAAATTCGCAAATACTTCTTTCTTGAGGTACGTGCGTATTAATGAAAAAAATTTTTGCTAATTGACACCCAAATTAGCTGATTTTTCATTCAACTTGAAGAAAACACTTGTAGCTTCCGATACCGTTACAGTTTTAGGAACAAAAACAAAAACAACACTGACAGTGAGTCTCAAAACACAGAAAGTTGCCGCAACATTAGGTCGAAAGGGTTAAGCGAAATCCAGTGTAAACTACTTTGGATTGGTGCTCTTCACATTTGCAAAAATGTTCTAAAACATATCTTGTAACAGATTTAGATAACTTTGGTTTTTTGCATTCTAAAACAAATGACGATGAAGTTTTCTCTCAATAGTAGGTGGTACCCAATTCAATTTTAAGCTTTATGATAAGGTACCTAATTTTTATAGCAATTTCGAATGGAGTGACAGCGAAGTGTTACTGAGAGTATGTTAGCTAAACAACCATTAAAACGTTTTTTGTTCCAAGGCCGTAATTAAGACTGAATCTATGATCTACGCGGGAAATCTAACCATTGTAACATAGTGGCTCCCAAATGAGACTATTAACGGTGGGTTTGAAAAATGTTTAACTAATTGCATTTGATGGGATATGTCAGACCTGTTGATGACAACATGACTGATATGTCTAAACGATATGGACAACTACATCCGTAGAATGCCTAAATTTTATATGCGTATTTGGCACAATGATTGAATGACTCAAATCTTCTGTTCTTATCCCCTAATATATCTCATGGAACATTCGTTTTTTTTTTTTTTTTTTTGCAATAGGAGGAGTCAATAGGACGGAGTATAGAGTAGAGGTGTGCGCGTGACACGAAGTTTTCGTGACACGCGTGATTCACGCGTGAGTCACGTGATTCGTGAATGAAATTTTGACCAAATCACGTGAATGTGCGTGAATGGGACTGAACAAAAATGTGTTGTGCGTGATCGTGTGTGAACATCAAATTCTGTTCGTGAATGTGCGTGAGTAATTTTTTTTCAAAATCACGCTCACGACAAAATTCACGTTCACGAAAAAATTCACATTCACGAAAAATTCACGCTCACGACAAAATTCACAACATTCACGAAAACTTCACACTCACGATGACATTCACGTTCACGAAAAAATTCACGTTCACGAAAAATTCACTCTCACGAGAAAATTCACGTTCACGAAAAATTCACTATCACGAGAAAATTCACGTTCACGAAGAAACTCACATTCACGAAAAATTCACACTCACGATGAAATTCAGCCTCACGAGAAATCACGAACCTATTCACGCTCACGACAAATTTTATATCTACAAAAATGTCTTGCTCACGATAAAAAGTATGTATGAAATATCTGTATTGGACTTCATACTAGATTTTATTAAAAACAACATTTTCATTATTCATGTTTCGCAGCTAAAATTTATTTTTTAATAATTAGCTTTAAAAAGTAAGATTTACTCAAGTATATTTTACTAAAATTTTTAACATGTACATAGTTTCATGGGGTTAAATTTTAAATCCTATGAACATAGTGTACTCAATGAACTATTTGAAATATATGACGCATATTAAGCAAAATGTCCAGTATCGATACTGCTTTCATTTTTATATCGAAAAATTCTGAATAATGTGTTGGGGTATAACTGACGTCGTCATTCCGGTTGTAACACATTGAAATACTGCTCTCATACAGAATAATATTCTGGGTCGTGGTGAAACTCGATCTAGCGATGCCGGTCCGCATGTTGAAACCTAATTTCCGAACGAAACAAGCTATCGATATAAAACTTTGTATAAGTAGTTGTTATTTATGTAGGTGGATGGTATTACAAATGGGCCCCCATATTTGGCTTCCGGAAGAGCAAATTTCCATATGGGTCCTTAGTTATATATAGCTCCCATTTAAACCGCACTAGTAATATGATTTGTTTTGAATGGTATGATTTAGGGAGAATGCAACAACACACACAATTTAACGTAATTTTGGGCCTGGTTTACTTGCTAGATATATCGAGGACAACCATTCGGACGAAAGATAGTTTTCTATGCATTCAAGACATTTTCTGCAGCAAAAAAAAAAAGCCGTATCTATCGCTATTCTTTATAACGAAGTCAATTGTTTCATGTAGTATTATAATTTCATGTATTATATGATCTTTGACTACATTTTTAAACATAAGCAGCATTTTATTTTTAGATATTGCCACAGATTAGATATCAATCACAGAATTAATAAGAAACAAGAAGCCTTATTTGATTAAACAATAATTGATTTCTTCCGGCACTTTCAATGAATTACTTAATTGGTTGTGGTCGAAACTTAATTTTTTAATTGATGCAATAATTATTTATTGTATTGTTTATTTATTTATAACTTTACAAGAGTTTACACTTTCTTATGTGCTTTCTGATTATATTATAGTTGGATTTTTTCTTTACACGAAAAAATATGAGTAAAATATTTCCAATTGAAAAGTTGATTGGAATTGAAAACGTAATCAATTAATTAATTAACTTATAAAATTAACTTGTTAATCAAAATAAATAATAAAGCCAACTAAGATAATGAATGAACATTTTTACATTTTTAAATTGAAAACATACTTCCAAATATAAAATTAACAATTTTCGGAAATAATTGGTTCATTAAATTTTGGCTTAGATCTGAAAAAATAATTCTATATAGTATAATTATAATATATGTAATTATAATATAATAACAAATAAAATAAGTAAATAATAACACTATAAATCATTGATTGCCTCAATTAAAAATTAATTAAGTTTTTCAGACAAAATCAATTCAAATTTTAATTGAGTTTATATTTTGATTTGATTAAAATGTTAATTGTATCTGTTAATTTTTTAATTGAGTACGTTTTCAACTTCAGATTTTTAATTAGAAATATTTTGGCGAATTTGTGTGGGTAGCTCATTTGTATCACAAGCGAGAGTGAGTAAGTTTTTAAGTTCGTACTCATTCGTGAATTACATTTTTTCGTTTGTTTTGTAAGTATAATAGTCGTGAACGAGCGCGAGTTGATTTTACATCGTGAGCGTGCGTGAATAGTTTTTATGAATCGTGAATGTGCGTGAGTTGCATTTTACATCGTGAGCGTGCGTGAGTAGTTTTTATGAATCGTGAGTGTGCGTGAGTAAGTTTCGTATGTCGTGAACGTGCGTGAGTTGCATTTTACATCGTGAGCGTGAGTGAATAGTTTTTTATGAATCGTGGGTGTGTGGAAGTACGTTTCATTGTTCGTGAACGTGCGTGAGTAGTTTTTTTCGAATCGTGAGTGTGCGTGAATAAGTTTGTTGTTCGTGAGTTGATATTTCCCGTCGTGAGCGTGCGGTAGTCACTATTCTGCAATCGTGACTGTTTATCTTTGCAGGATTTTGGTTCGTGAACGTGCGTGAGCGTGAATCAATAAAAACCTTCGTGCGTGAATGTTACGAATTCATTCGTGAGCGTGCGTGAGTGTGAGCAATTCAAAAACGGGCGTGCGTGATCGTGCGTGAATATTACGAATTCATTCCTGAGCGTGCGTGAGTGTGAGCAATTCAAAAACGGGCGTGCGTGATCGTGCGTGAATGTTACGAATTCATTCGTGAGCGTGCGTGAGCGTGAGCAATTCTAAAAACGGCGTGCGTGATCGTGCGTGAATGACATTTTGAATTTGTGAGCGTGCGTGATCGTGCGTGAAAAATCCCTCACGCGCACACCTCTAGTATAGAGTTCATAAGATTGGTTTAGCATGTTCCATAGATATCCTATTTTAGTGTTCTATTTTATGTTTCCATTATTACTTTTCATGTTCTTGTTAAGTGATTTGTTTCACATAAACAATAGATTCCCTGTCAGACATAGTCAAACCACGGATACCATACTAAAATCCAACGGTGATCAATGGAACATTTACAAGATTTTATGTAGACAATTCAATCACACACAAAACATGAAAATATAATCTGAGAACACACAAATGCTTTTATCGAATACCTTTTGAGTTACCTGTAAGATGTCCTCCTGAGGAGAAATTACAATCATGTTAGAAGTGTGGCAACATATTTATTACAGTAATGGAATTCCTTTCTACTAAATAGTTAATAATATGAAGTAACGAAAACCAAAAATGTTGATGAATCAATCTGACTTTGGTTATAAGGTTTGATTTTACACAAAACTGGGGTAATATTCAGTTCATCTTTTCTAAGAATCCATATAGACACCTATCGCGCTGAAATAATGTAAACATTTTTGTACTCATCACCATGGTATGGAATTATAATAAGCCTTTCCAACTGTAACACATCGAAATGCCAATTTCCGACTGCCTGCTATAATCACGCTCCAGACTTCTATAGTGGAGATATCATTCCGAAAATTTTCATAGGTTAGTTCGCAAGCAGGTAAAGTTCAAATATGGACTATATTATTAAAAAACAAGTATATACAGCACTAAGTTCGGCAGGGCCGAATCTTAAATACCCACCACAATGAACCAAATATTAGGGTTCCCTTTGAAATTTCACGAGGGCTTGAGGGCTTGAGGACTTGTGGACACTTCCCGAAGATAAATTTAAAGATTTCACCTATGAGGACTATATCAGATTCTGGATTTATAAGAACCATTTTTGTTTGAGTTTTAGAGGAATCATTAACATCTCTTGTAAGTGTGCAAGAAAATTGTAAAATAACGTCTTGATTTGAAATCTTAAATCTGTAGAAATAAAATCTGGAAATTTTACATTGAGTTTCAAGCAATTTTCATGATCAGTGCGCCTTCTACACCCTCAAGAAGGGAAGTCAGTCTATATGGAGGCATTACCAAATGGACCGATAAAAACTTAATCCGATACACGTTTTTGTGAGCCTAAAATACCAGAATATTTACAATTTCAGGCAAATTAGATAAAAACTACGGTTTCTAGAAACCCAAGGAGTTAAATCGGGAGATCGTTCTTATGGGGGCTATACTAAAATATGTACCGATACTCACCGTTTTCGGCACACCTCTTTATGACCCGAAAATACCTCTAGATTCCCAATTTCAGGCAAATAGGATACAAATTTCGGATTCTAGAAGCCCAAGAAGTAAAATCGGGAAATCGGTCTATATGGGGGCTATACCAAAATATGGACAGACACTCACCATTTTCGGCACACCTCTTTGTGGTCCTCAAATACCTCTAGATTTCCAATTTCAGACAAATTGGATAAAAACTACGGTTTCTATAAGCCCAAGACCCCAAATCGGGAGGTCGTTTTATATAGGGACCATACCAAAACATGGACCGATACTCACCATTTTTGGCACACCTCTTTATGGTCATAAAATACCTCTAGATTTCCAATTTCAGGTATATTGAATAAAAACTGCGGTTTCTATAAGCCTAAGAAGTAAAATCGGGAAATCGGTCTATATGGGGGCTATACCAAAACATGGACCGATACTCACCATTTTTGGCACACCTCTTTATGGTCATAAAATACCTCTAGATTTCCAATTTCAGGTATATTGAATAAAAACTGCGGTTTCTATAAGCCTAAGAAGTAAAATCGGGAGATCGGTCTATATGGGGGCTATACCAAAATATGGACCGATACTCACAATTTTTTGCACACGTATTTGTGGTCCTACAATACCTCTAGATTTCTAATTTCAGGTAAATTGACTAAAAACTGCGGTTTCTGTAAGCCCAAGAAGTAAAATCGGGAAATCGGTCTATATGGGGGCTATACCAAAACATGGACCGATACTCACCATTTTTGGCACACCTCTTTATGGTCATAAAATACCTCTAGATTTCAAATTTCAGGCAAATTGGATAAAAACTACGATTTCTATAAGCCCAAGACCCCAAATCGGGAGGTCGGTTTATATGGGGACTATATCAAAACCTGGACCGATATAGCCCATCTTCGAACTTGACCTGCCTGCAGACAAAAGACGAGTTTGTGCAAAATTTCAGCACGATTGCTTCATTATTGAAGACTGTAGCGTGATTACAACAGACAGACAGACAGACAGACAGACAGACAGACAGACAGACGGACAGACGGACATCGTTATATCGTCTTAGAATTTCTCCCTGATCAAGAATATATATACTTTATATAGTCGGAAATCGATATTTCGATGTGTTACAAACGGAATGACAAACTTATTATACCCCCATCACCATTCTATGGTGGTGGGTATAAAAAATAAATTAATACTAACATTCACATAATCTCTGTAGCATTAAAAGAAAAACTAAAAGATTTTTAAAGAAAACTGTCAAAGGAACATTAATCCAAATAGCCACCTGTTTCGTTGTGTTAGTTACCTGTCAATATATCCGTAGTACTCCAAGCACAAGCTTATGTGAAATTCTTTGGTAACACTTAACAAGACATTTCAAATTTCATGGTTTATTTGGTTCTTCGTTATGGTTTTGCCATTGAATTATATTCTCCATGCAGTCCCACATACTCTGATGTCCATTGGGGATATTTTTTTGTTTTTTTGAGAAGCCACATAAAAATTGGAAAAACAACAATCTCCTAAGCTGACATATGTTTCCGTTTCCATAGAAAATCCTTGTTTAGGACATTTGTAGTGGTACTTACACAAATGTAGAGGTGGCCATGGGCCATGGTCATGGGTCCTGGCTACTATGGTTACCGCATTGATGTACATGAGAAAATGGTCAGTCGTCATCAATATTTGGCAAATTATTTCAATATGTTCCACTTGGACACTTTTTAAAGGACTACATCATCATGAATCAACTCATTCGTATATTTAAGGTGGACGAGGAGAAATTGGGTGGGGGTTGGAGAGTGTTATTGCTATCGTCCAATTTCGTTCTTGTTTTTGACCATTTCATTTGATTTTCCATTTCTAGAATAGATTTTTGGGGACAATACAATAGAGATGGGAAATTATTTTCAACATTTTGTCTTGGTTGTTTTTTGTTTTCAGTTTTTCTTTTTGTGTTGATGGGTGGTGGCATTTATTGCCCGGGAAACATGTTTTTCTGGTTGCGAAGGATGCTCATATTTTATGGCTCAATGAATTTGTTGTCCATCGATGAATTATTTATAAGTGGCATGAATGACACATAGACAAGCAGGGCGAGACGAGACAAGCCCGCCGGTCGGCCAACCCTAAAGATAGTCTGGAAGGCTATCAAAATGTATGAATTCAAACAGAAATGAACATGAACAGAATGATGCCTAGTAATGGAAAAAGTGTGATCTTTCACCCTGAATACAAATGTGATGGGGCGAAAAACAAATGCTTGAAATGTTTTTTTTTTTGGGTAAATATTTAAACACCAATAAAAATTCATATTTCATGGTGTGGAATTTGTTAAAGGTGATCATTTCTGATTGATTTTAAATTAACACAATATATATTTTTCATCACTTAAGAAGATTTCAGCTCTGGAAAATTATGGGTGAACAAAACGCCATCAATTAAGAATGAATATCCATTGGAATCAACAACGCCTAAAATTTGAGTGGATTGAGTGGATGCAGTGGAATCAACAACGCCTAAAATTTGAGTGGATCGGATGAAAAACAATCTTTTAGGATACTCAAGAAATCAGATATGTAGGTTTCTACACTGTAAAAATCATGAGCCCAAAATATTTATTAACGATGAATGCGAATTTTGTTGGGCATAGAAGACGCATTTCTCTGATATAAAGTTTTTTTTTTCTTGTGCAAAAGTCTATAAACTTTTGAATGAAGTCGCTTAATTAAGTGACTTGGCTTAAAAATGGGTATCTTTACTTGAAAGAATACTTTGTTTGACTAAGGTCAAATTGACTATAATAGCTATGCAAAATTCTTCAAAATTAAAGAAATAATCTTTAAAATTGTTGACTTTTTGTATCTTGACTACAAAATAAACAAGTATATACGGCCAGGCCGAAGTTTATGTACCCTCCACCATGGATTGCGTAGAAACTTCTACTGAAGACTGTCATCCACAATCGAATTACTTGGGTTGCGGGAACGCTTGCCGATGGCAAGGTATCTTAAAACTTCCTAACACCGTCATATATACCACATAGTCCATACGTGGTATATATTAAACTAAAAAGACCGATTAAATAAATACGTATATAATTAAGTTTAAAGATTCTATAGAAACAAAATTTTGACAAAATAACATTTTGACAACATTTTCTATAGAAGTAAAATTTGGAAAAAAATTTCTATAGAAATAAAATTTGGAAAAAAATTTCTATAGAAATAAAATTTGGAAAAAATTTTCTATAGAAATAAAATCTGGAAAAAATTTTCTATAGAAATAAAATTTGGAAAAAATTTTCTATAGAAATAAAATTTGGAAAAAATTTTCTATAGAAATAAAATTTTGACAAAATTTTCTATAGAAATAAAATTTTGACAAAATTTTCTATAGAAATAAAATTTTGACAAAATTTTCTATAGAAATAACATTTTGACAATGTTTTCTATAAAAATAAAATTTTGGTAGATTATTTTTGGCTTGAGTGGCAACCATGATTATGAACCGATATGGACCAATTTTTGTGTGATTGGGGATCGTCTATATATAACTATAGACCTATATGGACCAATTTTGGCATGGTTATTAGCTGCCTTATACTAACACCACGTTGCAAATTTCAACCGGATCGGATGAATTTTGCTCCTCCAAGAGGCTCCGGAGGACAAATCTGGGGATCGATTTATATGGGGGCTATATATAATTATGGACCGATGTGGACCAATTCTTGCATGGTTGTTAGAGACCATATACTAACACCACGTACCCAATTTCAACCGGATCGGATGAATTTTGCTCCTCTAAGAGGCTCCGGAGGTCAAATCTGGGGATCGGCTTATATGGGGGCTATATATAATTATGGACCGATATGGACCAATTTTGGCATGGTTGTTAGAGACAATATTCTTACACCACGGACCAAATTACAATCGGATCGGATGACTTTTGCTCCTCTAAGAGTCTCCGGAGATCAAATCTGGGGATCGGTTTATATGGGGCTATATATAATTATGGTCCGATGTGGACCAATTTTGCCATGGTCATTAGAGAACATATACCAACACCATGTACCAAATTTCAGCCGGATCGGATAAAATTTGTTTCTCTTAGAGGCTCCGCAAGCCAAATCGGGGGATCGGTTTATATGGGGGCTATATGTAATTATGGACCGATATGGACCAATTTTCGCATGGTTGTCAGATACCATATTCTAACATCATGTACCAAATTTCAGCCGGATCGGATGAAATTTGTTTCTCTTAGAGCAATCGCTAACCAAATTTGGGGGTCCGTTTATATGGGGGCTATACGTAAAAGTGGACCGATATGGCCCATTTGCAATACCATCCGACCTACATCAATACCAACTACTTGTGCCAAGTTTCAAGTCGATAGCTTGTTTCGTTCGGAAGTTAGTGTGATTTCAACAGACGGACGGACGGACGGACATGCTCAGATCGAATCAGAATTTCACCACGACCCAGAATATATTTTATGGGGTCTTAGAGCAATATTTCGATGTGTTACAAACGGAATGACAAGGTTAATATACCCCCATCCTATGGTGGAGGGTATAAAAACGTAGTTGAAAATGCAAGTAAAATATTTTTTTTAATCCGATGATGATCAATTGGCTCAGAAGCAATGAATTTTATATGGTCTTGTTATAGGGCGAAAGCCCTTAGCATTAGCATCCGCTGCATAAATTTCGTATTAATTCTTCATATGAAAAATAAAATTTTTCGACACTACCATAATGTTGTAAATAATACCGTACAGAAAAAAGTAAAATTTTTATTGGAAAAATTAACTAACTGCGAAAATTTAACTCCACATTTTGAGATTTCCACAAAGCGTTGTTAAATCCAGGATAATTTAATGCCTGGATGTACTTTTTAACTAAAAGTAAAGAAAACAAATATATTCGACCAGGCAGTATCTTTTATACCCTCCACCATAGATTGCGAATTACTTGGTTTGTGGTATCAGTTACCGATGGCAAGGTTGTATGTTGGGAGCCACCGTGGTGCAATGGTTAGCATGCCCGCCTTGCATACACAAGGTCGTGGGTTCGATTCCTGCTTCGACCGAACACCAAAAAGTTTTTCAGCGGTGGATTATCCCACCTCAGTAATGCTGGTGACATTTCTGAGGGTTTCAAAGCTTCTCTAAGTGGTTTCACTGCAATGTGGAACGCCGTTCGGACTCGGCTATAAAAAGGAGGTCCCTTGTCATTGAGCTTAACATGGAATCGGGCAGCACTCAGTGATAAGAGAGAAGTTCACCAGTGTGGTATCACAATGGACGGAATAGTCTAAGTGAGCCTGATACATCGGGCTGCCACCTAACCTAACCTAACCTAACCTAAGGTTGTATGTTAGTCCATATGTAGCCTATGTTAGATACATGAAGGCAAAATATGTATGCCTCTTTAGTTATTGATTGTTTTATATGGAGGAGTCTATAAATAATTATGAATAACTATGGCTATTTGAGAGCCAAATATCAACTTGATCGGATGAAATTTTCTGTTCCAAAAAGCTTCGGTGGTCAAATTTGGGTTTCGGTATAGGCAAACTTTTACCAAATTTCAATCGGATCGGATGAAATTTGCCCTACCACCAAACTCTGATGGTCAAATCTATGGATTAGTTTATATATGGGCTATATAAAGGGTGATTTGTTAAGAGCTTGATAACTTTAAAAAAAAAAAACGCATAAAATTTGCAAAATCTCATCGGTTCTTTATTTGAAACGTTAGATTGGTCCATGACATTTACTTTTTGAAGATAATTTCATTTAAATGTTGACCGCGGCTGCGTCTTAGGTGGTCCATTCGGAAAGTCCAATTTTGGGCAACTTTTTCGAGCATTTCGGCCGGAATAGCCCGAATTTCTTCGGAAATGTTGTCTTCCAAAGCTGGAATAGTTGCTGGCTTATTTCTGTAGACTTTAGACTTGACGTAGCCCCACAAAAAATAGTCTAAAGGCGTCAAATCGCATGATCTTGGTGGCCAACTTACCGGTCCATTTCTTGAGATGAATTGTTCTCCGAAGTTTTCCCTCAAAATGGCCATAGAATCGCGAGCTGTGTGGCATGTAGCGCCATCTTGTTGAAACCACATGTCAACCAAGTTCAGTTCTTCTATTTTTGGCAACAAAAAGTTTGTTAGCATCGAACGATAGCGATCGCCATTCACCGTAACGTTGCGTCCAACAGCATCTTTGAAAAAATACGGTCCAATGATTCCACCAGCGTACAAACCACACCAAACAGTGCATTTTTCGGGATGCATGGGCAGTTCTTGAACGGCTTCTGGTTGCTCTTCACTCCAAATGCGGCAATTTTGCTTATTTACGTAGCCATTCAACCAGAAATGAGCCTCATCGCTGAACAAAATTTGTCGATAAAAAAGCGGATTTTCTGCCAACTTTTCTAGGGCCCATTCACTGAAAATTCGACGTTGTGGCAGATCGTTCGGCTTCAGTTCTTGCACGAGCTGTATTTTATACGGTTTTACACCAAGATCTTTGCGTAAAATCTTCCATGTGGTCGAATAACACAAACCCAATTGCTGCGAACGGCGACGAATCGACATTTCACGGTCTTCAGCAACACTCTCAGAAACAGACGCAATATTCTCTTCTGTACGCACTGTACGCATTCGTGTGGTTGGTTTAGTGTCCAATAAAGTAAACTGAGTGCGAAACTTGGTCACAATCGCATTAATTGTTTGCTCACTTGGTCGATTATGTAGACCATAAATCGGACGTAAAGCGCGAAACACATTTCGAACCAAACACTGATTTTGGTAATAAAATTCAATGATTTGCAAGCGTTGCTCGTTAGTAAGTCTATTCATGATGAAATGTCAAAGCATACTGAGCATCTTTCTCTTTGACACCATGTCTGAAATCCCACGTGATCTGTCAAATACTAATGCATGAAAATCCTAACCTCAAAAGAATCACCCTTTATTAGTTCTATTGATGTGAGTCGGATGGTACAGCCCCTATATATGCAGATCCCCAAATTTTTTTTCCCAGAACCTCTTGGGGGATCAAACATCATTGGGTCCGGTTGAAATTAATGGCCCTATCGGGCCAAGTTCGAAGATGGGCTATATCGGTCCAGGCTTTGATGTAGCCCCCGACCCCCCATTAGGACTCTTGTGTTCCTAGAAACCGTAGCCTTTATATATTTGGGCTTCTAAAAACTAAAATTTTTATCAGATTTTCCTGAAATTTGATATCTAGAAATAATTTAGGACTACAAATAGGTGTTCCGAATGTGGTGTATATTAGTCCATGTATAGCACCCATATAGACGGATCTCCCAATTTGACTTCTTGGGCTTCAAAGTTTTTTCCGATTTGCCTGAAATTGGAAATCGAGAGGTATTTTAGGACCGCAAATAGGTGTGACGAAGGCTTTTATATATCGCCCCATATAGACAGATTTTCGATATTACTTCTTGGGCGCCTAGTGAAGGCGTGCGCGTGAATCACGTGAGTCGTGAACAAAATCTAAAGCAACTCTCGTGAATGTGCGTGAATAAAATTTCTGCAAAATCACGTTCACGAAAAAATCAAAACTTAATTATTACTCGTATGTTAACTGAAATTAATTTAGCTGTCGAAATATATTATATTCATGACTTTTGTACCTTTGCTCATTCTCGGTTGGAAAATGTCGCGAGTTTCGTGAATTTGTTGTGAGTCACGTGAATTGTCGTGAATAGTGCGGAGTCTGTAAAAATTGTTCGTGCGTGCGTGAGTACTGGTTTTCATTTCGTGAATGTGCGTGAGAGTAAGTGGCTACCACACGTATCGTACGTGAGCGTGCGTGAATAAAAATTTCGCTTCGTGAATGTGTGAGACTGTGAGTGAAATTTCACTCACGCGCTCACCTCTAGCGCCTAGATTAGCCTGAATTGGACATGAAGGGGTTCATTTTTTAATAAAACCTCCATATAATATACATCGATCTCCCGATTTCAAGTCTGGAGAGGATAGAACTCGCATTAGTCATCCAATGTGTGTGTGTGTGACACTAAATGTAAAATTTCCAGATTTTAGTTCACGTACTTATTCTACACTGAAAGAAGAGTTTTCTTTTCTGAGGGATGAAATTTTAGAAGTAAATAAAAATCATTAGATAAAATCGTTGCAACACAAATTCGGCTTTATTTGCTCTTAATGAAAATACTTTATAACAAATTTCGTTTGTCTTAAAGGAAAGTATTTTTTGTTTCTTAAAACCTTCCTGAAATTGTATTTATTTTCAAGTGACCCGCTTCCATCAGAGGTTTTCAGAAGAAACTATTATATTTGATGGTTATTAAGTTTTGGCTTTTTTTGTTTTGTATAACAAAGACTACATATGGACTAAAGGGTGATACGGTCAAAATTTGGTCAATATAAACTTGACGTATATCATTCAATTTTGCATTTAAAAAACCTGAACACCCCTCATTTTGAAGGTGTATGTGTGTGTAGAATGTTGCTCCTATTTTGCTTTTGGAATTCACTCTTCAGTTGTCAAAATGCCGTCCAAGCAAGAAGAGCAGCGTATCAAAATTTTGCTCCCGCATCGCGAAAATCCGAGCTACTCGCACGCAAAGCCGGCAAAATCGCTAAAAGTTGCCAAATCAACCGTTACAAATGTAATTAAAGTGTTTGGGGAACGTTTGTCGACAGCCAGGAAGTCTGGATCGGGGGGAAATCGAAAACCGGAAGCCGCTGAGACGACAAAGAGAGTTGCCGGTAGTTTCAAGCAAAACCCTAACCTCTCTCTCCGAGATGCCGCAAATAAGCTGGGTGTATCGTCTACAACCGTGCATCGAGCCAAAAAACGAGCCGAAAGAAATTTACGTGAAAGTCTGCTGCCTTTCCTGAAGGAACACGGTTGTTCCGTACTGTTTTGGCCGGATTTGGCATCTTGCCATTACGGTAAAAAGGCCAAGGAGTGGTACGCCGCCAACAACGTGCAGGTGGTTCCCAAGGACAAGAACCCTCCCAACACGCCAGAGCTCCGCCCAATTGAGAAATACTGGGCTATTGTCAAGCGGAACCTCAAGAAGACCAAAAAACTGCTAAGGACGAGCAGCAGTTCACGGCAAACTGGCTTTCTGCGGCGAAGAAGGTGGACAAGGTGGCTGTACAAAATCTGATGGCAGGTGTCAAGCGTGAGGCCCGGCAATTCGGATTTGGAAAAGCGAAAGCCTAACTGAATATTTTTCCTGAATTTTATACTAATTGAACTTGAAAAAGAAATTTAATTTGATTTTTTAAATAAACGATTTCACCGATTTTCACGCGTTTTCCCTTGACCAAATTTTGACCGTATCACCCTTTAACTTTCAATTTAGAAGACAATGATAAGAAATAAAACTATACTATTCTATAGGAAATTGTTACCACATACCGAGTAATTGTACGCATCAATAATGGAGGCTAAATAAGATTCGGTTTGGTCGAACTTTCGGCCGTATATATTTGTTTCTTTTTATTTTTACAAACTTTACTATAATTCAAACCTTCTGATATTGCTTCTATCTGAAAATTTAAAAAATACCAATAAGTTAATAAAGAGAAATGAATGCAAATTAAATCAATCCTTATATTCTTCCGATGCATAAAGGTGATGTACTTCATTTTCATAGGAATCAAATGATACAATCGAAATTCAACATTAGCAAACTCTAATATCAAAGGAAAATATTTTAAATAGTACTATAGTACATACAACATGTACATAATTAACATCACATATAAAATGGAGTGGATTAACATTAGTGTACAAAAAAAAAAGAAAAAAAAAAAAAAACAAAAAAACAAAAACAAAAAGTAAAGATTCAGGTTACACAACTAACTCATTGGCCTCAAAGGTACTTTGTACAAATACCAAATTCCTTTATCTTTCTGTTTAATTTAATTTTCTTTTTTGCACCATTTGATTACATCATGATGACGACTTCAACATCACATTCACGTCCTCTGAACAATGGTTGAGAGAGCTCCTCATTTGTTTTTATTTTAGCTCACCTTTCGTTTCGATTGTATGCTGGATATGAAAATATTTTTTAATTAAAACAATTTTTGTTTTGCGATTAAGAGTAGAAGTCAGTACTAGAAATTACAAAAAGAGTTGAGCAAAAGTGTTAGTGAAGAATACAAAAAAAAAAAAAATGACCCCAAGATGGATGTTTAATTAACAAGAAACGCTCGTGTATATTTGCATACTGGAATGTCCTATCAATAATAAAACGAATCAGAAACTATTAAGTAATGTAGAAAGTCGGCCGGGGCCGACTATATCATACCCTAAACCACCACTACTGAATAAGTAAACATAAGCATTTGTGGGGTAACATTGGAATAGGTTTGAGAGATAAACCGCATTTCCATATTTAAGAATATTAAGGGGTACATTTTTATGGGAGTTTTGTCACAATCTAATCAGAAATGTCTGATATTATATATAGTTATAGTTATAGTTAATTTTTCACCTACAGAGTTAGTATACAACTAACATTGAGTGCATTTTCAAAAAAAAAAAAGAGTAAATCGCTCAATTAATCTGGTTAAGAAATCCAAATTCGTGAAAATCTGCCAATATTATTATGTAAGAGATACATATAAGTCTAAATACAATAGGCTAATACATAACAATTTTTAACTTGAATAGCATGGGTTAATAAATAACAGGTTGGCTGAGAAGTCCCCGGTCTAACAAATAAAAACATATTTTTTTTTGGCAAAATTCGTTTTTATTATTCAACATAGTTCCCTTCAAGAGCGATACAATGATTATAACGACCTTCCAATTTGTTGATACCATTTTGG
The DNA here is from genome assembly GCF_050003625.1 of Haematobia irritans. Classification (NCBI taxonomy): domain Eukaryota; kingdom Metazoa; phylum Arthropoda; class Insecta; order Diptera; family Muscidae; genus Haematobia; species Haematobia irritans. Next base: position 191,858,579 of record NC_134397.1, on the reverse strand, counting down.
TAGTACTCCTTCGGTTTTGCCTCAAAATAGGCCTCAGTTTCGGCGATCACCTCTTCATTGCAGCCAAATTTTTTCCCTGCGAGCATCCTTTTGAGGTCTGAGAACAAGAAAAAGTCGTTGGGGGCCAGATCTGGAGAATACGGTGGGTGGGGAAGCAATTCGAAGCCCAATTCATGAATTTTTGCCATCGTTCTGAATGACTTGTGGCACGGTGCGTTGTCTGGTGGAACAACACTTTTTTCTTCTTCATATGGGGCCGTTTTGCCGCGATTTCGACCTTCAAACGCTCCAATAACGCCATATAATAGTCACTGTTGATGGTTTTTCCCTTCTCAAGATAATCGATAAAAATTATTCCATGCGCATCCCAAAAAACAGAGGCCATTACTTTGCCAGCGGACTTTTGAGTCTTTCCACGCTTCGGAGACGGTTCACCGGTCGCTGTCCACTCACCCGACTGTCGATTGGACTCAGGAGTGTAGTGATGGAGCCATGTTTCATCCATTGTCACATATCGACGGAAAAACTCGTGTATATTACGAGTTAACAGCTGCAAACACCGCTCAGAATCATCAACAAGTTGTTGTTTTTGGTCAATTGTTAGCTCGCGCGGCACCCATTTTGCACAGAGCTTCCGCATATCCAAATATTGATGAATGATATGACCAACACGTTCCTTTGATATCTTTAAGGCCTCTGCTATCTCGATCAACTTCATTTTACGGTCATTAAAATCATTTTGTGGATGTTTTCGTCGGTAATCACCTCTTTCGGGCGTTCACCGTCCTCCGTGCTCATTTCACCACGCTTGAATTTTGCATATCAATCAATTATTGTTGATTTCCCTGGAGCAGAGTTCGGAAACTCATTATCAGGCCATGTTTTTGCTTCCACCGTGTTTTTTTCCCTTCAGAAAACAGTATTTTATCAAAACACCAAATTCGTTTTTTTTTTAAATTTTTTTTCACAATAACAAAAGTTGCTTTACAAAAGACGCTCTATCTCACAAACTAATTGACTTACAGACGTCAAATTTTGACACGAATCATTTGAAGGTTGGTACTATAAAAAAAAAATATGCATTTAATACTAGCGACGCCATCTATGTGTCAGACCGGGGACTTATCAGCTAACCTGTTACTTTTCTTGTAAATAAAATAAAGAAATGTACAGCATGGTTTTTATAAACCGTCTGCCGGAAATCGAGTTTTATATGTAAATTTAATAATTATACTTTTCAATTAATGTTTTTCTGTAATTAAGAGCATTTACCAGAAATTCTTATAAAGGTAGCCAGCAAAAATATTCACCGTCGTTTGAAATGTATATGTTATAATCTCGTTTTGAGTTAAAAATCTAGTGTTGAAATTTTTATAGCGTTTTTCACTTAGTATTGGGCATCTGCCAATCATGTGGTCTAGAGATTCTACTTCTCCCCAATTACACAGAGAATAGCGCCGATTAGCAACATCGCCGAAACCATTTCCATTTAGCCAAAATAAATCAGCTCTGGCTTTTAAAATCATTGTAATTTGATGAGGGGTAAATTTTTCATTGCAATAATAGATTCCCATACCAAAATCAAGATTTTTATAAAAGCGTTGTTCACTTGTACGTGCCTTTTGCATGTAAGAGATGAGGGAACTCTCTGTAATTTTACTTAATAATTCCTGGCTTGCCTCAAACCAACATCTTTTATTTATAATAATATTGTTATTATCAATGTTATGGTTTGACAGCTTTTGTCTGAAGTCTTTAAAGATAAAATAATAAACATCTTTGGGAGGACTTTTTTGGAAGTGATTTTAAAGTTGTGCCTTTGGAAGAACTTATAGGTATACGTATAGCCCCCATATAAACCGATCCTCCGATTTGGCTTGCGGAGCCTCTAAGAGAAGAAAATTTCATCCGATCCGGCTGAAATTTGGTACATGGTCTTAGTATATGGTCTCTAATAACTATGCAAAAACTGGTCCACATCGGTCAATAATTATATATAGCCCCCATATAAACCGATCCCCCGATTTGGCTTGCGGAGCCTCTAAGAGAAGCAAATTTCATCCGATCCGGCTGAAATTTGGTACATGGTGTTAGTATATGGTCTCTAATGAACATGCAAAAATTGGTCCACATCGGTGCATAATTATATATAGCCCCATATAAACCGATCACCAGATTTGACCTCAGCAGCCTCTTGGAAGACCAAAATTCATCTGATTCAGTTGAAAATTGGTACGTGGTGTTAATATATGGCCTCAAACACACATGCAAAAATTGGTCGAAATCGGTCCATAATAACATATAGCCCCCATACAAACCGATCCCCAGATTTGACCTACGGAGCCCCTTGGAAGATCAAAATTCATCCGATTCGATTGAAATTTGGTACGTGATGTTAGTATATGCTATCCAACAACCACACAAAAATTGGTCCATATCAGTCATAATTGTATATAGCCCCCATAGAATTCTGGCTCTCTACGTACCGTGCAAAAGTCCATATCGATTCGTAATTATTTGTAGACTAACCTACACATACCTTTTTTGTCTAATATATACCACGTGTGGACTAACTCACAATTTAGAAAACGATGTTAAGAAGTTTTAAGATACCACAACCCAAGTAATTCGATTGTGGATGACAGTCTTTCGCAGAAGTTTCTACGCAATCCATGGTGGAGGGCAGGGCTGTGGAGCCGGAGTCGGAGTCTTGGAGTCGGAGTCTGAAGATTTTGCTGGAGTCGGAGTCGTAAAAATTTTGCTCGACTTCGACTCCGGCTAAACCAAATTTTTTAAAACACTTCACATTTTGGTAACTAAGCAAGTTTTTACGCAAATTAGTTTCCATTGCGTTATTCATTCGATCAATGTACAGCATGATTGTAAATGAAAATCAACTTCCAATTACGTCTATCTTTTTATGTTTCCTAGAATGTTAGACTAGCAGATGGGCTGGATCGATCCATTTTAATGCCCATATCAATTTATTTGAAATATTTCGTACAATCGAAATTATTTTTTTTTTTTAATTTTATTTTAAGGCCATAAACATATGTGGAATATTGACAGAAAATTTTTTCAAAGTTGTTTTTTATAGAAAATTTTGTAAAATGTTATTTCTATAAAAAGTTTTGTCAAAATTGTATTTCTATAGCAAATTTTGTCAAATTTTTATTTCTATAAAAATTTATTCAAAATTTTATTGCTAGAAATATTTTTTTCTATAGAAAATATAGTCAAAATTTTATTTCTATAGAAAATTGAGTCAAAATTTTGTTTCTATAGAATATTTTGAAAAATTTTATTACTATAGAAAACTTTGCAAAATATTGTTTGTTACACAAAAATGTTTTCACAATTTTATTTCTATTGATAATTTTATTTCTATAAAAATTTAAGTCAAAATTTTATTTCTATAGAAAATTTTGCAGAAATTTTATAGTAGTAGATTTTTTTATTAGAAAATTTTGTCAAAATTTTATTTCTATAGAAAATTTTGTCAAAATTTTATTTCTATAGAAAATTTAGTCAAAATTTTGTTTCTGTAAAATATTTTGCAGAATTTTATTTACTACACAAACGTTTTTCTAAAATTGTATTTTTATTGATATTTTTTTCAAAATTTTATTTCTATAAGAAAAAATTGTCAAATTTTATTTCTATAACAAATTTTCTCAAAATTTTTTTCTTACTGATGCTCACTGATACTCACTGCTATAAAGAATGTATTCAAAATTTTATTACTATAGAAAATTTAGTCAAAATTTTGGTTTCTATAGAATATTTTGCAAAATTTTATTTCAAAGAAAATTTTGCAAAATTTTGTTTGCTACACAATTTTTTTTTAATTGTATTTCTATTCATAATTTTTTTAAACTTTTATTTCAATAAAAAATTTTACCAAATTTTATTTCTATACAAATTTTATTCAAAATTTTATTTCTATATATTAAAGTGGCAGCCCGATTAAAATTCAGGCTCACTTAGACTATTCAGTCCATTGTGATAGGTTAGGTTAGGTTAAAGTGGCAGCCCGATTCTATATTTAATCAAAATTTGATTTCAATAGAAAATTTTGCCAAAATTTTATTTCTATAGAAAATTTCGTCAAAATTTTGTTTCTGTAGAAAAATTTTTCTACAAGTTTTCGACTAAGTAGTGAGTATCAGTGAGCATACAATTTTGCAAAATTTTATATAGAAATAAAATTTTGCAAAATATTTTATTTACTAGATAAAATTTTTTCCAAAATTGTATGCTCACTGATACTCACTACTTAGTCGAAAACTTGTAGAAATGATTCAAATTTTCAAATTTTTCATTGAATGAATCATAAATGCATTTTTGTCTAAACAATTATAAATACCCAATTATTGCCCGAGATTTTGTAGAAGTCTGATTTGAGATTTTATCAAAATGTAGATCTAAATACAAAGTTGTGCAGAGTATATTATAATCGGCACGCCCGAGTTGTGCAGAGTATATTATAATCGGCACGCCAGACTTTCCTTGCATTTTTATTTTTTGTTAAAATAGTGTTTTGTGTTAAATTTGTGTGTATAACGTTAGATTTAAATTTTAAGTACATAGATTTTGTAGAAGTATATACAATTTTGTCTAAATCTATTCAGATTCAAATTCAGGCATATGGGAATATAGACCTTTATATAGCTCGCAACAAATTTAAAGGATTTGAGATAGTATCAATAATTGTTGTCCACAAATACATATACTGTTGGTATCTTCGCATATGTTATATCATTATTTTATTTATTAAACATTGCCCTAAATTTGAAATATAGAGTTCAATTGGCATCTAATTGAAATTAAGACCTTTTTTTGCACACATAAATAAATACGATACTTTATATCGATCCATTACGGTATCCCCACAATAGAACTACAAATTAGTGGTATTAAAATGAGATTTAGTTATATTACCCGGAGTCGACTCCGGAGTCGGAGTCGAGCTGATGAAAAATGCTGGAGTCGGAGTCGGAGTCGAGTAAAATTTGCTCGACTCCACAGTCCTGGTGGAGGGTATATAAGATTCGGCCTGGCCGAACTTACGGCCGTATATACTTGTTAAGATCTAAACTTTCTATCTGATTTCTATCTAAACTTTCTATCTGGAAGCCTAATTATTTTTTGAAATTGGAGTCGGAGTCGAGGCTAATAAGAAATGCTGGAGACGGAGCCGGAGTCGAGCAAAATTGACTCGACTCCACAGCCCTGGTGGAGGGTACATAAGATTCGGCCTGGCCGAACTTACTGCCGTATATACTCGTCTTAACTGACTTTATTTTGTAGTTTGATTAAAAAGTGAATTCTTTCAGTTCATTTGTCAACTTCAAAAACATTTTTTATTATAAATATTTTTGTAATATTTCTTCGGTGTATCAACGTTTTGTGTGATCAAACGAATGACATTTTCAATACCAAGTGTTAGTAAGACATCTTTTATGTTCCCATAACTGAGCGATTTATACTTTGTTTTTTTTTTTTTTTTTTTTTGCGACCAGGCTAGGCGGTTTTTTTTTTGTACTGAACATTTAAATTATTTACACTCAATTCACTCGCGCCAAAGTAAAATTGACAGAAAATGCATCAGAAAATTGACCCCAATATTTACGTAGGACGAAACAAACAAATTTTGTTTTTCTGCTTGAAGCACAGCGGTTTCGAAGGGTACTACCAAGTAACTTTTACCGCATCCACCCCATCATTCTTAGCAAATCGATACACGTTTTTTTTTTTGTGACAACAAAAGCCACTGACAAGTGGTTATGCCACAATGCCATTCAAGTGGTTCTTGTTCCTTTAAGAGCTGGAACTCGTACTGTTCACTTAAGAACGTTCAATGGCAAATAGGCTGCCAAAAATTACACCCACCACTTCGATATCGTTGCAGGCTTTGTTTTGTTTTTTTTTTTTTTTTTGTTAGACTTGAAACAGAATGAAGTGTATGCCAGCAGACTTTACTCCAGCAACTAGATGATGTGGTTTCTGCTGAGGAAATTGGACCAAACGTCTCAGAAAAACAAAAATGAACAAAAGATTGTCAGTCATATGAATAGCTTCGATGAAGAGGGGGGACATTGTTCCATGGGGTGTAGGTCAAACATGACATCTATTGGCACGACCTTTTGCAGTCATGTATCCCAAAAGTAATGGGATAACATGGAACACAGAAGATCGCAAATACGAGGCTTGATTTGGGGGAATCAATAATTTATTTAACAGAATTTATTTGTAAATCTAATATGCTATATTTTAGAATAAATTATAAGTATTGGGTTCCAAATCCATGTAAATTCGTCCAGTATTATATTTATAGATCAGATTATTGTGTACATACAAGCGGATTCGAAAGAACTTCATTTGAAGCAAACAAAAATAAAATTTTATTTATCTTAGAGAAAAGGGGCCGTCACCTTCCCGGTTCATGGGAAAGATAGATTTGTTGCGTTTTGTTACATCTTCTTACATCCAGATCGAGGAACTCTAAAACTAAGATGAGATGCGTTCAGAGTAATCTAGTGGTGAGTCGGGTAGATATGGCTGCTCAAGCTAAAAGGCGACACGCGTGACGTGGCTCTTGATTACTGGTGGGACATATGTTAATTACGCTGGCTATGAACCACTTTTAGGTGGGGACTGAGACGGCTCCTCTTGCTTGATCTTAGACCAAAACAACCTTAGACTGCGTGGGAGCTCTCATGCCTTCGGTGCTGTGGCTGAATATTTCTTATATTCCTGGGTGGTCGATATCTATTAGAGGTGTGCGCGTGACTGCAATTTCACTCACACTCACGCACGTTCACGAACCAATATATTTATTCACGCACGATACGTGTAGTAGCCAATCCCACTCACGCACATTCACGAAATGAAAACCAGTACTCACGCACGCTCACGCACGAACTACTTTTTAAGACTCACACTCACGCACGATTCACCACAATTCACGTGATTCACGACAAATTCATGGGACTCACGATATTTTCCAAACGGAAATCGGCAAAGGTAACAAAACTCAAAAATATAATATAGTTCGAGAGCTAAATTAATTTCAGTTTACATACGAGTATGAATTAAATATTGATTTTTTTCGTGAGCGTGATTTTGCAGAAATTTTATTCACGCACACTCACGAACCGATTTTATTTCCCACGCACGCTCACGCACGACATATTCATTTTAGTCCCATTCACGCACATTCACGAGAGTTCCTTCAAATTTTGTTCACGACTCACGTGATTCACGCGTGAATCACGCGTGTCACGAAAATTTCGTGTCACGCGCACACCTCTAATATCTATACCTAAAGGTATGGCAAATATTTGCCCAAATATTTGCCATACCTTTGGGCAAATATTTGCCTAGTGGGCAAATGAGTGTCAAACTTTTTTCCAGGAGCACTTTCGAAGTATGTGTACACAATTTTTGGAAAATACTCTTGTCGTCATGGAATATATTCAATATAAGCTAATCACGTTTGCTGGTTTGGTTGTGGCGACGAATTCTTTTTCGATTTTAGTTAAATATCCCCTCAGTGTGACCACACCGTAAGTTGTTGGTTTGGATAGTTACTGATATACTGCTTTGGGAACATATAATTGTATCTACGCACCGGAATGATCTTCGTCTACACATAAAATTGATCCAGTTGTAAGGGCAACTTTCTGTATGTTATTCAAGAGCGTATCACTTGACTGAAGTGTCTACTCTCGCGCTACATAATTTTTAAATAGTCAAAAAGGTTTCCTTGTCCGCACCCCAAGTGCTGCCGGCAGGCCACATAGGAATGTTGTTTCTACCGCGGAACTTATCATAAATTACAGTGACTGGAAGGTGAGTCCGAGAATCTTGGGGCAATTTGGAGTCGGAATTTTTTCGCCATCGTTGACTCCAAATCGCGATGATAAACAAAATACGACGGCCAAAGCGCGATCCCGGAGGCTGTACACGACGATGCTGACGAAGTTTGACTGTGTAGTAACGGACGACGAAACCAACGTCAAAGCCGACTACAAGCAGCTTCCGGGACAGGAGTTTTATACGGCAAAAGGAAGGGGAAAGGTAGCAGATATTTTCAAGCACATAAAACTGTCAAAGTTCGCAAAGAAATATCTGGTTTGGCAAGCCATCTGTACCTGTGGCTTGAAAAGCAGCATTATCATAGCTTCCGGGACTATCAACCAAGAAATTTACGTGAAAGAGTGTTTGAATAAACGTCTGCTGCCTTTCCTGAAGAAACACGGTTGTTCCGTACTGTTTTGGCCGGATTTGGCATCTTGCCATTACGGTAAAAAGGCCATGGAGTGGTACGCCGCCAACAACGTGCAGGTGGTTCCCAAGGACAAGAACCCTCCCAACACGCCAGAGCTCCGCCTAATTGAGAAATACTGGGCTATTGTCAAGCGGAACCTAAAGAAGACCAAAAAAACTGCTAAGAACGAGCAGCAGTTCAAGGCAAACTGGCTTTCTGCGGCGAAGAAGGTGGACAAGGTGGCTGTACAAAATCTGATGGCAGGTGTCAAGCGTGAGGCCTGGCAATTCGGATTTGGAAAAGCGAAAGCCTAACTGAATATTTTTCCTGAATTTTATACTAATTGAACTTGAAAAAGGAATTTAATTTGATTTTTTAAATAAACGATTTCACCGATTAACACGCGTTTTCCCTTGACCAAATTTTGACCCTATCACCCTTTAGTCCTTCAAAATAGGATTCCACAGATGATTCATAAACCGATTTCCCGATTTTATTTCTTGAGCACCTCGAACCCTCGATTTTCATTCAATTTGCCTGATAACATAGTTGGATATTTTGTCAATAATTCGATACATGCAGCTCCGATTTCCGGATAAACCGATCTCCCGATTTTATTTCTTGAGCACCTCGAACCCTGGATTTTCATTCAATTTGCCTGATAACATACTTGGATATTTTGTCAATAATTCGATACATGCAGCTCCGATTTCCGGATTACTTTTCTTGAGCGAATTAATGTAACAAATTTTATTCCATTTGTCTGACATTTGGTATGTGATTTCATTTAGACTAAAAAATGGATTGAATATACACTAGATAGGGTCGCGAAAAAAAGTTCATGCAGTCACCCCCCAGTTTTGTAGCATATTTGAAGACAATTTCAGAACACTAAAACTTTTTTTTTCCGTGCACCCTACGACCCCCCGAAATGCAATTTACTGTACTGTGTCGTCATTTGAAGTCCGATCGAAAAGAAACGCATATCGTTGTTCATGGTTGATCAGGGGCTATATTTCGTGCATTGGTCATTTTTGACTCCGACGTCAAATTTGATTTTTAATTTTTTTATTTCGCTTCGTATACCCCTATGATGCCCATTTCTTATAACCATTATAAAGATCTTATCAAAATATGAAACTTTTGCTTTGGAAGTATTTAATTATATTCATAAACAAAAATGTTACAGAGATTTTAAAAAGTCAATAGGTCACCCTACACCATCAAATAGCTTTTGCTGTGTTGTCATGATATCCGATCGAAACCACATGCACATCGTTATTCACATCTACGAAATTAATTTGAAAGGTATTTAATATACACAAACTGTTTATCTGTAAATTTCTAACCGTATCATTGTATACATACTCGTTGTGTGCACTACGACATTTTCTGCGTTATGCAAAGTTCTTGTGTTTTTGCTTGAACAACTTGAGAGCCTACTGTTTTAAAATCTAACAATCAATCTAACAATAAAAGTAAGTGGTAACGGAATTGTGGAAAATTACGAAGATCGTTATGCTGCTTACACATTGGTTAAATTTCTGCCTTTCAACATCTGACTACGCCGTATTTTTTTTTGCGTTTTCTTGTCATCTTCACAATGGTGAGCAATGTTGTCACATGAGTAAATACTTTAAACAAGAAAATATTAGATTAGATTTGTATTTGATTTGAGTACATTTCATGTTTATTAATTGTACAATTTTATTATGCGGCTAACAACTTTTTAGAATTAATTTATAACAAATCCTGTCTAGAATCAAGTTTACTATGTTGTTGGCGACTTTTAATTTTGGATATTATATAACGCAATCGTTTATCGTCTGTAACATGACTAGTAGATTCATTTTTAACCTGCTTTCTTTAAATATAAAAGGAATTCAATAACTTGATGATTTGTTGGTAATTTAGTTTTGTCGATAACCCGAGCTTCGAATTTCATTTTGTTTTCACTTTTTTCAAATACTATCAACAGCCTTCTCTCACAAAAATATGGACAGACTTAAGAAATCATGTAGCGAAAGTGTTTGTTAGATTTTTTGCTAGAACAATTTGAGAGCCTACTGTTCTCAAATTGTTCTAGCAAAAACACATGCACTTTGCATAACGCTGAAAATGCCATAGTGCACACAACGAGTATGTATACAATGATACGGTTAGAAATTTACAAATAAACAGTTTGTGTGTATTAAATACCTTTCAAATTAATTTCGTAGATATGAATAACGATGTGCATGTGCTTTCGATCGGATATCATGACAACACAGCAAAAGCTATTTGATGGTGTAGGGTGACCTATTGACTTTTTAAAATCTCTGTAACTTTTTTGTTTATGAATATAATTAAATACTTCCAAAGCAAAAGTTTCATATTTTGATAAGATCTTTATAATGGTTATAAGAAATGGGCATAATAGGGGTATACGAAGCGAAATAAAAAAATTAAAAATCAAATTTGACGTCGGAGTCAAAAATGACCAATGCACGAAATATAGCCCCTGATCAACCATGAACAACGATATGCGTTTCTTTTCGATCGGACTTCAAATGACGACACAGCACAGTAAATTGTATTTCGGGGGGTCGTAGGGTGCACGGAAAAACAAAAGTTTTCGTGTTCTGAAATTGTCTTCAAATATGGTACAAAACTGGGGGGTGACTGCATCAACTTTTTTTTTGCCTTAGGCCGTGACCCTACCTAATATACACACTATTTCACTAAAGCCTATTTAACTTCATTTTAGTTCATGGAATTATTAAAATTTTCGTTACTCTAATATTTTTTTGCGGACGTTAGCTTGATGACCAAAAACACGGGAAAATGTTATAAGCAAATGAAGCATAAATATTAACTAAATTCATACTTTTCACAAAATAAATTAAATTTGTAAATTTTACTACAAATGCGCCCACCTTGAACTTCGTATGGCACTAAAGACATTCTTGGAATTTTGAACTCAAATTTCTTTCTTGAAACTTCAAAATGATCTGTAACAAGTGAAAAAAAATAATTATCTAATAAATTCCCTTGAATTTGTCGAAAACTATTTACTTATTTTTGTGATATCGTCGTTGTGACATCGCTTGTAATACTGTTTATTTAAAATTTTCTAAAAATAATCTAGGTTTTCTAAAATTAACCAAAAATGTTCTTCGTGGTGGGTTCACTGGTTTTTCAGTGTATTCTTTATTTACTCCTTTATCGCAATAATCATAATAATGTTTTTTCAAGTAATGTAGATTTCACCACAACGATCCCTTTCATCGGGTACCTCGTATGAGACACACTTCTTAGAAACAATACCTACTTACTGTTGAGTTCACTAATGCTCACTAAGCGGGTCAATCATTTGTATGCTAAAGAGGATGTGCTCGAGTTTTTTCTTCCAAATGGGAACAATGGTTGCCACACACACACACACATCTAAGCTAATGTCCTTCTGGGTGATACTTTCGGTCATCTTTCTCATTTCTTGTGAACATCACCTTTGCTCTCATAACCAGCAGTGTTAGAAATAATATTGCGGCATTTTTCAATGGCCTCTTATGCACATGTATTATGGGGATAATTTTTTCGTCACAAAAAATTAAAACTTTTGGAAAACTCATATCGCAAAAGTTTTAACTTATGTTATAGTTAGTTATATAATAAGTTTATTTATTATTGTAGTTTTTGGTTTCAGCTTAGAACCATGCATTGACTAAACTACACGTGTAGCTTAACCAACAGAGGAAAAGTATGCTTGTCAAATTTATTTGGGCAAAGCCCTATAGTTAAGTTTCTAACTCGCATATGGAATATATACACAAGATGACAGATATGTAGATATCACGATTTAAAAGTTCGTTAGCTAACGTAACACTAACGGAGCTTCAGAAAAATGGAGGTTAAAATGATTTTTTAAGAATAGTAAACATGAAAAATTACCATTTTAGCGCGATAATTCGAACCGGCCTTCACACTTTTCCGATGAACGAAATTTTGGACAACAAAGCTTTCTTTTGCCACTAAGAAAATTTCTTTAAAAGCAAATAAAAAACTTTAGAGACAATCGTTGAATCTCTTATTATAAATCCGCGTTTATTTGCTCTAAAAGATAATCTTGTATAAGAAAGGAGAATTTCGTTTGCCTAAAATTTCATTCCGGAGGAAAGTATTTTTTCTTTGGGTGTAGAGAAAAGTCCAAACTTTTATTGGTTTATTAAAAAAATATTTTTAATCAGATTCTGAAAAATATATTGCTTTGCACCGCAATTATTACACTTTTTTAAGTTTCATAGCAAAAATGTTAAATAGCATCACCAAAGTTGCCACAGTTGGTAGAATTTATTTACTTATTTATATATTAACAATCATAATAAATTATAAAAATAAACAGAAAAAATAGGTGCTGCTAACATAGGTTTTCGAGTTGGTAGTTGGTAGAATTCTAACAACTACCAACTCTAAATTGTTGATTTTTTATGTTGTTTGGTAGAATTGTTGATGTTTTGTTTGACAAAATTAGCTATAGAAATAAAACTTTGATAACATATCCTACAGAAAAGAACATTTTCTATAGCAATGAAATTTTGACAAATTCTTCAATAAAAAAAAACTTGATTAAGTTTTGTATAAAGTCAATATATAGCCAACTTCTTTAAAAATTTTGTGGCATTAGCAATTTTCCCTTGTCGAAGCAATTTAAAAATATTTAAAACTTCAACACTTTTATAATTCAAGGGATATTTATTCATCGAAATAAATTGTCGCTATTAGAAGTGATTATAAAATAATAAATAAACTTTTCAAATAAAATAATAAATCATATCTGTAGATGATATTTTTTTTCATAATAACGGCAGAAAATTTGATGACAAATAAAGAAAAAAAGAAAAGAAAAGAAAATACGATTTTTTATTTGGTAGTTTTTACCCTTCACCATAGGATGGGGGTATATTAACTTTGTCATTCCGTTTGTAACACATCGAAATATTGCTCTAAGACCCCATATATATTCTGGGTCGTGGTGAAATTCTGAGTCGATCTGAACATGTCCGTCCGTCCGTCCGTCTGTTGAAATCAGGCCAACTTCCCAACGAAACGAGCTATCGACTTGAAACTTGGCACAAGTAGTTGTTATTGATGTAGGTCGGATGGTTTTTCAAATGGGCCATATCGGTCCATTTTTACGTATAGCTCTATATAAACGGACCCCCAAATTTGGCTTGCCGATCCTCTAAGAGAAGCAAATTTCATCCGATCCGGCTGAAATTTTGTACATGGTGTAAGTATATGACCTCTAACAACCATACAAAAATTGTTCCACATCGGTCCATAATTATATATAGCCCCCATATAAACCGATCGCCCGATTTGGCTTGCGGAGCCTCTAAGAGAAACAAATTTCATCCGATCCGGCTGCAATTTGGTACATGGTGTTGGTATATGGTCTCTAACAACCATGTAAAAATTGGTCCACATCGGTCCATAATTATATATAGCACCCATATAAACCGATCACCAGATTGACCTCCGGAGCCTCTTGGAAGACCAAAATTCATCTGATCCAGTTGAACTTTGGTACGTGATGTTAGTATATGGTATTCAACAACCATGCAGGAATTGGTTCATATCAGTCCTTAATTATATATAGCCCCCATATAAACCGATCCCCAGATTTGACCCCCGGTGCCTTTCGGAGGAGCTAAATTCATCCGATCTGGTTAAAATTTGGTACGTGGTGGTGGTTTATGATATTTAACAACCATGCCACAAGTGGTCCATATCAGTCCATAATCATATATAGCCCCCATATAAACCTATCCCGAGATTTGGTTTTGGAGCCACTTGAAGGAGCAAATTTCATCTGAGACAGTTGAAATTTGGTACATTGTGCTATTCTATGGCCGTTAACAATCATGCCTAACTAGGTCCATATCGGTCTATAGTTATATATAGCCCTCAGATAAATCGATCCCCAATCACACAAAAATTATTTGTAGACTTACCTATACATACCTTTTTTGTCTAATATATACCACGTATGGAGTAACTAACAATTTCGAAAACGATGTTAAGAAGTTTTAAGATACCACTACCCAATTAATTCGATTGTAGATGACAGTCTTTCGTAGAAGTTTCTACGCAATCCATGGTGGAGGGTACATAAGATTCGGTCTGGCCGAACTGACGGCCGTATATACTTGTTTTTTTTTTTTTTGTAAAATTTTCTTAAATTTTTTATAAATTATTTTTGGCTCGAGTGGCAACCGCGAAGCACACATCCGAAAATTAACCCTTTTCGAAATTGTGTAAAATATTTTAGAATTCGTTTAAAAGTTAAAGTACTTCCGTTTTTTTTGTTCCAACAAATTGTATCGTTGGTTTTTGTTTTCTTCAAATGAAGTTTCTTTAAGTGCGCTTGTGTGTGCATTGCACACTGGCCTACAAATAGATCTGCTTGGATATATGCGCTGCTTCAGTTCTGGCGACCAAAGCGACATTTGTGTGAATTGGATGATTATAAGAGCCCAGTGAAAACGAATGACTCTTGGTTCAATTATTTTACCAAGCCATGTCATACCTTATGTACCCTCCACCATGGATTGCATACAAAGTTCTACTAAGGACTGTCATTCACAATAGAGGTGTGCGCGTGACACGCGTGAATCACGTGAGTCGTGAATAAATTCTGAAGCAACTCACGTGAACGTGCATGAATGGGACTAAAATAAATATGTCGTTCGTGAGTAATAAAATCGGTTCGTGAATGTGCGTGAATAAAATATCTGCAAAATCACGCTCACGACAAAAAATCAAGATTTAATTCTTAATCGTATGTTAACTGAAATTGATTTAGCTTTCGAACAATATTTTATTTATGAATTTTGTTACGTTTGCTCATCCCCGGTTGGAAAATGTCGTGAGTCTCGTGAATTTGTCGTGAGTCATGTGAATTGCCGTGAATCGTGCGTGAGCCTGAGTCTGTAAAAGTAGTTCGTGAATGCGCGTGAGTGTGAGTGGCTACGACACTTATCGTGCGTGAGTGAAACTTCATTCACGCGCACACCTCTAATTCACAATCACATTACTTAGGTCACTACAACCTAACAGGTATCTTCTGTTTTTAGTCATTTTCGCAATAAATCTCGGCATTTATTTTGACACCACGGTAGATGAATACGAGCGGGGAGCGAAAATAGCCTGTATCAGCGGCGCATCCTAGGTGAAATTTAAACTAAATCTAGTGAATGTACGTGAATGGCACTAAACAAAAATATATCGTGCCTGAGCATGAGTGAAAATCAAATTCTGTTCGTGTATGTGCGTGAATAAAATTTTTTCGAAATCACGCTCACGAACAAATTTATGTTTACGATTAAATTCAAACTCACGATAAAGTTCACGAAAAAATTCACATTCACAATAAAATTCACCTTCACGATAAAATTCACGCTCACGATAAAAAATCACACTGACTTGATGGTTCGATTGTAAACTATATTTTAATTTTGTTATTTTTGGTTCCGTCGTGAGTTTTGAAAATGTTCCTCACTTATGAGTAGTTGCAGCGAGTAGAGGTGTGCACGTGACACGAAATTGTCGTGATTCACGCGTGAATCGTGAGTCACGCTGATGGCAACGGCGTGAGTGTGCATGATTAACAAAACAAATGTCGTGCGTGAGTCACGAAAATAATTTCTTCGTGAGTGTGCGTGAGTAACGAATTTCGGTAAAATACGCTCACAAAAAAAATCCCGCACACGGACATAAAACTCTTACGAGTTGAATTCATTTACAACTTTAATGGCACCTGGTATGTTAAGAAACGTCTCTAAGGTAAATTACTCATAAAATTATTCGTAAGTCACGACAATTTTCGCGAGTCACGGTATTTTTCGTGAGTCATGGTATTTTCGTGCGTGAGTACAAATTTTCTTTTCGTGAGTGTACGTGAGTAAGATTTTTTCGTCGTGAGTGTGCGTGAGTAAAACATTACTCACGTGCTCACCTCTAGCAGCGAGTCATGAGTTTGTCGTGTCGCAAACATTTTCGTAAATCACGAATATTGTCGTGAATCACGAACATTTTCGTGAACCTGCGAATTGTCGCGTCACGAACATTTTCGTGAACCATGCGAATTGTCGCGTCACGAACATTTTCGTGGATCACGAATATTTTCGTGAATCGCAAATATTTTCGCGAGCTGCGAGAATTTTTGTGTCAGGAAATTTTCGTCATTAATGAGAAATTTCGTAAATCACGATAACTTAAGTGATTTTACGTGATTCACTATAATTTTAGTAATTTATCGTGAATCACGAGGATTATCGTTAATCACCAAAACTGTCGTGAATTGTGTGTGAGCGTGAAGCCTTAAACGTTCTTCGTGCGTGAATGTGAATTCCTACCCACAGGTCGTGCAAAAAACAATCACACTACGACGCTTTTATTCCATCACGAATAATTTTATTTTTGAATGCATTAGATCAAAATGACCCTGTAACCATGTAAACAATAAAATGAACTGTCACTGGAATAAATCTGTCAGCAATATTATGTATATTGATATGGTGTAGATGATGTATATTGGCTGTAGGTTGTTTCTAGTGAAAGAAGGCCTCATATCAGGCCTGATTTTATGAGGGTTACAAAATTGTTCCCTCCCAGTACCTTTCTATGATGTTACTCATACGCTCTTGCTATCGCATTGCTGTATGTACGATGGTATAGTATGAAGTATAGTTTAAGGATTCCCCTCGCCGTTAGCCGTTGCAATGTTAATTTAGTCATTGTTCGCTTTGTGTCGGTTCTTTCGCTCTCTTGCTCATGGGTAGTGATGAGAATGTTGATGATGATGATGGTTTTGGGTCTGGCATAAGATATCAATGCTTCAACATTCCATTGCTGTATGTACGTACCAAGGCTTCTTGGCTTTGCTCTACACTTCCACTTAATTAGGTAATAAATGATTGAAGAAATTATGTCTAGACGTGACGGCAATTCTGATAGGCTTGTTCTTGTTTCAGTTTTCGTTCACATCCCCATTGGCCAGGATATACGCGTCTGCCATGCTTTGGAGATCTTTTAGGTGGGGGAGAAGTGAATCTGTTTTGTTTTATTATGTTTTATTTGGTTTAGATTTCAGTTTCGTATAAATTTTTATTGGCCTATTGTTTGGTTAGGCTAGTAGTGTATTATTATTTTCTTTATTTTTAGGATTTGTTTTCCAATTCCTTTTGCCTGACTTTGTTTCCCCCCCATCATTCATTGTCTGCTGGCGCGTTTTGTTCGAGTGTTGTTTTTTTTTTTTTTTGATTTCACAAAAAGACCCAAGATTCTTTTCATTTCGTGTTGGGCAAGGACGTGTTTTGAATTATTTTCACATTTTTTTCCATTTTGGGTTTTCAATGAATGGCCTAAAGGGAGCCGGATTTTATTGTTTTGTTGAAATGTTAAACAAATTACTTTCGATTTGAAATAGATATTAACAGCATTTAAGTGTTGAAATTTTAAGGGCAAATCAAAATAGAATATTGATTTTTATTTTGCATGTCATTGTTATTAAGATATCCATGAATCCACGGAGTTTTACATTTATAGTACATACGCAATATCACCACTATATTTCCAATTCACAACTTGATACGACCTATTTAAGAATCCATAACCGAAGACAATCAAACCACAATCTGAGGAAAATTATAGGCCAATATCGTTTCTATTTTGAGGAGAATAATTTTCATTATTATTTTCAATTTGGGTTAAGGAAAGGATGTGGCTCTGAGGATGCAGCTTTTTAATCCACGTCGAAAGTTATAAAAAATAATCGCACGAAATTTTCACGATTTAATTTCATATTTTGGGCGAGAATAATTGGTTAAGTTCCCGCACTCTCACAACAAATCGCTTCTGTAACATATACTCCCAAACATATTTTGCTTCAAGCATATACATTTTTGGGTATTGCCCAAACATTTATATGTTTGATCTCTACCAATATATAATATGTTTGAAAGCATATTGGTCTAAACAATATATGTTTGGGTAGTCTAAGTTCCAAACATTTTGTATTTTTGCATCCAAATTCAATAATGTTGTCTTCCAAAAAACAGTATGTTATTATGTGACCATATAATATGTTTGGAAGCATTTTGCACCCAAAAATATTATATGCTTAAAAAAAATTCTCCCAAACAATATTGTGCTCAAAATTGTATTTATTTATTTATATATTTACAATCATAATGAATTATGAAAATAAACAGGTAATATAGGTGCTAACAACATAGGTTTTCGACCTGAATGCTCAAAATTTTGTTTCTGCCCAATTGTATATTCCCCGACATCTTTCTCACTTCCACGAGATTTTTTAGTTCTTAGCACCTTTTTCTGTAATACAAACATTGTAGAAGAAATTATTCAATTTTATGATTTTTTTTTTATTTTAGTTTTACCTTTTGCCGGACGGGGATTCGAACAGCGGACCACACAGTTTGTAAGGATCACAGAAGTAGCTGATCAATTGCCCAAGGAAAAATAAAATGTTAATTTTGTAATAACAAGCAACAACCACCAACTTAATTCAATATCGCTCCCTGTTAAATAGCGCTCCAAGCTACTAAACACATATATGTTTATAGGCTATTTCTAAATTAATATATGTTTGCATCCAAGCATATTATATTTACAAACATTTTATGTCCCAAACATAATATGTTCTAACATATTAACATATATGTCCCAAACATGTTATGCTAGTTTATGAACATTATATGCTTGCACTCAAAAATATTGTGTTTAAAAAATTTGTGTTCCAAACATATAATGTTTATAGCCAAACATATGAAAAACAGTCTTTTTCATCCGTGCGTAAACAACACAAATGGCGCTAGTATGTCAAACAGAGATGGTCTGTACCAAGCCATTTTAGGTTTGTGACTTTCGCAAACTCAAAATATTTCAGTCCCTTCAGGTAGGCAGCGAATTATATCTTAGATGATGATATGTGTGAAGAAATTTCAATTATTAGGAATTTTCATAAAGTTATTAACGAGTTTAAAAAAACTTGAGTATATAGTTATTTCAATTGAAGACTCCAAGCCAAAATTTCTATAAACTACTTGATGGTGCAGCAAACGGTCGGTATTCGCTCATCCTTTCTTTCCAAAATTTCTGCAGAAACTGGAAGGAAGGAAAACTAATTAAGTTTTGCATATACTAAAAAAAATATTGCCGTGAGGTCAAAGATTTCATGTCTTTAAAATACGAATGCAAATTTTGCTTAACATAGAAGATGCATTTATCTAATATAAAGTTTTTCCCTTGTCCAAAAGTCCATAAACTTTTCAATGAAGTCGTATTGTCCATAATTAAGTGATTTGACTTAAAAATGGGTACCATAACATGAAAGAAAAATGTTTGGGCTAAGGTCAACTTGACCGATTTTACTAGCTTTGCGTGCGAGTAGCTCGGATTTTCGCGATGCGCGAGCAAAATTTTGATACACTGCTCTTCGTGCTTGGACGGCATTTTGACAACTGAAGAGTGAATTCCAAATTCAAAATAGGAGCAACATTCTATACACACACCTTCAATATGAGGGGTGTTCAGGTTTTTTAAATGCAAAATTGAAAGAAATACGTCAAGTTTATATTGACCAAATTTTGACCATATCACCTTTTAGAAGCAAGTACACAAAAACCAAATTTAATAGAGAATTGTGTGTTTAAAAGTATCCTTACTTGTATTCTCCACTTCTTTGGCTCGGAATCAATACCAAAAATTTTAAAGTAAAGATAAAATCTTTGGAACCGGACATGCTTTTTTTTCAGTGTACGTGAAGTTTTGCCATAGAATGATTTTATAAAATCACTCTATGGCTTATTAGAGCCAATTTCCATACTAATTAAAAATTTTCAAAATTGTACCTAGTCATTTGCTGATGCAACTAATGGTTGGGTGGACCTTATGGATCATTATGCCAACCAAGAATAGTTTGAAGTTGCGAATGTGAAATGTAAAACTAGTATAAATAAAGAATAAATAAAGAATTTCTTGAATCCCTTTTATCGGGGAGCCTAACTAAATTAAATTGAACAAGTATATACGGCCGTAAGTTCGGCCAGGCCGAATCTTATGTACCCTCCACCATGGATTACGTAGAAACTTATACTACAGACTGTCATCCACAATCGAATTACTTGGGTTGCGGTAACACTTGCCGATGGCAAGGTATCTTAAAACTTCGTAACACCGTCTTCTCAAAAAGGCCGATTTAAGTACGTATATAATTCAGTTTGACAAAATTTTCTATTGAAATACAATTTTGACAAAATTTTCTATAGAAATAAACTTTTAACAAAATTTTCTATATCAATACAATTTTGACAAAATTTTCTATAAAAATAAAATCTTAAAAAAATTTTGTATAGTAATAAAATGTTGACAAAATTTTCTACAGTAATAACATTTTGGTAGATTATCTTAGGGGATCGGCTATATATAACTATAGACCTATGTGGACCAATTTTGGCATGGTTGTTAGCGACCATATACTAGCGCAATGTATTAAATTTTACCACGTACCAAATTTCAACCCGATCGGATGAATTTTGCTCTTCCAAGAGTTACGGAGGTCAAATCTGGGGATCGTTTTAAATGGGGGTTATATATAATTAAGACCGGTATGGACCAATTTTTGCATGGTTGTTAGAGACCATATACTAACACAACGTACCAAATTCCAACCGGATCAGGTGAATTTTGCTCTTCCAAGCGCCTTCGGAGGTCAAATGTGGGGATCGGTTTATATGGGGACTACATATAATTATGGACCGATATGGACCAATTCCTGCATGGTTGTTAGAGACCATATACTAACAACATGTACCAACTTTCAGCTGGATCGGATGAATTTTGCTCCTCCAAGAGGCTCCGCAAGCAAAATCGGAGGTCGGCTTATATGGGGGCTATATATAATTATAGACCGATATGGACCAATTCCTGCATGGTTGTTAGAGACCATATACTATCACCATGTCCCAAATTTCAACCGGATCGGAAGAATTTTCTCCTCCAAGAGGCTCCGCAAGGGGCTATACGTAAGTGGTCCGATATGACCCATTTGCAATACCATCCGACCTACATCAATAACAACTACTTGTGCCAAGTTTCAAATCGATAGCTTGTTTCGTTCGGAAGTTAACGTGATTTCAATAGACGGACGGACGGACATGCTTAGATCGAAAACGGCCATCGACTGCCGCAAATCTCTCAATGAGATGGCTCAGCAGCACAATATTCACCTAATATGGATGCCTTGCCATAGGAAAATACCGGGGAACTGCGAAGCAGATGAGCTAGCAAGGCTAGGAACTACCTTACATATTCCAGGGGAACTAGAATCTGTTGGTATGCCTCTGGCTACCTGCAAGCTCTTACTGCGTGAGAAGGCTGCCATGATGGCAAATGTTCAATGGGAGAATTGCAAGGGTTGTAACGACACCAAACAAATATGGCCCCATTTAAACTTAAACCGCACACTAGATATGTTAGTGTTCTCGATACTCCTGATATCTGCTATAACGGGTCGCTGGCTGATAGGCGATTTTGCGAAAACCACTGGTGCGAAGTATAATGACTATTGCATGAGCTGTCATGATGCGGATGAAAAGGAATCAATAAAACACCTATTGTGTGAGTGTCCTGCATTTTGTGTAAGGCGTAAGCAAATTTTAGGGGCATATAGCTTCAGATTACTGGCGGTCCTGGAAAACGTTAACTTAAGCAGTCTGCTAATATTTTTGGAACAATCTGCTTGGTTCAACAGAAGAAAATAATCACGAAGGTTCAGCGGTTAAAACTAGAGGTGCCCATATGTAATAGGTACTTTTTGTTAATGTGGTATCACAATGGACTGAATAGTCTAGGTGAGCCTGAATCTTAATCGGGCTGCCGCTTTAACGTAACCTAGATCGACTCAGAATTTCAACACGACCCAGAATATATATACTTTATGGGGTCTTAGAGCAATATTTCGATGTGTTACAAACGGAATGACAAAGTTAATATACCCCCATCCTATGGTGGAGGGTATAAAAATATTCACAATTACTTTAATTAAAATTAGGGTTTTTACATTTGGTTTACGACTTTTGCGACATACGTATTATACCGTCGTAAACGTATGTCGCAAAAGTCACAGTTTGCGACAGTCCAACCCTGATGTCAAAACTTTCTGAGTACGTGAAACGGCAAAATGTCAAGCTTTCCGATAGAGCTGTCATTTGGAAAATTACAACACTAAGGTTGCCCGACTTTCTACTCTACTTACTTGTTTAATTTTTTGTTGATTTTTAATGGAAAAAATATATGTCGAAGAAATAACAAAAAAAGAAAAACGGTGTACAACTTAAAAAAAATATTTTTTACAAAAATATTTAATAACAAAATAGCCGCTAGTGAGATTTGAACCAGCGTTCTTTATTTTTTCATAATAATAAAGAACATCTCAGGAAGTAGTTAGAATGTCATGTCATGGTGTCATATTAGGTTCATGTTACAAACATTTGAATAGACGTTTTGATGCATCGTGGTCAATGGCGTTTGTGGCTGAGTGTGCTAAGGCGTTCTGTTATGGTGCCAATAGACCCACGATGGAAACGAAGAAGTTTCCAATTTGTAAAAATTTGATAATAAGAAAATAATAAGAAATTGCAAAAAAAAAATTGTTTTTTTAGATTTTTAAATTTCTTCATCGAAATGAACTTTCAAGGCACAACTTCTAAAGCAATGCAAAAGATCCAAAAATTGAGTACTTCCGTCATATGACAAGCCCATGTAAAATTTATTGGAGATGATTCAAGTTTGCACTACTTCTGGATCACAATTTGGGGATCCAAACTACATTTTTTAAAGCTCTTTTTTCCTGGACCCTTCACCACCGTGTAGATCCAAATTTCAAATACACGCAAAGAAAAAAAAAAAACGTTTGGAAAACGTGTACCGAAAACGTTTTTCTTTTGTTAGAGTTTTTTGAAGTGCTTCGAAAAGTATACAATTTTATCACCAAAAAAATTCGTTTGTTACAAAATTTTTATTTTTTTTTCAATAAAAAACGTTATTTTTGAACCAAAAACACAAGTCCATTTCGCTTATCTCAAACACAGTTCTTTTGTGACTATATGTCTTTAATAAGACATATTTTAAAGTTCATAAAGGGTGATTCTTTTGAGGTTAGGATTTTCATGCATTAGTATTTGACAGATCACGTGGGATTTCAGACATGGTGTCAAAGAGAAAGATGCTCAGTATGCTTTGACATTTCATCATGAATAGACTTACTAACGAGCCACAACGTCGAATTTTCAGTGAATGGGCCCTAGAAAAGTTGGCAGAAAATCCGCTTTTTTATCGACAAATTTTGTTCAGCGATGAGGCTCATTTCTGGTTGAATCGCTACGTAAATAAGCAAAATTGCCGCATTTGGAGTGAAGAGCAACCAGAAGCCGTTCAAGAACTGCCCATGCATCCCGAAAAATGCACTGTTTGGTGTGGTTTGTACGCTGGTGGAATCATTGGACCGTATTTTTTCAAAGATGCTGTTGGACGCAACGTTACGGTGAATGGCGATCGCTATCGTTCGATGCTAACAAACTTTTTGTTGCCAAAAATGGAAGAACTGAACTTGGTTGACATGTGGTTTCAACAAGATGGCGCTACATGCCACACAGCTCGCGATTCTATGGCCATTTTGAGGGAAAACTTCGGAGAACAATTCATCTCAAGAAATGGACCGGTAAGTTGGCCACCAAGATCATGCGATTTGACGCCTTTAGACTATTTTTTGTGGGGCTACGTCAAGTCTAAAGTCTACAGAAATAAGCCAGCAACTATTCCAGCTTTGGAAGACAACATTTCCGAAGAAATTCGGGCTATTCCGGCCGAAATGCTCGAAAAAGTTGCCCAAAATTGGACTTTCCGAATGGACCACCTAAGACGCAGCCGCGGTCAACATTTAAATGAAATTATCTTCAAAAAGTAAATGTCATGGACCAATCTAACGTTTCAAATAAAGAACCGATGAGATTTTGCAAATTTTATGCGTTTTTTTAAAAAAAAAAGTTATCAAGCTCTTAACAAATCACCCTTTAGTAAAAATTTAATGTAGTAGAATGTAATGTTGAACATTTTTTCGGAGTCTTCCGACCATATTTGGAATATATGTAAAAAAAAAACTTTGGTCGAAGCAGGGATCGAACCCACGACCCTTGGCATGCAAGTCGGACGTAGCAACCACTGCTCCACGGTGCCCAACTAAATGTATTTTTCTGTTAAATAAACTTTGTTTAATCGGCTCGTGGGCGCCGCAAGCTATGCTATATAAATATAACTTATATGGGTAATTGTCTTTTGATGACAATAACGGCTACATAGCTCAGTGGATAGTGTGTTGATTTACAAATTGCATGGTCCCGCGGACCACGATTCTCCGCCCAGGAGAAAGGTAAAAAAAAATTAAAAAATTTATAAAATCGTATAATTTCTTCTACATTGTTTGTATTACAGAAAAAGGTGCTAAGAAATAAAAAAAAACTTCGTGGAAGTGAGAAAAATGTGAGGGAATATGCAATTAGCCAGAAAAAAATTTTTTTGAGTTAGTCTTTATGAAATTGTTTTTACATCCTGGAAAAGAATAAACGTTTATCACAAAAAGTATATACTTTTCTTCCAAATACACTTCGTTTCAACGAAAAGCAAATGAGAAACGAACTTTGTTTGTCTAAAACTTTCTTTGAGAGGAAAGAATTATTTTTTTGCGTGTACATCAAATTTATTGGGAACCGTACAAAGCCCTAAATTGGAGTATACATGCATTTAAATCTGAAGCAATTTAGAGAAAATTGTACACTTCTACAATCAAAATTTAAATCGGCTACCGCCCTTGGAGGAAACACAATGTTGGTAAAGTGATTATGTTACACCTAAACTCATTTTTATGCATTTTGACACAAAAGTGCATTTATGACTTATTGGACAATAGAAAATAGAAAAATTTGAGTCACTTTTTAAATTGTTGTTACTTAACAGTGGTGATTTAACAAGGATATTGGTTAAATTTTGCCAAGATAGGTGGCAACATTGTCACAAGTCGAAGCCTTAGCTAAATCTGGACAATTCTATGGAAAGTCTGGCATTAGAGTGTATAGTTATGGTGGGGACACCATCACATAATTTTGCGCAAAATATATTTTGGACACATTTACCTAAATCGGAGGAACATAATATAGAGGCTTTATAAAATCTATATCGAATTGGATCATATTCAACACAATCAAGTAATATCTTTTCTCTCCGTAAAATATCAAGACTACACCAACTGTCTTTCTTCCGTTGCAAATGGGTATAAAATATTGAAGTATTTTACCAAGAGCCGTCGATCTAAATTTGGTTTTAATTATAGCACTTTCAATAGTAATTAAAACAATATTTTCTATTTTAATAAATCTCATTCACATTTATTTGACTGGCCAAATTTTTCAGAATTCAAATGAAGTTATAGGAAATATAATGATCATTGTCTTGTAACAGTCCTTGAGGAATCATGACGAATGGTAACATCCACAACGCTCATGTTTGGTGTTAGGAAATTGGCCAAACGATCAGCACCTTGACGTGGCAAACGATCAAATGGATAGCCCATGGCACGACGATCAGGATAGAGGCGATCACGAACACCACAATAGGAAGCAGCATCACTACACGATCCCACCAGATCTTGATCAACCTAAAAGAGAGGATGGCAAAATTAACTCAAATCCATCAAAAGTTCGTACTATTCAACCCAACACTTACACGATCATCTTCATAGTTCGAAACCATAACGAATAGCTGACATTGCAAACCCTCTGGGAGACCTTTAGGTATCAGCATATGTTGAGGCCAACCACAGCCGCAGAAATTGAATTCCAATTCTTCGGCAGAACCTGCAGCAGGACGATTCTCGAGATTACGGAAAGTACGTTCGAATGGTATGGTAACACTGGATTCCGTAGAACGACGTCTTATGGTATTTTGACCAGGATTTACTACAGCAAAGAAACAAAAAGCCTTAGTATACAATTCCCCGATAGTTTTCATTAACACTTACATTGTACTACGAATTTATCCAATTCAACCATCAACAAGCGTTGATCTCTCAATTGCCAAGGTTGACCACGTTCATCGTTTTTGGGACCCAAGAAAATACGAACCGTACCAAAACGTTGGGCGCCACCCTCATTGTTCACATTGATGGTATACATGAATGGGGTATGTTGCAAATGAGTGAAACGAGCAAAGACATTGCCTCTCGGCACGAAATCCATGCCACGAGACAAATCCAAATCGGATTGTTGCCAGAATGTCGATAGGACATTGGGTCTGCCACCATCGGAACTGACTTGAACGCCAGCAATGGAGATTCCATCATATTGCAATTGAGGCAAAGTATAAGCTGGCAAGCGTGATTTGTGCTCTTGGAAAATATCATCGATATACGCATGCCATCTATAAAAGACAGGATCACGCATAGCCGTCGCTGTGTCACCCATTACACCAAATGACTCAAGGTGACGATGATCCGGATCGTGAGAGTAGGATATGAAAACATGACCCATATTATGAAAATCTCCATAGACTGATGGATTTGGTGATATAATTGAAGCTTCCAATAAATTTCCCAAGATATCAATGCCACGTTGCTCATCTAAGGCCATGCGATTTCCACTTGCATCAACGACAAATCCCTGATGGATGGCTTCGAAAATGCGATCACGCCATCTCTCCATATCAGCAAGGTCTATATTGATTTGATCCAATTCACGATTCAAATCTCGCAGCATAGTGTTTTCGAAACGTGGTGGCCAAGCACGACTCGAGACCAATGAGTCCATTTTTGGGAAATAACCTTCAGCTATGGGTTCACGGAAGGTATTGAGTCGCTGCACACGGGCCAAGTTGTTGCTGAATCGTTCCAAATTATAACGGGCAATAACCTGTTGATGCATATAGTAAAACAATTCTCCACGACGATCCTTGTCAACAATTCGCCGATCACCAGCTTCGAAGGGATAAACCAAATGCCAATGCCAATGATGTAAGTTGATGCCCATATCTTCACGGAAATACCATAAGCGATGTTCTGGCTCCAAATCCGAGGCTGTATAATCTCTCGGAACAACAATGGGCATGCGGGAGCCCTCAGGAACAACTGTTACTTCTTCTCGCACCTGGCGAAAGACCTGCGAGTCCACAAACTTATCGGGGAAGTTTTGGGCAAAGGATGGAAGATCTAAACCCTTGGTGTCGGGACGATGTAACAGTGCCACCGATAAAGCGTAGTTAAAGAGATAGGGATTGACACGATCACGAGCATATACGGCAACACTCAATAAATCGTCTACAGTTCGCATACCCAGGAAAATATCAATCAAGCGTCCAGCAATGCGACGATGGCGCGGTACAAACAAAGAGAATTGTTCGTCGCGGCCCAAAGACATGGGAATTCGTAAGTCAGGTAAACTTATTTCGCGCACTGGAACACGTTGCTCGGCCATTTCACCAAAACGGCTTTGTACTTCATTGCCGATGGGACGATAACGATCAGTGAGGAATTTGTCAGGAACATCGAAAACCGTCGATGTTTTGCCCTTTTCCATAAACACTGGTTCAGTAGGACGATCGAATAACAGCAAAAGATTTTTCTTGTCCGTCATGATTGATATTGAGGAGTTGGAGGACACTGCAAATGTAAAAAAGGCGACTTTATTCACGGAGGTTTCACTAAGAAACTGATGTCCGACTAGATATTTCTTTGACTTTTTATACTGAATTGCTAGAAAATGCGTTATCAGCAATTGACACGCATTTACATACATGCGCTATCACTTTACGCACAACTCTCTGCTCTGCACACCATTTAGATTGACTAGGCCTATGTGTCAATCATTTGTGTTTTGTGGTTAAGGAGTAGTTATCACCTCGTATCACATGTAATATCCAAGAATATTATAAGGCTGTAAATATTGGGAGACCTAAATTTGTAGTAAACATATGCGGTGAACTTTTGGTTCTCAAGAGACAAGGAAGGGCCAAACCACATTGCTATTGTCGATTTGATAGATTATGTAGTGACCAATGAAATTAAAACAAAATCTAATGGTGGGAAAATATTCTAAATCGTTAGATCGGTTGATTACTTTTTACATATCATCATGTACATAAATGTAATCACAATAAATTGTAATATTTGCAAATAGAAATATATATGAAATATTATAAATATTATAAAAATACTAATAGATGTTAAAGATGTAGGAAAATGTAAATGTCTATTATTTTTAGCTAAGTGAATCCAGTGCATTTACCTGCGAGATCAAATGTAGCTTTTATATCCCCCGCCACAGCAAGAAGATATAATAAGATTGTCAATACGTTTATAACATATCGAAATATTGATTTCCAACCAAGTATTTGTAATCCTGATCAGTGAAAAATTTTAAGAATGCCCGTCTATTAGTTGTAATCAGATTCGATTTTCGTCCAGTCCCGGTTTTGAACCGATCTCTGCTTCGGCATCTACACGACACTGATTTGCCGGAAATTAGAAATGTTGATGTATTTTAGCTCCTTTAAAAGGTGTACCAAATTTGGTTTATATTAGTGCAAGTTTTGACATAGCCTTCATATAAAGTGACGACCTGAAATCGAAATTTTAATTTTTAAATCTATAAAAAGCCATGCCAAATTGATCTGCCGATTAGATGCTCTTGTTAAATAAACAATGATAAATGATATATGTATCCTAATTTTAATTTTATTGATCCTAAATTTAAAAACAGATAAGTCCCTAAAAATGTCTTTATTTGAAAGAAGCCACATCTTTGATTAAAGTCTTTGGATCCAAGTAAACTTTTTTGAGTGTAGTGACATCCCGTACCAAATTTCATCTATTTGAAGACGATCACACTTAAACTACGAACTGGACTTTGCACACAAAAATACATCAGAATCAGAAAATACAAAAGGACAGATTGACAGACAGAAGACTCAGAATTTAATTCTAAGACGAACGATGTGTCTAACATATGACTGCTCCTTCCGCGCGTTTCATAGAAATGCACAAACGAAGTATACGATGTGCCACAATGGTGGCGAAGAGCATACAATTTGTGGGTAGTTACAATAAAGAAATTGTTTGGAAGGACAATTTTAGAAGTGATTTTAAAGTTGTGCCTTTAGAAGAACTTCCACAGTTTTTTGCTGGGATACCCTTGAGCAAAATCGATTCATGCGGCAGACGGGCTATTATAGCCAAATACACAATCTGTCTGTCTTGTCTCCTTTTGTGTGGTGCAGACGTATGCACTAAATTTAATATATGGAGTTAGGTTACGTTAGGTTAGATTAGGTGGCAGCCCGATGTATCAGGCTCACGTAGACTATTCAGTCTATTGTGATACCACATTATCACTGAGTGCTACCCGATTCCATGTTAAGCTCAATGACAAGGGCCCTCCTTTTTATAGCCGAGTCCGAACGGCGTTCCACATTGCAGTGAAACCACTTGTCACCAGCAGTACTGAGTTGGTACACTCTTAGAAAAATATGTTTTTCATATGTTCCCATATAAACAAAATGTGTTTCGGGCACAATTTTAAAACACAATATATTTAAGTGCAAACATGTAATGTTCCTAAACTGACGCTAAATGTTTGGAACATCTATGTTAATATGTTAGAATATATTATGTTTGGGGCATGAATGTTTCATAAAAATCATATGTGTGAATGCAAACATATATAAATTTACAAATTTCGACTAAACATACATATGTTGTGATATTTTATTCAAAGCGACAGAGAGAGTATGGAGAAATAAATAGAGATGGAAACCGGGAGAGTTTACAAAAGTTATCAACATAACACAGCGAAAGAATCAAAAGGGAACAATTTCTGTGAAACCGCTTGTATGTTGTTTCGGAAAACTGTTTTATGATAAGGCCAAAAATTTGATATGCTTAAGTCTAAATATTATTTAATTTGAATAAAGAGAACAAACTGCATATATTTTCGCCTTGAGAGCAGCATTTTATGTATGTGTGGACACGTATTTTGTTTATCATTTTGGCATTATGGGCACAATTTTTTTCTTAGTTCGTTAAAAGAAATCAGGGGTCTTCATAAAAATAACGAAAGGGCTCTATACTATTTCTACAGTTGGGACAGTAAAATGAAATAAGGAGGAAATAGTGAAAAATTACACAGTAAAATGTATAAAAACAAAGTTTAGTTCCTCTTTATTAATAAGTAGTCCACGAGGAGTTGACGGACACCTTCAAATATGAAAGCGGGCATTAAGTTCGAGTTTTGCAGCTAAAATAATTTAAAAAGTTTATTTTCTTTAAACTGAATTATTAAAGAAAAATAAAAGGCATTTTAGAGCGATGGTGTTAAATGCTAGTAAAAAACCGTTCACGCCTAAATAAATTTATGTTTATAAAATTAAAAATAAAATTAAAAAAATAAAATTAAAATTATAAAATTATTTATGTATGTTTATACTCGACTCCACGTTTTTCATTTGTTAGAGTTTTTGAATTCCTTCCAAATTTTAAAGTTTTGTACCAAAAACAGTTTTTTGTTACAAAATTGTTTTTTTTTTTTTTTTTTTTTTTTTGCAATAAAAAATAATATTTTATCCAAAAATCAGTCAATTTCGTTTATATCAAGCACTGTTACTGACTATAAATCTTTAATAACCCACATTTCGAAGTTTCATTTAATTTAGTATAAATATAAATGTGTAAATTAAAAAAAAAAGAAAAAAAGTGTTCGGTCGGGGCAGGGATTGATCCCACGACCCTTTGCATGCAAGGCAGACATGCTAACCACTGCTCCACGTGGCAAACAAATGTATGTTTCTGTTAAATAATATTATGTTTGCATGGGCTCGTGGGCGCTGCAAACTATGCTATATAAATGTACCTTAAAACGATAATTATCTGCTGGTGACCATAACAGCTACGTAGCCCAGTGGATTACACAATTGGCTTACAAGCAGTATGGTCCTCGGTTCGATTCTCCGTGCAGGCGAAAGGTAAAATTTAAAAAATTTATAAAAGTGAATAATTTCTTCAACATTATATGTATTACAGAAAAAGGTGCCAAGAACAAATATATTTCGTGGAAGTGAAAATAACGAGTATGTTAGGGAATGAGCACAATCGTCGGAAAAATTCTTCCAAGAATATAATATTTTTGGGCTCAAAGTGCTTCCAAGCATATAATATATTCACATAAAACAAAAATATTAATGTTTCGGCAGTATCCAATAATATATGTGCTTGCTGCAAAATATGTTTGGAACATATGTTAAAAAAGCGATTTTTTTGAGGGTGTATACTCCACCGCTGAAAAACTTTTTTGGTGTTTGGTCGAAGCAGGAATCGAACCCACGACCTTGTGTATGCAAGCCGGGCATGTTAACCATTGCACCACGGTGGAGTTAGTACAATCTACAAAAAATACCTGTATTCAAAGATTTTGATCATCCCGTAAATATTCTGGTATTGATTCCGAGCCAAAGATGCTGTTTAAAATAAAGACGTTTTTAAGGACATATCTTGCATTAAATCTATGGTAAAAAAATTAAATTACAGATCTCATTTATCGAATTTCTAGTCTCTTTTTGCGTTATAATAATAAAGTTATTTACGTACAAACAAATTCTAGTCTCAAAAACCAAATAATTATAGATATTGCAAGGAAATACCTGCTATCTTATTTCCAAAAAAAAAAACTTTAACCCAAAGATGCAAGATCCTAGCCTATAATTAAAGTTTTTTTATTTTAAATCTAAAAAATTAATATTTCTGGAAAATTTCCCTTAGTTCAAAGACATACGACATACGGAGGGACGCAAATTTCCAAAATTTGTGTCCTAAATTTAATAAAAAAAATTAAGCAAAGATTATAAAAATTATTTTAAATAAAATTTTATTATTTTAAAGAAATTTGTCTTTAATATTTTGTAAATTGGGCATCCTAAAATTTAGATTGCGTAATCACGTACATTCTTATACCCTTCACCACTACTGTGGTACAGGGTATAATAAGTTTGTGCATTTGTATGTAACGCCAAGAAATAGTGGTCGTGGACCCATTTTTAGTATACCGATCGGCTTAGAATTAAATTCTGAGTCGATTTAGCGATGTCCGTCTGTCTGTCCGTCCGTCTGTCTGTATATGTAATTTTGTGCACAAAGTACAGCTCGCAATTTAAGTCCGATCGTCCTCAAATTTTGCATAGGGCCGTTTCTTGGGACAGAGACAATCGCTATTGGTTTTGGAAAAAATCGGTTCAGATTTAGATATAGCTGCCATATATATTTATCCCCGATGTGGTCATAGTTAGCGTGTTTATCAACCGATTTTCTTGAAATACCGTATATCCAAATATTTTATGAATCTCGAAAATCTTAAACAATATCAGCCAAATCGGTTCAGATTTAGATATAGCTCCCATATATATCTTTCGTCCGATTTAGACTCATATGACCACAGAGGCCAAAGTTTACTACCGATCTTCGTGAAATTTTGCACAGAGGCTAGAATTGATATTCTACCAATGCTTGGTAAATTTGATTGAAATCGGTTCAAATTTAGATATAGCTCCTATATATATCTTTCGTCCGATTTAAACTTATATGGCCACAAAAGCCAGAGTTTTGCCGTGATTTGCTTCAAATTTTGGACAAGGGGTACGTTTAATAGTATCGTTAAGTGTGTCAAATTTTGTTAAAATCGGTTCAGATTTAGATATAGCTCACATATATATGGTTAGGTTAGGTTAAAGTGGCAGCCCGATTAAGATTCAGGCTCACTTAGACTATTCAGTCCATTGTGATACCACATTAACTAAAAGTACCTATTACATATGGGCACTTCTAGTTTTAACCGCTGAACCTTCTTGATTATTTTTCTTTGTTGAACCAACCAGATTGTTCCAAAAACATTAGCAGACTGCTTAAGTTAACGTTTTCCAGATCCGCCAGTAATCTGAAGCTATATGCTCCTAAAAGTTGCTTGCGCTTTACACAAAATGCAGGACACTCACACAAGAGGTGTTTAATTGATTCTTTTTCCTCCGCATCATGACAGCTCATACAATAGTCATTATACTTCGCGCCAATAGTTTTTGCAAAATCTCCTATCAGGCAGCGACCCGTTATAGCAGATATCAGGAGTGATATCTGACGTCTCGAGAACATTAGCATATCTAGTGTGCGGTTTAAGTTGAAATGGGGCCATATTTGCTTGGTGTCGTTACAACCCTTGCAATTCTCCCATCGAACATTTGCCATCATAACAGCCTTCTCACGCAGCATGAGCTTGCAGGTAGCTAGGGGCATACCAACAAATTCCAGTTCCCCTGGAATATGTAAGGTAGTCCCTAGCCTTGCCAACTCATCGGCTTCGCAGTTCCCCGGTATGTTCCTATGGCCAGGCTCCCATATTAGGTGAATATTGTACTGCTCAGCCATCTCATTGAGAGATTTGCGGCAATCGATGGCCGTTTTCGAGTTGAGGAACACAGAGTCCAAGGATTTTATTGCAGGTTGACTGTCTGAGTATATATTAATGCCCAAATTTTTTGGAACATTACTTCTCAGCCAATTCGCCACCTCTCTTATTGCTAATATTTCAGCCTGAAAAACACTACAGTGATTAGGTAATATTTTCGCTATTTGAAGTTCCAAATCATTAGAATATACTCCGAAACCCACTTGTCCATCCAATTTGGAGCAATCAGTGTAGAAATCTATATATTCTTTATTCCCCGGGGTCTGTGTGCACCACGCCTCACTGTTGGGGATTAGAGTCTCAAACTTTTTGTCGAAAAGTGGACTCGCCAAAGTGTAATCCACTACGTTAGGCACATCTGACATTGTTTTGAGGACAGAACTGTGACCGTAACCCTTTTCCGACCACAGCGATAGTTCGCGCAACCGCACAGCCGTTGTTGCAGCTGACTGTTTGGCCAAAATGTCTAAAGGCAATAGATGCAGCATGACATTAAGGGAATTTGTTCCTGTCTTGCTGAATGCGCCTGAAATACACAAACACGCCATACGCTGAACTTTATCTAAACCAGTCGGTTTCTGAAGTGCCGGCCACCAGACTACAACACCATATAGCATTATAGGTCTAACCACTGCCGTGTATAGCCAATGCACAATTTTTGGTTTTAGTCCCCACTTTTTTCCTATTGCCTTTTTGCACGAGTACAAAGCTACAGTTGCCTTCCTCGCCCTTTCTTCAATATTAAGCTTAAAGTTCAGCTTCCTGTCCAAAATAACGCCAAGGTATTTTGCACAATCCCCAAAGGGAATTTCAATACCCCCTAAGGAAATAGGCCTAACCGTGGGAGTTTTGCGATCTTTGCAGTACATGACTAATTCTGTCTTTGAGGGATTTACCCCAAGACCATTGTCTTTCGCCCATTTTTCAGTCATCCGGAGGGCCCTCTGAATAATATCTCTGATTGTGGATGGGAATTTTCCCCTGACTGCCAGAGCTACATCATCTGCGTATGCCACCACTTTTATCCTTTCTTTTTCTAGAGTAACCAGAAGGCTATTTATAGCAACATTCCAAAGAAGAGGTGATAGACTCCTCCTTGGGGAGTGCCTCTGTTCACATACTTTTGTATGTTTGCTTGTCCTAGTGTGGCTGAAATACGTCTCTTCATTAGCAGTTCGTCTAACAGCCTGAGTATACATGGATCAACATTCAGAGTTGTCAGTCCATTTAATATCGAGCTCGGATGGACATTATTGAACGCCCCTTCGATGTCTAGAAACGCCACGATTGTGTATTCTTTGACAGATAGTGAGCTTTCAATAAAGCTGACTAGTTCATGTAGTGCGGTCTCAGTAGACCTGCCCTTCGAGTATGCATGCTGTCGTTTCGAGAACAAACTTGAATCGATGCTAGTTCTAAGATAAATATCTATCATCCTCTCCAGAGTCTTAAGTAGGAATGAGGATAAGCTGATTGGTCGGAAATCCTTCGCCCTCGAGTGAGAGGCTTTTCCCGCTTTAGGTATGAAGACGACTTTTGTTTGCCTCCACTTTCCTGGGATATATGATAAGTTGATACATCCTTTATATATCACCGACAACCAGGGGATAATTTTGTCAGTTACAGCTTGTAGCTCCGCCGGAGTAATTCCATCAGGTCCAGGGGATTTGAATGGTCCAAAGCTATTTAGCGCCCATCTTATTCTAGTTTCCGATACAATTTCCTCGACAGGAAACGACCGCTGAGCAACTGTGGCACCGCCAGTACATGGTTCAACCGTCTGATTTCCAGGAAAATGTGTGTCCAATAGTACCTCCAGCGTCTCCTCACTGGACGTTGTCCAATTGCCCTCCGATGTTTTAATGAAACCTGGAGCGGAGTTGGTGGATTCTAGAACCTTCCGTAGTCTGGAAGCCTCGGACGTATTCTCAATACTGCTGCAGTAAGCATTCCAAGAGTTATGCTGAGCCTTTCTCAGTTCTCGCTTGTATCCTCTCAGAATCTTCTTGTAAGCGTCCCAGTCCTCAGAAGCTCTGGTGGACTTTGCCTTGTTAAAGAGCTTCCTGCAGGATTTCCTCATATTACTTAATTCCGTAGACCACCATGGTGGTCGATGTTTCCCCCTTGGCTTTCCTCTAGGGCATGCAGCTTTCAGTGAGATGTTGAAGGCCTTAGTAATCCGCTCCACTGCGTATTCGATATCTTGCACATTTCTCATATTTGTCTCTGTTATTTCCGGTATCATCATATTGAACGATTCCCTATACCTATTCCAGTCAGCTTTCCTAACATTTGGCGGAAATATGATCTTGGTGATATGAACATCAAATTTGAAACTGATGTAGCGATGATCTGAGAAGCTGTGTTCACTTAAAACCTGCCACTCAGATATCATTTCATTCAGTTCTTGCGAGGTCAAGGTGATGTCCAAAACCTCTTGCCTGTTTTTAGGTTGTGACATCTCCCTTGTTGCAAACTACCAGATTAGTACGCAAAATAAACTCTATTAGCGACTCTCCCCTTGCATTAGTATCACTACTTCCCCATATACTATGATGTGCATTCGCATCGCATCCCATAATGAGTTTCGTCTTTGTTTTCCGTGACTCCTCCACTAAGGTCTTAACGGCATATGGAGGCATCTCCCTGTCATGTCCCATATAGACCGAAGATACCCAATATTTGCATTTGGCTATTTCTAAACTGGCAACGACAGTGTCTGTATTGCACATTGAAGGAAGCAGAAACAAGTTGAGCTCGTTTTTAGCAATTATACAGGCTCGATTTACATCATTACCACTATACTGCAATAGTTTGAACCCCGGAGTACTTAATTCACATATTTTGTTTTTATAAACATATGGTTCTTGAATAAGAACTATATCTATGTCCCCTTTCATCAGGAGAACTTTTAAGGCAGCACATGCAGCCTTACAATGATGAAGATTTATCTGGAGGATCCGTAGGACCATCGAGATTTTCAACAACCGTCACATCAGCCGCTTCAATCGAGTCATCAAGAATGTCCTCTTCAGAGATATCGGTGACTCTCGCAATAACCATAGGTTCAACTTTGGTGAGTTCTGAGGCAGTAGAAGCCTCCTCACGCATACGGTATCTATCCATGTCTTCAAATGTCTTGGTATCCCCCTCGACTTCGCAAGAGGATCCGCTTACTTCTGATTCAGACAGAGGCTTGTCCATTTCTGAATCCTTTAGCTGATCGTTTTTATACACCTTCATTTGGATATAATGAAAGCCATAACATACACGGCCCTGGGACTTTGCTAGATGTGGCAAAGACTGAGTGTTCAATATAAACACTGCATGCCGTCTTGGCCCATCCACTTCATCCAAACGGCCAACCTTCCAATCAGCTGTTGGAAGATCTGGATTGCATTGTTTCAGTCTATTTAAAATAGATTCAGGGTCAGAAGGGTTTGCAGGTATCCACGCATGTGCTCTTGGTCTAGCCGGTATGTCTTTCTTCTCGACTAACTCTAGAGCAGCTCCTTCCCAAACTTCACCAATTAGTATCAGAGCAGCTTTAAAACATTCTATAGACCTCTGGTCCTCAAATGCGACTAGCTTAAATCGTCCTTGATACCAACCAGCCTCTTGGTGTCGAGGATCTGGGCCGGGAAACTTTTCCAGCACCTGTGAGTAGACGCCAGACAAAGCATTCTCAATTTCCCCCCATTTTTGCTTTGGAACCATACCGTCCAATGCTCCTTTATTAATGATAGCCATCACAAGGCTGTCTTTAGCAACTGAGGCAAACGATCGTTGATCCCTTTTGGAGGATGGCAGCTCATCCGGTGATCGTTCCCTTTTTCCAGCCTCAAGAATTCCTTGAGCCCATTTTAAGGAATCGCTTTGTTTAGCCGACAACGTGCTTGGGTCGACTGATCCTAATTTCTTTAGGATAAACAAAGCATTTCTGCGTTCTTTGAATCTCTTTCGTGAGGGATTACCTCCTTTTGATGCCGTTACCTTGGAAAAGGTCCGACTTGTCAAATTGTCGCCACCTGTCGACCCGTCTACAGGTCGACTAATTGGGCCTAACTCTTGGTCATTGCCCAAATCTATAACTCCAGTCGATACTCGTCCACTGGGCCCTGAAGTTAGCAACCCAGTGGATGTCTTTGAATTTCTCTGCATGGTGGCCTAATATCCCAACACACTTGAAATTCGTAGTAGGTACTTATTACGATGATTTTATCCGCTATTAAAAAACACGTCCGTTCCGTTCGACGGTTGAAATAAGAATCATATATATCTTTCGCCCGGTTTGGACTTATATGGTCTCAAACGCCAGAGTTTTGCCCTGACTTACTTCAAATTTTGCACAAGCGGTACTTTTTACGATACTAATGTATGTGCCAAATGTGGTCAAAATCGATTCAGATTTAGATATAGCTCCCATATATATATTTCGTCCGATTTGAACTTATATGGCCTCAAAATCCAGGGTTTTGCCGTGATTTGCTTCAAATTTCGCACAAGGAGTACGTTTAGTAAAGGGTGATACGGTCAAAATTTGGTCAATATAAACTTGACGTATTTCTTTCAATTTTGCATTTAAAAAAACCTGAAAACTACTCATTTTGAAGGTGTGTGTGTGTGTAGAATGTTGCTCCTATTTTGATTTTGGAATTCATTCGTCAGTTATCAAAATGCCGTCCAAGCAAGAAGAGCAGCGTATCAAAATTTTGGTCGCGCATCGCGAAAATCCGAGCTACTTGCACGCAAAGCTGGCAAAATCGCTAAAAGTTGCCAAATCAACCGTTACAAATCTAATTAAAGTATTTGGGGAACGTTTGTCGACAGCCAGGAAGTCTGGATCGGGGGAAATCGAAAAGCGGAAGCCGCTGAGACGACAAAGAGAGTTGCCGGTAGTTTCAAGCGAAACCCTAACCTCTGTCTCCGAGATGCCGCAAATAAGCTGGGTATATCGTCTACAACCGTGCATCGAGCCAAAAAACGAGCCGGACTATCGACTTACAAGAATGTAGTGACTCCAAATAGCGATGATAAACAAAATACGACGGCCAAAGCGCGATCCCGGAGGCTGTACACGACGATGCTGACGAAGTTTGACTGCGTGGTAATGGACAACGAAACCTACGTCAAAGCCGACTACAAGAAGTTTCGGGACAGGAGTTTTATACGCCAAAAGGAAGGGGAAAAGTAGCAGATATTTTCAAGCACATAAAACTGTCAATGTTCGCAAAGAAATATCTGGTTTGGCAAGCCATCTGTACCTGTGGCTTGAAAAGCAGCATTTTCATAGCTTCCGGGACAGTCAACCAAGAAATTTACGTGAAAGAGTGTTTGAATAAACGTCTGCTGTCTTTCCTGAAGAAACACGGTTGTTCCGTACTGTTTTGGCCGGATTTGGCATCTTGCCATTACGGTAAAAAGGGCATGGAGTGGTACGCCGCCAACAACGTGCAGGTTCCCAAGGGCAAGAACCCTCCCAACACGCCAGAGCTCCGCCCAATTGAGAAATACTGGGCTATTGTCAAGCGGAACCTAAAGAAGACCAAAAAAACTGCTAAGGACGAGCAGCAGAAGGTGGACTAGGTGGCTGTACAAAATCTGATGGCAGATGTCAAGCGTGAGGCCCGGCAATTCGGATTTGGAAAAGCAAAGCCTAACTGAATATTTTTCCTGAATTTTATACTAATTGAACTTGAAAAAAGAAATTTAATTTGATTTTTTAAATAAACGATATCACCGATTTACACGCGTTTTCCCTTGACCAAATTTTGACCGTATCACCCTTTAGTATAGGTAATTGTGGAAAATTTGATTGAAACGGGTTCAGATTTAGATATGGCTCCCATATATATCTCCCGTCCGATTTGCACTCATATGACCAGGGGGGCCAAAGTTATACTCCCATTTACGTGAAATTTCGCATAGATAGATAGATATGCATGTCAAATTTAGTCAAAATTAGTTCAGATTGTATATAGCTCCCATATATACGTACACCAGAGGTGGGGTGGTATGCTGTTTCATATTTTAGACCCACTTTCAATGGGATTTTCCTCCAATTGACGGGATAGTTTCTTCGGAGAATACAAATATTGGCAAAATTCTCACACTTTACACAAAATTCTGTGATGATTTTCCCACATCTTAACCATATCCTACACACTGCAATGCCAAAATTTCCACAGAACGGATGAGTTTTAAATAAGGCTCCAAGTCGCCCGACTAACCAAATAATATATCACAACCCACACTTGATCACATATCTTAGCGAGATCTAACAAATATCCTAGAAAAAATTGTAAATATTACTATAATTGTCCTATATCTCGAATACATAGGTATCGCCTGAAAAATCATAAATCTCTTTTGTACAATTGCATTATTTTCTCTCGCTTCATATTTCCCATATTTTTTACTAACATTGTGTTTCATCCCAGGGCGTTAGCCGATTTAAATTTTAATTCTAGGGTTTTTGTAGAAGTACAAAAAATTGTTTCCATTAAAAGTATTTGTATCTGGAAATGCAAAACTTTTATATAGCTCCCAGCAAATTTTAAGTAGTTGAGATGGTAACACAAATGTTTGTCTACATAGTGGTGAAGGGTATAATATAGTCGGCTCCGCCCGACTTTATACTTTATTTACTTGTTTTTTACTAAAATTGTGTTCCACCCTAGTGCATTAGCCAACTTAAATTTTGAGTCTATAGATTTTGTAAAAGTCTATCAAATTCTGTCCAAATCGAGTGATATTTAAATGTATGTATTTGGGACAAACCTTTATATATAGCACCCAACACATTTGACGGATGTGATATGGTATCGAAAATTTAGATCTACAAAGTGGTGCAGGGTATAATATAGTCGGCCCCGCCCGACTTTAGACTTTCCTTACTTGTTTTATATAACATCGAACGACCATGCAAATATTGATTCATAGCGATCCATTATTTGACTTTCGGAGATTCCTGGGGGTGCAAATTTCATTCGATCCGGTTTGAAATTTGTAAGTAGTAGTGCCTCTAACTTCCATAAAAAAAGAGATGGTCTATGTCGGTCCATAATTATATATAGCCGCCATATAAACCGATTTGATTTGATGACAGTATATGCTTTCTAAAAATCATGCCTTTCTAAAAATCATACCCCATAAAGTGGATATATATTCTGGGTCGTGGTGAAATTCTAAGTCGATCTAGCGACGTCCGTCCGTCTGGTGGATTCACGCTAACTTCCAAACGAAACAAACTATCGACTTGAAACTTGACAAAAGTAGTTGATATTACAAATGCGCCATATCGGACCACTTTTACGTATAGCCCCCATATAAAACGACCCCCAGATTTGGCTTGGGGAGCCTCTTGGAGGAGCAAATTTGATCCGATCAAGTTGAAATTTTGTACGATGTGTTAGTATATGGCCTATAGAGATGTGTTAGTATATGCCCGCCTTTTATACACAAGGTCCTGGGTTCGATTCCTGCTTCGACCGAACACCAAAAATTTTTTCAGCGGTGAATTACCCATCTCAGTAATGCTGGTGAGATTTCTGAGAGTTTCAAAGGTTCACTGCAATGTGGAACGCCGTTCGGACTCGGCTATAAAAAGGAGGTCCCTTGTCATTGAGCTTAACATGGAATCGGTCAGCACTCGGTGATAAAAAGAGAAGTTCACTAATGTGGTATCACAATGAACTGAATAGTCTAAGTGAGCCTGATACATCGGGCTGTCACGGAACCTAACCTAACCTAGTATATAGTCTCTAACAACCACGCGAAAATTGGTGAAAATTATAATAACCCCCATATAAACCGATCCCTAGATTTTACCTCCGGAAACTCTTGGAGGACCAAGTTTCATTCATATGGCCTCCAACAACCATGTAACTCTTATCCTGATAAAATTTTATGCTAATCACGAAAAAATTGGTCCATATCGGTTTTATAGTTATATATAGCCCTTATATAAACCAACTTCCATATTTCACTTCTGGCTCTCTAATTACCGCGCAAAACTTGATTCATATTGGTTCGTAATTATTTATAGACTCCCCTGTATATACTGGTCAATAAATTAATTTTATAGGTATTTAATCTGTCTTTTTTGTCTAACATATACCCCATATGGTCTAACATAAAATGTGAAAGACGATGTCAAAAAATTTTAAGATACCTTGTCATCGGCAAGTTACACAACCCCATTAATTGTATAATGGATTACACCCTATAGTAGAAATTTGTACGCAATCGATGGTGAAAGGTTCATAGTATTCGGCCTGCCCGAACTTAAGGCCGTATAAACTGGTTTCGTCTAAGGTAGGTTCCATATGTACCAACAGGTTTATATTTCTTTTAGAGCATTACATTTCAAATTGGACAATCGAATATAAATTTTCTGCCTCTATATTAACAAGAGCATCTACTCGGCAGATCGATATATCTTGGGCTATATTGGAAATTGGATGTCAATCCAAATTTGGCATGGCGTTTTATATAGTTAAAGTTTAGAAATTCGGCAAATTCTAACCCACAATGCGGTATCGAATCAGGGGGTCGCTTTATATGAAGGTTATGTCAAAACCTGCACTTATATAAACCAGATTTTGTAGACTTTTTAAAGGAGCTAAAATACATCAACATTTCTAATTTCCGGCAAATCAACGTCGTGTAGATGCCGAAGTAGTCCAAATGGGGATCGATTACAACTATTAGACGGGCATTCATAAAATTTTTCACTGATCAGCTTATACATACTTTATATGGTCGGAAATCAATATTTCGATATGTTATAAACGAATTGACAATCTTATTATATCTTCTTGATGTGGCGGGGGATATTAAAACTACGTTTGATCTCGCAGGTAAATGCACTGGATTCACTTACCTAAAAATAATAGACATTTACATTTTCCTACATATTTAACATCGATTATTATTTGTATAATATTTCATATATATATATTTTTATTTGAAAATATTACAATTTATTGTGATTACATTTATGTACATGATGTTATGTAAAAAGTAATCAACCGATCTTATGATTTAGAATATTTTCCCACCATTAGATTTTTTTAATTTCATTGGTCACTACATAATCCAGCAAATCGACAATAGCAATGTGGTTTGGCC
Source organism: Haematobia irritans (assembly GCF_050003625.1). Lineage (NCBI taxonomy): Eukaryota > Metazoa > Arthropoda > Insecta > Diptera > Muscidae > Haematobia > Haematobia irritans. Next base: position 191,815,565 of record NC_134397.1, on the reverse strand, counting down.
CTTCCTTGTCTCTTGAGAGCCAAAAGTTCACCGCATATGTTTACTACAAATTTAGGTCTCCCAATATTTACCGCCTTATAATATTCTTGGATATTACATGCGAGGTGATAACTACTCCTTAACCACAAAACACAAATGATTGACACATAGGCCTAGTCAATCTAAATGGTGTGCAGAGCAGAGAGTTGTGCGTAAAGTGATAGCGCATGTATGTAAATGCGTGTCAATTGCTGATAACGCATTTTCTAGCAATTCAGTATAAAAAGTCAAAGAAATATCTAGTCGGACATCAGTTTCTTAGTGAAACCTCCGTGAATAAAGTCGCCTTTTTTACATTTGCAGTGTCCTCCACCTCCTCAATATCAATTATGACGGACAAGAAAAATCTTTTGCTTTTATTCGATCGTCCTACTGAACCAGTGTTCATGGAAAAGGGCAAAACATCGACGGTTTTCGATGTTCCTGACAAATTTCTCACTGATCGTTATCGTCCCATCGGCAATGAAGTACAAAGCCGTTTTGGTGAAATGGCCGAGCAACGAGTTCCAGTGCGCGAAATAAGTTTACCTGACTTACGAATTCCCATGTCTTTGGGCCGCGACGAACAATTCTCTTTGTTTGTACCGCGCCATCGTCGCATTGCTGGACGCTTGATTGATATTTTCCTGGGTATGCGAACTGTAGACGATTTATTGAGTGTTGCCGTCTATGCTCGTGATCGTGTCAATCCCTATCTCTTTAACTACGCTTTATCGGTGGCACTGTTACATCGTCCCGACACCAAGGGTTTAGATCTTCCATCCTTTGCCCAGAACTTCCCTGATAAGTTTGTGGACTCACAGGTCTTTCGCCAGGTGCGAGAAGAAGTAACAGTAGTCCCTGAGGGCTCCCGCATGCCCATTGTTGTTCCGAGAGATTATACAGCCTCGGACTTGGAGCCAGAACATCGCTTATGGTATTTCCGTGAAGATATGGGCATCAACTTACATCACTGGCATTGGCATTTGGTTTATCCCTTCGAAGCTGGTGATCGGCGAATTGTTGACAAGGATCGTCGTGGAGAATTGTTCTACTATATGCATCAACAGGTTATTGCCCGTTATAATTTGGAACGATTCAGCAACAACTTGGCCCGTGTGCAGCGACTCAATACCTTCCGTGAACCCATAGCTGAAGGTTATTTCCCAAAAATGGACTCATTGGTCTCGAGTCGTGCTTGGCCACCACGTTTCGAAAACACTATGCTGCGAGATTTGAATCGTGAATTGGATCAAATCAATATAGACCTAGCTGATATGGAGAGATGGCGTGATCGCATTTTCGAAGCCATCCATCAGGGATTTGTCGTTGATGCAAGTGGAAATCGCATGGCCTTAGATGAGCAACGTGGAATTGATATCTTGGGAAATTTATTGGAAGCTTCAATTATATCACCAAATCCATCAGTCTATGGAGATTTTCATAATATGGGTCATGTTTTCATATCCTACTCTCACGATCCGGATCATCGTCACCTTGAGTCATTTGGTGTAATGGGTGACACAGCGACGGCTATGCGTGATCCTGTCTTTTATAGATGGCATGCATATATCGATGATATTTTCCAAGAGCACAAATCACGCTTGCCAGCTTATACTCTGCCTCAATTGCAATATGATGGAATCTCCATTGCTGGCGTTCAAGTCAGTTCCGATGGTGGCAGACCCAATGTCCTATCGACATTCTGGCAACAATCCGATTTGGATTTGTCTCGTGGCATGGATTTCGTGCCGAGAGGCAATGTCTTTGCTCGTTTCACTCATTTGCAACATACCCCATTCATGTATACCATCAATGTGAACAATGAGGGTGGCGCCCAACGTTTTGGTACTGTTCGTATTTTCTTGGGCCCCAAAAACGATGAGCGTGGTCAACCTTGGCAATTGAGAGATCAACGCTTGTTGATGGTTGAATTGGATAAATTCGTAGTACAATGTAAGTGTTAATGAAAACGATCGGCGAATTGTATACTAAGGCTTTTTGTTTCTTTGCTGCAGTAAATCCTGGTCAAAATACCATAAGACGTCGTTCTACGGAATCCAGTGTTACCATACCATTCGAACGTACTTTCCGTAATCTCGAGAATCGTCCTGCTGCAGGTTCTGCCGAAGAATTGGAATTCAATTTCTGCGGCTGTGGTTGGCCTCAACATATGCTGATACCTAAAGGTCTCCCAGAGGGTTTGCAATGTCAGCTATTCGTTATGGTTTCGAACTATGAAGATGATCGTGTAAGTGTTGGGTTGAATGGTACGAACTTTTGATGGATTTGAGTTAATTTTGCCATCCTCACTTTTAGGTTGATCAAGATCTGGTGGGATCGTGTAGTGATGCTGCTTCCTATTGTGGTGTTCGTGATCGCCTCTATCCTGATCGTCGTGCCATGGGTTATCCATTTGATCGTTTGCCACGTCAAGGTGCTGATCGTTTGGCCAATTTCCTAACACCAAACATGAGCGTTGTGGATGTTACCATTCGTCATGATTCCTCAAGGACTGTTACAAGACAATGATCATTATAATTCCTATAACTTCATTTGAATTCTGAAAAATTTGGCCAGTCAAATAAATGCGAATGAGATTTATTAAAATAGAAAATATTGTTTTAATTACTATTGAAAGTGCTATAATTAAAACCAAATTTAGATCGACGACTCTTGGTAAAATACTTCAATATTTTATACCCATTTGCAAGGGATGAAAGACAGTTGGTGTAGTCTTGATATTTTACAGAGAGAAAAGATATTACTTAATTGTGTTGAATATGATCCAATTCGATATAAATTTTATAAAGCCTCTATATTATGTTCCTTCGGTTTAGGCCAATGTGTCCAAAATATATTTAACGCACAATTATGTGATGGTGTCCCCACCATAAGTATACACTGTAATGCCAGACTTTCCATAGAATTGTCGAGATTTACCCAGCAAAAACTCTCATTACCCGGTAATCTTGTAGGTAAGCCTATTTAAAAATTAATAACCACTTATTAATTGGCATCGCTTCGGATTACATTTACATACGCATGTCCTAGGAGGAAAGTACTTCTCCCCAGGCATACTTTCGGCCATAAAATAAGTAGTGCATTTAAAGCATATAATCGCCTAATATGTAATAACTTATTCGTAGATACACCAAAGCTTGCAAAATAGCCACTTATTATCTCAGGCAACCAAATCTCGAAAATATTGATTTCTATCGCCGATTACAATGGATCAAAATATGGTGCTGTAATAGGAGAACTACTTGAATAGAAATAGAATATTGTATAAATAAACAAAAAATCTAATAAATAATCTAAATACGATTACACTCAAATTAATTTCACACTTAAAATAGAAATAAATGTAGGTTGTTTAAGGGAGTTGGATTCGTGAATTACGTTATAATATATCCAATAGCCAATTCACATAAGGTTCGAAATCTACTAAAAGTGGATTTTAAGTCTCTTTTTTATAAGGCAAATGACATTTGAAATTTAGTTTAAGCGCATTTTGGAAGTGTAATGTCAATGAAGTATAAGAAAGCATTTATTTAAAACATAATATGATGTCATTAAACACAATTATTATGAAATATTTGTGATAAAAAATTCTTAACGGAAAAATCTTCAGAATTACCGTTACATTACATATTCTTTTTGATTTTTTATGTAAGTGCTCGATTATGTGAATAATTATATTAACTACAACTACCCAAAAATTTGAGAATAACAATTCGAAAATTACCGAGAAGTATATATTTTTGTCATTACAAGTTAGTCATTATAACTCGCCACAATGTAATGCAACGTGTAATGACAGCTTTACTCCTGGTAACGTCAATTGTAATGAGATGTGATTACCTAGTTTTTGCTGGGTAGCTAAGGCTTCGACTTGTGAAAATGTTGCCACCTATCTTGGCAAAATTTAACCAATATCTTTGTAAAATCATCACTGCTAAGTAGCAACAATTTGAAAAGTGCCTCAAATTTTTCTATAACTATTGTCATATCAATAAATCATAAATGCACTTTTGTGTCAAAATGCATAAAAATGACTTTAGGTGTAATCACTTTACCAACATTGTGTTTCCTCCAAGGGCGTTAGACGATATAAATTTTGATTGTAGAAGTGTACAATTTTTTCTAAATTGCTTCAGATTTAAATGCATATATATTCCAATTTAGGGCTTTATACGGCTCCCAATAAATTTGATGTATTTGAAATTTGGATCTACACGGTGGTGAAGGGTCCAGCAAAAAAGAGCTTCCAAAAAAAGTAGTTTGGATCCCCAAATTGTCATCGAGAAATAGTGCAAACTTGAATCATCTCCAATGAATTTTACATGGGCTTATCATAGGACGGAAGTACTCCATTTTTGGATCATTTGCATTGCTTTAGAAGTTCTGCCTTGGAAGTTCATTTGGATGAAGAAATTTAAAAATCTAAAAACAAAACAATTTTTTTTCCAATTTCACTTTTTATTTGTATCAGTATTTTTTGTTACACTTTTATTTTCTTATTATTCAATTTTTTACAAATTGGAAATCTTCTTCGCTTCCATCAGGGGGTTGAACCTGCACTGAAAAAAAAGCATACCCGGTTCCAAATATTTTGTCTTTACTTTAAAAAATTTGGTATTGGTTCCGAGCCAAAGAAGCGGAGAATACAAGTAAGGATACTTTTAAGACACAATTCTCTTTTAAAATCGGGTTTTGTGTACTTGCTTCTAGGAAGCAAATTTTAATTTTTCGCTTTTTCAGCTTTTTTTCTTCATATGCTATCAAAGTCCTTTAAAAACAAGTTAACGACGACTTTATTTTCCAAATTAAGACTCGACTTCTATTAGAAATTATGCTGTGTTTCAAGTAAAAAACGTCTTTAAAATAAAGTGTTGAAAAACATGTCATATATTTCAAGATGCAAAAAGACAACAAATTTAATGACAATTTCATAAAATTTAAAGATTTTTTCTAAATTATTAAAGTCAAGTTGACCTTGGCCCAAACATTTTTTCTTTCATGTTATGATATCCATTTTGAAATCAAATCACTTAATTATAAGGACAATACGACTTCATTGAAAAGTTTATCGACCTTTGGTCAAAGAAAAAAACTTTATACTAGAGAAATGCGTCTTCTATGCTAAGCAAAATTTGCATTCGTATTTTCAAGACATGAAATCTTTGACCTCACGACAATATTTTTTTCAGTGTGGGTCTGTTGGCACCGAAACAAAACGCCTTAGCATACTCAGCCACAAACGCCATTGAACACGATGCATCAAAACGTCTATTCAAATGTTTATGACATGAACCTAATACGACAACATGGCATGACATTCTAACTATGTTACTTCCTAAGATGTTCTTTATTATTATGAATGAAAAAAATAAAGAACGCTGATTCAAATCTCACCAGCGGAAATTTTTTTATTAAATATTTTTCTAAAAAATATTTTTTTAAGTTGTACACCGTTTTTTATTTTGTTCTTTTTTTCGGCATATATTTTTTCCATTAAAAATCAAAAAAAAAAAAAATTAAACAATTAAGTAAAGTAGAAAGTCGGGCGGGGCTGACTATATCGTACCCTAAACCACCCCTACTGAAGTAGTAAACATACACTGATAGAAAAAGTTTCGTTATATTAACGAAATGTGTCATTAAAAGTGAGCCAACGAAACAAATTCGTTAATACAACGAAATGTTTCGTTATTATGACGAATTTTCTGTTACTCAACGTAACGTTTCATACTATTAACGAATATTTTCATTGTATTAATGAAAATGTTTCGTTATATCAATGAAAAATTTTCATTGGCTCAATTTTAATGAAATTTTCTTTGTGTGTAAGCATTTGTGGGGTAACATTGATATAGGTCTGGGAGATAAACCGCAGTTGCATATTTAAGAAAATTAAGGGGTACATGTTAATGGTTGCTTTGTCTCAATCTTGCAATAGCCATAGTCAGTGTTGCCAGGGAAAATGTTCGGTTTACCCTACAAGGACAAAAAAAGTTCCCTACTTTCCCATACATTCCCAAACATATTTCCCTACAATATTTTCTTTAAATTTAAACAAACTTTACAAAACAAAAATGGTTCTAAGTACTTTATTATATTAAAACTTGAAAATGCAATGTATATAACCTAGAACATAAATTTATATAGCCGTGGTGGGTTGGCACAGTTGGTAGAATTCTACCAAAAATAGAAACTTTTTTTGGTTAAATCTCTATAGAAATAAAATTTTGGAAAAACTTTCTATAAATAAATTTTTTTTGAGACATTTTTCTATAGAAATAAAATTTTGATAATAAATTCTATAGAAATAAATTTTTTAGAAAAAATTCCATAGAAATAAAATTTTGAGAAAATGTTTTATACAAATAATATTTGAAAAAAAAAAATCTATAGAAATACAATTTTGACAAAATTTTCTATAGAAATAAAATGTTGACAAAATTTTCTACAGGAATAAAGTTTTGACAAAAATATCAATAGAAATAGTTGCTTGGTAGATTTGTGGTAATCTTCAAATTTTATTAGATTTTTTTTTGTACGAGTGCTAACTGTTCTTACCACACATTTTTAAAGATCAAGCCTTGCCGGCTTCTAATTTCCTCCTCTAGAGCCAACAAAATGTAAAAATTATTACAAATTGTGTTGAGTGAAAATGTCCCTACATTGTGGCCCTACGTACCTACAAGACGCTAAATATTAGAAAAAACCTACATATAGGGAATTTCCCCTACTTCTAGCAACACTGGCTGTAGTTGATATTGCACCTATGGAGTTAGTATGCCACTAATTTGAGCCCATTATTAAAAAAGAGAAATTCGCTCAATTAGTGTGGGTAATAAATCCAAATTTGTAAAAATCGAGCAATATTGTTATGTAAGAGCTACAAGTACGTATGAATACGATCAACTAGTACATCAAAATTTGAAATTTGAGTAACATTTGTTAATAAATAAGAGTATTATGGCCAAATTTGTGAAAATCGAGCGATCGAACCACAAAAGGTTACCTTGTGCAAAATTTGAGTAAGATGAGTTAAGAAATATATGATCAAACATAAGGTTAATAGGGGGAAAATTTTCAAAATCGGGCGATACATATATGGGAGCTATATCTACATCTGAACCGATTTCGATGAAATTTTGTACATACCGTTAGTACTATAGAGGACTGGATCTAGCCAACTTTGAGTAAGATCGGTTAATAAATAAGGGTTCTATGGCCAAATTTGGGAAAATCGGGCTATACATATATATGGGAGCTACATCTCAATTTGAACCGATTTCGATGAAATTTTGCACATACAGTTAGTGCTATAGAAGATTGCAGTTGGCTAACTTTGAGTACTATTGGTTGATAAATAAGGGTTTTATAGCCAAATTTAGAAAAATCGGGCGATACATATATATGGGAGCTATAGCTAAATCGGTCACTTTTTGCACATTTAGTAAGTACTATAAATAATTAAATTTGTCCAACTTTGAGTAAGATCGGTTGATAAATAAGGGACTCACGGCCAAATTTGGGAAAATCGGGCGATACATATATATGGGAGCTATATCTAAATCTGAAGCAATTTCGAAGAAATTTGGCATACGTAGAGCGTGACCAATTTGATTACTTTGTAGAAAATTTGACGCGGATCGGTTAGTTAATGAACGCAATCTGACCCTATTTATCGAAATCGAGCGTTACATATATATGGGAGGTATATCTAAATTTGTTCCGATTTTTTCCAATAGCGTTCGTCCTTGTACCGAAAAAAAACGCCACATACCAAATTTCATCAAAATCGGTCAATAATTGCGACCGGAATCCTGCAGACAACAAATACATGGACGGACGGACACTAAGCGCTAGATCGACTCAGGAGGTTATTCTGAGTCAATCGATATATATTTTATGGGGGTCTAAAATAGAGGTGTGCACGTGAGTAATATTTTACTCACGCTCACGCACACTCACGCACGATATTGTTGTTGGTTATTGTTGTTTGGTACGACTCACACTCACGCTCACGTTCACGCACACTCACGAAAAGAAAATTTGTACTCACGCACACTCATGCAGGAAAGGTCGTGACTCACGACCTTTACCCACCACCATGAATCAAATATAATAGTTTACTTTGAAAACGCTTAGTCGTGGCGGGTTACCTGATAATATATAGAATTTCAGGGGGTTTGACGACAGATATTCTCCCAAGCAGATAAGTTCAACCAGTAGGTTTCCCGAAGATATATTTAAAGATTCTACCTATGAAGGCTAGACCAGATTCTGGATTTATAAGAACCAATTTTGTTTGAGTTTTAGAGAAAACATAAACATATCGTATAATTGATGAAATAAAGCCTTGATTTAAAATCTTAAATTTGTAGATTTTTACCGCCATTATTTAAATGATTAAGAGGAGTAAAATCTGGAACTTTTACTTTCAGTTTCAATCAATTTTTATGATCAGTGCGCCTGCTATACCCTCAAGAAGTGAAATAGGTTTATATCAACGCCTTACCGGTAAAAATAAATGCGATACAGATTTTTGAGGGTCTAAGATACATTTTCGGGCAAATCGGATGAATACTACGGTTTCTAGAAGCCCAATGAGGTAAATCGGGAAATCGGGGCCATACCAAAACATGGCTCGATACACCCCATTTGCGACACACCTATTTGTGATCCCAAAATACCTCTCTGGATAGCAGAGGCCTTAAAGATATCAAAGGAACATGTTGGTCATATCATTCATCAATATTTGGATATGCGGAAGTTCTGTGCAAACTGGGTGCCGCGCGAGCTCAAATTTGACCAAAAACAACAACGTGTTGATGATTCTGAGCGGTGTTTGCAGCTGTTAACTCGTAATACACCCGAGTTTTTCCGTCGATATGTGACAATGAATGAAACATGGCTCCATCACTACACTCCTGAGTCCAATCGACAGTCGGCTGAGTGGACAGCGACCGGTGAACTGTCTCCGAAGCGTGGAAAGACTCAAAAGTCCGGTGGCAAAGTAATGGCTCTGTTTTTTGGGAATAATTTTTATTATTATCTTGGAATAATTTTTATCAATTAGAGAAAAACCATCAACAGTGACTATTATATGGCGTTATTGGAGCGTTTAAAGGTCGAAATCGCGGCAAAACGGTCCCATATGAAGAAGAACAAGTATATACGGCCGTAAGTTCGGCCAGGCCGAAGCTTATGTACCCTCCATCATGGATTGCGTAGAAACTTCTTCTAAACACTGCCATCCACAATCGAATTACTTAAGTTGCGGTAACGCTTGCCGATGGCAAGGTATTTTAAAACCTCCTAACACCATCTCCTAAATTGTATGTAAGTCCATACGTGGTATATATTAAATCAAAAAAGATCGATCCAATACGTATATAATTCAGTTTGACAAAGTAGACATAAAATTTTGACAAAATTTTCTACAGAAATAAAATCTTAACAAATTTTTCTATAGAAATAAAATTTTCACAAATTTTTCTATAGAAATAATCTTTTGACAAATTTTTCTATAGAAATAAAATCTTGGTAGATTATTTTTGGCTCGAGTGGCAACCATGATTATGAACCGAATAAAATTTGAACAAAACTTTCTATAGAAATAAAATTTTGACAATGATGAAAATTTTATTATGAACCGAATAAAATTTTAACAAAATTTTCTCTAGAAATAAAATTTTGACAAAATTTTCTATAGAAATATAATTTTGACAAAATTTTCTATAGAAATAAAATTTTGACAAAATTTTCTATAGAAATAAAATTTTGGTAGACTATTTTTGGCTCTAGTGGCAACCATGATTATGAACCGATATGGACCAATTTTTGTGTGATTGGACCAATTTTGGTATGGTTGTTAGCGACCATATACTAACACCACGTTCCTAATTTGAACCGGATCGGATGAATTTTGCTCCTCCAAGACGCTCCGGAGGTCAAATCTGGAGAACGTTTTATATGGGGGCTATATATAATTATGGACCGATATGGACCAATTCTGGCACGCTTGTTAAAGATCATATACTAACACCATGTTCCAAATTACAACCGGATTGGATGAAATTTGCTTCTCTTGGAGACTTCGCAAGCCAAATCTGGGGATCGGTTTATATGGGGGCTATATATAATTATGAACCGATGTGGACCAATTTTTGCATGGTTGTTAGAGACCATATACCAATATCATGTACCAAATTTCAGGCGGATCGGATGAAATTTGCGTCTCTTTGAGGCTCCGGAACCCAAATCTGGGGATCGGTTTATATGGGCGCTATATATAATTATGGACTGATGTGGACCAATTTTTGCACGGTTGTTAAAGACCATATACCAACACCATGTACCAAATTTCAGCCGGATCGGATGCAATTTGCTTCTCTTTGAGGCTTCGCAAGCCAAATCTGGAGATCGGTTTATATGGGGTCCATATATAATTATGGACCGATGTGGACCAATTTTTGAATGGTTGTTAGAGACTATATACCAACATCATGTACCGAATTTCAGCCGGATCGGATGAAATATGCCTCTCTTTGAGGCTCCGCAAGCCAAATCTGGGGATCGGTTTATATGGGGGCTATATATAATTATACACCGATGTGCACCAATTTTTGCATGATTGTTAGAGACCATATACCAACACCATGTACCAAATTTCAGCCGGATCGGATGAAATATGCTTCTCTTAGAGGCTCCACAAGCCATATCTGGGGATCGGTTTATATGGGGGCTTATATAATTAAGGACCGATATGGACCAATTTTTGCATGGTTGTTAGAGACTATATACCAACATCATGTACCAAATTTCAGCCGGATCGGATGAAATTTTCTTCTCTTTGAGGCTCCGCAAGCCAAATCTGGGGATCGGTTTATATGGGGGCTATATATAATTATGGGCCGATGTGGACCAATTTTTGCATGGTTATTAGAGACTATATACCAACACCATGTACCAAATTTCAGCCGGATCGGATGAAATATGCTTCTGTTAGAGGCTCCACAAGCCAAATCTGAGGGTCCCTTAATATGGGGGCTATACGTAAAAGTGGACCGATATCCATTTTCAATACCATCCGACCTACATCGATAACAACTACTTGTGCCAAGTTTCAAGTCGATAGCTTGTTTCGTTCGGAAGTTAGTGTGATTTCAACAGACGGACGGACGGACGGACATGCTTAGATCCACTCAGAATTTCACCACGACCCAGAATATATATATACTTTATGGGGTCTTAGAGCAATATTTCGATGTGTTACAAACGGAATGACAAAGTTAATATACCCCCATCCTATGATGGAGGGTATAAAAAAGTGTTGTTCCACCAAGACAACGCACCGTGCCACAAGTCATTGAGAACGATGGCAAAAATTCATGAATTGGGCTTCGAATTGCTTCCCCACCCAACGTATTCTCCAGATCTGGCCCCCACCGACTTTTTCTTGTTCTCAGACCTCAAAAGGATGCTCGTAGGGAAAAATTTTGGCTGCAATGAAGAGGTGATCGCCGAAACTGAGGCCTATTTTGAGGCAAAACCGAAGGAGTACTACCAAAATGGTATCAAAAAATTGGAAGGTCGTTATAATCGTTGTATCGTTCTTGAAGGGAACCATGTTGAATAATAAAAACGAATTTTGACAAAAAAATGTGTTTTTCTTTGCTAGAGCGGGGACTTATCAGCCAACCTATATGAAAACTTGGTTCGATATAGCCCATCTTCGAATTTGACCTGCCTGCAAACAAAAAACGAATATGTGCCAAATTTCAGGACGATAGCGAAATTTTTGAAGGCTATAGCGTGATTACAACAGACAGACGGGCATGCTTATATCGTCTTAGAATTTCTCCTTGATCAAGAATATATATACTTTATATAGTCGGAAATCGATATTTCGATGTCTTACAAACGGAATGACAAACTTATTATACCCCGTCACCATTCTATGGTGGTGGGTATAAAAAATCGATAGGGGATCCCGACATGCGCTTTAAAAGAAATGTTTCTGGACGTGTCCAAAAGGACTGCTTAGAAAGTGGAAAAACTTGTTGGGGTATTCCAGGATGCGCTTTAAAACAAGTATATACGGCCGTAAGTTCGGCCAGGCCGAATCTTATGTACCCTCCACCATGGATTGCGTAGGAACTTCTACTAAAGGCTGTCATCCACAATCGAATTACTTGGGTTGCGATAACACTTGCCGATGGCAAGGTATCGTAAAACTTTTTAACACTGTCTTCTAAATTGTAAGTTAGCCCATACGGGGTATATATTAACCAAAAAAGGCCGATTAAATACGTATATAATCTAGTTTGACAAAATTTTCTATAGAAATAAAATTTTGACAAAATTTTCTATAGAAATAAAAACTTGACAAAATTTTCTATAGAAATAAAATGTTGACAAAATTTTCTATGGAAGTAAAATGTTGACAAAATTTTCTATAGCAATACAATTTTGACAAAAATTTCTATAGAAATAAAATGTTGACAAAATTTTGTATAGAAATGAAATTTTGACAAAATTTTGTATAGAAATAAAATGTTGACAAAATTTTCTACAGAAATAAATTTTTTACAAAATTTTCTATAGAAATAAAATTTTGACAAACATTTCTATAGAAATAAACTTTTGACAAAACTTTCTATAGAAATGAAATTTTAACAAAACTTTCTATAGTAATAAAATTTGACAAAATTTTCTATGGAAATAAAGTTTTGGTAGATTACAAAATTTTCTATAGAAATAAAATTTTGACAAAATTTTCTATGGAAATAAAATTTTGACAAACATTTGTATAGAAATAAACTTTTGACAAAACTTTCTATAGAAATGAAATTTTGACAAAACTTTCTATAGTAATAAAATTTGACAAAATTTTCTATGGAAATAAAGTTTTGGTAGATTATTTTTGGCGATATGGACCAATTTTTGTGTAATAAGTCATCGGCTATATATAACTAAAGACCGATATGGACCAATTTTTACATGGCTGTTAGAGGCCATATATTGACAAAATGTACCAAATTTCAACCGTATCGGATGACTTTTGCTCCTCCAAGAGGTTCCGGACGTCAAATCTGGGGACGGTTTATATGGGAACTATATATAATTATGGACCGATATGGACCAATTTTTGCATGGTTGTTAGAGACCATATACTAACACCATGTACCAAATTTCAACTGGATCGGATGAATTTTGCTCTTCCAAGAGGCTCCGGAGGTCAAATCTGGGGATCGGTTTATATGGGGGCTATATATAATTATGGACCGATATGAACCAATTTTTGCATGGTTATTAGAGGCCGTAAACTAACATCAGGTACCAAATTTAAACCGGATCGGATGAATTTTGCCCCTCCAAGAGGCTCCGGAGGTCAAATCTGGGGATCGGTTTATATGGGGGCTATATATAATTATGGACCGATATGGACCAGTTTTTGCATGGTTGTTAAAAACCGTATACTAAGACCACGTACTAAATTTCAACCGGATCGGATGAATTTTGCTCCTCCAAGAGGCTCCGGTGGTCAAATCTGGGGATCGGTTTATATGGGAGCTATATATAATTATGGACCGATATGGACCAATTTTTGCATGGTTGTTAGAGGCCGTATACTAACATCAGGTACCAGATTTCAACCGGATCGGATGAATTTTGCCCCTCCAAAAGTCTCCGGAGGTCAAATCTGGGGATCGGTTTATATGGGGGCTATATATAATTATGGACCGATATGGACCAATTTTTGCATGGTTGTTAGAGACCATATACTAACATCAGGTACCAAATTTCAATCGGATCGGATGAATTTTGCCCCTCCAAGAGGCTCCGGAGGTCAAATCTGGGGATCGGTTTATATGGGGGCTATATATAATTATGGACCGATATGGACCAATTTTTGCATGGTTGTTAGAGACCGTATACTAAGACCACGTACCAAATTTCAACCGGATCGGATGAATTTTGCTGCTCCGGGAGGCTCCCCAAACCAAATTTGGGGATCGGTTTATATGGGGGCTATACGTAAACGTGGTCCGATATGGCCCATTTTCAATACCATCCGACCTACATCAATAGCAACTATTTGTGCCAAGTTTCAAGTCGATAGCTTGTTTCGTTCGGAAGTTAGCGTGATTTCCACAGACGGACGGACAGCCGGACAGACGGACAGACGGACAGACGGACAGACGGACGGACGGACGGACATGCTTAGATCGACTCAGAATTTCACCACGACCCAGAATATATATACTTTATGGGGTCTTAGAGCAATATTTCGATGTGTTACAAACGGAATGACAAAGTTAATATACCCCCATCCTATGGTGGAGGGTATAAAAATGTTTGTGGAACAACTTCCATTTTTATACCCTCCATCATAGGATGGGGGTATATTAACTTTGTCATTCCGTTTGTAACACATCGAAATATTGCTCTAAGACCCCATAAAGTATATATATTCTGGGTCGTGGTGAGATTCTGAGTCGATCTAAGCATGTCCGTCCGTCCGTCCGTCTGTTGAAATCACGCTAACTTCCGAACGAAACAAGCTATCGACTTGAAACTTGGCACAAGTAGTTGTTATCGATGTAGGTCGGATGGTATTGAAAATGGGCCATATCGGTCCACTTTTACGTATAGCCCCCATATTAAGGGACCCTCAGATTTGGTTTGTGGAGCCTCTAACAGAAGCATATTTCATCCGATCCGGCTGAAATTTGGTACATGATGTTGGTATATGGTCTCTAACAACCATGCAAAAATTGGTCCACATCGGTCCATAATTATATATAGCCCCCATATAAACCGATCCCCAGATTTGGCTTGTGGAGCCTAAAAGAGAAGCCAATTTCATCCGATCCGACTGAAATTTGGTACATGGTGTAAGTATATAGTCTCTAACAACCATGCAAAAATTGGTCCACATCGGCCCATAATTATATATAGCCCCCATATAAACCGATCCCCAGATTTGGCTTGCGGGGCCTCAAAGAGAAGAAAATTTCATCCGATCCGTCTGACATTTGGTACATGATGTTGGTATATGGTCTCTAACAACCATGCAAAAATTGGTCCATATCGGTCCTTAATTATATATAGCCCCCATATAAACCGATCCCCAGATATGGCTTGTGGAGCCTCTAAGAGAAGCATATTTCATCCGATCCGGCTGAAATTTGGGACATGGTGTTGGTATATGGTCTCTAACAATCATGCAAAAATTGGTCCACATCGGTGTATAATTATATATAGCCCCCATATAAACCGATCCCCAGATTTGGCTTGCGGAGCCTCAAAGAGAAGCAAATTTCATCCGATCCGGCTGAAATTCGGTACATGATGTTGGTATATGGTCTCTAATAACCATGCAAAAATTGGTCCACATCGGTCCATAATTATATATGGACCCCATATAAACCGATCTCCAGATTTGGCTTGCGAAGCCTCAAAGAGAAGCAAATTGCATCCGATCCGGCTGAAATTTGGTACATGGTGTTGGTATATGGTCTTTAACAACCGTGCAAAAATTGGTCCACATCGGTTCATAATTATATATAGCCCCCATATAAACCGATCCCCAGATTTGGCTTGCGAAGTCTCCAAGAGAAGCAAATTTCATCCAATCCGGTTGTAATTTGGAACATGGTGTTAGTATATGATCTTTAACAAGCGTGCCAGAATTGGTCCATATCGGTCCATAATTATATATAGCCCCCATATAAAACGTTCTCCAGATTTGACCTCCGGAGCGTCTTGGAGGAGCAAAATTCATCCGATCCGGTTCAAATTAGGAACGTGGTGTTAGTATATGGTCGCTAACAACCATACCAAAATTGGTCCAATCACACAAAAATTGGTCCATATCGGTTCATAATCATGGTTGCCACTAGAGCCAAAAATAGTCTACCAAAATTTTATTTCTATAGAAAATTTTGTCAAAATTTTATTTCTATAGAAAATTTTGTCAAAATTTTATTTCTAGAGAAAATTTTGTTAAAATTTTATTCGGTTCATAATAAAATTTTCATCATTGTCAAAATTTTATTTCTATAGAAAATTTTGTTCAAATTATATTCGGTTCATAATCATGGTTGCCACTCGAGCCAAAAATAATCTACCAAGATTTTATTTCTATAGAAAAATTTGTCAAAAGTTTATTTCTATAGAAAATTTTGTGAAAATTTTATTTCTATAGAAAATTTTGTTAAAATTTTATTTCTGTAGAAAATTTTGTCAAAATTGTATGTCTACTTTGTCAAACTGAATTATATACGCATTGGATCGATCTTTTTATACCCTCCATCATAGGATGGGGGTATATTAACTTTGTCATTCCGTTTGTAACACATCGAAATATTGCTCTAAGACCCCATAAAGTATATATATTCTGGGTCGTGGTGAAATTCTGAGTCGATCTGAGCATGTCCGTCCGTCCGTCCGTCCGTCCGTCCGTCCGTCCGTCCGTCCGTCCGTCCGTCCGTCTGTTGAAATCACGCTAACTTCCGAACGAAACAAGCTATCGACTTGAAACTTGGCACAAGTAGTTGTTATCGATGTAGGTCGGATGGTATTGAAAATGGGCCCTATCGGTCCACTTTTACGTATAGCCCCCATATAAATGGACCCTCAGATTTGACTTGTGGAGCCTCTAACAGAAGCATATTTCATCCAATCCGGCTGACATTTGGTACATGGTGTTGGTATATGGTCTTTAACAACCATGCAAAAATTGGTCCATATCGGTCCATAATTATATATAGCCCCCATATAAACCGATCCCCAGATTTGGCTTGCGGAGCCTAAAAGAGAAGCAAATTTCATCCGATCCGGCTCAAATTTGGTACATGATGTTGGTATATGGTCTCTGACAACCGTGCAAAAATTGGTCCACATCGGTCCATAATTATATATAGCCCCCATATAAACCGATACCCAGATTTGGCTTGCGGAGCCTAAAAGAGAAGCAAATTTCATCCGATCCGGCTCAAATTTGGTACATGGTGTTGGTATATGGTCTTTAACAACCATGCAAAAATTGGTCCATATCGGTCCATAGTTATATATAGCCCCCATATAAACCGATCCCCAGATTTGGCTTGCGGAGCCTCAAAGAGAAGAAAATTTCATCCGATCCGGCTGAAATTTGGTACATGATGTTGGTACATGGTCTCTAACAACCATGCAAAAATTGGTCCATATCGGTCCATAATTATATATAGCCCCCATATAAACCGATCCCCAGATTTGGCTTGTGGAGCCTCTAAGAGAAGCATATTTCATCCGATCCGGCTGAAATTTGGTACATGGTGTTAGTATATGGTCTCTAACAATCATGCAAAAATTGGTCCACATCGGTCCATAATTATATATAACCCCCATATAAACCGATCCCCAGATTTGGCTTGCGGAGCCTCAAAGAGAAGCAAATTTCATCCGATCCGGCTGAAATTTGGTACATATGTTGGTATATGGTCTCTAACAACCATGCAGAAATTGGTCCACATCGGTTCATAATTATATATAGTCCCCATATAAACCGATCCCCAGATTTGGCTTGCGAAGTCTCCAAGAGAAGCAAATTTCATCCAAGCCGGTTGTAATTTGGAACATGGTGTTCGTATATGATCTTTAACAACGGTGCCACAATTGGTCCATATCGGCCCATAATTATATATAGCCCCATATAAAACGTTCTCCAGATTTGACCTCCGGAGCCTCTTGGAGGAGCAAAATTCATCCGATCCGGTTAAAATTAGGAACGTGGTGTTAGTATATGGTCGCTGACAACCATACCAAAATTGGTCCAATCACACAAAAATTGGTCCATATCGGTTCATAATCATGGTTGCCACTAGAGCCAGAAATAATCTACCAAAATTTTATTTCTATAGAAAATTTTGTCAAAATTTTATTTCTATAGAAAATTTTGTCAAAATTTTATTTCTAGAGAAAATTTTGTTAAAATTTTATTCGGTTCATAATAAAATTTTCATCATTGTCAAAATTTTATTTCTATAGAAAATTTTGTCAACATTTTATTTCCATAGAAAATTTTTTTCAAAGTTTATTCGGTTCATAATCATGGTGGCCACTCGAGCCAAAAATAATCTACCAAGATTTTATTTCTATAGAAAATTTTGTCAAAAGTTTATTCTACAAAAAAGTTTGTTAAAATTTTATTTCTGTAGAAATTTTTGTCAAAATTTTCTTTCTATAGAAAATTTTGTCAAAATTTTTATTTCTATAGAAAATTTTGTGAAGATTTTGTTTCTATAGAAAATTTTGTTAAAATTTTATTTTTGTAGAAAATTTTGTCAAAATTTTATGTATACTTTGTCAAACTGAATTATATACGTATTGGATCGATCTTTTTTGATTTAATATATAGCACGTATGGACTTACATAGAATTTAGAAGATGGTGTTAGGAGGTTTTAAGATACCTTGCCATCGGCAAGCGTTACCGCAACTTAAGTAATTCGATTGTGGATGGCAGTGTTTAGAAGAAGTTTCTACGCAATCCATGATGGAGGGTACATAAGCTTCGGCCTGGCCGAACTTACGGCCGTATATACTTGTTTGATTTAATATATACCACGTATGGACTTACATACAATTTAGAAGATGGTGTTAGGAGGTTTTAAAATACCTTGCCATCGGCAAGCATTACCGCAACTTAAGTAATTCGATTGTGGATGGCAGTGTTTAGAAGAAGTTTCTACGCAATCCATGATGGAGGGTACATAAGCTTCGGCCTGGCCGAACTTACGGCTGTATATACTTGTTTTTTTTTTTTTTTTTGCTGGCGTATAATATAGTCGGCCCTGCCAGAGTTTAGACTTACTTACTGGTTAAACCACGATGGGACCACCGTTTCAAAATCACCCCATCCCTCTAGCAGAAATAAAGACACACATAAAATTTTTCTTTTAATTTTCTATTGTTTTGTTTATTGATTTAATAATAATGGGTGTGTTTTTGTCTCTTCTTTGTGTTTGTGAGATTTCATTTCAAACATTCTGTTTGGATTTTGGTTGTTACTTTTGTTCTTCGTCGGTTCAGTATTTTCAAGCTTGTTTCTTATTTTTTTATATCTTTATAATTATAAGCTAATAGTATCTAAATTAAGCTTTTTGTTTTGAGTATTTTTTAAACTTAACTAAATTTAGAACTAATATGGATTTCTATATATATAGGATATCCATAGGTATATTTGTATGTATACTTAATTATAATTGTATTTGTATGTATGTATATATATCATATATATATTTAGATTACTATGTATATTTCAATTATTTATAGGTTTATTAATAGCTATAGGGGTTTCAATAACTTTTAAGCTATATTTTGTTGTTGCTGTTCTCTCATGTAAATTCGTCTAATGAATATATATATTTTGTTTTTTCAATTAATAATAACTGTTTTTTTTTTTTTGCTATAAAAATTTACAGTGTCTTTGAGATACAATTTTTTTTTTAGAGAGGGGGGGAACATTTCCATGGGGGAGTTTTTCATTTATTTTAGGAGTAGGGGAATTGTTAAACATTAAAGCATTTTCTTTGTAATTATTTGAAATTTTTCTTCTAAACTTTTTGGGTTCGAGAAGTAACAATTGATTTATTTGCTTTTGTATATGGGAGGATAGTGGCACTTGCTAATGCCAAATAATAATAATAGTTTATATAATTCTTATATCAACAACAAATTTCTATGGTAATATAGTTTTTATTTATTTTTTCTTATTTATAGAGGATACTTCCGATGACATTTTGTGATTAATTTACAAGTTTTTTGGTAAGTTCGTTATTGATTTTTCCTATCATAATTTAATAGTCAAATTGCCTGTTTATTTATTATTGTTTTCATGTTGTTATTGTTGTTGTTGTTGATGTTTACAATTCTGTTCTTTTTTTTTTTTGTATGAAGCATAGCTTTTGTTAGTAACAATTATTTAGGCTTAAATATGGTGTTTGTATTAATGTTTCTAGAGTTTCTTTGGTTATTTGTTTTATTAGGAGTTTATGTCTTGTATTATATATAATAAATTAATTTATTGATATATTGGTTATTATTTTTTTATTTTTTTAAGGAAGACATTTTTCATGATAATGTGTGGTTATTTTATTCATAAGAAAAACAAATTTGAATTTTAAAAATTATAAAATGATTTTTGAAGATTGAGAATTTTAATGAAGGCTCATTTCTTTAGCGATAAGGTAATGTGGCCAAACCAAAGTAAATCAGGAAAGCAATTTTAACAAGTATATACGGCCAGGCCGAAGCTTTTGAACCCTCCACCATGGATTGCGTAGAAACTTCTACTGAAGACAATCGAATTACTTGGTTGGCAAAGTATCTGAAAACTTCCAAACACCGTCTTCTCAATGGCAAGGTAGTCCAGACGTGGTATATATTAAACTAAAAAGGCCGATTAAATAATAAATAAAATAAAATTTTGACAAAAGTTTCTATAGAAATAAAATTTTGACAAAATCTTCTATACAAACAAAATATTGACAAAATTTTCTATAGAAATAAAATTTTGACAAAATTTTCTATAGAAATAAACTTATTACAAAATTTTCTATAAACAAAATGTTGACAATTTTTTTTTTTTCTAGAAATAAAATATTGACAAAATTTCTATAGAAATAAAATTTTGATAAAATTTTCTATAGACGTATTTTTGACAAAATTTTCTATAGACGTAATTTTGACAAAATTTTCTATAGAAATAAAATTTTCACAAAAATTGTTTAAAGAAATAAAATTTTAACAAAATTTTATTTTTTAAAGAAATAGAATTTTGACAAAATTTTCTATAGACATAAAAATTTGTCAAATTTTCTATAAAAATAAAATTTTGACAAAAGTTTCTAAAAAATAAAATTTTGACAAAATTTTGACAACATTTTCTATAGAAACAAAATTTTGACAAAATTTTCCGTAAAAATAAAATTTTACCAATATTTTTTATAGAAATAAAATTTTGACAAAATTTTCTATAGAAATAAACTTATGACAAAATTTTCTATAAACAAAATGTTGACAAATTTTTTTCTAGAAATAAAATATTGACAAAATTTTCTATAGAAATAAAATTTTGATAAAATTTTCGATAGACGTATTTTTGACAAAATTTTCTATAGACGTAATTTTTACAAAATTTTCTATAGAAATAAAATTTTTACAACATTTTCTATAGAATTAAAATTTTGACAAAATTTCTATAGAAATAAAATTTTCGCAAAATTTTCCATAGAAATAAAATTTTCACAAAATTTTCTATAGAAATGACATTTTGACAAAATTTTTCTATAGAAGTAGAATTCTATAGTATTAAAATTTTGACAACATTCTCTATAGAATTAAAATTTTGACAATATTCTCTATAGAATTAAAATGTTGACAACATTTTCTATAGAAATAAAATTTTGACAAAATTTTCTATAGAAATAAAATTTTGACAAAATTTTCTATAGAAATAAAATTTTGGTAGATTATTTTTGGCTCGAGTGGCAACCATGATTATGAACCGATATGGACCATTTTTTGTGTGATTGGGGATCGGACCAATTTTTGCGTGGTTGTCAGAGACCATATACTAATACCATGCTCCAAATTTCAGCCGGATCGGATGAAATTTGCTTCTCTTCGAGGATCCGCAAACCAAATCTGGGGATCGGTTTATATGGGGGCTATATATAATTATAGACCGATATGGACCAATTTTTGCATGGCTGTTAAAGACCATATACTTACATCATGTACCAAATTTCAGCCAGATCGGATGAAATATGCTTCTGTCTTAGAGGCTCCGCAAGCCAAATCTGATTTCAACAGACGGACGGACATGCTTAGATCGACTCAGAATTTCACCACGACCCAGAATATATATATACTTCATGGGGTCTTAGAGCAATATTTCGATGTGTTACAAACGGAATGACAAAGTTAATATAGGAATTTCGTGTTTTGATAAAATACTGGTTTCTGAAGGGAAAAAATACGGTGGAAGCAAAAACTTGGCTTGATAATGAGTTTCCGGACTCTGCCCCAGGGAAATCAACAATAATTGATTGGTATGCAAAATTCAAGCGTGGTGAAATGAGCACGGAGGACGGTGAGCGCAGTGGACGCCCGAAAGAGGTGGTTACCGACGAAAACATCAAAAAAATCGACAAAATTATTTTGAATGACCGTAAAATGAAGTTGATCGAGATAACAGAGGCCTTAAAGATATCAAAGGAACTAGTTGGTCATATCATTCATCAATATTCGGCCCCATATGAAGAAGAAAAACGTGTTGTTCCACCAAGACAACGCACCGTGCCACAAGTCATTCAGAACGATTGCAAAAATTCATGAATTGGGCTTCGAATTGCTTCCCCACCGAACGTATTCTACAGATCTGGCCCCCAGCGACTTTTTCTTGTTCTCAGACCTCCAAAGGATGCTCGCAGGGAAAAAATTTGGCTGCTATGAAGAGGTGATCGCCGAAACTGAGGCCTATTATGAGGCAAAACCGAAGGAGTACTACCAAAATGGTATCAAAAAAAATGGAAGATCGTTATAATCGTTGCATCGCTCTTATCGGGAACTATGTTGAATAATAAAAACGAATTTTGACAAAAAAATGTATTTTTGTTTGTTAGACCGGGGACTTATCAGTCAACCTGTTACAGGTTGATATTCTAAAGTTTGCTAAATGTAAATTTTTCATCCAATCTCCTTGAAATTCGGCACAGGTTTCATTGTGCAAGTTTCTTGCGTAGCAAATTTTACATAGGCTCGATATCAACCAAATTCGAAGGGAGCCACCGTGGTGCAATGGCTGGCATGCCTGCCTTGTATACACAAGTTGGTGGGTTCGATTCCTGCTTTGGCCGAACACCAAAAAGTTTTTCAGCAGTGGTGCAATGACTGGCATGCCCGCCTTGTATACACAAGCTGGTGGGTTCGATTCCTGCTTTGGCCGATCACCAAAAAGTTTTTCAGCAGTGGATTATCCCACCTCAGTAATGCTGGTGACATTCCTGAGGGTTTCAAAGCTTCTCTAAGTGGTTTCACTGCAATGTGGAATGCCGTTCGGACTCGGCTATAAAAAGGAGGTCCCTTGTCATTGGGCTTATTATGGAATCGGGAAGCACTCAGTGATAAGAGAGAACTTCACCAATGTGGTATTACAATAGGCTGAATAGTCTAAGCGAGCCTGATACATCGGGCTGCCATCTAACCTAACCAACATCTAACTGAGTGGTTTCCACCCCGCCCAAACTGAAGATTGCTTTAATAGACTTTAATGTTCTAAATCTGACCTACAGCTAGAAAAGCTAAGTTCTTGTGAATTATTGTGAAAAATACCACGATATTAGGCATTTTTTTATACTCGATCCAGAACATCGTTGCACTGATGTTATATCCAGAATATCTCATCGCTGCAATTGGCGTCGGTGTTGGCAAATTGTATTATTGACGTTTCCGCTATTCACAATAGCAAGTTATTGTGATTTATTTGGGGAGTAAAATAAGATTAAAAGTGGTAAAGTGGCATAAATAATTACAGCAGTAAATATTTTTTACTATTTTAACTATTCAGACATTAAAAATGTAAGATTTCACTTGTTTTCTGTGATTGTTTTTAAACAGCTGATGCAAGTGTAGCACATTTTTGGATATGTCTGTTTTCTCTTAGTCCGTCACGCTTTGGGTATACAGAGCTAAACGAAAACAAGCCCATTTATAAAGAAGCATGGCCAATGACGGCTTAACATACTCCGACTATTTTCATAATAAGATCCATTTTAAATTATCCAGCTATGGAGATGTTCAAGGCGCCTCTTAAATTTCTGTCTCGTTTTTTGCTAAAGAAAGTTTTCGAGCCGCAAAAGTTCAAAAATCATATATTTTTTTTTAATTTCTTATGTCAACATGAAATGAAAATGGGTGACCATAATTTTCTTGGTTAAATTTTACATAAAAGGCTCTTTTTTTCTGGCAATAGTATTTGTATATACAGCATTCTAGTATTTTTTTTTTATTCACATAGTATTTTCGATTTTTTTCTAAATAGGGAGCTTTAAATTTATACAATTTTTTCATATATATGTATAATATATACAATTATAATATTGCTATGGGATTTGTTTTATATCTTAAACTATATTTATATAGAGTATTGGATATTATTTATATATATATCATATATTTGTAATAATTGTAGCTATATTTTCATATTTATAAATATATATAATAATAATAATAGGTGTTCATTTATGATATGTTTTTGTTAAAATTTTATTTTATTTTGGTTATATCAAGTAATATTAAATAATTTTAAATTATTTTTTAAACATTCGTATGCGTCTTTTAATTTATTGCATTCAGTTAGTATGGTAAGATATTAAATTATACAGAAATGTTTTTCTTTTTTACTTATGAAACCTTGGGTTTAAAAAGCAAAAATATTTTGAAAATTAAATAAAACAAATTTTTAAATAAAATAATTTTAAACAAGTATATACGGCCGTAAGTTCGGCCAGGCCGAATCTTATGTACCCTCCACCATGGATTGCGTAGGAACTTCTACTAAAGGCTGTCATCCACAATCGAATTACTTGGGTTGCGATAACACTTGCCGATGGCAAGGTATCGTAAAACTTTTTAACACTGTCTTCTCAATTGTAAGTTAGCCCATACGGGGTATATATTAAACAAAAAAGGCCGATTAAATACGTATATAATCTAGTTTGACAAAATTTTCTATAGAAATAAAATTTTGACAAAATTTTCTATAGAAATAAAAATTTGACAAAATTTTCTATAGAAATAAAAACTTGACAAAATTTTCTATAGAAATAAAATGTTGACAAAATTTTCTATGGAAGTAAACTGTTGACAAAATTTTCTATAGCAATACAATTTTGACAAAAATTTCTATAGAAATAAAATGTTGACAAAATTTTGTATAGAAATGAAATTTTGACAAAATTTTGTATAGAAATAAAATGTTGACAAAATTTTCTACAGAAATAAATTTTTTACAAAATTTTCTATAGAAATAAAATTTTGACAAACATTTCTATAGAAATAAACTTTTGACAAAACTTTCTATAGAAATGAAATTTTAACAAAACTTTCTATAGTAATAAAATTTGACAAAATTTTCTATGGAAATAAAGTTTTGGTAGATTACAAAATTTTCTATAGAAATAAAATTTTGACAAAATTTTCTATGGAAATAAAATTTTGACAAACATTTGTATAGAAATAAACTTTTGACAAAACTTTCTATAGAAATGAAATTTTGACAAAACTTTCTATAGTAATAAAATTTGACAAAATTTTCTATGGAAATAAAGTTTTGGTAGATTATTTTTGGCGATATGGACCAATTTTTGTGTAATAAGTCATCGGCTATATATAACTAAAGACCGATATGGACCAATTTTTACATGGCTGTTAGAGGCCATATATTGACAAAATGTACCAAATTTCAACCGTATCGGATGACTTTTGCTCCTCCAAGAGGTTCCGGACGTCAAATCTGGGGACGGTTTATATGGGAACTATATATAATTATGGACCGATATGGACCAATTTTTGCATGGTTGTTAGAGACCATATACTAACACCATGTACCAAATTTCAACTGGATCGGATGAATTTTGCTCTTCCAAGAGGCTCCGGAGGTCAAATCTGGGGATCGGTTTATATGGGGGCTATATATAATTATGGACCGATATGAACCAATTTTTGCATGGTTATTAGAGGCCGTAAACTAATATCAGGTACCAAATTTAAACCGGATCGGATGAATTTTGCCCCTCCAAGAGGCTCCGGAGGTCAAATCTGGGGATCGGTTTATATGGGGGCTATATATAATTATGGACCGATATGGACCAGTTTTTGCATGGTTGTTAAAAACCGTATACTAAGACCACGTACTAAATTTCAACCGGATCGGATGAATTTTGCTCCTCCAAGAGGCTCCGGTGGTCAAATCTGGGGATCGGTTTATATGGGAGCTATATATAATTATGGACCGATATGGACCAATTTTTGCATGGTTGTTAGAGGCCGTATACTAACATCAGGTACCAGATTTCAACCGGATCGGATGAATTTTGCCCCTCCAAAAGTCTCCGGAGGTCAAATCTGGGGATCGGTTTATATGGGGGCTATATATAATTATGGACCGATATGGACCAATTTTTGCATGGTTGTTAGAGACCATATACTAACATCAGGTACCAAATTTTAATCGGATCGGATGAATTTTGCCCCTCCAAGAGGCTCCGGAGGTCAAATCTGGGGATCGGTTTATATGGGGGCTATATATAATTATGGACCGATATGGACCAATTTTTGCATGGTTGTTAGAGACCGTATACTAAGACCACGTACCAAATTTCAACCGGATCGGATGAATTTTGCTGCTCCGGGAGGCTCCCCAAACCAAATTTGGGGATCGGTTTATATGGGGGCTATACGTAAACGTGGTCCGATATGGCCCATTTTCAATACCATCCGACCTACATCAATAGCAACTATTTGTGCCAAGTTTCAAGTCGATAGCTTGTTTCGTTCGGAAGTTAGCGTGATTTCCACAGACGGACGGACAGCCGGACAGACGGACAGACGGACGGACGGACGGACATGCTTAGATCGACTCAGAATTTCACCACGACCCAGAATATATATACTTTATGGGGTCTTAGAGCAATATTTCGATGTGTTACAAACGGAATGACAAAGTTAATATACCCCCATCCTATGGTGGAGGGTATAAAAATAGATTTATTTTGTCGAAAACTATGACAGTGCAAATAGAAGGCTCCATCATGAATAGCAAACAAGAAATTTCTCGGATAACAATAGCTCTCAATGTTGGATAAAAATTACAAGAGAGAATAACTGAACTGTTATTTTATTTGAACTTAGGTTTATTGTATACTAAGAAACTTAGTTTCTGAAGAGATTTTGCACGGAGCCTCTACAAAGCTTCCAAATGTTATTCTCCTTATTTGTCCAATATGCCAACAACCCAAACTAAGAAAACCAATACTAACATACTCTTTTTCATATGCATTTATTTAACGTAGATAAAAAAAAATGAGAGTACGAAATTCCAAGAGTGGCCTCCCGATTATTTTGGTTAATTGCGTGAAAAGATTTCAATAAATTGCAAAGAACTTTGAACTTAAGTTTACTGTATCCAACCTTTTTGAGAATTTATTCCATTTTATCTCGTTTTTTGACGCCAGACTTTAATGTTCTTATACTCTCTACTTTTGGTATTAAAGATATCTTCGTCTTCGATTTTTTTTTTTTTAATAGTTATTTCTCCCTTAATTTTATCACAATTAATGTTCTCTCTGGATGTTTTGCACGTAGCGCTGCTATTAATGAAATATATACCAACCATTGACTTGTTTTATTTAATTTATCTCTTAACGCATTTAATGTGTCCGGAAAAACCACTCATCCGGTTTGTATTTACCGCCAACATCCTTCCATACCATTGGATATAATTTCATATTTCTTCACAGCTATCAAAAAGGATGCACGACATTTTCCGAAAGTAAATACCATTAAAATACTTAGTGTCAGTTAGTAAGAGGCGAAAAGGATAATGCACTACAGACAGCAGGAGTAAAATGACCCTAATATAAAGACAACTATGACTTTTATCTTGGTATGATAAGAATTTCGATTAAGAGTGGAAAGATCAAATAATTTTATTGCATCATTGGAAAGGTGAAATCATACAGAATAAAGTGAATATCTTACCCTTGAAAATTTTTAGTTTCTTTTGACTGACTCACTTTGTTTGATTTTCTGGGCAAGTTGGATTTACACTTGGTGCTTTCGACTCGGATTATATTTAATTTTTTTTTTTTGTAATAGGTACATGCAGCGATGATGCAACGAACGCTTGGTGGGAAATTTTGGGTTTTCTACATTAGGTTTACGACTTTCGCTTATAGAGACTAGTCGTCATTTTACCGTTCAATTTCACTTAATAGGTACCTACGATGAATTTCTAGTAGGGAGATTTGTACGGGTTTCCGAATAGGACAATGACCCAGACCTTTAAATCAATTTTAAAATTATTCAAATTATTTTTAGTGCGCAAAATACTTAGGAGTAATATTGATCAGAAAGTTGGACTTCAAGCTCAATATTGGAAATGAGGCTATAGAAAATTTCGTCGAAATTTTATTTCTATAGGGAATTTTGTCAAAATTGTATTTCTATAGAAAATTTTGTTAAAATTTTATTTCTTAAGAAATTTTTGCCCAAATGTTATTTCTATGAAAAATTTTATCAAAATTTTATTATTTCTATAGAAAATTCTGTCAAAATGTTATTTCTATAGAAAATTTTCTCCAACTTGTATTAGAAAATTTACTCAAAATTTTAATTTTATAGAAATTTTACTCAACTTTTTATTTCTATACAAAATTTTTTTCTATAGAAAATTTTTTCAAAATTTTATTTCTATAGAATATTTTGTCAAAATTTTATTTCTTAAGAAAATTTTGTCAACATTTTATTTCTTAAGAAAAATTAGTCAAAATTTTATTTCTATAGAAAAATTAGTCAAAATTTTATTTCTATAGAAAATTTTGTCAAAATTTTATTTCTATAGAAGATTTTGTCAAAATTTAATTTCTATAAAAAAGATTTTGTCAAAATTTTATTTCTATAGAAGATTTTGTCAAAATTTTATTTCTATAGAAGATTTTGTCAAAATTTTATTTCTATAAACTATTTTGTCAACATTTTATTTCTATCGAAAATTTTGTCAAAATTGTATTTCTATAGAAGATTTTGTCAAAATTTAATTCCTATAAAATATTTTGTCAAAAATTTATTTCTATAAAAAAGATTTTGTCAACATTTTATTTCTATAGAAGATTTTGTCAAAATTTTATTTCTTTAAACTATTTTGTCAAAATTTTATTTTTTTAGAAAATTTTGTCAAAATGTTATTTCTGTAGAAAATGTCAGAATTTTATTTCTATAGAAAATGTTGCTAAAGTTTTACTTCTATAGAAAATTTTGTCAAAATTTTATTTCTATAAAACATTTTGTCAAAATTTTAGTTCTGTAAAAAAAATTTTGTCAAAATTTTAATTCTATAGAAAATTTTGTCAAAATTTTATTTCTATAGAAGATTTTGTCAAAATTTAATTTCTATAAAATATTTTGTCAAAAATTTATTTCTATAAAAAAGATTGTATTTCTATAGAAACTTTTATTTAAATTTTATTTATATTTTGTCAAAATTTTATTTCTTAAGAAAATTTTGTCAACATTTTATTTCTGTAGAAAAATTAGTCAAAATTTTATTTCTATAGAAAAATTAGTCAAAATTTTATTTCTATAGAAAATTTTGTCAAAATTTTATTTCTATAGAAGATTTTGTCAAAATTTAATTTCTATAAAAAAGATTTTGTCAAAATTTTATTTCTATAGAAGATTTTGTTAAAATTTTATTTCTATAGAAGATTTTGTCAAAATTTTATTTCTATAAACTATTTTGTCAAAATTTTATTTCTATCGAAAATTTTGTCAAAATTGTATTTCTATAGAAGATTTTGTCAAAATTTAATTCCTATAAAATATTTTGTCAAAATTTTATTTCTTTAAACTATTTTGTCAAAATTTTGTCCAAATTTTATTTTTGTAGAAAATTTTGTCAAAATGTTATTTCTGTAGAAAATGTCAGAATTTTATTTCTATAGAAAATGTTGCTAAAATTTTACTTCTATAGAAAATTTTGTCAAAATTTTATTTCTATAAAACATTTTGTCAAAATTTTAGTTCTGTAAAAAAAAAATTTGTCAAAATTTTATTTCTATAGACAATTTTGTCAAAATTATATTTCTATAGAAGATTTTGTCAAAATTTAATTTCTATAAAAAAGATTTTGTCAAAATTTTATTTCTATAGAAGATTTTGTCAAAATTTTATTTCTATAGAAGATTTTGTCAAAATTTTATTTCTATAAACTATTTTGTCAAAATTTTATTTCTATCGAAAATTTTGTCAAAATTGTATTTCTATAGAAGATTTTGTCAAAATTTAATTCCTATAAAATATTTTGTTAAAATTTTATGTCTTTAAACTATTTTGTCAAAATTTTGTCCAAATTTTATTTTTGTAGAAAATTTTGTCAAAATGTTATTTCTGTAGAAAATGTCAGAATTTTATTTCTATAGAAAATGTTGCTAAAATTTTACTTCTATAGAAAATTTTGTCAAAATTTTATTTCTATAAAACATTTTGTCAAAATTTTAGTTCTGTAAAAAAAAAATTTGTCATAATTTTATTTCTATAGAAAATTTTGTCAAAATTTTATTTCTATAGAAGATTTTGTCAAAATTTAATTTCTATAAAATATTTTGTCAAAAATTTATTTCTATAAAAAAGATTGTATTTCTATAGAAACTTTTATTTAAATTTTATCTCTATAGAAAAATTTGTTAACATTTTATTTCTGTAGAAGGTTTTGACAAAATTTTATTTCTATAAAAAAAATTTTTCAAAATTTTATTTCTATAGAAAATTTTGTAGAAATTTTATTTCTATAGAAAATTTTGTGAAAATTGTATTTCTATAGAAAATTTTGTCAAAATTTTATTTCTATAAAAAAATTTGTCGAAATTTTATTTCTATAGAATATTTTGTCAACAGTTTATTTCTATAAAAAAAAATCTATAGACAATTTTATTTCTATAGAAAATTTTGTCAAAATTTTATATCTGTAGAAAATTTTGTCAAAATTTAATTTCTATAGAAAACTTTGTCAAAATTTTATTTCTATACAAAATTTTGGTAAAATTTTTTTTGTATAGAAAATTTTGGCATATTTTTTATACAAAATTTTGATAACCGACCTCCCGATTTGGGGTCTTGAGCTCATAGAAACCGTAGTTTTTATCCAATTTGCCTGAAATTTGAAATCTAGAGGTATTTTAGGACTATAAGGAGTTGTACCAAAAATGGTGAGTATCGGTCCATGTTTTGGTATAGCCCCCATATAGACCGATCTCCAGATTTTATTTCTAGGGCTTCTAGAAACTGTATTTACTATCTTATTTGCATGAAATTTGAAATCTAGAGGTATTTGATGACCATAAAGAGGTGTGCCGAAAATTGGATGTATCGGTCCATGTTTTGGTATAGCCCTCATATAGACCGATCTCCCGATATTACTTCTTGGGCGTCTAGAAACTGTATTTTCTATCCTATTTGCTTGAAATTGAAAATCTAGAGGTATTTTAAGACCACAATTAGGGGTGTCGAAAATGGGATGTATCGATCCATGTTTTGATATATCTCCCATATAGACCGATCTCCCGATTTAACTTCTTGGGCGTCTAGATACTATTTTAAGATCACAAATAGGTGTGTCGATAATGGGATGTATCGATCCATGTTTTGATATATCTCCCATATAAAGCGATCCCCCGATTTGGGGTCTTTAGCTTCTAGAAACTGTAGTTTTTATTCGATTTGCCTAAAATTGGAAATCGAGATGTATTTTAGGACCACAAATAGGTGTGCAGACTGATCGCCCGATTTTAGATTTTGTAGTTTTTATCCAATTTTCAGACAAATTTGAATTCTAGATGTATTTGAGGAACATTAAGAGGTGCGCCGAAAATTTTGAGTATTGGTTCATCTTTTGGTATAGCCCTCATATAGACCTACCCCCCGGATTTAGTTCTTAGGCTGCTAGAATCTGTATTTTTTATCCACTTTGCCTGAAAATATAAATATACTGGTATTTTTGACCCTCAAAAATTTGTATCGCATTTATTTCTACCTGTCCATTATGTAATACATTTATCGATCGACCGATTTCACTTCTTGAGGGTATAGCAGGATCATATCAATTGCTTGAAACTAAAAGTAAAATTTCCAGATTTTACTCCTCGTTATCATTTAAATAATGATAATCATCATTTAAACGATATGTTTATGATTTCTCTAAAATTCAAACAAAATTAGTTCTTATAAATCCAGAATCAAATTTATCATCGGGAAGTGTACTGGTTGAATTAATCTGCTTGGGACAATATCTGTCATCAAACCGCCTTAAATCGTACATATATTATCAAGATATCCGCACCGACGAAGAGTTTTCAAGGGAAATTATTATATTTGATTCATGGTGGTGGGTATTTAAGATTCGGCCCGGCCGAACTTACCACTGTATATACTTTTTTTATTGAATAGTTCGGCAAAATTGTGTATCTGTAGATAGAATATTTTGCAAAATCTACCAAAACATCAAGAATTCTATAGTAAAAACTCTACCATTTTGGTAGCATTCTACCAATTGTGGCATCCGTGTAGGAATTCGAACCTGAGCCAGTTGACTTCTTCACTTGCATGGAAGTTCTTTTGAGAAGAATATATTTGAAAATTCACCGCTGGTCAGATCTTAAGCTACCTTTTTCATTTTTTATTGAAAATAATGAAGAATATCTCAAGAAGTGGTTAGGATTTTATGCCTTGGTGTCATATTACGAACATATTACAAACATTTTTAATGACGTTTCCATGCTTCATGTTTGATGGTGTTTGTGGCTGAGAAATGAACTTGCAAGGCACAACATCTAAAGCAATACAAAGTATTAAAAAACGAAGTACTTCCTTTCTATAACAAACTCCTGTAAAATTCATTGAATATGATCCAAATTTTCTCTACTTCCGGATGATAAGTTAGGGATCCAAATTAATTCTTTGGAACTTTTTTTTTTTTTGCTGGAGTATTGCTATCTCACTTGTATTTAGTAATACAAGGACTGATCCGGGTTGTTAAAGTATTTTTTTAATACTTTTTGAGTACATCCCAAACGCTTTTCAAACAGTCACTGCCATCCACTATGATGAAGTGAAAAATTTGTACAACAGTAGACTCTATCGTAGGCCATAAAAAGCAACATTTCCTTTTTAATGTACAATTTCCCCACAATATTTCTCTCATTCATATAGTGATAGTCCTGTTTTATGAATGTATATGTGGCTCCATTCCGAACTGCAATACATTTCCACAAAACTTCCAAGTATTATGGATGAAAGCATGGATATATCTCTCTCTGTGTCGCGTTGAATGAACCATATTTTTTCGCAGTTTTCATTAAATATGTTGTGGTCGTCATTAAACTATTTAAAATTGGGAAAAAGTTTGTGGCTTTTCCTATATGAAATTTATATAACCAAATGTTGCAATGAAAGCATGGAAATGCACGTGAATGTATATGAATATGTGTCCACCATATGTTCATATACCAGACTAAGTAGATGTAGTTATGTGTGTGTGTGCATATAACATATGTATATTTACTTTTGGTTGCAATTATGTCATCTATATGCTTGGATTTACACGTCTATATCATAACCATATTTATATTAGGGTAGAAAACAATTTATTTAATTTAATTGATTTTAGTTAAACCATTTAGATTAATTCCATCATTTTATGATACAAATAAAATTTCAAGGTTGAGATCTAATATAAAAAATAAAAAAAATCAAGTTTTTCAATTCATTTCAATTTAAAAGATTTTAGTTTAATTAAAATAAATTTATATAAGTTATATAAATAATAAAAAAATGTTCTTTAAAATTGGTTTTATTAAATTAAATTTATTTTAATGAGATACCCTAATAAAAAAATACAAACCCAATATATACTGTTTTAAATCCTTTGCTTGTACCAGTTCTTTTCATGAAATAAATCTGAATATAATAAGACCAGATATATATATTTGATTAATGAATGTAATTACATTGAAGCTACGTGCTGAAAAGGACATTGTAAATGTCGGCTATATAAAAAGAGTAAATCCTTTTTTGTTTTTGTTTTACTTAGTATCTAGTTCATCATCATTATAGTAGGTTTTCCGTGAAATGTGATACAAAAATCTAAATGAAAAAATCGTAACCATGTTGCAAAAGTTAATATGAGGTATGGTGGTTGTCTGTTGTTACAGACACGCAGACCATACTCTTCACTCTAAAACCATACATGATGAATTTCTCTTGTAACAATGAGTGATGCACGATTTTATGTTACCTACGGGACACGAATATATCATAGAACCGGTATACGTTTAGTACATCCCAATTCTGGTCAAAACTTCAACATGGACATTTTGTCAAAATTACATTTCTATCGAAAATTTTCTCAAAATTTTATTTCTATACAAAATTTTCTCAAAATTTTATTTCTATAAAAAATTTTGTCAGAATTTTTTTTCTTAGAAAATTTTGTCATTTTTTATAGAAATTGTTCTCAAAATATTTTTGCTATAGAAATTTTGTAAAAATTTTATTTCTATAGAAAATTTTGTTACAATTTTACAAAAAGAGTATCCCTTAGACTTGTCCACATGAACCCGTCAAGGCAGTGTTGCCAGAATTTCCAGCCTCTTGTCTCTAAAATGGAACCCTTTCATCCCCAAAAATCTCCAATTTAATTTAAAATTCGCCACAAAAATCTCCAGTAAATTTTTAGCAAGTTTTTTGAAAAAAAGCAAAAGGAATAGACTCTGCCGTAGAAAATCCGTAAAAAATAAAGATTGGAAAAATATGTAGTTTTTGTTTGCGAGTAACAAAAAGGTGAAAATTTCAAGACTGTGCTCAAAATATCATCCAGTTCAAGCCCTCATCTGAGTTAATTATTGGAATAAAGAGTAGTGTGACCACAAAAAAATTTCGGAATCTTGTTGGCCTTAACCCCACAAAACGAATCCCCTTTCCAGATATTGGGATCAGGGATCCGGAGCGGAGCGTGGAGCGCAGCGGAGCAAGCCCTTTTTTTGCCGGAGCGGGAGCGGCATTTCTAAAATCCGGAGCGGAGCGGGAGCGGAGCGGTTTCCAAATGAAAAACCGCTCCGTTCCGAATAAAATATTACTTGAATGAAATGTGTAACTTTGAAATTACACTGTGTAGGTAATTTCAAATTTAGTTAGTACTTAGCGTAGTGTGAGTAAACGTTTAAAATGTACGATATGTATTTTTGTACGTACGTACATTGGGGAAAACACAACGTGTTTTTTTAGTAATTGTTTTCAAAAACGGCAAATGTCAAAATATATCTCTAGTATGTGTTGTAAAAGTAACAACAGTACTTTCGATCAATTTCATCCCGTATTACTACAAAGATGTTTGTAATGAACGTCAAATAAATGCAATTAAACGATCTTATTTATATTTAATTTTTTAGTTTTCTACAATGAAAAAAATATTGTCGTGAAGTCAAAGATTCCATGTCCTTAGAATCAGAATGCAAATTTTGCTTAACATGGAAGACGCATTTCTCTAAAATAAAGTTTTTTTTCTTGTCCAAAAGGCAATAAACTTTTGAATAAAGTTGAAATGTACTTATAATTAAGTGATTTTACTTAAATATGTGTATCATAACATGAAAGATAAAATTTTTGAGGTATGGTCAACATGACTTTAATAATTAAGAAAAATTCTTTAAAATTAATAAAATTGTCTTTAAATTTGTTTCCTTTTTGCTCTTGCCTACAAAGCAAAAAATCGTTAAAAAATGAGACATGTTTTTCAACACTTTATTTCAAAGACGCTTTTTACTTGAAACATAGCATAATTTCTACTGAAAGTCGAGTCTTAATATGGAAAAAAAATAACTCGTTAACTCTTTTTTAAATGATTTTGATAACAACTGACGAAAAAAATCTAAAAAAATTAAAAATTAACATTTGCTTCCTAGAAGCAATTACATAACCCCCAAATATAAAAGAGAATTACGTCTTTAAAGTATCCTTAATTGTATTCTCCGCTTCTTTGGCTCGGAATTAATACCCAAACTGTTAAAGTAAAGACAAAATCTTTGGAACCGGGCATGCTTTTTTTCAGTGTAAGGACATTCATATTTGCTTTACTATTGTACTATATCCTAGCATTCTCTTATTTCTGATATTAGTTCTCGAAAATTTAATTAAAATTATGGATAGTTTCAATTTTGGTTGAAAAATGTGCGCATATAGATTTATTATACAATAAAGGGGAAAAGGCGAAATTAGGTAACACTAGATCTGAGTAAGAATATTCGTAGGTATACCACGGACTGATGTCGATGGAGGTTGTTGCAAACATAAACATACACACACACATTACAAATATAACAAAACCTCTTCTCTACGTCTGTTGCAAAACAAAAAAAAAAAACTTTCGGAGAGTAGTTACTTCTACTCTGTGTATAGACTTTCAATTCCAATCAGCGTTGCCGTTTTGGTCCGATCGGACCAAAATTGGTCCAAAAGATTTCTAATTTTTAAATTTGGTCCGATGGTCAGACCAAACAGAATTTGGTCCATTTTGGTCCATTTTCATAAATTTGGTTTCTATCACATATTAAATAGTAGATGGCGCACCGCAAAGAATAATGTCGGGTGGCCAAATATTTCACATGCTTAAAATACGAATTTTGCTTAGAATAGAAGACGTATTTCTCTGAGAAAAAGTTTTTCCTTGTCTAAGTGATTCGACATAAAAATGTGTATCCTAACATGAATGCAAATTTCGTTTTAATGAAGTCAAAATGGATTTAATATTTCTGAAAAAATCTTCAAAATTAATAAAATATTTCAACACATTGTTTTAAAGTCATTATACCCTAAACCACATAGTGGTTAGGGTATAATAAGTTTGATCTGCCAAAAAATGTGCCTACAGAAATATTGATTTTAGACCCCATAAAATATATACCGATCGACTCACAATCACCTCCTGAGTCGATCTAGCGCTTGGTGTCCGTCCGTCCATCCGTCCGTCTGTCCATGTATTTGTTGTTCACAGGATTTCGGTCGCAATTATTAACCGATTTTGATGAAATTTGGTACAGGGAGTTTTTTGGACACAAGGACGAACGTTATTGAATTTGGAAGAAATCGGATCAAATTTAGATATAGCTCCCATATATATGTATTGCCCGATTTCGACAAATGGGGTCACGTTGCACTTTTTTTACTAACCGATCGTCGTCAAATTTAGCACAAAATAATCTTCTGTATCACCCTTTAAGTCTGAAAATTTCATCGAAATCGTTTCAGATTTAGATATAGGTCCCATATATATGTATCGCCCGATTTTGTCAAATTAGGTCATAAAACCCTTATTTATCAACTGATCTTAGGTTAGGTTAGGTTATGTGGCAGCCTCAGGCTCACTTAGACTATTCAGTCCATTGTGATACCACAGTGGTGAACTTCTCTCTTATCACTGAGTGCTGCCCGATTCCATGTTAAGCTCAATGACAAGGGACCTCCTTTTTATAGCCGAGTCCGAACGGCGTTCCACATTCCAGTGAAACCACTTAGAGAAGCTATGAAACCCTCAGAAATGTCACCAGCATTACTGAGGTGGGATAATCCACCGCTGAAAAACTTTTTGGTGTTCGGTCGTAGCAGGAATCGAACCCACGACCTTGTGTATGCAAGGCGGGCATGCTAACCATTGCACCACGGTGGCTCAACTGATCTTACTCAAAGTTGGCGAAATGTAATCTTCTATAGTACTAACTATATGTGCAAAAAATCATCGAAATCGGTTCAAATTTAGCTATAGCTCCCATATATGTACCGCCCGATTTTTCTAAATAAAATAAAACTCAATTGAACAAATAATACAATGTTTGTACTATAATTTTCTCGAAGAGGAGCGGAGCGGAGCGATTTTTTTTCTCGGAGGGGAGCGAGGAGCGGAGCGGTTTTTTTTTCTCCGGAGCGGGAGCGGAGCGGAGCGGAGCGAAAAAAATGGACCGCTCCGGATCCCTGATTGGGATAGCCAAAAGTTGAGCCCGATTAAACGGCGTTAACACGTGTCGCTCGTCGCTGAGTCAAACCGAGTTACGCCAGCCTTTAGCTTCGAAAAGGCGACCTGGTGCCACTAGGAGCATTCGCCTTAACCCCACAAAACGAATCCTCTTTCCAGATATTGGGATAGCCAAAATTTGAGCCCGATTAAACGACGTTAACACGAATCGCACCAGAAGCGAGAAAATGGAGGGTTTATCAAAATGATAAGGGAACTTGTTTTAGCTAATTCCGAAAGGTTTGGATGCATTGAGAAGTTTGAAGTACCATTACCGAGTACCCTTGCTGAATTGCGTATGGGATTATGGACGGAAGTATTCCGTTTCCAGATCCTTCACAATGAACTATACGCTAACCCTTGGAAGTTTATTTTAATGAAGAAACAAAAAAAAAAAAACAAGTATATATGGCCGTAAGTTCGGCCTGGCCGAATCTTATGTACCCTCCACCATGGATAGCGTAGAAACTTTTACGAAAGACTGTCATCCACAATCGCATTACTTGGGTTGTGATATCTTAAATCGTTTTCAAAATTGTCAGTTAGTCCATACGTGGTATATATTAGACAAAAAAGGTATGTGTAGGTAAGTCTACAAATAATTACGAATCGATATGGACTTTTGTACGGTACGTAGGGAGCCAGAATTGAAATGTGGGGTCGCTTATATGGGGCTATATACAAATACGAACTTGATCCAAGGGGCTCCGGAGGTCTAATCTGGGGATCGCTTTATATGGGGGTATATATAATGATGGACCGATTTCAACCAATTTTTTTCATGGGTGTTTGAGGCCATATATTAACACCACGTACCAAATATCAACTGCATCAGATGGATTTTGGTCTTCCAAGAAGCTCCGAAAACCAAATCGGGGGATCGGTTTATATGGGGACTATATATAATTATGCACCAATGTGGACCAATTTGTGCATAGTTGTTATAGACTATATACTTACACCATGTACCAAATTTCAGCCGGATCGGATGAAATTTTCTTCTCTTAGAGGCTCCGCAAGCCGAATCTGGGGATCGGTTTACATGGGGGCTATATATAATTATGGACCGTTGTGGACCAATTTTTTCATGGTTGTTAAGGACCATATACAAACACCATGTACCAAATTTCAGCCGGATCGGTTGAAATTTGCTTTTCTTAGAGGTTCTGCAAGCCAAATTTGGGGGTCCGTTTATATGGGGGTTATACGTAAAAGTGGACCGATATGACCCAATTGCAATACCATCCGACCTACATCAATAACAACTACTTGTGCCAAGTTTCAAGTCGATAGCTTTTTTCGTTTGGAAGTTAGCGTGATGTCAACAGACGGACATGCTCAGATCGACTCAGAATTTCACCACGACCTAGAATATATATACTTTATGGGGTCTTAGAGCTATATTTCGGTGTGTTACAGATGGAATGACAAAGTTAATATACCCCCATCCTATGGTGGAGGGTATGAAAAAATCACACAAAACTTAAATTTAAAGAATAATATTCTTACTACTTTCCGACTGGTTACATCGGTCATGACTAAACATTAATGACAAACATTTGATTGGGCCAGCTTTGAAAACACTGAACGGGAAGTCCTGCCCCACCCGCCGTATACTGCAGATATTGCTCCATCCAATTACCACTTGTTCCAATCTATGGCAATATTTTCTTATGAGATCTTATGAAGAAACCAAAAATTGGATTGATTCATGGATTGAGTCTGTTACAATTTTTTTCTACAATAAATTTTTTATCATTCGAAAAAATTCGGCAATTTTAATTTGGGCTCCCAATATCATTATTCAGCTTCAAGAACCTGAATTAAATATATTATATTTATGTTTCTATTTAATTTCTCCAACTATCATAATATTGTCTTTCAATTGCATTGTCATGACATAATAAAATAAAATAAAAATAAATTAAAAACATTAAAATTATAAAGTCACTGTGAAAAAAAACAACAATCTTACTTTTCAAATAAACGTATGCTTTCCTTAATAATATTTATGTACAAATAGTTTTACCTTCAAATTGAAGTATTCTAACCCTTAACTCATAGCTCTTTTGAATCTTAACAAACTTACATCTGAATGTACGTACAAAAACATTTCACATATCTAAACATTGGGATCCTAAGGAGCGAGCAACGAAGGATGGTTGATGGATTCATAATAAGATGATTTTTATTTCGTCTTCTTCTCTTCATCCACTTTTTCTTCTTTATAACACTGTACATTGTATAAAATATTCTATTTATAAGTAGTAAGTTTCATGTTTTTATAATTTAGTCCTTTTGAATGGTAGGGCATTCGTAGTGGATGAACGGATACAAACATACAAATATATTTTGTTAATTATATAAACAATAATAATAATAGTATTAATAATAATACATAATAATAGTACATATGTATGTATATGCTGTAATATACTCTTTTCATTTGCTCTATAAGTATGTATATATATGTATATGTATGTATATCATTTATTTCCGTTTTATTTTTTTTTTTGGTTTTTGCCTATTGGTGTATATCTATAAAGTCCTAATTACCATCTAATTATTTCACCTTAATATTCTAATGTCATGTTTGCATTGTATTCGTTTGTCGTCTACTCACATGCCGCATGCAATTGACCTGTGAGGTCAGAGTCACCGTCACACTTAGACTCATAACTACCGAGGACATCATCATTACGAGTAATGTTAGACTTGAGCTGTATGTAGATGTAGTCGATCGTAGACTACTGGTGGCCGCACTACT
Organism: Haematobia irritans; assembly: GCF_050003625.1. Lineage (NCBI taxonomy): Eukaryota > Metazoa > Arthropoda > Insecta > Diptera > Muscidae > Haematobia > Haematobia irritans. Next base: position 191,774,875 of record NC_134397.1, on the reverse strand, counting down.
CTCTGGCCAAACGACTTCGACTTCAGCCATTTTGAAAATGCTTAAAAGTCGGTGGGATTGCAGTTCATGATGTTCGGAATTGATGTGATGACTGATGGTACGCAAAATAGATGTACATTCATCCTGGGAAGAAAAAGAAACGAAAAAGATAAATAAGACACAACGTTGCTTTAATTTAAAAAAGTAAAGTGCTATATTATTTATTTTTGTTCGTTTTTAAATATATTAAATTTTTAGACCAACAAAATTATATGGAAAACACCAAATGTTTATGTTTTTGTGGAAATAACTTCATTGTATTTTTGGGGACCGATTGTATTATGAAAATAAACCCCAATTTACTTTTTGAGATAGTGCTTCGTTTTCAATTGCGGCCTATTTTCGCCATCTGGGATATGACTCATGGTTGAAACTATACCAGTGTTGCCAGATTGGATGTTTTCCGTCCCAACTAAGTCGAAAACTTGTAAACATGACTCCAATTTTCCTGTACTTCTAATCATAGATCGAATTTTGGGAATTTACTTCAAAATTGTTTCAGATATAAATGTTTCCCATATTTATACCCTTCACCACTACTGTGGTACAGGGTATAATAAGTTTGTGCATTTGTATGTAACGCCAAGAAATAGTGGTCATAGACCCATCTTTTAGTATACCGATCGGCTTAGAATTAAATTCTGAGTCCATTTAGCGATGTCCGTCTGTCTGTCCGTCCGTCTGTCTGTATATGTAATTTTGTGCACAAAGTACAGCTCGCAATTTAAGTCCGATCGTCCTCAAATTTGGCAGAGGGCCGTTTCTTGGGACAGAGACAATCGCTATTGGTTTTGGAAAAAATCGGTTCAGATTTAGATATAGCTGCCATATATATTTATCCCCGATGTGGTCATAGTTAGTGTGTTTATCAATCGATTTTCTTGAAATACCGTACATCCAAATATTTTATGAATCTCGAAAATCTTGCAAAATATCAGCCAAATCGGTTCAGATTTAGATATAGCTCCCATATATATCTTTCGCCGGATATGGACTTATATGGCCCCAGAAGCCAGATTTTTGGCCGAATTTGGATGAAATTTTGCACTAGGAGTACAATTAGTAGTATAGTCAAGTGTGCAAAATTTTATTGAAATCGGTTCAGATTTAGATATAGCTCCCATATATATCTTTCGCCCGATATGGACTAATATGTTCCTAAAAACCAGAGCTTTGGCCCAATTTGGTTGAAATTTGGCACAGGGAGTAGATTTAGCATTGTAGCTATGCGTGCCAAATTTGATTGAAATCGGTTCAGATTTAGATATAGCTTCCATATATATTTTTCGCCCGATATGGACTTATATGGCCCCAGAAGCCAGAGTTTTGGCCCAATTTGGTTGAAATTTTGCACTAGGAGTACAATTAGTAATATAGTCATGTGTGCCAAATTTGATTGAAATTGGTTCTGATTTAGATATAGCTCCCATATATATGTTTTTCTGATTTCGACAAAAATGGTCAAAATACCAACATTTTCCTTGTGAAATCGCCACTGCTTAGTCGAAAAGTTGTAAAAATGATTCTAATTTTCCTAAACTTCTAATATATTTATATATATCGAGCGATAAATCATAAATGAACTTTTGCGAAGTTTCCTTAAAATTGCTTCAGATTTAAATTTTTCCCATATTTTTTTTTACTAAAATTGTGTTCCACCCTAGTGCATTAGCCAACTTAAATTTTGAGTCTATAGGTTTTGTAAAAGTCTATCAAATTCTGTCCAAATCGAGTGATATTTAAATGTATGTATTTGGGACAAACCTTTATATATAGGATGTGATATGGTATCGATCGATCGATTTAGATCTACAAAGTGGTGCAGGGTATAATATAGTCGGCTACTTGAAGTCAAAAAATTGTGTCTTAAATTTGTTCTTACTTCAATTCTCCGCTTTGTTGGCTCGGAATCAATACCATAATCATCAGTGCACAGGCAGTCCACTCATATTACTTTGAAATCGCGTCACTCCACTTAGGCTTCCGTCGATAGAAGAAAATTTTAAACACCGACGTAAGCCCTTGGCCTCATTTATTGGATCATTTCTGCGGCAGTTACCGTTTTCGTGCAAAAATATACCCATCGAAAAATATACCCACCCAAATGAAACATGGCCGCAAATGTGGCAAGACGTTTCATAATGACTATTGGCTCCAACAAAACGTAAGTGAAATATTAAAATCGACCCAAAAAAATAGGTCTCACTTTCTTTTTTTCATGAAATGAAACCTGACCCCGATGAAAAAATATAAAGTCTTAAGAAAAAATTAAATATGTGTTACCGAGTACAAATTTTCCAAAATTTTGGAAAAGAATACTTAAACCCCGGCCAAAGGTTAGCGACGCACAAAATAATTCTGGTGCGATTCAAAACTATTCGTAATAAAAGTGTCATTATCAAATCACAGAATGCTGAAAAGATTCCACTTAAAAACAAGTATATACGGCCGTAAGTTCGTCCAGGCCGAAGCTTATGTACCCTCCACCATGGATTGCGTAGAAACTTCTACGAAAGACTGTCATCCACAATCGAATTAATTGGGTTGTGTGATTGGAGATCGGCTATATATAACTATATAACGATATGGACCAATTTTGGTATGGTTGTTAGCGGCCATATACTAACACGACGTTCCAAATTTGATCGGATGAATTTTGCTCCTCCAAGAGGCTCCGGAGGTGAAATCTGGCGAACGGTTTATATGGGGGCTATATATAATTATGGACCGATGTGGACCAATTTTTGCATGGTTATTACAGACCATATACCAACATCATATACTGAAACTCTTATATGGGGGCTATATATAATTATGGACCGATGTGGACTATTTATTGCATGGTTGTTAGAGACCATATACCAACACAATGTACCAAATTTCAGCCGGATCGGATGAAATTTGCTTCTCCTTGAGGCTTCGCAAGCCAAATCTGGGGATCGGTTTATATGGGGGCTATATATAACTATCCCAGCAAAAAAAAATTGGAAGTTGTTCCACAAACATATCTTTTAAAGCCCATCCCAGAATTCCCCATTGAGATTTTTCAAATTCCGATGCAGTCCTTTTGGACAACTTCAGAAACATTTCTTCTAAAGCGCATCGTGGGATCCCCCAATCATTTTTTTCTACTTCCGATGCAGTCCTTTTGGACAAGTGCACAAACACTTCTTCTAAAGCACATCTTGGGATCCCCCAATGATTTTTTATACTCACCACCATAGAATGGTGACGGGGCTATAATAAGTTTGTCATTCCGTTTGTAACACATCGAAATATCGATTTCCGACTATATAAAGTATATATATTCTTGATCAGGGAGAAATTCTAAGACGATATAGCCATGTCCGTCTGTCCGTCTGTCCGTCTGTCTGTCTGTCTGGCTGGCTGTCTGGCTGTCTGTCTGTTGTAATCACGCTACAGTCTTCAATAATAAAGCAATCGTGCTGAAATTTCGCACTAACTCGTCTTTTGTCTGCAGACAGGTCAAGTTCGAAGATGGGCTATATCGGTCTAAGTTTTGATATAGTCCACATATAAACCGACCTCCGATTTGGGGTCTTGGGCTTATAAAAACCTTAGTTTCTATCCAATTTGCCTGAAATTGGAAATCTAGAGGTATTTTTTGACCACAAAGAGGTGTGCCAAAAATGGTGAGTATCGGTCCATGTTTTGGTATAGTCCCCATATAGACCGATCTCCCGATTATATTTCCAGGGCTTCTAGAATTGATAGTTTCTATCCAATTCGCCAGAAATTGGAAATCTAGAGGTATTCTAGCACCATAAAGAGGTGTGCCAAAAATGGTGACTATCGGTTGATGTTTAGGTATAGCCCCCATATAGACCGATTTCCCGATTTTACTTCTTGGGCTTCTAGAATCCGTAGTTATTATCTAATTTGGTTGAAATTTGAAATCTAGAGGTATTTTACGACCATAAAGAGGTGTGATAAAAATGGTGAGTATCGGTCCAAGTTTTGGTATATCCCCCATATAGACCGATTTGGGGTCTTGGGCTTATAGAATCCGTGGTTTTTATCCAATTTGCATGAAATTGGAAATCTAGAGGTATTTTAGAACAATAAAGAGGTGTGCTAAAAATGGTGAGTATCGGTCCATGTTTTGGTATAGTCCCATATAGACCCATCGCCAGTTTTTACTTCTTGGGCGTCTAAAAGAGGTGTACTGAAATTGATGAGTATCGGACCTTGTTTTTATATATCCCCCATATAGACCGATATCCAGATTTTATTCTTTGGCTTATAGAAACCGTAGTTTTTATCCAACTTGCCTCAAATTGGAAATCTAGAGGTATTTTAGGACCATAAAAAGGTATGCCGAAAATGGTGAGTATGATATTTTGATATAGCCATCAGATAGACCGATCTCCCGATATTACCTTTTGGGCTTCTAGAAACCGTAATTGTTGTCCACTTTGCCTGAAATCGAAAATCTAAAGGATTTTAGGATACAAATAAGTGTGCAAGAAATTATTTGATTTTTTAGGCTTCTAGAATCCGTAGTTTTTATCCAATTTGCCTGAAATGAGAAATCTAGAGGTATTTTAAGACCTCATATATGAGAGCCGAAATGGCGTGTATTGGTCCATGTTTTGGTTTATCTCCCAATTAGACCGATCTCCCGATTTTACTTCTTGGGCTTTTAGAAGCCATAGTTTTTTTCATATTTTTCCATGAAATTTTAAATCTAGAAGTATTTTAGGAACATAAAGAGGTGTGCCGAAAATGGTGAATATCGGTCCATGTGCATTGATAATGAAAATTGCTTGAAACTGAATTATAGTTTCCAGATTTTACTTCTGGTAATCATTTAAATAATGGGGGTAAAAATCGACAGATGTTAGATTTAAAATCAAGGCGTTATTTCATCGTTTTCTTGCACATTTTCACACGATGTTTATGATTCCTCAAAAACTCAAACAAATATGGTTCCTATAAGTCCAGAATCTGATCTAGTCTTCATAGGTAAAATCTATGAATTTATATTCGGGAAGTGTACTGGTTGAACTGATCTGCTTGTCACCAAATCCCCCTGAAATTTTCACAGGAAACTATAATATTTGATTCATGGTGGTGGGTATTTAAGATTCGGCCCGGCCGAACTTACTGCTTTGTATACTTGTTTCTACTTCCGATGCAGTCCTTGTGGACAAGTATTAGAAAGAAAGCAATCAGGTTATTTTAAGTGCAAATTTTGTACAATTAAATTTCCCAAAAAACTAAAAAAATAGAAATTAATAAAAAAAGTTAAAAAAAAATAAATTTCATCCCCGCTGGCATTTGAACCTGTGCCGTTTGACTTTTTCCCTTCCATGGAAGTTCTTTTGAGAAGGTTTTGCAAATTACGAGAATTTTTAATTTTTTTTTGATTTTTAATGGAAAAAATATATTTATACGAAAATATATGCCGAAAATAAAAAAATAAAAACGACGCATGACATAAAAAAATATTTTTTTAGAAAAATATTTGATAAAAAAATTTCCGCTGGTGAGATTTGAACCTGCGTTTCTTATTTTTTCGTTCATAGTAATATTGGTTGAAAAATTTTTTTTCGCTTTTTAAATTTCTTCATTAAAATTAACTTCCAGGGCACAACTTGTAAAGCAATGCAAAGGATCCAAAAAGGGAGTACTTCCGTCCTATGACAAGTCCATGTAAAATTCATTGGAGATGATCCAAGTTTGCATTACTTCCGGATCACAGATTGGGGATCCAAACTACTTTTTTGGAAGCTCTTTTTTTGCTGGGTATGGACCGATGTGGACCAATTTTTGCGTGGTTGTTAGAGACCATATGCTAACACCATGTACCAAATTTCAACCGGATCGGATGAATTTTGCTACTTCAAGAGGCTCCGTAAGCCAAAATCTGAGCTTCGGTTTATATGGGGGCTATACGTAAAAGTGGACCGATATGGCCCATTTGCAATACCATACGACCTACAAATGATAAAGTTAATATACCCCCATCCTATGGTGGAGGGTATAAAAAACACAATCCTAGAAACTTTTTATTTCTTAAGATTAATTTTCATAATGCAAACAGGCTCCAAAAATAAAATGAAGTTATTCTCCAAAAAACATATATATTTGGTGCACTTGCTTTCCATACAACTGTGTGGTGTTCTACTTCATCTAGGTTTTAGGGCTAAGTTTCTTGAGACCCATATACATAGCGCCGTTATTGGCTGTCCTCCTTTTTGCAAGATAACATAGAGTCTACATTCTATCATTTGCTTTATCTGCATATTTTATACAAAAACTTACCTTTTCCTTCTTCAACAATTCAATAGCTTTAAGCTTAACATCATGGGGTAATCTTGCTGCAATTATAATATTCTCCTCTGTCATATTGAATAGCGTCAAGGTACATTGGGTCTATATACAAGAATTCACGAAAACCAAGAGAAGAGAAAACATTAATATTAAATTGAATAAATTCATTATCAAATATTCAAGAGAATTAATAAAACAAATAATTGATTATATTTTCCCTCCAATCCTTCAGGATATTAATTATCACATCTCATAACTCACCTGGTTATCAATGTATGTGTTAACATATTGCTGCAAAGCTCTGACAGCATCCTGGACACCCAAATTAGTATGGGGTCGCAATAAAGCTTCATCGGTAGCACTATAGCCAAGCATAAGGAATACTCCACCTGTGCCAAAAGGGAAACACGAGAAAAAAAGAGCGAGGAAAATGAGAAATGAAAATCGTATCAAATTTTGTCTTTCCGAGGTGAAACGAATGGAATATTGCATTTCGTTGGCATTTCAATGTAATTCCCTTTGGGTGTTGCTACTCCACAACACCTGTGACCCTTTGACGATGATAATGATGCTGGGCAAAACACGCATATTTCTGCTCATTATGTTAGATGTGTAGATGTGTAAACAAACAACTCCTCTTCACTATTCAACCTCAAAGTACTTTAATGGGAAACAAACAAAGGAATAGTGAAACTGTGAAGTGGCGAAAGGTGCAAAAGAAACCATTATGACCACGACTCGATGTAAAAGAATCTTCAATCAAAACTCAAAGATGGGCATGAGAATGGGAGAAGATATGATATTTTAGAAACTATAAACCAGACGCATTGGTGATTCTTCCCATTAGTTCTTCACGTTGCTCTATTGCTATCTTTTATTCCACCTTCCACAACCATTCTATTTAATCATCATTCATCATAAAATAAAATCATTACCCTGTGGCTATAACATAATCTAACACAGAGACGTGTCCTCACAGCCAGTTGTCCTTGAAAATGAGGTTGGTATAGTAGGCTAGGATTATAGGTGATCAAAATTGTTATGCACACGCAGAGAAGGAATCAAACATGTTTTAAGAGAAAAATGTTATTTTTGTATGGTGACCATGTAACCAGTTTGTCACTAAATTTTATTTTCTCGTCAAATATAACATGCTTGCCGCAATCAGATACATGATTTTCGAGAAAATAACATGGTTGCGAAAACCATGTTACATGGTCACCACCCAAAAATAACATTTTGCTCTTAAAACATGTTTGAGGTGATCATATTCCTTCTCTGGGTGCAGTTGATGTTTTTACATCTCTCTAAAAATTACGGGAGCTGTTGGTTAAACTCTTGCTCTCACCGTTTCGTTTGGGAAACTCAAGAGACAATATATTACTAATAATGAGATTTCATCCAACAATCTGGCAATACTGTCGCGATTTGTACTGCTTAGATGTTCTGGATAGAAATTCGATTCAAAGAGCATATCGGCGCTGTCTACCATCAAAAGGTAGACATGAACATGGGACATGAGAAAAATTACGACTAAATGGGCCCGACGTTTATTTACTCTTGGAGGACATGCGCACCCATAGACCCTTTTTGATGTTGGTTAAGAGCAATCCAAAAGGAACTTCGGTGTGAATTCATGACAGTCGTCAAAACCACTCTTTCAAACTGAAGATTGCACTCTGCAAATAGGCTTCTATGAAGACAATGACTCGCCCTCCTTTTTCTGCGATTCACAAGGTATGATCCACATCGACTAACTGAAGAAATAAAACACGATAATGAAACGGTACTAGGTCAGTCATAGAAAAATTGATCTATTGGTTCAAATACGAAACCATGAAATATTCGAAATTGTGAACGCCTTCCGAAGAAGGTATAAGTCGCACGGTTTTATGATATTCCCAAGGTTTGATACCCATTGACTATCTGGAGTATTGTAAAAGATCAACGATTCCCACGTCGGATGGTTCATTCATTGAATTGAAGAAAATAGCAACGTTCTCACCTCGCGTCTGACCAGGATCAAGATACGAAATTTGAACACCGACTTCTTCTGAATTAATTTTGTTTCAAACTAAAACACCTCACATACTGGGCACAGATATCAATCGAATCGAGGAGGTTTTCAAGGGATCTCCTTTGTATAGTCTAGTCCGAACAGCGTTTCATATTAGAGAAACTTGTTGTGATCAGCATTACTGAGTGAGGATTAAACACCGCTGAAAATATTTCGGTCGAAACTAGGATTGAACCCAGGAAGGTGCTAACCATTTCACAACAGTGGCTGTGTGCTACCATGGGACCATACAATTTTCCACCACATCTAGCAAACCTCAGCTCGAACTGTTTAAAGAATTCAAACCTTGGAAGTCGTATAAAAAATGTAAAATTGGCACGATGGAGAAATATTCGGAAAGGACCACAGAGCATCTGGTCCAACAAGTCTTCACAAATTTCATATCGTATAACAAACATTTCACCTCTGAATTTTTGAAGTATGTTTTTACCCATTCACAAATGCCAGACCTAGTGACGAAGGTTCCAATTTGTTTATATTCCCTGTTTCTCAGGTGGATTAGGTTCTGAATCACTGAAGTGAGTTCTGGTCCTTACTCTAAAAACTTCTACGAATAGGTCAGTTGATAATGTCCCTTCGATTGTCCACGAGAACTCAAGTGCCACATTTGGTATTGTGAGTAGCTTCAACGGTCGATGATCAATCCAGGGTCATATTGGTCGACCGTGGGGTTAAACTAAATGCCGATTGTTATCGGGAAAATGTCATAAAGACAATATTGAATTCACAATATTGACTCAACACAATCGCACTCGTGTCAACCACGAATAGGATAAAAACAAGTAAGTAAAGTCTAAAGTCGGGCGGGGCCGACTATATTATACCCTTCACCCCTATCTATCTAAACTACATCACATTTGCTGAAAGCTATATAAAGGATACAATTTTTTTACTTCTACAAAATCTCTAGAATTAAAATTTAAATCGGCTAACGCTATCTAGTTAATTGTAGGAAACTTCCATTGAAAATGGGTCTAAAATGTGTAACAGTCTACCATAACATATTTCCCCAACTCTGGTGTACGTATATATGGGAGCTATATATAATCTGAATCTTGACTAAATTTGACATGTATAGTTAGATTAATAATTCTGCTATCTATGCGAAATTTCACGTAAATGGGAGTATAATTGGCCCCCTGGTCATATGAGTGCAAATAGGACGGAAGATATATGTGGGATCCATATCTAAATCTGAACCGATTTCAACCAAATTTGGCACAATTACCGATACTACTAAACGTACTCCTTGTGCGAAATTTGAAGCAAATCACGGCAAAACCCTGGATTTTGAGGCCATATAAGTACAAATCGGACGAAAGATATATATGGGAGCTATATCTAAATCTGAATCGATTTTTACCATATTTGGCACATACAATAGTATCGTTAAAAGTACCGCTTGTGCAAAATTTGAAGCAAGTCAGGGCAAAACTCTGGCTTTTGAGACCATATAAGTCCAAACCGGGCGAAAGATATATATGGGAGCTATAACTAAATTTGAACCGATTTCAATCAAATTTACCAAGCATTGGTAGAATGTCAATTCTACCTTCTGTGCAAAATTTCACTAAGATCGGTAGTAAACTTTGGCCTCTGTGGCCATATGAGTCTAAATCGGACGAAAGATATATATGGGAGCTATATCTAAATCAGAACCGATTTTAACAAAATTGGGCATATTTAACAATACTATTAAAAGTACCCCTTGTGCAAAATTTGAAGCAAATCACGGCAAAACTCTGGCTTTTGTGGCCATATAAGTTCAAATCGGACGAAAGATATATATGGGAGCTATATCTAAATTTGAACCGATTTCAATCAAATTTACCAAGCATTGGTAGAATGTCAATTCTACCCTCTGTGCAAAATTTCACGAAGATCGGTAGTAAACTTTGGCCTCTGTGGCCATATGAGTCTAAATCGGACGAAAGATATATATGGGAGCTATATCTAAATCTGAACCGATTTGGCTAACATTTTTCAAGATCTTCGAGATTCATAAAAAATTGGATGTACGGTATTTCAAGAAAATCGGCTGATAAACACGCTAACTATGACCAAATCGGTGATAAATATATATGGCAGCTATATCTAAATCTGAACCGATGTTTTCCAAAACCAATAGCGATTGTCTCTGCCCCAAGAAACGGCCCTATGCCAAATTTGAGGACCATCGGACTTCAATTGCGAGCTGCACTTTGTGCACAAAATTACATATACAGACAGACGGACGGACGGACGGACAGACAGACAGAAAGACGGACATCGCTAAATCGACTCAGAATTTAATTCTAAGCCGATCGGTATACTAAAAGATGGGTCTATGAACACTATTTCTTGGCGTTACATACAAATGCACAAACTTATTATACCCTGTACCACAGTAGTGGTGAAGGGTATAAAGAGGTACATCGCTTAATTTCTATCACACAATGGCCACCAAAATCTACGGATCTCAATCCGTTGGGCAATTTTGGAGAGTAAGGTTGGACTAAAAAACACCATAATGTCGATCATCTCAAGAAGCGCTTCACCGGGAATTGACCCAAAAATCGCATAGTCATTTTCAGTGTGTGATATCTTTGACAGACTTTGAAGGCCAAAGGTTAGGTTAAAGTGGCAGCCCGATTAAGTTTCAGGCTCACTAAGAGTATTCAGCCCATTGTGATGTCACATTAACCAAAAGTACCTATTACATATGGGCACTTCTAATTTTAAACGCTGAACCTTCTCGATTATTTTCTTCTGTTGAACCAACCAGATTGTTCCAAAAACATTAACAGACTGCTTAAGTTAACGTTTTCCAGATCCGCCAGTAATCTAAAGCTATATGCCCTAAAATTTGCTTACGCCTCACACAAGAGGTATTTAATTGAAGGCCATAATTCGTACCAAAGTTTCCCAATTCCAACAAATCTATACTGATTCTAATATTTGATGTTGGTTTCAATATTTTTGCTTTTAACGAATAAAACTAAAAAATAAATAATATAATAGCTGAATTTCTTTTGGTGGCGCCCGATCTTTTAACAATTCCCAAGAAATTGTAGGAAATTGAAAATATTCTTAACTAAAAGTGCAATAGATCAGTCTTTTCCAATGCTTCAATATTAAAATTCTAAGGCAAGGAAGGCTGAGTCACATATAGTGCTATGTATTAATTTACATTGAAAGCCGGAATCCAAATATCAACATATATTTGCAGTTCAAATCTATCACTTCATTAACGGTTTTAGGGAAACTCAACATCCTGATTAACGATATCGCAGAAAACAAAATAGGTTTCCTTAAATTTGCTATATTGAATGTTCCTCCTATATATCACTCAAAATAAAACCTTTGATTTCCCTATTCACCCTCATATTTTAATGTTCATAGAACGATCAAACCCCAAAAATCTGTCACTTATCTACTGTAAAATAAAGTTCGCTAACAACTCCACTTGGTTGCAGTCTTGCCAGTTATCAAAAGAAAGAAAAATACATTGATACCCGACCAGAAATGGCTGACACGCAGGTTATCGTCTTGCTAGCTAACTGTTGAAATTTCATCCCATTCATTTCTTGAATCCTCCACGAGCATTGTGTACACTTACCCGGTAATGAATAGTCACCCAATGGTGGTTTCATACAGATAAAACTTCCCGAATAGCAGAGACAACGTCCACGGAAAGCTTGATATGCGGGTGATGCATGACTGTAGAATGCCAAAGCGGTACGGCATGGAGCAAATGGCACGCAAAGGGCATGACAGGTGAGTGTAAGAGATTCGCCACAGGTGCATAATTCACTGCATTCAGCATCGTCCAATAGGTAAATCTGTTAAGTAGTCATAAAAAAAATAGGTAAACAAGATGAATATAATGGTAACAGAGAAGTGGAAACAACTAAACTTTAAACAACACAATAGTAAATTGGATAGAAAAATCTTCAAATTATTATTTTTAGCTAAATTATAATTGGAGTTCTACTCTGCCAAACATTATAATTATTACATGATTACAATAATTGTAAACTTTTCCACCATATGGTTCCGATTCGTTATCGTAAATCGCAAAAATTTATTCGCCTTATAACGGAAAGTTTGAGATTTTCCTGGGCTTCCAATCCAATTTCAATTTGAGTTTTTCAATAAAAGATATTTTTTGCCAAATTTTTAAGTCAATATCAATAGGTTTGTTAAGCTTGAGATCTTAGAGATCTTGAAATCGAATAAAAACAACAAAACACAAATTTTAATCCTGAAACAGGATTAAGGAAATATGAAAATGAATATTTTGCGATTTGCTAATCCGAATATCGGTACATGGGAAATAAGTTTGACGTTCAGTTTGTAACCCTTCAATATATAGATTCCCGACTCTGGACGATGTATGTTAAAAAAATCTAAAGATGTCACTCTTTCGATCTTACACTTTTCGTCTGTCTATTGCAACCGCGCTACATTTTTCAATAATGGTCCTATCGTTCTGAAACTTGGCACAAATTCGTTTTCGCAGTTTTTATTCGATTTGCCTTAAATTAGAAATGTAGAGTAATTTTGGCTCCACAGCTAGGAGTGCCTAATATGGTATGTATTTGCATGTTTCGGTATAACGCAAATGTAGACCGTTCTTCATATTTACTTCTAGGAATTTTTACCCGATTTGCCGAGGAGCCACCGTGGTGCAATGGTTAGCATGCCCGCCTTGCATACACAAGGTCGTGGGTTCGATTCCTGCTACGACCGAACACCAAAAAGTTTTTCAGCGGTGGATTATCCCACCTCAGTAATGCTGGTGACATTTCTGAGGGTTTCAAAGCTTCTCTAAGTGGTTTCACTGGAATGTGGAACGCCGTTCGGACTCGGCTATAAAAAGGAGGTCCCTTGTCATTGAGCTTAACATGGAATCGGGCAGCACTCAGTGATAAGAGAGAAGTTCACCACTGTGGTATCACAATGGACTGAATAGTCTAAGTGAGCCTGATACATCGGGCTGCCACATAACCTAACCTAACCTACCCGATTTGCCGGAAATTGAGATATTTTAGGTCCACGTATAGGTGTGTTAAATACGGTGCGTATTGGTCCATGTTTTAGTATAGACATGTAGACAGAACTCCTGATTTTAATATCGGTCCTGGTATTAATATAGCCTCCACATAAACCTATCTCCTGATTTCTATTCTAGGACATGTAAACACTACAATTTTTATCCGATATGCCTGAAATTGGAAATCTACAAGTATTTTGGGTCCATAAAGAAAATTGCACCCATATACACCGATCTTGCGCCAAACTAAAATTAAAATTTTCTTATTTTACTTTTGTGCTCATTCGAGTAAAGTGAGTAGAAATCTACAGAAATTAGATTTCATATTAGATAAAAAAGCTTTACTTCATCCGATTTTCTTGCAGGAAATGTTTACGATTCCTCTAACACTCAAACCAAAATTGACGCATTTGTGCTTGATAGGTAGAAGTCATATATCGTAAACCAGATTTCAACCAGATCGGATAAATTTTGTTTCTCCATAAGCTTTAAGACCTCAAATTTGGCTATCGGTTTATATGGGGGCTACATATAATTATGGACCGATTTTTGTATGGTAGCATCGGATAAAATTGACCTGCAAAAAGCTCCGGAGCTCCTGGAGATTTGTTCATAGACCGATATTGATCAATCAGATCGTGTGAAGCTTGTTCTTTCAGGAGACTCTAGAAGTGAAATCTGAGGATATGAGGGCCATACCTAAAAGTGGTTCGGTATGGCCCATGGGAGCCACCATGGTGCAATGGTTAGCATGTCTGCTTTGCATTCAAGGGGATTCGCGGATTAAATCTCTGCTTCGACGAACACTAAGAAGCTTTTTAAGCGATGGATTATCCCCCCTCAGCAAGGCTGGTAATATTTCTGAGCGTTTTAAAGCTTCTCTAAGTGGTTTCCCTGCAATATGAAATGTCGTTCGAACTCGGCTATAAAAAAAGGTCCCTTGTCATTGAGCTAAACATGGAATCGGGCAACACATCTGTGGTACCACAATGGTCTAAGTGAGCCTGGAATATCGGACTGCCACTACACCTGCGTAGGCTTCACGCAACAGACTAAATGACCAGACCAGAGTAAAAATATGTCTGGATGGCATTGAGAAGTGGTTCGGCTCAAGATTAATAATTTCAATTATGATGTAAGATCTATTCCGTTTGGCCAAGATCTAAAAATTGTACAAAAAGCCACTTCGAACCATCTCGCTGTGAGGGCGTCACACGAGTTAATGAAATAAACTGTTGGAAAAATAATTGAATCGAAACACGAATATTTACAAAAACAAATTATATTTATTCTGACGAGAATTCAAAAACGACTGAGACTCATAAAATTCAAAATGAACAAAAATTATAGAAAATCTTAACACAAAAATCTTAGGGCGTTTTCGTTTCGCAAAAAATATGTTGCCCTGGTGTTACACTACTTTTTCCCTCATTGTATTTTCGCTCAAATAATAGTGTCATTGCAAAGTTATTGTTAATTCATAATATTGTGAGGGATACAGGATCCAAAATCTATGACAGTGTCCTTTATATTTGGAAAAATTTTCGAGAATGTTGCACCTTTTTTCCCAATGGAAATCGCCATTAGTATGCCTTGCATTTCAATACACAAATTATAACAAGAAATCTATGATAACTAGATTTTAAATAAAACGCTTGACAAGTTATTTTCATTATTTAATTTCAACACCATCCCTTAATGCAAATTCTCCAATACCAAATTTCCATCGACGAATCATAAGTGACTTTCTCCGAAAGGCATGCCACGCAAACCGTGACATCACCCAAAGCAACTACAATTGAGGTGGAACACGTGTTACTTTGTATTTTAGACCGACCAGATATTTTCACCCATAGTAGAGGGTCTAAACTTTACGCCATGAATTTTTCACTTCATTTGCATTCCTTGTCAGTAAAATTAAGTCGTCCAATATCAGTTGTTGTTGTTATGTATAGTGAAATTGGGACAACCTTAGGGATTAGCATGATACAACCTTAGTATCACCATACATTCAATATGGCATGAGCATTTGACCATCAAAAAAATTATTCGCGTTGGATCTCACACAAGTTGTCAAAAAGAGGGTCGTTTTGATTTGATCGAAAGAAATGATCCAAAAATACAATCGGAATCAGTCTATGACATCGTCGATTTACGCGTATGATCCCGAAAGTAAACAGCAGTTGACTGTATGGGTATTTCAAGATGAGCCAAATCCAACAAAAGTTGCTCGCGCGCGAAGCACTTCCAAGCAACTGACCGCATGTTTTTTATACCCACCACCATTGAATGGTGACGGGAGTACAATAAGTTTGCCATTCCGTTTATAATACATCGAAATATCGATTTCCGACTATATAAAGTATATATATTCTTGATCAGGGAGAAATTCTAACACGATATAACCATGCCCGTTTGTCTGTCTGTTATAATCACGCTATGTTACAGTCTTCAATAATGAAGCAATCGTGCTGAAATTTTGCACAACCTCATCTTTTGTCTGCAGGCAGGTCATGTTCGAAGATGGGCTATATCGGTCCAGGTTTTGATAAAGTCCCCATATAAACCGAGCTCCTGATTTTACTTCTTGGGCTTATAAAAACCCTAGTTTATATCCAATTCACCTGAAATTGAAAATCTAGAGGTATTTTAGGACTATAAAGAGGTGTGCCAAAAATGGTGAGCCCCCATATAGACCGATCTCCCGATTTTACATCTTGGGCTTATAAAGGGTGATACGGTCAAAATTTGGTCAAGGGAAAACGCGTGTAAATCGGTGAAATCGTTTATTTAAAAAATCAAATTACATTTCTTTTTCAAGTTCAATTGGTATAAAATTCAGGAAAAATATTCAGTTAGGCTCTCGCTTTTCCAAATACGAATTGCCGGGCCTCACGCTTGACACCTGCCATCAGATTTTGTACAGCCACCTTGTCCACCTTCTTCGCCGCAGAAAGCCAGTTTGCCTTGAACTGCTGCTCGTCCTTAGCAGTCTTTTTGGTCTTCTTTAGGTTCCGTTTGACAATAGCCCAGTATTTCTCAATTGGGCGGAGCTCTGGCGTGTTGGGAGGGTTCTTGTCCTTGGGAACCACCTGCACGTTGTTGGCGGCGTACCACTCCATGGCCTTTTTACCGTAATGGCAAGATCCCAAATCCGGCCAAAACAGTATGGAACAACCGTGTTTCTTCAGGAAAGGCAGCAGACGTTTATTCAAACACTCTTTCACGTAAATTTCTTGGTTGACAGTCCCGGAAGCTATGAAAATGCTACTTTTCAAGCCACAGGTACAAATGGCTTGCCAAACCAGATGTTTCTTTGCGAACTTTGACAGTTTTATGTGCTTGAAAATATCTGCTACCTTTCCCCTTCCTTTTGCCGTATAAAACTCCTGTCCCGGAAGCTGCTTGTTGTCGGCTTTGACGTAGGTTTCGTCGTCCATTACCACGCAGTCAAACTTCGTCAGCATCGTCGTGTACAGCCTCCGGGATCGCGCTTTGGCCGTCGTATTTTGTTTATCATCGCGATTTGGAGTCACTACCTTCTTGTAAGTCGATAGTCCGGCTCGTTTTTTGGCTCGATGCACGGTTGTAGACGATACACCCAGCTTATTTGCGGCATCTCGGAGAGAGAGAGGTTAGGGTGTCGCTTGAAACTACCGGCAACTCTCTTTGTCGTCTCAGCGGCTTCCGGTTTTCGATTTCCCCCCGATCCAGACTTCCTGGCTGTCGACAAACGTTCCCCAAACACTTTAATTACATTTCTAACGGTTGATTTGGCAACTTTTAGCGATTTTGCCAGCTTTGCGTGCGAGTAGCTCGGATTTTCGCGATGCGCGAGCAAAATTTTGATACGCTGCTCTTCTTGCTTGGACGGCATTTTGACAACTGAAGAGTGAATTCCAAAATCAAAATAGGAGCAACATTCTACACACACACCTTCAAAATGAGGGGTGTTCAGGTTTTAAGTTTATATTGACCAAATTTTGACCGTATCACCCTTTAATGACTTATTTTTATAACCGTACGTAATAGGTTAACGTTCGACACCTGAAGAAGCGGTTGATGCGTTCAGAATGAATGAGCGACAAAGGTTCTTCAACAATTGCTTCACACGCATGCAAACATGTATAGATCTTAATGGGAAATATTTTGAAAAACAATAAAGGTATTTTCTATAATTAATATATGTTTTTCTTCTCTAATCCAGAAATACAAAAGGCCACTCTAGTACATGAGCAAGTTTCGTTGGCTCATTTTAATTTTTCCGTGTGTTTTAACTGCGTGAATTCTAACAAACAAAAACACATTATACGTCTTTTTAAACATTTAAAATGTTTCTTTATGCGAAATTCATTTTCAGATTTGTTACCCTTTTTTTTACATTAAATTTACTCTTTTTTCAACTTACTCTCTTTCCGGTTCCTTCACGAATAAGCTGATCCGATTGACGAGGCCTCTGGACCACACAGTTTCCTGAAAAGATAAGCAAAAAAAACACGAATCAACATTTACGCATATTTATTATATTTAATCATACGCAATACAATTCATCGTCATAGCACCAGACAGGGCTAGTGTGAAATAGTAGTGAGAAGGAAACGCAATCATCAAAAAAAAAAAAAAACTCCTACAAAAAATTCAATTTTCAAATACAAGTACACTTGTGAAACCATTAAAAATGATTCATTCGCATGAAATGAACTTTTGAAGGAGAGCTCCAAAGATAGATTCATGGAAGAGAAGTGGCAAGGCATAATAAATCAAATGGAACTACAAATAAACAAACTCCCACTAACAAACAATCAAACCAAAGAGAAAAAAACTGATATAACAGAATGTGTGGAGAAAAAACGAGGATTGAATGAAAGACACAAACTGTGCATCCAATCCAATCGACATAGCCACTACCAGTCGACCAAGCAAACGAGTTAGTGCTGACAATAATGTGAACATAACAAATAAACGTTCGCTCGATTTAATTCCACACAAACTTACTCGAAAGACTGGGTAATGGTCAAACAACACTCATAGCACAATTCACATACCAATGTAAATACAAATACTCATTCGTTTACACCCATACATTCACACACACGCACACACAAACACATCTATGTTCATATATCTAAGGCACAGTGAACATGCCAGCAAACTCTTGTCCTAAGAATCTTCATATGATTTTCCTCCTCTTGTGTGTGTGTGTCCGAGTTTGTATGGATGTGTAAGTGCACACATGAGTATAATAACAAAGGATCATCATTTAATGTAATCCTTCACAATTTATTTACTTTGTCCGTCTCTCCCCATTCATACATACATGCATATATTGAAGTGTCGTGATGTTATGCGTTAGTAATTGTGTGGATGTGGGTGAATGTTTTCGTGGATGGTTGTGAATGTCACACTTTCTCTCCCTCTCTAACAACGAAGGCATTGGTGTTGTTCTGTTATGAAATTGTTGAAATAATAAATGATTCAACAAGCTACACATTTTGCAAAAGCAATTGCTTTGTTATGCCTCCTCCATCCCATACAAGAACCACCTCTTCGCTCAGGCGAATAAATGGTAGTGTATTTTTCATGCCTCTGCATTGACCCAAACTATTGGTCAAAATATTATGTGTGTTAGTAAGCAGATGTCCAGACACTGTGGATTTTAGGTGAATTGCTATTGGTAAAACTTATACAAAAACAAGTATATATCAACCGGATCAGATGGAATTTGGACACTCCCGAAGTCAATCTGAGGATCGGTTTACATTGGAGCTATATGTAAGTATGGACCAATTTTTGACTTACATTACATAGCAACTTTCATCCAGATCAGATAAAAATTACTTTTTCAGGAGGATCCAGAAGACAAATCTTCTTATTGGTTTATATGGGGGCTTTTAGGTATAATGGCTTAAATATATGGCCCCTACCATCCGTAACAAAAACTTGTACCCATTTTCAAACCGAGAGCTTGATTCGTTTGGAAGTTAGAGTGGTTTCAACAGACAGAGGGACAGCTGACAAATGTATTCCAGTGCCTGTTCATTTTATTGCTTACAAGCTTACAAAACCATTTTGATCTCTGGCAGTCAGAAATAAGGTTATCCGTGATTGAATTCAAGCATCTTATTTGACTAGAAGTGCAAAGAAAAAAATGTCACGAACAATTTTCCAATTGTCTTAATTGAATCTTAAACAAGTATATATGGCCGTAAGTTCGGCCAGGCCGAAGCTTATGTACCCTCCACAATGGACTGAATAGTCCAAGTGAGCCTGAATCTTAATCGGACTGCCACTTTAACTTTTAACCTAACCATGGATTGCGTAGAAACTTCTTCGAAACACTGCCATCCACAATCGAATTACTTAAGTTGCGGTAACGCTTGCCGATGGCAAGGTATCTTAAAACCTCCTAACATCGTCTTCTAAATTGTATGTAAGTCCATACGTGGTATATATTAACCCTTTCACTACCGAAATAAAACTAGTGATAAAAAACTTTTATTTTTCTTCTGTTTTTACTTGTACTAACAGCATGTAGAACAAAAATTGTCATTTTGAAATCCTACCTCAATTACTTCAAGAGCTATATGAGCTTGTTCTGAAAATTTGATTCTTGAATTGTGACCAAGCCTTACGAAAATAAGCGCTATTTGGCCTACAATATCTTTCAAAGTGTGAGAAAAAATACAAAAAAGAACATGTAAAAGTATCAGCTATAGTTTTTGTATAAATGCCCATTAACTAGAAACATACAATACAAAAATTGTCTCAAATTTTCGTATTTTTCGTTTTCGTTAAAGAAGTTTATAAAAATGTATTTTAGACCTCACCAATATGGACAATATTTATAGCTTATTTAGATAAAATCATCTACTTTAACCCTTTCACTACCGACATAAACCTAATGATAAAAACTTTTATTTTTATTCTGTTTTTACTTTTACTAATAGCATGTAGAACAAAAATTGTCATTTTGAAAATCAACCTCAATTACTTCAAGAGCTATATGAGCTTCTTCTGAAAACTTGATTCTTGAATTGTGACTAAGCCTTACGAAAATAAGCGCTATTTGGCCTATAATATCTTTCAAAGTGTGAGAAAAAATACAACAAAGAACATGTAAAAGTATCAGCTATAGTTTTTGTATAAATGCCCATTTACTAGAAACATACAATACAAAAATTGTTTCAAATTTTCGTATTTTTCGTTTTTGTGAAAGAAGTTTATAAAAATGTATTTTAGACCTCACCAATATGGACAATATTTATAGCTTATTTAGATAAAAGCCTCTACCGGTGGGAGCCACCGTGGTACAATGGTTAGCATGCCCGCCTTGCATACACAAGGTCGTGGGTTCGATTCCTGCTGCGACCGAACACCAAAAAGTTTTTCAGCGGTGGATTATCCCACTTCAGTAATGCTGGTGACATTTCTGAGGGTTTCAAAGCTTCTCTAAGTGGTTTCACTGGAATGTGGAACGCCGTTCCGACTCGGCTATAAAAAGGAGGTCCCCTGTCATTGAGCTTAACGTGGAATCGGGCAGCACTCAGTGATAAGAGAGAAGTTCACCACTGTGGTATCACAATGGACTGAATAGTCTAAGTGAGCCTGATACATCGGGCTGCCACATAACCTAACCTAACCTAACCTCTACTTTAAAATAACATCGAGAAATAAATCAAAATTAAGTCGGAAAATAAAATTCGGTGCCTTTTTCGAATGTCCTTCTAAGTGGACATCGGTAGTGAAAGGGTTAAATCAAACAAGATTGATCAAATACTTATATAATTCAGTTGACAAAATTTTCAATAGATATAAAATTTTGACAAAATTTTCTAAAGAAATAAAATTTTAACAAAATTTTCTATAGAAATAAAATTTTCAAAAAAAATTTTATAGAAATAAAATTTTGACAAAATTTCCTTTAGAAATAAAATTTTGACAAAATTTTATACAAAATTATATTTTAACAAAATTTTCTATAGAAATAAAATTTTGACAAAAATTTCAATAGAAGTAAAGTTTTGACAAAATTTTCTATAGAATTGAAATTTTAACAAAATTTTCTATATAAATAAAATTTTAACAAAATTTTCTATAGATATAAAAATTTGACAAAATTTTATAAAGAAATAAAATTTTGACAAATTTTTCTATAGAAATACAATTATGACAAAATTTTCTATAAAATAAAATTTTGGTAGATTATTTTTGGATCGAGTGGCAACCATGATTATGAACCGATATGGACCAATTTTTGTGTGATTGGGGATCGGCTATATAACTATAGACCGATATGGACCAATTTTGGTATGGTTGTTAACGGCCATATACTAACACCACGTTCCAAATTTGAACCGGATCGGATGAATTTTGCTCCTCCAAGAGGCTCCAGAGGTCAAATCTGGAGAACGGTTTATATGGGGGCTGTATATAATTGGGCACCGATGTGGACCAATTTTTGCACGTTTGTTAGAGACCATATACCAACACCATGTACCAAATTTCAGCCGGATCGGATGAAATTTGATTCTCTTTGGGGCTCCGCAAGCCAAATCTGGGGATCGGTTTATATGGGGGCTATATATAATTAAGGACCGATGTGAACCAATTTTTTCATGGTTATTAGAGACCATATACCAACATCATTTACCACATTTCAAGCGGATCGGATGAAATTTGCTTCTCTTAGGGGCTCCGCCAGCCAAATCTGGGGATCGGTTTATATGGGGGCTATATATAATTATGGACCGATGTGAACAAATTTTTTCATGGTTGTTAGAGACCATATACCAACATCATGTATCAAATTTCAAGCGGATCGGATGAAATTTGCTTCTCTTTGAGGCTCCGCAGGCCAAATCTGAGGATCGGTTTATATGGAGGCTACATATAATTGTGGACCGATGTGGACCATTTTTGCATGGTTGTTAGAGACCATATATCAACACCATGTACCAAATTTCATCCGGATCGGATGAAATTTGCTTCTCTTTGAGGATTCGCAAGCCAAATCTGGGTATCGGTTTATACGGGGGCTATATATAATTATGGACCGATGAGGACCAATTTTTGCACGGTTGTTAGAGACCATATACTAACACCATGTACCACATTTCAGCCGAATCGGATGAAATGTGCTTCTGTTAGAGGCTCCACAAGCAAAATCTGAGGGTCCCTTTATATGGGGGCTATACGTACAAGTAGACCGATATGGCCCCTTTGCAATACCATTTGACCTACATCAATAACAACTACTTGTGCCAAGTTTCAAGTTGATAGCTTGTTTCGTTCGGAAGTTAGCGTTATTTCAACAGACGGACGGACGGACATGCTTAGGTCGACTCCAGGGTTCGCCTGTCACAAACTGTGACTTTTGCGACATACATTTGCGACGGTATAATACGTATGTCGCAAAAGTCGTAAACCTACTGTAGAAAACCAAATTTTGAATAGAAGAAATCCTGAACATTTTTTAATTTAGTTTGACAAAATTCGCTGTGAGTTTCTGCAGAAATTTCTGAAAGTTTTCCCATGGTCAAGCCTATTTTCTTAGGTGGTATCGAAATTCCCGTTGGTGAGTGTGCAAAATACCTTGGGGTTATATTGGACAGGAGACTGAACTTAAACCTAAGAAAGGACGAGAAAATCCACGGTTATCCTGTACTTGTGCAAAAGGCCATAGGAAAAATGTGGGGACTAAAACCGAAAATTATGAACATTCCTAAGAATTGAAACTTCTTCGCACATACCATCGTCTTGGATATCATCGAATTCGCTGCCTAGCTGACGCGACTAAAGTATTTGGAGTTTGCGACTTTTGTTACTTTTTCTACATTTACGACGCGTATGTGACGTTTACGACGTTTACAACTTTGCGACAGTCGCAAACCTAAAAAAGTTTGATACAGACCATCTCTGGTCGACTCAGAATTTCACCACGACCCATAATATATATACTTTATGGGGTTATAAACGGAATACCCTCCACCCATCCTATGGTGGAGGGTATAAAAATAATTGGATCAATTAATTCCGTGATTGAATCAGAAAATTTTGTTTTTTTGTGTGTGGCTATCGATAGAACCCTCCAGCATTTAAATGTGAAAATTTCTTTTGTTTCTCGTTGCTCGTTACCGTGATACTGCCAGTAGTGTATCGGGTCCAAAAAGTGGACCACAAAAAAAGGAAGCAACATCAGAAATACTCCGAAAAGTGAACGCCAAGAGTCCTAGATCTCATCGATACACACGAACAAAAAAATTAGCGCTTATTATGGTCAAAGGGGTCATATGAAAATGTATACCTTTAATTGGCGTTGGTACTGATGTGGGCCGCCGTCCCCAGCTTCATTTCTGTCGACCATCATTTCAATGACCACCAAAATCTTGGGATATCAAGACTTTTGCGCCTGGGGCATTTTGGGCCAGTGTTGCCAGAATTTTACGAAGTCTTCCCCAAATCAGGGTGATTTCGTCCCCAAAAATCCCTAATTTAGTCCGAAAATACCCAATAAAATTCCATGTCAATGTTTGAAATTAACAAAATAACAAAATATGGTATATAACAAAATTTCAGGGGGCTCAAACGAATACAAAATGTCAGAATGTTTTAAAAGATTGGTGATCGGTTTAGTATAATACAGATAATACAGGCGATAATTTTGGTATCCATGTATTACAAATAGAATAACGAATTTATTATACTCGCACATCATCCTATGGTGGAGAGTACCAAAAACAGTTTTGGAAAATTTATTTATTGTTTTTTAATATATGGTAGTGTCTCTGTTATGCTTTCTAAGACGTTTGAACAATAGATTTCCCCGAGAGTTGCAAAATAGGCTCCATGACGAAAAGTGACATTGGTTAAAATCAGGAAAATAGGGTAGATGTGGCAGCAGTTTGTAATCAAATTGAACCAATTTGGCATTGACGTGTGAAGAATTTTGAGTCGGTACCATATCATAGTCAAAGATCACTTTTTATACCCTGCGCCACACTGTAGAACAGGGTATTATAAGTTAGTGCATATGTTTGCAACACCCAAAAGGAGACGAGATAGACACATGGTGTCTTTGGCAATAATGCTCAGATCGACTCAGGGATCTAACCATGTCCGTCTTTCCGTCCGTCCATCTGTCTGTGAACACATTTTTGTGATCAAAGTCTAGGTGGCAGTTTAAGTCCAATCGCCTTCAAGTTCCTATTTTGGGTCATAATAGAACCCTATTGCTTTTGGAAGAAATCGGTGCAGATTTAGATATAACTCCCATAGATATCTTTCGCCCGATATGGACTTATATGGAACCAGAAGCCAGACTTTTACCCTGATTTGCTTGAAATTTTACACAAACTTGACACTTGAGCGTATAGTCAAGTGCGAAAAATTTTGATTGAAATCGATTCAGATTTAGATATACCTCCCATATATATCTTTCGCCCGATATGGACTTATATGACCCCAGAAGCCAGAGTTCTACTCTAATTTGCTTGAAATTTTGCACCATGAGAACTATAAGTACTATAGTCAGGTGTGCCAAATTTGTTTGAAATCGGTTCAGATTGAGTTATAGCTCGCATATATATCTTAAGCCCGATATGGACTTATATGGCCCAGAAGCCAGAGTTTTAGCCTAATTTGATTGAAATTTTGGATGAAATCGGTTCAGATTTAGATATAGATCCCATATATATCTTTTGCCCGATTTTCCGTCATATGACCACAGACGTCAAAGTTGTAGTCCGTTTTATGTGAAATCTTGCATAGGGAGAAGAATTAAAATACTAAGTATGCATGTCAAATTTGGTTGAAATCGGTTCAGATTTCTATATAGCTTCCATATATATGTTTTTCCGATTTGGGCAAAAATGGCCAAAATACCTAAATTTTGCTTATAAAATCGCACTGCTAAGTCGAAAACTTGTAAAAGTTACTCAAATTTTCCTTTATTTCTAATACATATCTATCGACCGATAAATCATAAATACACTTTTGCGAAGTTGACTCAAAATTGGTTCAGATTAAAATTTTCCCATATTTTTTTACTAACAGGGTATAATATAGTCGGCCCCGCCCGACTTTAGACTTTTCTTACTTGTTCTTTATGAAATCGGTCTGTTATTTACTTGAACTCAGTTTAATATTTTAAATAAATTTTATTGGTTTCTGTCAAAAGAAAGGCATAACACCCTCGAATTTAGCGTAATCAGTGTCGAACATCTCACTATAAAACTTGTGTTACTTAAATCGAAGCACCTATCGCGTTGACAGTTTTTACGTTCAGGGTATCAACCACATGATCTTTCCAAATCAACATAGAAACTGCCTCGCAGTATCAGATTTGGCTGTGAAATGATCTCACGTTGAGTTCGTTGTCCACAGGGACTTAACGAGAACCCTAAAGTGTCGATAGCTTTCGCCTGCCACATGATTTTTAGTAATTCCTACACTCAAACAAAAAGCATGACCAATTCCAAAGATGTTGTCTTTACTCTAATTATTTTGAAATCGATTTCGAGACAAAGAAGCGCAGAATTCAAATATCAGGTTGGCTGATAAGTTCCCGGTCTGACACATAGATGGCGTCACTAGATTAAATTCATATTATTTTTATATAGTACCAACCTTCAAATGATTCGTGTCAAAATTTGACGTCTGTAGGTCAATTAGTTTGTGAGATAGAGCGTCTTTTGTGAATAAACTTTTATTATTGTGAAAAAATGGAAAAAAGGAATTTCGTGTTTTGATAAAATACTGTTTTCTGAAGGGAAAAAATACGGTGGAAACAAAAACTTGGCTTGATAACGAGTTTCCGGACTCTGCCCCAGGGAAATCAACTATATTGATTGGTATGCAAAATTCAACCGTGGTGAAATGAGCACGGAGGACGGTGAACGCAGTGGACGTCCGAAAGAGGTGGTTACTGACGAAAACATCAAAAAATCCACAAAATGATTTTAAATAACCGTAAAATGAAGTTGATCGAGACAGCAGAGGCCTTAAAGATATCAAAGGAATGTGTTGGTCATATCATTCATCAATATTTGGATATGCGGAAACTCTGTGAAAAATGGGTGCCGCGCGAGCTCACATTTGATCAAAAACAACAACGTGTTGATGATTCTGAGCGGTGTTTGCAGCTGTTAATTCGTAATACACCCGAGTTTTTCCGTCGATATGTGACAATGGATGAAACATGGCTCCATCACTACACTCCTGAGTCCAATCGACAGTCGGCTGAGTGGACAGCGACCGGTGAACCGTCTCCGAAGCGTGGAAAGACTCAAAAGTCCGCTGGCAAAGTAATGGCCTCTGTTTTTTGGGATGCGCATGGAATAATTTTTATCGATTATCTTGAGAAGGGAAAAACCATCATCAATGACTTTTATATGGCGTTATTGGAGCGTTTGAAGGTCGAAATCTCGGCAAAACGGATCCATATGAAGAAGAAAAAAGTGTTGTTCCACCAAGACAACGCACCGTGCCACAAGTCATTGAGAACGATGGCAAAAATTCATGAATTGGGCTTCGAATTGCTTCCCCACCCACCGTATTCTCTAGATCTGGCCCCCAGCGACTTTTTCTTGTTCTCAGACCTCAAAAGGATGCTCGCAGGAAAAAAATTTGGCCGAAACTGAGGCCTATTTTGAGGCAAAACCGAAGAAGTACTACCGAAATGGTATCAAAAAATTGGAAGGATTTTTGGCTTTGTAGTCAAGATGCAAAAAGACAAAAAAATTCATTAAGTTTAAAGAATTTTTCTGAATTAAGTCAAGTTGACCTTGGTCTAAAAAAGTTTTTTTCATATGATTATACCAATTTTTAAGTCGAATCACTTAATTATAAGGACAAGACGACTTCATTGAAAAGTTTATCGACTTTGGATAAGGAAAAAAATTTCTCTTCCGTGGCAGTTTTTATCGAAGAACCTAGACGAGCCTCGTCGAAAGCCCATATGTGACCTCTTTGAAACTCAGCCAAATATTCTTGTGCTGAGAGATTTTATAATAGTACAATCACGAACCAATCTTCATATTTTCCATTACTCTAGAAACCATGGATAGACCCTTCCACAAGCGATAAAACCAGTCTGAGCTGGCTCAAAAATTTGGCATTAGCCGTTTGCGGAAATAAATGAAACGGTAGTATAATGCGGCCAGCCAGAGAGGATATGTCCTTTTTGGACCGGTCACTCTTTGTTGACTTGACCGATTACGTTATTTTCTATATTTGAGCCTTTAAACCCAATGTGCAATATTTGTTGCATATCCCAAGCACGCACTTCTATGTGAGCATACCACATCACATACACTATTGCATTTTAACACACATACACACATACACAAATTTATGGATTTTCATGTTTTGAACGTCTCCAGGATTACATGTGAACATGGTGCCAACATTAACAACATCAATGTTAAACAACGCCAAAGCGGATATCCGCTACTCATGTTCAAGCATTCATTCATTGTTTCCATCATCATGCCTGTACGAGTGTAAGTGAATGATTGTGTACTCTGTTCAGCGTTGCTCAGTTTTTCTTTTTTTTCTTTTAAAGCTCTCTTTTTCTGCAATCTTGTAAATTTACTTGTAATATTTTTATACGATGACGTTGTCGCTCATGTTCATGTAACATTTCATTTCCGAAGATTGTACGAGTATATGTTATGCTATAGCAGTTACGCACTGTGATACCCTCGTTTTTTTTTTTTTTTGTGAGACATTCACAGTTGAATGTTGTATGCATTAGCATCTAGGTACAAGGTAATTAATAAATGAACAAGTATATACGGCCGTAAGTTCGGCCAGGCCGAATCTTATGCACCCTCCATCATGGATTGCGTAGAAACTTCTATGAAAGACTGTCATCCACAATCGAATTACT
Organism: Haematobia irritans; assembly: GCF_050003625.1. NCBI lineage: Eukaryota > Metazoa > Arthropoda > Insecta > Diptera > Muscidae > Haematobia > Haematobia irritans. The sequence goes on along the minus strand of NC_134397.1, from coordinate 191,746,540 downwards.
TGGGTTGTGGTAATACTTACCGATGGCAAGGTATCTTAAAACTTCTTAACATCGTCTTCTAAATTGTAACATAAGTTATCCCATACGTGGTATATATTAGACAAAAAAGGTATATACAGGTGAGTCTACAAATAATTACGCACCGATATGGACTTTTGCGCGGTAATTAGAGACCCAGAATTGAAATATGGGGGTCGCTTATATGGGGGCTATATACAATTATTAACCGATAGGGACCAATTTTTGTGTGATTGGGGATCGATTTATCTGAGGGCTATATATAACTATAGACCGATATGGACCTCGTTTGGCATGGTTGTTAACTAGCACAATGTACGCAATTTAAACCGGATCGAATAAATTTTTCTCCTCCTAGAGGCTACGAAGGTCAAATCTGGGGATCGGTTTATATGGGAGCTATATATAATTATGAACAGATATGGACCAACAACGTACCAAATTTCAACCAGATTGGATGAAATTTGCTCCTCCAAGAGGCTCTGGAGGTAAAACTTACACGCAAAGAAAAAAACGTTTGGAAAACGTGTACCGAAAACGTTTTTCTTTTGTTAGAGTTTTTTGAATTGCTTGCAAAAAAATTCGTTTGTTACCAAATTTTTATTTTTTCAATAAAAAGAGTTATTTTCGAAACAACATTCATTCATTTCGTTCATTCGTTCATTTCGTTTATATCAGACACTGTTCTTTTCTGACTTTAGGTCTTTAATAAGACACATTTTACAGTTCACAATTTAATATAGTACAATGTAATGTTGAACATTTTTTCGGAATCTTCCGAACATATCTGGAATATATGTAAAAAAAAAAAACAAAACAAACTTTGGTCGAAGCAGGGATCGAACCCACGACCCTTGACATGCAAGTCGGACGTAGCAACCACTGCTCCACGGTGCCAAACTAAATGTTTGTTTCTGTTAAATAAACTTTGTTTATTCGGTTCGTGGGCGCCGCAAGCTATGCTATATAAATATAACTTATATGGATAATTATCTATTGATGACCATAACAGGTACATAGCTCAGTGGTTAGTGTGTAGGCTTACAAAGTGTATGGTCCGCGGTTGGATTCTCCGTCCAGGCGAAAGGTAAAAAAAAATTTTAAAACTTATAAAATCGTATACTTTCTTCTACATTGTTGCACCGAAAAAAAAGTTTACTATTGTTTACGAAAAATGAACTAACCCATAGTAAGAATGACCATGATTTGGCGCCAAAGATTTTTTTCATCTAGATAAGTTCATGATTTTCTTATAAATAAGTTTATGTATTGCATCGTATTTTCACTGAAAAAAAAGCATACTCATTTCCAAAGATTTTGTCTTTACTTTAAAAAATTTGGTATTGATTCCGAGCCAAAGAAGCGGAGAATACAAGTAAGGATACTTCTAAGACACAATTCTCTTTAAAATTTAGGTTTTGTGTACTTGCTTCTAGGAAGCAAATTTTAATTTTTCGCTTTCTCAGCTTTTTTTCTTCATATGCTATCAAAGTCCTTTAGAAACGAGTTAACGGCAACTTTATTTTCCAAATTAGGACTCGACTTCCAGTAGAAATTATGCTATGTTTGAAGTAAAAAACTTCTTTAAAATAAAGTTTTGAAAAACATGTCATATATTTGAACAATTTTTTTCTTTGTAGTCAAGATGCAAAAAGACAACAAATTTAAAGACAATTTCATTAAATTTAAAGAAATTTTCTGAATTATTAAAGTCAAGTTGACCTTAGCCTATAAATTTTTTCTTTCATGTTAAGATACACATTTTTAAGTCAAATCACTTAATTATAAGGACAATACGACTTCATTGAAAAGTTTATCGACTTTTGGACAAGGAAAATAACTCTATTTTAGAGAAATGCGTCTTCTATGCTAAGCAAAATTTGTATTCGTATTTTAAAGACATGTAATCTTTGACCTCACGACAATAATTTTTTCAGTGTTAGTTCATTCTTACTACGCTGTGGGAAGAATGTACTTACACTCATTCAAAATATTCCTGCTATCCGGAAAAATGAACAAGTTTTTGGGAATCCTATATTTAGAAATTGGTTTCAAATAAACTGTTTATCAGTATAATTTTCAAAGAAGTAAATAAATTGAGGAATTAAAGGTATAACAAGCCTGTATACAACTAAGAAATTTTTCGTACAATATAAGACAATTTTTCATAACTACCAGTATTTTATTTCAAAAAATTATTATTATATTACATAAAACTATGGCTTATGATATACAATAAAAGAAATGTTTTTATTCGTACGCTGTATGCTGTTACTTTTCGGTAGTTAGTAATTGCTTCTTCAAAAGAGTAGTATTCTATGTTAGTAGAATGAAACTAATTAATATCAATTTCCATTTTTTATCCATATGAAAGATATATGCCATAAGTTGCTATTTTCATTTCATTTTTGTCCAATTTCACCGATTTCGCTAGTTTTTGTTGTGTGGATTTGCGTCATAAGCCTCTGAAGTTAAAAAGGCATATAAAATATAAAAATATTATCAAATTCTATGGTATTTTGATCTTTAACTTACAAGAGAATTTTCTTAGAGCTAATAGGGATATCAGCTTAGTTAGCATTAAACAGTAAGAAGATTCCAAAAAATACCATTAGATTTGCTGTCATCCTGCAAATGAAAATTATTTTTAATAAATAGAAATTTTGGCTTTATTACAAATGGACGAAAAACTTACCACATTGGAAAAAATCATCCAATTACTACATTAGTGGAATCATATCCATGCACAAATGGGCATTTTTGAAATCCTTCTCAGAATATAAATGAAATAAAAATATTATTAAATTAGATATAATTTCCACTTGTCAATATAGCATTTAGTATTTATGGTGGATATTAAGTTCGAGTTTAGTGGCTAAAATCCCAATTTTTCATGATTAGTTTTCTTTAGAAATACATGGGAACAAAATTGAACCGTTTTTGTGTTCATTTAAAATTTATATCAAATTTTTAGTAATTTGAGGTTGCTGAATCCAAATTTACACTTGTTTTTTTAAGAGCTCGACTTTTTGAGATATACGGTTATGTTCAAAATTAAGGGACTTCCGCTATATATATTGGAATAACTTGAAAACAATTCATCATATTAAATTAAAAAACAGCGTTCTACATAAGCTTAAAAACGATTTTCTGTTCTTAATCGTGTAATCCATTTAAAGAATATAAACTTTATAAAAAACTTGTTTCGAGCTATTCTCCATCAAGTTATATTTAAATTTGCATCGAAGGCGTATAATTTTATACTTTTCTTACTGATTTATTTCTGATTTTAGCACCTAAACTCGAACTTAGTACACACCTTAAGGACTCGCTATAACATAAAAATATAGACTCAAAAAATTGTACTGTGATCCAGATGTAGAGTAAATATAGATCATTTTATTACCACTCATTATGAATATTTTTATGTAAACCAATTTAAAACCGCACTAATTTTAAATTATTAATAGAAATATACAGTTTCTTAATATGTGATTTATTTTAGAGTTATTTGTTTTTTTTATCAATATAAAGTGTTTTTGTTTTCTCTAACATCACACCATTCACTTATCAGTTTCTAAAATGTTACGAAATAAATGTATTTTTATTAATAAACACAAATACCGCACGCAAGCGCACCACGTGTGCGCTTCATAAATGCATCAACAGAACTGAATGCACCAATAAAACTCAAAGACACAAATAGTCATAAAGGACACATATGTAAAGAAAAACAACTCCACACACACACACACATGATCCCTTTCTGATCTCGCTATTGCAACAAAACAACTATCGCCACAAAAGATACCAACAACACACATTCCATAACATCATCGCAATAACAAACACAAACAAAAAAAAGATGATGCAATAATTTCATAATTTCTTCTCACTTCAATTTCCAGTATCACGTTTATTGATTAGTTGGTATTCTATCTATAGGATAAGGTAAAATATATTCAAAATTTACGAGGAATCCATAAAAAATTATATACACCCGTCAAGGATTAAATTAACTACTTTTTATTCTACTTTATCTAAAATGTTCAATGTGAGGAAATATACTCCAACTTATAGTAAAAACCGAAATAAGCTGTAGGAAGCCGCCATACGAATCGGTACTGTGGTTAAGTTAATTTTTACTACAAAAATTTTTTTCCATACAAAAATTTTTCTTAGTAAATTGTCCACATTTCGTAGTAAGATTTTTATATTGCCTATGTCTTTTTATAATACAATCAACGATGCATTAACTATTGTATTGGAAATTTATTTAAGGAAAAATCCGTCCCATTTCGTAGTTAGTGAACTAAAAAACATTTACTGAAGTTTTATAAGTTTTCCTTTAGCTAAGTTAATTTTCGCAGTGGTTACGAAAAATGAACTATATTACAGTAAATTTTTTGAACTATGTGGAAGTTAAACTGGTCCTAAAATTAACAAGACACCTTTTTTTCTGTGTGGTATTACAGGAAAAGGTGTTAAGAACTAAAAAACCTCGTGGATGTGAGAAAGATGTGAGGGAAAATGTAATTAGCAAGAAAACAATGTTTTTTTTTGAGTTAGTCTTTATGAAATTGTTTTTACATCCTGGAACGTTTATTACGTTTATCACAAAAAGTATATACTTTTCTTCCAAATACACTTCCTTACAGCGAAAAGCAAATGAGAAACGAACTTTGTTTGTCTAAAATTTCGTTTGGGAGGAAAGAATTATTTTTCTGCGTGTAGGGATCGGTTTATATGAGGGCAATATATAATTATTGACCGATATGGATAAATTGGTGCATGGTTGTTAGGGACCATATAATAATATCACATAAGAGGAAATATCACATGTAAGAGGAAAATTCCCAAATGTTTTCTCCATAAGGAGTTAGCATAAAGAGCCCAAAATTGACTTATCTCTCCCAGCCAGATCTATCTTAAAGGCTGTGGAAAGATTCATTCGCCCGAATCGAAACATGTACAGTCCAGGCGTGTATAAATTTGTATCTGGCTTTTTCTTTTCAATGACTCTATTAATCATGTTCCTTAATCTAAATCTGTCCATAAAGCTCGATTAATAATTGTAAAATTAGATATAATGCATTTGGACGTTAATTACCTGTTTCGGTATCAGGCTAACATGAAATATAATCACATACCAAATTTTAACCGGATCGGATAAATTTCGCTCCTCCTAGAGGTTACGATGGTCAAATCTGGGGGTCGGTTTATATGGGGGCTATATATATTTATGAACCAATATAGACCAATTTTTGAATGGTTGTTAGAAACTATATACTAACACCACGTACCAAGTTTCAACCGGATCGGATGAATGTTGCTCCTCCAAGAGGCTCCGAAGTTCATATGTGGGGATCGGTTAATATGGGGGCTATATATAATTATTGACCGATATGGACCAATTTTTGCATAGTTATTAGAGACTATATACTTGTACCGCGTACCAAATTTCAACCGGATAGGATGAAATTTGCTTCTCTAAGAGGCTCTGCAAGCCAAATCTGGGGGTTAGTTCATATGGGGGCTATACGTGAAAGTCGTTATGGTCCATTTGCAATACCATCCGACCTACATCAATAACAACTACTTATACCAAATTACAAGTCGATAGCTTGTTTCGTTCCTAAGTTAAAGGGTGATACGGTCAAAATTTGGTCAAGGGAAAACGCGTGTAAATCGGTGAAATCGTTTATTTAAAAAATCAAATTAAATTTCTTTTTCAAGTTCAATTAGTATAAAATTCAGGAAAAATATTCAGTTAGGCTTTCGCTTTTCCAAATCCGAATTGCCGGGCCTCACGCTTGACACCTGCCATCAGATTTTGTACAGCCTCCTTGTCCACCTTCTTCTCCGCAGAAAGCCAGTTTGCCTTGAGCTGCTGCTCGTCCTTAGCAGTTTTTTGGTCTTCTTTAGGTTCCGCTTGACAATAACCCAGTATTTCTCAATTGGGCGGAGCTCTGGCGTGTTGGGAGGGTTCTTGTCCTTGGGAACCACCTGCACGTTGTTGGCGGCGTACCACTCCATGGCCTTTTTACCGTAATGGCAAGATGCTAAATCCGGCCAAAACAGTACGGAACAACCGTGTTTCTTCAGGAAAGGCAGCAGACGTTTATTCAAACACTCTTTCACGTAAATTTCTTGGTTGACAGTCCCGGAAGCTATGAAAATGCTGCTTTTCAAGCCACAGGTACAGATGGCTTGCCAAACCAGATATTTCTTTGCGAACTTTGACAGTTTTATGTGCTTGAAAATATCTGCTACCTTTTCCCTTCCTTTTGCCGTATAAAACTCCTGTCCCGGAAGCTGCTTGTAGTCGGCTTTGACGTAGGTTTCGTCGTCCATTACCACGCAGTCAAACTTCGTCGGCATCGTCGTGTACAGCCTCCGGGATCGCGCTTTGGCCGTCGTATTTTGTTTATCATCGCGATTTGGAGTCACTACCTTCTTGTAAGTCGATAGTCCTGCTCGTTTTTTGGCTCGATGTACGGTTGTAGGCGATACACCCAGCTTATTTGCGGCATCTCGGAGAGAGAGGTTAGGGTTTCGCTTGAAACTACCGGCAACTCTCTTTGTCGTCTCAGCGGCTTCCGGTTTTCGATTTCCCCCCGATCCAGACTTCCTGGCTGTCGACAAACGTTCCCCAAACACTTTAATTACATTTGTAACGGTTGATTTGGCAACTTTTAGCGATTTTGCCAGCTTTGTGTGCGAGTAGCTCGGATTTTCGCGATGCGCGAGCAAAGTTTTGATACGCTGCTCTTCTTGCTTGGACGGCATTTTAACAACTGAAGAGCGAATTCCAAAATCAAAATAGGAGCAACATTCTACACACACACACACCTTCAGGTTCAGGTTTTTTAAATGCAAAATTGAAACAAATACGTCAAGTTTATATTGACCAAATTTTGACCGTATCACCCTTTAGCGTGATTTCAACAGACGGATGGACATGCTTAGATCGACTCAGAATTTCACCACGACCCAGAATATATATACTTTATGGGGTCTTAGAGCAATATTTCGATGTGTTACAAACGGAATGACAAAGTTATTATAACCCCCATCCTATGGTGGAAGTTATAATAAATAAAACTTTAAGAAGTGATGCAAATTCATTGCAACGCCTGTTAAAATGGTAAAAATCCGTCCTATGGCAAGCCCATGTTAAATTCATCGCCACTGCACCAATTTTGCACCACTTTCGGGTCCAAAAAGAACATTTTCACTACTGGTTTGGTGACGCTTTTTTTGCTGGGAAGTAGTAGTTATTGATATAGATCAGATGGTATTCCCAAGATTGGGGAATACCATTCAATAATTCGTCACCAGATTTGGTTTGCGGAGCCTCTTGAAGCAGCAAATTTCACCCAATCCGGTTGAAATTTGATACTTGATGTCAATATGTGGCATCTAACCCACTTGAAAAAATTGGTTCATACCGGCCCATAATTATATATAGGTCCCGATACCAAAAACCGATACCAGATTTGATTTTCGTAACTTCTTGCATGTACAAATTTCTTCCGATCCGGTTGAAATTTGGTATATGGAGTTAATATAATACCTCTAACAACAGTGCAAAAACTGGTCCATATCGGTTCATAACTATATGAAGACACCATATAAACTAATCCCTAGATTTGATTTTCTAGCCTCCCTGCATTTGCAAATTTCATCCGATCCGGTCTCGAATTACCGTACGAATATTGGTTTATATAAGTTCATGAACAATGAACTGAATTAGCTTATATATGTATTTAATATGCTTTCACACCGAGAAAAGGAATAGATCAGCTCAAACATGTTTCAAGAGCAAAATGTTATTTTTCAACGTGGAACAATTTTTTCACAAAAAAAAAATTTTTTTAAACAGAACCCAATCTTCTTGTGATTCTTCTTAAATTTATATATACGAGTTTCAAATCCACAGATAAAACAATATTTTTATACAAAAATACACATGTATATACTAGCTTCTATACAAAACGAAATACTACTATTATTCCCCACATTTTTGTGATAAGTAATAATTTTCGCTGATACAAGATATAAAATATAATGAATGATAATATGGTATAACTATCAATAGAGACAAATCGACGATAAAAATGCAATTCGTCAGCACATTTTTAAGTCATATAGAATTTTGTGGATAAAAAATTGTTTTCACAATAATTTAGCATACAAACGATTACTGATTATAGAGATATGATTCTTGTAATAGTTTGCAATCGTATACTGCTAATTCGTTTTTCAATGTTAACTGAGTGTATGAAATTTAGTTTGTACATGGAAACAACTCGATGCCAATATCAATTAGGGCGATATTAAAAAATTAATGCAGAATTTATGAATCGTTGTTTGACATAGTTGCAAATTTATTTCATACACTGGAAAAACTATTGTCTTGATCACAAAAAGATTTCTGGTGCTTAAAATACGAATAACAAAAACTTTTTTCCGAGAACAAAAACCGATCAATATTTCAATGAAACCATTTTATCTTTAAATGTTAGGAAATTGAACTACAAAATTTGTATATTTACATAACAGAAATTTTATTGAACTGAAGTCATTTGGTTCCATAAAAACCTGGTAAAAAATTCTTCAATGTTACTGACGTGGTTTTTGAATTCGATGATTTTCGTAACTTTCCAGCAAAAAAACTTTGGAAGTTCTTCATAAGTCATTACTTTCCAAAATGCTCTTCTACACTGAAAAAATATAGTCGTGAGCCCAACGATTTCGTGTCCATAAAATACGAATGCAAATTTTGATTAGCATAGAAGACGCATTTCTCTGATGTAATGTTGTTTTCTTTGTTAAAAAGCCGATAAAATCTTCAATGAAGTCGTTTTGTCTTTATAAGTTAAGTGATTGAAAGAACATTTTGTTTGACAAAGGTCAACGTGGCTTTAAGAGGGAGCCACCGTGGTGCAATGGTTAGCATGCCCGCCTTGCATACACAAGGTCGTGGGTTCGATTCCTGCTACGACCGAACACCAAAAAGTTTTTCAGCGGTGGATTATCCCACCTCAGTAATGCTGGTGACATTTCTGAGGGTTTCAAAGCTTCTCTAAGTGGTTTCGCTGGAATGTGGAACGCCGTTCGGACTCGGCTATAAAAAGGAGGTCCCTTGTCATTGAGCTTAACATGGAATCGGGCAGCACTCAGTGATAAGAGAGAAGTTCACCACTGTGGTATCACAATGGACTGAATAGTCTAAGTGAGCCTGATACATCTGGCTGCCATATAACCTAACCTAACCTCACCTAACGTGGCTTTAATAATTCAGAAAAAAATCTTTAAAATAATGAAATCAACTTTTTGTATTTTGATTACAAAAAAAAAACCTTCGAACATATGAGATGTTTTTAACAATTTATTTTACGGACGCTTTTTACCTAAAACATAAAATAATTTCTATGTAAAGTCGAGCCTGAACTTTGAGAGTATATGAAGGTTAGATTAGGTTAGGTGGCAGACCGATATATCAGACTCACTTAGACTATTCAGTCCATTGTGATACCACAGTGATGAACTTCTCTCTTATCACTGAGTGCTGGCCGATTCCATGTCAAGCTCAATGACAAGGGACCTCCTTTTTATAGCCGTGTCCGAACGTTGTTCCACATTGCAGTGAAACCAAGTTTTTAAACACTCCAAAATGTCACCCGCATTACTGAGGTGGGAAAAACTTTTTGGATTTCGGTCGAAGCAGAAATCGAACCCACGACCTTGTGTATGCAAGGCGGGTATGCTAACCATTGCGCCACGGAGAGTACATGAAGAAAAAAGACGAATAAATTCAAATTCAATTTAAATCTTTGCAACCGAGTTTTTTCAGTGAAGAGATAGATTTAACTTTAACTTCACAAGGAAGGAAATTTTTGGTTAGTTTTAGAAAATTTTAACCAAACTCTATTAGAAGTGCAGATGTCCCGCAGATTTCATATTAATAAGTAACTATTTTTCGACAAATACAAGAAAATTTATTAGACATAATTATTTTTTCCATTTGTTCATAGTTTTAGGGAAAGAATTTAAAATTGCAAAAATGTCTATAGTACCAAACGAACTTCAAGATGGGCGCATTATTGGTAAAATTTAAAAATTTTAAAATATTCTGAACTATTTAGTAAATCTTTATTAATTTATGTGAACTCAAATAGAATTAAATTGGCATTAGTTCCATCCCAGCAAAAACTCCTATTACCAGATATGAGTACAAGTATGCCTGCGCCAAATTGGTAACAACTTCCTTGTACATATATCAGTAGTAATATTTTACACGGGCATGACATTGGAGGAAAGTACAATTTTGCATTTAAAAAACCTGAACACCCCTCATTTTGAACGTGTGTGTGTGTAGAATGTTGCTCCAATTTTGATTTTGGAATTCACTCTTCAGTTGTTAAAATGCCGTCCAAGCAAGAAGAGCAGCGTATCAAAATTTTGCTCGCGAATCGCGAAAATCCGAGGTACTCGCACGCAAAGCTGGCAAAATCGCTAAAAGTTGCCAAATAAACCGTTGCAAATGTAATTAAAGTATTTGGGGAACTTTTGTCGACAGCCAGGAAGTCTGGATCGGGGGGAAATGGAAAACCGGAAGCCGCTGAGACGACAAAGAGAGTTGCCGGTAGTTTCAAGCGAAACCCTAACCTCTCTCTCTCCGAGATGCCGCAAATAAGCTGGGTGTATCGTCTACAACCGTGCATCGAGCCAAAAAACGAGCCGGACTATCGACCTACAAGAAGGTAGTGACTCCAAATCGCGATGATAAACAAAATACGACGGCCAAAGCGCGATCCCGGAGGCTGTACACGACGATGCTGACGAAGTTTGACTGCGTGGTAATGGACGACGAAACCTACATCAAAGCCGACTACAAGCAGCTTCCGGGACAGGAGTTTTATACGGCAAAAAGAAGGGGAAAGGTAGCAGATATTTTCAAGCACATAAAACTGTCAAAGTTCGCAAAGAAATATCTGGTTTGGCAAGCCATCTGTACCTGCGGCTTGAAAAGCAACATTTTCATAGCTTCCGGGACTGTCAACCAAGAAATTTACGTGAAAGAGTGTTTGAATAAACGTCTGCTGCCTTTCCTGATTTGGCATCTTTCCATTACGGTAAAAAGGCCATAGAATGGTACGCCGCCAACAACGTGCAGGTGGTTCCCAAGGACAAGAACCCTCCCAACACGCCAGAGCTCCGCCCAATTGAGAAATACTGGGCTATTGTCAAGCGGAACCTAAAGAAGACCAAAAAACTGCTAAGGACGAGCAGCAGTTCAAGGCAAACTGGCTTTCTGCGGCGAAGAAGGTGGACAAGGTGGCTGTACAAAATCTGATGGCAGTTGTCAAGCGTGAGGCCCGACAATTTGGATTTGGAAAAGCGAAAGCCTAACTGAATATTTTTCCTGAATTTTATACTAATTGAACTTGAAAAAGAAATTTAATTTGATTTTTTAAATAAACGATTTCACCGATTTACACGCGTTTTCCCTTGACCAAATTTTGACCTATCACCCTTTAGGCTAAACTGGCATTAATAACTTTATCAATATATATCACAAGAAGAGAATGACAATTCGATAAATGAAATCAGTAATTCTGATTCCAAATTTAAAGCTAGATAGGTCCTCAAAAATGTTCTTATTTTAATGAAGCAGCACTTTTGGCTCGGAACAATTAAGGGAAGGTCAAAATCTTTGGATGTTGTTCATATGTTTTTAATAAATTTAATATCACAAAAAAAAACTACACTCAAATTTAAAAGAGTTCTTCCAGTTAAAATGTATTCTTAGTACGATTCTCTGCTTCTCTGATTCGAACTCAATATCAAAATCTTTAGTATAAAAATAAAATCTTTTGAAATAGGCAAGTTTCTTTTTTTTTCAGTGTACATCCATTAATACTATGATTCTCGGCTTAGAATATTATAGGATTACTCATACAACTATCGACATGTTTGTACATATTTGCTGTTTTTATTTTAATTTTCATTGTTTTTGTAAATTATTTATGTACTTACTTGGGGCTTGTGTAGTTGTCGCTATTGTCGTTGTGGTTGGCATGGTTGTTGATTCAACCGCAAATTCTGTTGTTTCCATTGCCTCAACATAAATTGTCTGATCATCGAAATCGACAATTACCGCACCACCATCACTAGGACTACTTGGGCCAGAGGCAGCACCATTATTGCTCACAACTCCAGCTGTATTAATACCGTTAACGTTGATGCCATTGCCATTGGCATGGCCATTTCCGTTTCCGTTGCCATTATCATCGGCCGTGGATGCTGCTTTGTGGGTTGCATGTTTAGCATTGCCATTGCGACCATTTTTGATGTATCTACCACGGCCGATGCCGTTACCAAGACCACCAACACCAATATTGTTGTTAATATTGGCTACAGCCGTTTGGTCTTTATCATTGTTGCCATTCCCGTAGCTATTGCCATTACCATTGCCATGGATACCACCGTTGTTGCCGTTAGTAGGACTATTGCTGCCTTTACCATTACCGCTGCTACTACTACTGCTGCTGCTATGATAATCGTCATTTCCGCTATTTCCGTTTTCTTCATTTCCGCTATATACGGGCTGCTCGATAATATTGTGCTCTATTGACGATGATGGTTCTGATATTTCTTTTGGCTATTTGGTTTTTATGTTGTCCAAGTGGTTTCCCATGTTTTTTTATTGTGTAGTTGTTACAGTTTGTCCACCACAATACATATGTTCGCAGGTTGTAGAGGATCCAGTGAAGTTTTTTATTTGTTGATGCCAGAGTTTTTTTGTGGATTGTGGGCGAAGAGGTGTATTGGTTAAATTTTTTTGTTTGTAGTTTCGTTAATATTTGATTTTTGTCCATTTGTTGGTTGGTTGAGTAATCGAACCACCAGTCATTGTTATTTGCATGACAGAAAGAAAGAAAGAATGACATAAAAAAGACGGAGAAGAAATGCGGAAAAGACAAATTAGAAGATTGCTTGATTGTATTGGATTTCGATTTTTAACGAGCTTTGAATTTAACCTAAGACTAAACCATTCTCATTGCACTGATTGGTATCTCATTCCATTAGTGATGATGAGGATTCTCCAGAGAATGAAGTGAATAGCTACGATGGCACAAAATGTATAAACCATAACGCGGTAGGGGAATATGATATTATTATACCCTAAACCACATAGTGGTCAGGGTATAATAACTCTGCACAAAAACTAAGCACAAAAACTAAGCCTACCAGAAATATTGACGTTAGACCCCACAAAATATATATCAATCGACTCAGAATCACCTCCTAAGTCGAGCTAGCCCTTGGTGTCCGTCTGTCCATGTATTTGTTGTTCGCAAGATTCCGGTCGCAATTATTAACCGATTTTAATGAAATTTAGTGGGAGGCATTTTTTGGTACAGGAACGAATGCTATTGAATTTGGAAAAAATCGGATAAAATTAAGATCTAGCTCCCATATATATCTATCGCCCGATTTCGTTGCGGTTTTTTTAAAAGGGATCGTCACCAAATTTGGCATATTTGATAAATCACCAAATGTTGATAAATGGGGTCACGTTGGGTTTTTTTCCAACGGATCGTCACCAAATTAGATATTTACCACTGTGGTATCACAGTTGACTGAATAGTCTAAGTGAGCCTGATACATCGGGCTGCCATTTTCCCAAATTTGACCACAAAACCTTTATTTATCAACCGATCTTACTGAAAGTCGGCTAAATGTAATCTTTTATAGCACTAACTATATGTGCAAAAAAATCATCGTAATCGGTTCAGATGTAGATATAGCTTCCATATAAATGTATCGTCCGATTTTGATAAATGGGGTCAGATTGCATTCATTTAAAAACGGATCGGCGTCAAATTTGCCACAAAGTAATCAAATTAAACACCCTTTAAGCGTGCCAAATTTCATTGAAATCGGTTCAGATTTAGATATAGCTCCTATCTATATGTATCACCTGATTTAGCAAATTTTGGCCATAAGTCCCTTATTTATCAACCGATCTGACTCAAAGTTGGCCAAATCTAATTTTCTATAGCACTTACTGTATGTGCAAAAAATCATCGAAATCGGTTCAGCGATAGATATAGGTCCCATATATATGTATCGCCCGATTTACGAAAATTTGATCATAAAACCCTTATTTATCATTTATTTATTTTATATTACTCAAATTTGGCTTGCTCTAATATTCTATAGTACTGACTTTATGTGCAAAATCGGTTCTGATTTAGATATAGCTCCCATATATATGCATCGCCGATTTTCAAAAATTTGCCCCTTATAACCTTATTTTTGACCATAGTGGCCTCATTTCTTAACTGATCTTACTCAAATTTATCACAAGGTAATCTCCTGTAATACCAACAAAACCTTCAAAATATAATCCAAATCGGTTCAGATTTAGATATAGCTCCCATATATATGTATACCCCGTTTTTTTAAACCCTGCGCCACACTGTGGAACAGGGTATTATAAGTTAGTGCATATGTTTGTAACACCTAGAAGGAGACGAGATAGATACATGGTGTCTTTGGCAATAATGCTCAGGGTGGGTCCCTGAGTCGATATAACCATGTCCGTCCGTCCGTCTGTCTGTGAACACATTTTTGTGATCAAAGTCTAGGTCGCAATTTAAGTCCAATCGCCTTAAAATTTAGCACATATTCCTAATTTGGGTCAGAATAGAACCCTATTGATTTTGGAAGAAATCGGTTCAGATTTAGATATAGCTCCCATATATATCTTTCGCCCGATATGCACTAATATGGACCCAGCAGCCAGAGCTTTATACCGATTTACTTGAAATTTTGTACAAACATAACACTTAGTCGTATAGTCAAGTGTGCAAAATTTGATTGAAATCGGTTCAGGTTTATATATAGCTCCCATATCTTTCGATACGGTCAAAATTTGGTCAATATAAACTTGACGTATTTCTTTCAATTTTGCATTTAAAAAACCTGAACACCCCTCATTTTGAAGGTGTGTGTGTGTGTAGAATGTTGCTCCTATTTTGATTTTGGAATTCACTCTTCAGTTGTCAAAATGCCGTCGAAGCAAGAAGAGCAGCGTATCAAAATTTTGCACGCGCATCACGAATATCCGAGCTACTCGCACGCAAGGCTGGCAAAATCGCTAAAAGTTGCCAAATCAACCGTTACAAATGTAATTAAAGTGTTTGGGGAACGTTTGTCGACAGCCAGGAAGTCTGGATCGGGGGGAAATGGAAAACCGGAAGCCGCTGAGACGACAAAGAGAGTTTCCGGTAGTTTCAAGCGAAACCCTAAACTCTCTCTCCGAGATGCCGCAAATAAGCTGGGTGTATCGTCTACAACCGTGCATCGAGCCAAAAGACGAGCCGGACTATCGACTTACAAGAAGGTAGTGACTCCAAATCGCGATGATAAACAAAATACGACGGCCAAAGCGCGATCCCGGAGGCTATACACGACGATGCTGACGAAGTTTGAACAGGACAGGAGTTTTATACGGCAAAAGGAAGGGGAAAGGTAGCAGATATTTTCAAACACATAAAACTGTCAAAGTTCGCAAAGAAATATGTGGTTTGGCAAGCCATCTGTACCTGTGGCTTGAAAAGCAGCATTTTCATAGCTTCCGGGACTGTCAAACAAGAAATTTACGTGAAAGAGTGTTTGAATAAACGTCTGCTGCCTTTCCTGAAGAAACACGGTTGTTCGTACTGTTTTGGCCGGATTTGGCATCTTGCCATTACGGTAAAAAGGCCATGGAGTGGTACGCCGCCAACAACGTGCAGGTGGTTCCCAAGGACAAGAACCCTCCCAATACGCCAGAGCTCCGCCCAATTGAGAAATACTGGGCTATTGTCAAGCGGAACCTAAAGAAGACCAAAAAAACTGCTAAGGACGAGCAGCAGTTGAAGGCAAACTGGCTTTCTGCGGCGAAGAAGGTGGACAAGGTGGATGTACAAAATCTGATGGTAGGTGTCAAAGGTGAGGCCCGGCAATTCGGATTTGGAAAAGCGAAAGCCTAAATGAATATTTTTCCTGAATTTTATACTACTTGAACTTGAAAAAGAAATTTAATTTGATTTTTTAAATAAACGATTTCACCGATTTACACGCGTTTTCCCTTGACCAAATTTTGACCGTATCACCCTTTATATTGCCAGATTTGTGGCCGAATTTGGTTGAAATTTTGCACTAGGAGTACAATTAGTAGTATAGTCAAGTGTGCAAAATTTGATTGAAATCGGTTCAGATTTAGATATAGCTCCCATATATATGTTTTTCTGATTTCGACAAAAATGGTCAAAACACCAACATTTTCCTTGTTAAATCGCCACTGCTTAGTCGAAAAGTTGTAAAAATGGCTCTAATTTTCCTAAACTTCTAATACATATATATCGAGCGACAAATCATAAATAAACTTTTGCGAAGTTTCCTTAAAATTGCTTCAGATTTAAATGTTTCCCATATTTTTTTTTACTAAAATTGTGTTCCACCCTAGTGCATTAGCCAACTTAAATTTTGAGTCTATAGATTTTGTAAAAATCTATCAAATTCTGTCCAAATCGAGTGATATTTAAATGTATGTATTTGGGGACAAACCTTTATATATAGCCCCCAACACATTTGGCGGATGTGATATGGTATCGAAAATTTACATCAACAAAGTGGTACAGGGTATAATATAGTCGGCCCCGCCCGACTTTAGACTTTCCTTACTTGTTTCGTACTTACATATGATGGTGGCCTTCGTCCAGATTTCGGTGGTACAACTGGTGGTGGCATACGGTGTGTTGTTGTTGTCGTCGTTGTTGTAGGCGGAGGTGGTGGTGGTGGAGGCGGTGCCCTAGTTGTGGTTGTTGTGGTAGTAGTAGTTGTTGTTGTAGTAGTTGTCGTAGAAGTTGTTGTCAAAAAGCCCATCTCGGCCAAACGTTTCATATGAAAATCTTTTTGAGCTTCAACTGAAAACAAAAATAAATTGAATATAAGAGCAAGAAAATCTACTTTGTTCTCCATCAAAAAGGTATCCGTATTCTCATTCCAACTTACCCACACAAGGATTCATCCATAAAAGACGACGCCATCCAACACATTGATACAAATATTGGGGATCACTGCCATGACAGGCACAAGTGGTACGTAATGTTGTACCCAGAATACCAATCATGGCCGTACGGCAACCACTTGGTCGCCCTGCACATTTTTTGGTAACGCTATCAACGGCACAAGCTTGCTCATAATATTCCAGCTTAAGCCTATAGAATAAAAGAAGGAAAAGCCAAATGATTAAATTGTCAAAAAAAAATAAATAAATAAATAAATAAAATACAATTTCAAAGAAATTTAACTAACGAGATTATAGTGCAAATGAATTATCTTGACCCCTATGAAATATCTCTTTAATTTTCTCGATATTTTTCAATTCTATGAAGTGTAAACATTTTCATACCAAAACAAAATTTTATGCAATTTCAAAATTACATTTATTTCAAAATTATTTTTCAAGAAATTTTAATTGACTTCTTCTATGAAATTTCTCAATCATGGAAAACTTAGATAACATCATGCCATTGAGGAGACGGACAATTTTAATTTTGTCTCTATGACTTCATCTGCCACATCAAAATTCTTTGAAACATTTGCAATGTTATTGCAGTTAATAAAAACTTTTGATAACTAAAAATGCACATATTTGAAAGGAATAACATTCGACATTTAAATTTCGAAGAGGGAAGACATGACACTCGGCAGTTTTCTAGAAAGGCCTTTATCGCTGATTGAATTATTGCTACGAATATTCCGAGGGGGGAGGTGAATTTTCTCATAGCTATGAATGCAACTCTATTGGCAATGACTACAGAGTTGAATCTAAATAGAAGCCAAGAGTATACTTTTCGGCTTTATTTCACTTTTGCAAGGATTTTCTCCGACTTTTTCCAAATTCGAAATGTTATTGTTTTCGAAACTACTTTGGGCAATATAACAGGTTGGCTGATAAGTCCCCGGTCTAACAAAGAAAAAACACATTTTTTTGTCAAAATTCGTTTTTATTATTCAACATAGTTCCCTTC
Source organism: Haematobia irritans (assembly GCF_050003625.1). NCBI lineage: Eukaryota > Metazoa > Arthropoda > Insecta > Diptera > Muscidae > Haematobia > Haematobia irritans. The sequence goes on along the minus strand of NC_134397.1, from coordinate 191,728,424 downwards.
AAGAGCGATATAACGATTATAACGACCTTGCAATTTTTCGATACCATTTTGGTAGTACTCCTTCGGTTTTGCCTCAAAATAGGCCTCAGTTTCGGCGATCACCTCTTCATTGTAGCCAAATTTTTTCAATGCGAGCATCCTTTTGAGGTCTGAGAATTAGAAAAAGTCGTCCGTCCGTCCTTCTGTTGAAATCACGTTAACTTCCAAACGAAACAAGCTATCGACTTGAAACTTGGCACAAGTAGTTGTTATTGATGTAGGTCGGATGGTATTGCAAATGGGCCATATCGGTCCACTTTTACGTATAGCCCCCATATAAACGGACCCCCAAATTTGGCTTGCGAGGCCTCTAAGAGAAGCAAATTTCATCCGATCCGGCTGAAATTTGGTACATGGTGTTAGTGGATGGTCTCTAACAACCATACAAAAATTAGTCCACATCAGTCCATAATTATATATAGCCCCCATATAAACCGATCACCAGATTTGACCTCCGGAGCCTCTTGGAAGACCAAAATTCATCTGATTCAGTTGAAATTTGGTACGTGATGTTAATATATGGCCTCAAACACCCATGCAAAAATTGGTCGATATCGGTCCATAATTATATATAGGCCCCATATAAACCGATCCACAGATTTGACCTCCGGAGCCCCTTGGAAGAGCAAAATTCATCCGATTCGGTTAAAATTTGGTACGTGATGTTGGTATATGGTATCCAACAACCATGCAGGAATTGGTTCCTATAAGTCCATAATTATATATAGCTCCCATATAAACTGATCCCCAGATTTGACCTCCGGTGCCTTTTCGAGAAGCAAAATTCATCCGATCTGTTTGAAATTTGGTATGTGGTTGTAGTATATGATATTGAACAACCATGTGGGTTGAAATTTGTGGATGAGAATCTTTCGTAGAAGTTTCTACGCAATCCATAGTGGAGGGAACATAAGATTCGGCCTGGCCGAACTTTCGGCCGTATATACTTGTTTCTTCTTCATATGGGGCCGTTTTGCCGCGATTTCGACCTTCAAACGCTCCAATAACGCCATATAATAGTCACTGTTGATGGTTTTCCTCTTCTCAAGATAATCGATAAAAATTATTTCATGCGCATCCCAAAACACAGAGGCCATTACTTTGCCAGCGGATTTTTGAGTCTTTCCACGCTTCGGAGACGGTTCACCGGTCGCTGTCCACCCACCCGACTGTCAATTGGACTCAGGAGTGTAGTGATGGAGCCATGTTTCATCCATTGTCACATATCGACGGAAAAACTCGGGTGTATTACGAGTTAACAGCTGCAAACACCGCTCAGAATCATCAACACGTTGTTGTTTTTGGTCAAATGTGAGCTCGCGCGGCACCCATTTTGCATAGAGCTTCCACATATCCAAATATTGATGAATGATATGACCAACACGTTCCTTTGATATCTTTAAGGCCTCTGCTATCTCGATCAACTTCATTTTACGGTCATTCAAAATCATTTTTTTTTGATATTTTCGTCGGTAACCACCTCTTTGGGGCGTCCACTGCGTTCACCGTCCTCCGTGCTCATTTCACCACGCTTGAATTTTGCATACCAATCAATTATTGTTGATTTCCCTGGGGCAGAGTCCGGAAACTCATTACCAAGCCAAGTTTTTGCTTCCACCGTACTTTTTCCCTTCAGAAAACAGTATTTTATCAAAACACGAAATTCCTTTTTTCCATTTTTTTCACAATAACAAAAGTTGTTTCACAATAGACGCTCTATCTCACAAACTAATTGACTTACAGACGTCAAATTTGGACACGAATCATTTGAAGGTTGGTACTATATATAAATAATAAGCACTTAATACTAGCGACGCCATCTATGTGTCAGACCGGGGACTTATCAGCCAACCTGTTATCTGTACCTATTTCAACCAAATTCGACACACTTTACGACATCGATTGCACTATTTATGCAAAATTTAAAGTAAATCATGCTGAAATTCTGTCTTCTGGGGTCATATTAGTAGATATCGAGCGAGAAATATATATGGGAGCTATATTTAAAACTTAACCAAATTGGGTTCGAGTCTGATCCAAAATACATACTTGTGCCAAATTTGAAGTCGATTGGACTAAAATTGCGACCTAGACTTTTATTACAAATATGTGTTCACAGACAGACGGACATGGTTAGATCGTTTCATGTCTATCTCGTCTCCTTCTGGGTGTTGTAAACATATGCACTAACTTATAATACCCTCTTCCACAGTGTGGCGCAGGGTATACATAAGTATATAATTCAGTTCTTGATCGGTATATATAGGAGAGTCTATAAATAATTATGAACCGATATGAAATGTTGCGTGGTAATTAGAGAGCCAGAAGTGAAATTTGGAGGTCACTTTATCCCAGCAAAAAAAAATTGGAAGTTGTTCCACAAACATTTCTTTTAAAGCCCTTCCCAGAATCCCCCATCGAGTTTTTTCAACTTCCGATGCAGTCCTTTTGGACAAGTCCACAAACATTTTTTCTAAAGCGCATCTTGGGATCCCCCAATTATTTCTTTCTTTTTCCGATGCAGTCCTTGTGGACAAGTATTAGATAGAACGCAATCAGGCTATTTTAAGTGCAAATTTTGTATAATTAAATTTTACAAAAAAATAGAAAACTACTAAAAAACTAAAAAAAAAATAGAAATTAATAAAAAAAAGTAAAAAAATAATAAAAAAAAATCATCCCCGCTGGGATTTGAACCTGTGCCGTTTGACTTTTTCGCTTCCATGGAAGTTCTTTTGAGAAGGTTTTGCAAATTACGAGAATTTTTAATTTTTTTTGTTGATTTTTAATGGAAAAAATATATTTATACGAAAATATATGCCGAAAATAAAAAATAAAAACGATGCATGACATAAAATAATAATTTTTTAGAAAAATATTTGATAAAAAAAATTGCCGCTGGTGCGATTTGAACCTGCGTTTCTTATTTTTTCGTTCATACTAATAAAGAACATCTCGAGAAGCAATTAGAATGTTATTCCTTGGTGTCGTATTACGATCAAAGCACAAACATTTGAATTGACCTTTCGACGCTTTATGTTCAGTGGCGTTTGTGGCTGAGTGTGCTAAGGCGTTCTGTTATGGTGCCAAGAAACCCATGTTCAACCCCTGGTCGGAGCAAAAAAGTTTTTCAAATTGTAAAAATTAGATAATAGGAAAATAATTGTGTAATAAAACATATTGATGAAAAAAAGTCAAATTGGTTTAAAATTTTTTTTCGCTTTTTAAATTTCTTCATTCAAATTAACTTTCAGGGCACAACTTCTAAAGCAATGCAAAGGATCCAAAAAGGGAGAACTTCCGTCCTATGACAAGCCCATGTAAAATTCATTGGAGATGATCCAAGTTTGCACTACTTCCGGATCACAGATTGGGGATCCAAACTACTTTTTTGGAAGCTCTCTTTTTGCTGGGATGTAGTGGCTATATACAATTATGAACTGATATGGATCAATTTTTGTATGATTGGGGATCGGTTTATATGTTACTATACACCCATATGGAACAATTTTGACATGGTTATTAGCGCCCATATCCTTGAACAACGTAACAAATTTCGAAGAGGCTCCGGAGGTCAAATCTGGCGATAGTTTTTTATGGGGACTATATATAATTATGAATAGATTTGGCCCGATTTTTGCATGGGTATTAGAGTCCATATATAAACACCACGTACCAAATTTCAGACGGATCGGATGAAATTTGCTTCTCTAAGAGGCTCCGCAAGCCAAATCTGGGGATCGGTTTATATGGGGGCTATATGGAAAAGTGGTCTGATATGGCCCATTTGCAATACCAACCGACCGACATTAATAATAACTACTTTTGCCAAGTTTCAAGTCGATAGATTGTTTCGTTCGCAAGTTAGCGTGATTTCAACAGACGGACGGACGGGCGCACATGCTTAGATCGACTCAGAATTTCACCATGACCCAGAATATATATACTTTATGGGGTCTTTCGATGTGTTACAAACGTAATGACAAATCAAATATACCCCCGATCCTATGGTGGAAGGTATAAAAACGAATAAATTAAAATTTGTTTCCTAAAATCAACTACGCAAAACTAATATTTTAAAGAGAATTGTATCTTAAATGTGTCCTTGCTTCAATAGCCATAGAAGAGGCTCGAAATCAATACCGCAATCCTTAGTGCAAAAACAAAATCTTTGGAAGCGGCAAGCTTTATTCCAACTCCCCTTGTGATCGATCTACATTTTTCCAGATGGTCAATAATCATAATCCCATGTAAATCGGGATAAGAAAAAAAGAATTTATAATGTACCACTGAATGGAAATTGTGGCCAATAAACGACCGAGGGCTTCATACACCATATTACCCAGGTTGAAACGTCTATTATGTCAGCCCACATCTCCCAGATTTGATTTTTGTTATTTTATACTCGGTGGAAGTAGTGACGTAGTACATCAAAATCCTACATGAAGCCATGTTGAAATTCGTTAAAATGAAGAAGGTCAAGATTTTTGAATTCAGAAAAAGCTTTTTTTTAGTGTAATTATCGGACGATTCAATGAATATCTAACTCAAAGGCCCCATTTTAATACGATGAATAAATTACCTTCCCTCAGGTTAAATTCACATTTTGTGAACGTGAGTTAGCTAGTAATCATGTTAGTCTAGGGGTATATGTGTGTGTGTGTGTTAGTACAAAATATTTAAAATACCAATCACGTTTTCATATTCTCTTAATGACCAAAAATGCAATCAAGCAAACCATGAGACTGAAAATTCCAATGCAGTGGACTACCATCAAAATCGAAAAACGACAACAACAATGTTGGCTACAGCATTAGCCAAGGTTGATAGCTGCAATAATATCCAAGTTAAATGCATTCTAGTATGAAAAACCACAAATACTGCAACAGGATCATTGAACCAAATCATCAACAAAAATCCTTCTCTTCCTTTCTTGAAGAATTCTATATTCTAAGGATAATACGATATTGAAAAATACTTCACTAAGTTAATATGTGTGCAAAAGAAAAACCAATCTTCATATAGATGGAAAAAAGTTTCACAAGAAATTATAAAATCGATTTGCATCATATACACAAATCAAAATTTAAGAAAGATTTCTAAATCCCAGCAGTGACGGTGTCAGGAATACAGTACGTACTAGTTTTTTATACAGAGAAAATATCTCTCAACTCAAGAATAGCATTTTTTGGTATGGATGGTTCACATTAAATATTTGTAAAGAAACTTAACCGTTGTCAATTCAATGTTTGGGATATCTCAAACTAAAGCATTTAATGATCGTATCAAACGCGAAGCCCATTTCATTTTAAAGAAGGATACACTGACAACAATATTTTCTGACACCAAAGAATTTATGTTCTTAAAATACAAATGCGAATTATGCTTAGCATACACTGAATACAAAATATTGACCTACTATGAAAGAACCTAAATCTTACGACACGAAATTTACGCAAAAGAAAGGAAAATTTTCTTTAAATTTAGGACACGCATCTGGTAAATTTTTTGGAGGGAAATGTTCATTAAAATAAAAAAACAACATTTTGTATATAAAGAAATCGACTTTGAATTTACTGATTATTGAATCTTTGAAATAACAACATAAATGCTTCAAATATACGCTAAGATTTATTTTCAGAATTTTGTACCTTTGGTTTATTTATTATTTTTTTTTTTTTGGAATTAATTATTTGTTCTAATTTCATTTTTTTTTTGTACGTAAACAGCCTTATTATGTTAAAAAAAATATAAAAATCTTAACAACATTATGAAAAATGAGATCTGTATTAGAAATTTGATTTAAGGCAAGATAGGCCCCTAAAAAATTTCATTATTTTAAACAAACCGCAGTTTTGACTCGGAATCAATACCAAAATTCTTAAAGGTAGATAAAAATCGTTGTTGTTTTATTGTTTTTTTAAGCGAAGAGGACGCATTTCTCTGATATCCAAAGTCGATAATCTTTTTGATTTGATCTTTTTTATCTTATAATTAAAAGATTCTACTAATTTTTGTCAAAAAATATTTGACAAAAATGTGTGCCAAATTTTTATCATGTTTATTTTCGAAATATTAAAATATTTTAATAATGTTTTTGGAATATATCGAAATATACACGGTTGCCACTCCTATAATATCAAAATTTTATTTCTACAGTAAATGTTGACAAAATTGTATTTCTTTAGAAAATTTTGTCAAAATGTTACTTTTACAGAATATTTTGTCAACACTTTATGTCTCCAGAAATTTTTGTCAACAATTTATTTCTATAGAAATTTTATTTCTATAGAAAATTTTGTCAAAATTTTGTTTCAATATAAAATTTTGTCAAAATTTTATTTCTATAGAAAATTTTGTCACAATCTTATTCCTATAGAAAATTTTGTCAAAATTTTATTTCATTAGAAACTTTTGTCAAAATTTAGTTCTTTAGAATATTTTGTAAAAATTGTATTACTATGGAAAATTCAGTCAAAATTTTATTTCTTTAGATCATTTTGTCAAAATTTTATTCCTATAGAAAATTTTGTCAAAAGTGTTTATTCTTATTAAAAATTTCGTCAAAATTTTATTTCTATAGAAAACTTTGTCAAATATTTATTTCTATTAAAATTTTAATTATATAGTAAATTTTGTCAAAATTTTATTTCGTTGGAAAATTTTGTCAAAAATTTTTTTATAGAAAATTTTGTCAACACTCTATTTCTGCAGAAATTTTTGTCAACAATTTATTTCTCTAGAAATTTATGTCAAAAATTTATTTCTATAGAAATTTTTGTCAAAGATTTATTTCTATAGAAAATTTTGTCAAAATGTTATTTCTGTAGAAAACTTTGTCAAATTTTATTTCTATAAAAAATGTTGTCAAAATTTTGTTTCAATATTTCAAAATTTTATTTCTATAAAAAAAAAATTTTCAAAATTTTGTTTCAATAGAATATTTTGTCAAAATTTTATTTCTTAAGAAAATTTTGTCAAAATTGTATTCCTATAGAAAATTTTATTTCTTTAAAAAATTTTGTCAAAATTTTATTTCTTTAGAAAATTTTGTCAAAATTTTATTTTTATAGAAAATTTTGTCAACACATTATTTCTCCAGAAATTTTTGTCAACAATTTATTTCTATAGAAATTTTTGTCAAAAGTTTATTTCTACAGAAAATTTTGTCCACATTTTATTTATATAGAAAATTTTGTCAAAATTTTGTTTCAATATAAAATTTTGTCAAAATTTTATTTCTATAGAAAATTTTGTCACAATTTTATTCCTATAGAAAGTTTTGTCAAAATTTTATTTCTTTAGAAACTTTTCGTCAAAATTTTATTTCTTTAGAAACTTTTGTCAAAATTTAGTTCTTTAGAAAATTTTGTAAAAATGTTATTCCTATAGCAAATTTAGTCAAAATTTTATTTCTTTAGATCATTTTGTCAAAATTTTATTCCTATAGAAAATTTTGTCAAAAGTTTATTCTTATTAAAAATTTCGTCAAAATTTTATTTCTATAGAAAATATTGTCAAATATTTATTTCTATCAAAATTTTAATTATAAAGTAGATTTTGTCAAAATTTTATTTCGTTGGAAAATTTTGTCAATTATTTTTTTTATAGAAAATTTTTTTCAACACTTTATTTCTATAGAAATTTTTGTCAACAATTTATTTCTATAGAAATTTTTGTGAAAAATTTATTTCTATAGAAAATTTTGTCAACACTTTATTTCTATAGAAATTTTTGTGAAAAATTTATTTCTATAGAAAATTTTGTCAAAAATTTATTTCTATAGAAAATTTTGTCAAAATGTTATTTCTGTAGAAAATGTTGTCAAATTTTATTTCTATAAAAAATGTTGCCAAAATTTTGTTTCAATATGTCAAAGTTTTATTTCTATAGGAAATTTTGTCAAAATTTCCATTTTATAGACATTTTTGTCAAAATTTTATTTCTATAGAAAATTTTGTCAACATTTTATTTTTTTAGAAAATTTTTTTCAAAATTTTATTCCTATTGAAATTTTTATTTCTTTAAAAAAATTTGTCAAAATTTTATTTCTTCAAAAAAATTTTTTCAACGTTTTATTCCTACACAAAATTTTGTCAAAATTTTATTCTTATAGAAAATTTTGTCAAAATTTTATTTATATAGTAAGTTTTGTCAAAATTTTATTTCTTTCGAAAATTGTTAATTTTTTTTTCTATACGAAATTTTGTCAACATTTTTTTAGAAAGATTTGTCAAATTTTTATTTCTATAGAAAAAATTGTAAAGTTTTATTTCTATAGAAAAATTTGTCAAATTTTTAATTCTGTAGAAAAATTTGTCAAAATTTTATTTCTATAGAAAATGTCAAAATTTTATTTCTTAGAAAATTTTGCCAACATTTTATTTCTATAGGAAATTTTGTCAAAATTTTATTCATATAAAAAATTTTGTCAACATTTTATTTCTATAGGAAATTTTGTTAAAATTGTTTTTCTATAGGAAATTTTTTATTATAATTTTATTTCTGTAGAAAATTTTGTCAAAATTTTATTTCTATAGAAAATTTTGTCAAAATGTTATCTCTATAGAAAATTTTGTCAAAATGTTATCTCTATGGAAAATTTTGTCAAAATTTTCTATAGAAATTTTGTCAACATTTTATTTTATTTATTTTAAAAGGAACACTTATTTGCAAACGTACAATGAATATGAGTATGTAAAATTATCCGGTTAAAAAGTAGATATTTCAAAATTTTGACAATGCTGAAAATCCGACTTTTTTAAATTTTCAAATTTTTTAAATTCAAAAAGTCAAAATTTTTAAAGTCGTCAATTACAAATTTTGAAAAATGTCGAAAAGTTGATTTTTTTATTACAACCTGAATAACCTCAACTTCATTATAAAAATTCATTTTTGAGTTTTTACAAGTTTCATCCATCAGTAACAGTAAAGAAGAAACGCAAAAGAACTCAAATATTGGAAGTTATTCCAAATCAAAAATCGACTCTTATAAAGCTGAAAATTTCGATTTAGCACATTTTGGCTTATATACTACGACATTATTCTGCACCGGCAATTGCCATCCCTCGCTTATTGAAACGATAAACTTTTACTTTTCATTTCGTATGACAACAAAAGACAAAGCAACAAAATTTTGCCATAGGTGTGCAAAGGACACAAACTAATTTACTTGGCAAATTTTCAGTTTAAAAGTCATGTAAACATTTTATCAACTCTATTAGCATTTAGTCCTTTTATGTTCATGTATAACAATTTCCTAGGAACAAGCCTAAAAACTAGTATGAAACCAAAGTATCTGGATCTTTACGCACACACACACACATCCATACACACATTCAGGGATACAGGATATTATTACAAACTGCAGTATGTATGTCTGGAAGCATTCATTGTCATCATTAAAAAAAGCCTAGTCTGCAGTTTTTGCATTCGATTTGCATGTTATCCATATTGAGTATTAAGTAAAAACGATACCTTACTTATACAAGGATTTTGAAATTGTTATTTGTCTTCATTGTCTATGCGTACAGCTTGGCTTTGGGGTATTTAAAAGATGTTTTTTTAAATTATTTAGCAGAATTAAAAATTTAAAAGATTTTAAATTTGCATGGCATGATATTTATTTTCCAAATAAAACTATGTATTGTTTTGAAGTGTTGTTCACAGAGAAATAATATATTGTATTGTGTCTTAAATTTTGAAATACTATTTTAGTTAAATTGGGTTCAATTATTCCATAGGCGCAATTAGATTGAATATGATGGGAGAAAAGATGGCAAAGTGAAATATAGAGTGGATAATAGTGATACCGTTGTAGAAGCGTGCTGGCTATGACCATTGGTTCCTGAATAATAAAAAAAGGGATATTGATATCTTAGAAGAGAGTTGACTACGACCGTTGGTTCCTGAGTTCAGAAAGACAATCCCGGAGAAGTTTGGCATCCTAGAATAGACTCCAGAGGTTAATAATTGTTATACACATGCGATAATGGTTTAGGAAGAAGATAGATGATCCCAGCCATAGAAGATCAAAACATACACTGAAACAATATATGCAATATTGAATATTAAACTTTGCATACAAAGTGTTTGTCCTTGGCCAAAAGTTGAAAAGTTTTTCAACGAAACCATTTTGTCCTTGGTTGAGGTCAATTCGATGCTAAAATTGGATCAGAAGATCATTCCAAAAAATTGACCGATACATATCAGCACACCTATTTCTATACTTAAAAATACCTCTAGATTTTCAGATTCAAGCAAATTTGATAAAAATTTATCAAATTAAAAAAAAATAAGTATATACGGCCGTAAGTTCGGCCAGGCCGAAGCTTATGTACCCTCCATCATGGATTGCGTAGAAACTTCATCTAAACACTGCCATCCACAATCGAATTACTTAAGTTGCGGTAACGCTTCCCGATGGCAAGGTATCTTAAAACCTCCTAACACCATCTTCTAAATTGTATGTAAGTCCATACGTGGTATATATTAAATCAAAAAAGATCGATCCAATACGTATATAATTCAGTTAGACAAAGTAGATATAAAATTTTGACAAAATTTTCTACAGAAATAAAATTTTAACAAAATTTTCTATAGAAATAAAATTTTGACAAAATTTTCTATAGAAATAAATATTTTGACAAAATTTTCTATAGAAATACCATTTTGACAAAAATTTCTACAGATATAAATTTTTAACAAAATTTTTTATAGAAATAAACTTTTGACAAAATTTCTTATAGAAATAAAATCTTGGTAGATTATTTTTGGCTCAAGTGGCAGCCATGATTATGAACCGAATAAAATTTGAACAAAATTTTCTATAGAAATAAAATTTTGACAAAATTTTCTATAGAAATAAAATTTTGACAATGATGAAAATTTTATTATGAACCGAAAAAAGTTTTAACAAAATTTTCTCTAGAAATAAAATTTTTACAAAATTTTCTATAGAAATACAATTTTGACAAAATTTTCAATAGAAATAAAATTTTGGTAGATTATTTTTGGCTCTAGTGGCAACCATGATTATGAACCGATATGGACCAATTTTTGTGTGATTGGACCAATTTTGGTATGGTTGCTAGCGACCATACACTAACACCACGTGCTTAATTTAAAATGGATCGGATGAATTTTGCTCCTCCAAGAGGCTCCGGAGGTCAAATCTGGAGAATGTTTTATATGGGGGCTATATATAATTATGGACCGATATGGACCAATTCTGGCACGGTTGTTAAAGATCATATACTAACACCATGTTCCAAATTACAACCGGATTGGATGAAATTTGCTTCTCTTGGAGACTTCGCAAGCCAAATCTGGGGATCGGTTTATACTAGAGGTGTGCGCGTGACACGAAATTGTCGTGACTCACGAACATTTTCGTGATTCGTGCGTGAGTCGTGAGTCACGCTCATGACAACAGCGTGAGTGTGCGTGAGCGTGATTAACAAAACAAAATGTCGTGCGTGAGCGTGAGTCACGAAAATAATATCTTCGTGAGTGTGCGTGAGTAACGAATTACACTCACGACAATATTCCTGCTCACCAACATAAAACGCTTAAGAGTTAAATTCAATTACAATTCTAGTGACACCTGAGATGTTAAGAGTTTAATAACACTCTCGATTTTAATAATGCTCATGTTTTCAGACACTTCGGTAAGGTAAATTAATTATAAAATTATTCGTGAGTCACGATATTTTTCGTGATTCACGGTATTTTTCGTGAGTCACGGTATTTTTTGTGAGTCACGACGTTTTCGTGCGTGAATATAAATTTTCTTTTCGTGAGTGTGCGTGAGCGTGAGTCCTACCAAAATATATCGTGCGTGAGTGTGCGTGAGTATGATTTTTCTGTCGTGAGTGTGCGTGAGCGTGAGTAAACTATTACTCACGTGCACACCTCTAGTTTATACGGGGGCTATATATAATTATGAACCGATGTGGACCAATTTTTGCATGGTTGTTCAGGCGTATCGGATGAAATTTGCTTCTCTTTGAGGCTCCGCAACCCAAATCTGGGGATCGGTTTATATGGGCGCCATATATAATTATGGACCGATGTGGACCAATTTTTGCACGGTTGTTAGAGACCATATACAAATACCATGTACCAAATTTCAGCCGGATCGGATGCAATTTGCTCCTCTTTGAGGCTCCGCAAGCCAAATCTGGAGATCGGTTTATGTGGGGTCTATATATAATTACGGACCGATGTGAACCAATTTTTGGATGGGCGTTTGAGGCCATATATTAACACCGCGTACCAAATTTCAACTGAATCAGATGAATTTTGGTCTTCCAAGAGGCTCCGGAGGTCAAATCTGGTGATCGGTTTATATGGGGGCTATATATAATTAAGGACCGATGTGGACCAATTTTTGGATGGTTGTTAGAGACCATATACCAACACCATGTACCAAATTTCAGCCGGATCGGATGAAATTTGCTTCTCTTAGAGGCTCCGTAAGCCAAATCGGGGGATCGGTTTATATGGGGGCTATATATAATTATGGACCGATGTGGACCAATTTTTGCGTGGTTATTAGAGACCATATACCAACACCATATACCAAATTTCAGCCGGATCGGATGAAATATGCTTCTGTTAGAGGCTCCACAAGCCAAATCTGAGGGTCCCTTTATATGGGGGCTATATGTAAAAGTGGACCGATATGGCCCATTTTCAATACCATCCGACCTACATCGATAACAACTACTTGTGCCAAGTTCCAAGTCGATAGCTTGTTTCGTTCGGAAGTTAGCGTGATTTCAACAGACGGACGGACGGACATGCTTAGATCGACTCAGAATTTCATCACAACCCAGAATATATATACTTTATGGGGTCTTAGAGCAATATTTCGATGTGTTACAAACGGAATGACAAAGTTAATATACCCCCATCCTATGATGGAGGGTATAAAAATTTAGAAGGTTTTGGTCGAATGTTTGTGGCTAGTTAAAACATCGAATGAATGAATGATCTCTCCTATTAGTGGCAATTGTTTGGGTTTATAAATATCCCTTGAATTGTAGATGTGGCGAATTTTAAATATTTTAATGATTTTAGCTTGCACCAACAACTGGACTATATCTACAAAAAGGGAGAACTTACTCACAATGAATCGTATTTTTGTTTAAGAAATTGTTTTTTTTTTCAAAATTTTATTTCTGTAGAAAATTTTGTCTAAATTTTATTTCTATAGAAAATTTTGTCAAAATTTTATTTCTATAGAAAATTTTGTCAAAATTTTAGTTCTAAATAGACAATTTTATCAAAATTTTAGTTCTAAATAGACAATTTTATCAAATTGTATTTCTATAGAAATTTTTTTTAAATTAAATTTCTATTAAATTTACGTCAACATTTTATTTCTATAGAAAATTTTGTTAAAATTTTATTTCTATGGAAAATTTTGTCAAAATTTTATTTCTATAGAAAATTTTGTCAAATTTTATTTCTGTAGAAAATTTTGTAAAAATTTTATTTCTATAGAAAATTTTGTCAAAATTTTAGTTCTAGATAAACAATTTTGTCAAAAATGTATTTCTATAGAAAATTTTGTTAAAATATTATTTCTAAAGAAAATTCTGGCAACATTTTATTTCTATAGAAATTTTTGTCAAAATTTTATTTCTATAGAAAATTTTGTACAAATTTTAGTTCTATAGAAAATTTTGTCAAAATTGTAGTTCTACTGAAAATTTTTTCAAAGTTTTATTTCTATAGAAAATTTTGTAAATTTTTTTTTCTGTAGAAAATGTTGTCAAAATTGTATTTCTATTTAAAATCTTATCAAAATTTTTTTATAGAAAATTTTGTCAAAATTTTATTTATATAGAAAATTTTATCAACATTTTTTATAGAAAATTTTGTCAAAATTTTATTTGTGTAGAAATTATTTATTTCTATAAAAAAATGTTGTCAAAATTGTATTTCTATCGAAAATTTTGTCAAAATTGTATTTCTATAATTTTTTTTTTTTCAAAATTGTATTTCTATAAAAGACTGTTTTGAAAATTAAATTTCTATTAAATGTATGTCAAAATTTTATTTCTACAAAAAATTTTGTTAAAATTGTATTTCTATTTCTGATTGATAATCGTTGACCTTTTTATTTTATTTTTAAGCAATACTTATCATAGTTTCGGCTATAGGTCGATTAAAAAACATAGGATTGATGTTTTTATTTAAGTTCTATTTCCAATATTTCGGTTGACTTCGTCAAAACCGTTTTCAAGTTTGTTCGTGATTTTTGTAATTAAATTTGAAAATTTCTGTTTTTTGTTTCACTTCAGCCTTGGAAACGGTTTTGACGAAGTCAACCGAAATATTGGAAATAAAACTTAAACAAAAACATCAATCCTATGTTTTTTAATCGACCTATAGCCGAAACTATGACAAGTATTGCTTAAAAATTTTATTTCTATAGAAAATGTTGTCAAAATTTTATTTCTATAGAAACCTCTTTGTTGAATAGAAATGTTTTGCAAAATTTACCAAAACATCAGGAATTCTATCAAAACTGGCAACCGTGGTACCAAATCGCTTTTTGTGCAAATAATATTGTAACTTATGAATGGATAATGATATAAACATAATTTGTATGAAAGCTGAAGTGTTTTCCTCTAAGTTTGCAAGTTGGTACTGGTAAGTATGGTCCCTTAGATGATCCAGACACTGGTCTATAGGCTTTGAAATCTGGTCACTTCGGCTGTATGTAATTTTGTTCTATCAGCCAAATCGGCAATCATGAACCGATTTCATGATTTGGAATGATGTTTGCTGGATAAAACTTGTAAATCCCTATAGAAAGACCAGGGGCGAATATACAGCTTTCAACGAATTCCATAACAATAGCTCCATTATTCAAAGTTGTAGCATGATTACAGCCAACATACACATTGTTATATCGAAATAGGATTTTTCCTAGATCAAGAATATTTATACTTTATATGGTCGATATTTCCATGTGTTCCAAACAGAATTACAAACTTGGTATAGGGAGCCACCCGCCTTGCACACAAAAAAAGCCAGTTGTAAAACTGATGCTGAAATTAACTTATATTTATTGCAAAAAAATATTTTGTTTTAGTTTATTTTTAAAATTTTGTAACAAATTTTCCCCAGCCCAACGATTTTTTCTTTATTCCAAGTATGTCTCAAACATTTTATGAACTAAATTTTAATGACATACAAATAGGTTCAATTTCAACTACAACATAAGATTTTTTTATGAATCTCAAAATTTGGAATACCACACTGAAAAAAAAGCATGCCAGGTACCAAAGATTTTGTTTACATTAATGATTTTGGTATTCATTCCGAGCCAAAGAAGGGGAGAATTGAAGTAAGCATACTTTTAAAACAGAATTATCTTTTAAATTTATGTTTTGCGTACTTGATTCTAGGCAGCAAATTATAATTTATTCGTTTCTTCTCTTTTTTGCTTCATGTGCAATTAAAATCCTTTAAAAACGTGTTGCCGACAACATAAATTTTCAACTTCAGTTTCGACTTCAAGTAGAAATTTTGTTATCTCTCAAGTAAAAATCGTCTTTAAAATAAAGCGTCTCCTATTTTTAAATACTTTTTTGCTTTGTTATTTAGATACAAAAAGACAACAAATTTAAAGACAATTTATTTAATTTTGAAGAATTTTTCATAATTATTAAAGACAAGTTGACCTAGTCAAACAAAATTTTCTTTAATTTTAAGATACCCATTTTTAATTTGAATCACTTAATTATAAAGAAAAAAACTACTTTATAGAAAAGTTTATCGTCTTTTGGACAAGGAAAAAACTTTATATCAAAGAAATGCGTCTTCTATGTTAAGCAAAAAACGAATTCGTAATTTAAAGTCATGAAATCTTTGACCTCACGACAACGTTCTTTTCAGTGTATATGATAAAGAAAAAATCTACGTGTTTTCATAAAATTTGACGTATAAATAACGAAGGGCCCGATAATATATCGTTCGTAAAATCTACCATACACACAAAAAAATTTCACGAACATTTTTCCAATTAAAATTTTAATTGAGTTTTAAAAAATATTCAATTAAAAATTTAATTGATTCAACAAATTTTTTAATTGAAACAAAAATCAATCACAAAAATAATAGTATCAATTAATTTTTTAATTGGATCAATTAACTTTTTAATTGACCTTCAATTAATTTTTTAATTGATACTATCATTTCTGTGATTGAAGACATTTCAATTAAAAATTAATTGGATCACTTAATTTCGTGATTGAATCAGAAAATTTTTTTTTGTGTGTATGTATATTTATACCCTACACCACTACTGTGGTACAGGGTATAATAAGTTTGTGCATTTGTATGTAACGCCAAGAAATAGTGGTCATAGACCCATCTTTTAGTATACCGATCGGCTTAGAATTGTGAGTCGATTTAGCGGTGTACGTCTGTCTGTCCGTCCGTCTGTCTGTATATGTAACTTTGTACACAAAGTACAGCTCGCAATTTAAGTCCGATCGTCCTCAAATTTTGCATATGGCCGTTTCTTGGGACAGAAACAATCGCTATTGGTTTTGGAAAAAATCGGTTCAGATTTAGATATAGCTGCCATATATATTTATCCCCGATTTTGTCATAGTTAGCGTGTTTCACAACCGATTTTCTTGAAATACCGTACATCCAAATATTTTATGAACCTCGAACATCTTGCAAAATATCAGCCAAATCGGTTCAGATTTAGATATAACTCCCATATATATCTTTCGTCCGATTTAGACTCATATGACCACAGAGGCCAAAGTTTACTACCGATCTTCGTGAAATTTTGCACAGAGGGTAGAATTGACATTCTACCAATGCTTGGTAAATTTGATTGAAATCGGTTCAAATTTAGATATAGCTCCCATATATATCTTTCGTCCGATTTGAACTTATATGTCCACAAAGGCCATGATTTGCTTCAAATTTTGCACAAGGGGTACGTTTAATAGTATCGTTAAGTGTGTAAATCGGTTCAGATTTAGGTATAGCTCACAAATATATATATTTCGTCCGATTTGGACTTATATGGTCTCAAAAGCCAGAGTTTTGCCCTGACTTACTTCAAATATTGCACAAGCTGTACATTTAACGATACTATTGTATGTGCCAAATAGGGTCAAAATCGATTCAGATTTAGATATAGCTCCGATATATATCTTTCGTCCGATTTAAACTTATATGGCCTCAAAATCCGGGGTTTTGCCGTGATTTGCTTCAAATTTCGCACAAGGATCACGTTTAGTAGTATCGGCAATTGTGCCAAATTTGGTTGAAATCGGTTCAGATTTAGATATGGCTCCAATATATATATCTTTCGTCCGATTTGCACTCATATGACCAGGGGGGCCAAAGTTATACTCCCATTTACGTGAAATTTCGCATAGATAGCAGAATTATTATTCTAGCTATACATGTCAAATTTAGTCAAAATCAGTTCAGATTGTATATAGCTCCCATATATACGTACACCAGAGTTGGGGAAATATGGTAGACTGTTACACATTTTAGACCCATTTTCAATGGAAGTTTGCTCCAATTAAGTGGATAGCGTTAGCCGATTTAAATTTTAATTATAGAGATTTTGTAGAAGTAAAAAAATTGTCTCCTTTATATAGCTTCCAGTAAATTTGAAGTAGTTGAGATGGTAACACAAATTTTGGCCTACGTAGGGGTGAAGGGTATAATATAGTCGGCCCCGCCCGACTTTAGACTTTACTTACTTGTTTTAATTTAGTACAATTTCTTGTACCCTCAAAACATATGTCCGGGCCGAATTTCTCTACTTTTTTATTTATTCTATATTGATTTTACAAACCAAAATTGTTCACCTTTTTCATGCTTCGTAATCTCGTAATCAACTTTAAACATTTTCTTTAGCTTAGATTGCTTCTGACATATCTATGATGATGAGACCACAAACCATGCGGTTAACATGCTGCTTTTACATTAAATTAAATTTGATTGACGATAATAATATTTGTAATGCTGTGCATATCTTATAATATAGCCTTACTTTGAGGTATATGTGGTTTGATCAGTATGCCTCCTCCATTGGCCACTTAACCTAAATACAATGGCATGTCATATCGTATACTGTAGACTTAAAATGTTATTATTTGTGAGTTTATTTTAATGAATGTTAAATGTCCTATCAAAATACATTAATATTATAAGCTTAAGGTTGACTAAAGTGATGTCTTATTCTATAATAAAAGAAAATATATGTTATAGTCGGCATAAAAAAAAGTTGTACACCAATCAATTTGAAATAAATTGTGAAACGACATGTAAAATATGAACTAAATATATATGTTTTATACCTTAAATTAAAGCTAAAGATCCGGGCTACAATATAGAAGGAAAATTCAGATTTAATTAATTTAAGGAAAATAAAAAACAAACAAGTATATACGGCCGTAAGTTCGGCCAGGCCGAAGCTTATGTACCCTCCACCATGGATTGCGTAGAAACTTCTACTGAAGCCGATGGCAAGGTATCTTAAAACTTCCTAACAACGTAATATATACCACATAGTCCATACGCCTATAAAATACGTATATAATTAAGTTTAAAGTTTCTATAGAAATAAAATTTTGACAATATTTTCTATAGAAATAACATTTTGCCAATGTTTTCTATAAAAATAAAATTTTGGTAGATTATTTTTGGCTCGAGTGGCAACCATGATTATGAACCGATATGGACCAATTTTTGTGTGATTGGGGATCGGCTATATATAACTATAGACCGATATGGACCAATTTTGACATGGTTATTAGCGGCCTTATACTAACACCACGTTGCAAATTTCAACCGGATCGGATGAATTTTGCTCCTCCAAGAGGCTCCGGAGATCAAATCTGGGGAAGGTTTATATGGGGGCTATATATAATTATGGACCGATATGGACCAATTCTTGCATGGTTGTTAGAGACCATATACTAACAACACGTACCAAATTTCAACCGGATCGGATGAATTTTGCTCCTCTAAGAGGGTCCGGAGGTCAAATCTGGGGATCGGCTTATATGGGGGCTATATATAATTATATGTCGATGTGGACCAATTTTTGCATGGTTGTTAGAGACCATATGATAACACCATGTACCAAATTTCAGCCTGATCGGATGAAATTTGCTTCTTTTAGAGCAATCGGAAGCCAAATTTGGGGGTCCGTTTATATGGGAGATATACGTAAAAGTGGACCGATATGGACCAATTTCTGCATGGTTGTTAGAGATCATATACTAACACCATGTACCAAATTTCAGCCGGATCGGATGAAATTTGCTTGTCTTAGAGCAATCGCAAGCCAAATTTGGGGGTCCGCTTATATGGGGGCTATACGTAAAAGTGGACCGATATGACTCATGTGCAATACCATCCGACCTACATCAATAACAACTACTTGTGCCAAGTTTCATGTCGATAGCTTGATTTCAACAGACGGACGCACATGCTCAGATCGACTCAGAATTTCACCACGACCCAGAATATATATACTTTATGGGGTCTTAGAGCAATATTTCGATGTGTTACAAACGGAATGACAAAGTTAATATACCCCCATCCTATGGTGGAGGGTATAAAAAAAAAACTTGTACACCAAAAATAAATACAAATTATAGGTTTAAACACTAAATATTACAATTTTTTTTTATATTTTGTATGGTAGCCCTTACTGTTTCTACGGTCTGCAGTCTATATGCCATTGAGTGGGTTAAGGTTTTCGTCGACATGCAAATGGCATTGGAAACCTCATATTTCTTGAAGGAAATATACACAAAATAGATTTTGGAGACATTTTCCAAGGTTCTATTAAATCTTAAAGAGTTGCACTAGGTTATAATCACAATAAGCTGAAATTAAATTTAGTTAATGTGTAGAGCTTGTATGTGGGACAAGACATGTAATTGGATTTTTTGTTTTTTCTTAAATAGAGTACAATATACAACAACGCTAATGCACAAACGACACAATCCGCGGCTTGCCAATGCATAAACAATACATGCATATATCCCTTAATGGGATATAAGGAGAACGAAGTAAATACATTACACACACGGAACGATGGAATATGGCGGTGGAGACTACATTTATGCTCTATGTGAGAGCATGAGATACGAAGCGAAAGGGTTCGTACACTTGCACCTTTAGTGTAACATAGTTGTTTACTAGCATCAAATAAGGATGAACGCCTGCTACAAGTGTGATTCACTTAAAAGGCAATTAATTTCACAACCACGTACTTTGTGGTCGTTTAGTTTAGCTTAGTTCACTTAAATACATAATGACATATTAATTTCGTAAACAAGGAGGATAAACATTGAACTACGTGGTTGCTTAACGATCATGCACAGTAGGGTTAAATTAAAGAAGTACACACACTCAAAACAAAAGCATGTCGGGTTCCAAAGATTTTGTCTTTACACTAACGATTTTGGTATTGATACCAAAGAAGCGGAGAATTGAAGTAAGGACACATTTAAGACACAATTCTCTTTTAAATTTAAATTTTTCGTACATAATTCTGGGAAATAAAGTTTAATTTGTAGGTTTTGTTCAGCTTTTTATCAGTCCTTTAAAATCATGTTAACGACAAATTAAATTTCCAAATTCGGATTCGACTACAAATAGAAATTATGCTATGTTTCAAGTCAAAAAGTCTTCAAAACAAGGTCTTGAAAAATCTCCCATTTTTTTTTTGCTATTTGCTTTGTAGTCGAGATGCAAAAAGTCAAAAAAAAAAAAAAACATTAAAGACAATTTCATTGATTTTGAACAATTTTTCAGAATTATTAAAGCCAAGTAGACCTTAGTCAAACAAAATTTTCTTTCATTTTAGAATACGCAATTTTAGGTCGAATCACTAGACTGTAAGAACAAAACGACTTCATTGAAAAGTTTATCGACTTTTGGACCAGGGAAAAACTTTATATCAGAGAAATGCATCTTCTACACTAAGCAAAATTCAAGACAATATATTTTCAGTGTGGGTAAAATGATTAAATGTTGCTAAAATGTACAAAAGATTCGTTCTATTTCTGTTTGCAAGTAGCTCATGTTAGGTTAGGTTAAACTGGTAGGCCGATTTAGTTTCAGACTCACTTAGACTATTCAGTCCATTGTGATACCACATCAACTAAAAGTACGCTCCTCTTTCCATACTAGCAGATCACCGATCTTCCTACTTTAGAAGTCATAGCGCACGCATTTAACCATAGGATTACTGTGATCTGTTGTATACTGTTTTTAGATTAGACTACACCCTCAAAAAAATCGATTCTCTTTATTACTATAGAAAGTTTTGTCAAAATTTCGTTTCTATAGAAAGTTTTGTAAAAAGTTTATTTCTATAGCAATGTTTGTCAACATTTTATTACCATAGAAAATTTTGTCAAAATTTTATTTCTATAGAAAATTTTGTAAAAAATTTATTTCTGTAGAAAATTTTGTCAACATTTTATTTCTATAGACAATTTTGTCAACATTTTATTTCTATAGAACATTTTGTCAACATTTTATTTCTATAGAAAATTTTGTCAACATTTTATTTCTATAGAAAATTTTGACAAAATTTTATTGCTATAGAAAATTTTGTCAACATTTTACTTCCATAGAAAATTTTGTCAACATTTTATTTCTATAGAAAATTTTGTCAAGTTTTTATTTCTATTGAAAATTTTGTCAAAATTTTATTTATATAGAAAATTTTGTCAAACCGAATTATATACGTACTTAATCGGCCTTTTTTTTGTTTAATAAAGGGTGATTTGTTAAGAGCTTGATAACTTTTAAAAAAAAAAAACGCATAAAATTTGCAAAATCTCATCGGTTCTTTATTTGAAACGTTAGATTGGTCCATGACATTTACTTTTTGAAGATAATTTCATTTAAATGTTGACCGCGGCTGCGTCTTAGGTGGTCCATTCGGAAAGTCCAATTTTGGGCAACTTTTTCGAGCATTTCGGCCGGAATAGCCCGAATTTCTTCGGAAATGTTGTCTTCCAAAGCTGGAATAGTTGCTGGCTTATTTCTGTAGACTTTAGACTTGACGTAGCCCCACAAAAAATAGTCTAAAGGCGTCAAATCGCATGATCTTGGTGGCCAACTTACCGGTCCATTTCTTGAGATGAATTGTTCTCCGAAGTTTTCCCTCAAAATGGCCATAGAATCGCGAGCTGTGTGGCATGTAGCGCCATCTTGTTGAAACCACATGTCAACCAAGTTCAGTTCTTCCATTTTTGGCAACAAAAAGTTTGTTAGCATCGAACGATAGCGATCGCCATTCACCGTAACGTTGCGTCCAACAGCATCTTTGAAAAAATACGGTCCAATGATTCCACCAGCGTACAAACCACACCAAACAGTGCATTTTTCGGGATGCATGGGCAGTTCTTGAACGGCTTCTGGTTGCTCTTCACTCCAAATGCGGCAATTTTGCTTATTTACGTAGCCATTCAACCAGAAATGAGCCTCATCGCTGAACAAAATTTGTCGATAAAAAAGCGGATTTTCTGCCAACTTTTCTAGGGCCCATTCACTGAAAATTCGACGTTGTGGCAGATCGTTCGTCTATTCATGATGAAATGTCAAAGCATACTGAGCATCTTTCTCTTTGACACCATGTCTGAAATCCCACGTGATCTGTCAAATACTAATGCATGAAAATCCTAACCTCAAAAGAATCACCCTTTATATACCTCTTATGGACTAACTTACAATTTAGAAGACAGTGTTAAAAAGTTTTACGATTCCTTGCCATCGGCAAGTGTTATCGCAACCCAAGTAATTCGATTGTGGATGACAGCCTTTAGTAGAAGTTCCTACGCAATCCATGGTGGAGGGTACATAAGATTCGGCCTGGCCGAACTTACGGCCGTATATACTTGTTTAATTTAGTTTGACAGCATTCGCTGTGAGTTTCTGCAGAAATTTGTGAAAGTTTTCCCATGGGCAAGCCTATTTTCTTAGGTGGTATCGAAATTGCCGTTGGTGAGTGTGCAAAATACCTTGGGGTTATATTGGACAGGAGACCGAACTTAAAGCTAAGAAAGGACGAGAAAATCCACGGTTACCCTGTACTCGTGCAAAGGCACTTCTTCACACATACCATCGTCTTGGATATCATCGAATTCGCTGCCTAGCTGACGCGACTAAAGTATTTTCAGTTTGCGACTTTTGTCACTTTTTCTACATTTACGACGCGTATGTGACGTTTACAACTTTGCGACAGTCGCAAACCTAAAAAAGTTTGATACAGACCATCTCTGATGGTGGAGCGTATAAAAATTGAATTTAGTGTAGCTTTTTACTATATTTTCTATTTTATTTAAATTTACTAGGAAGAACAAATTTTAGTTTAACCTTCTTCCGTAATAATTTCCAAATTTCACTTTATAATAATTACGGGAAATTTGATGAGATTGTACTTACCGGCACTCACGATCTTCTTTGCAGGCCTCAGCCACAGCATGACATGATGGCGGTGGCGTATAACTTTGTTGATTGCTGTTATCGGGGGGCCTTTGTGCACAAACCGGATGTAGTTTTTCCTGAGCAATCATACAACTGTCATGGCGATTTGATGTTTTCCTACAATAAAAAAACACACACACACACACAAAGACATTAGAACACATGTTGTCATGAAAATCGCATTCTTCCCTCTCAGTCATAGACACGCACTTACACACACACGCAGTCTCTCATTCATTCAATCACAAAGCATCACTGCGAAGAAGCCACAAAAACAATTTTAGGCTGAAAGAGAAGAGCCATTACACACCCATACACATACATCATCAGAGATAAGCAAGAGATTTTCATTTGTACACCTGTCTATGGTGGTTAGCTGGCAAGCTTTGTATTACTGCAGTCAAAGTTAAATCAAATGCACTCATTCGACCTCTTGCCCTCTATCTCTCTTTTTGTATAGAACCACCTCACTCAAGAGGTGGATAAGTGGTGAATATATATAGATCTGAATATGTGTGTGTGTGTATGTTTGTGAATGACATTTCCCTTTCTAGTTTTTTTTTATATCGGAGAAGAAGATAAACCAAAACATACATAGACACATAGAGAGAAAAAATAAACAAACACAAACGTTAACTTACTTGCATAGACAAAAGGCCACATCTAAATTTAAGTCCTCGTGTGGTCCTTTGTAGAATGCCTGCAATGAAGTCATGCATGCATTACGATTACACCGATGCATCTCACAATGCTGCAGCATTGGTTGCAGGGATGAAGAGCAGGACGGATCTTCACGGCATGTATCCAATGCTGTATGACAGGTACTCTAATGAGACCCAATCACAATGACAGGACACAAGGCAAAACAGCAATACGGTAATCCAAAGGAAAGCATAGTAGATTGAAGGCAAAACCGTTGGCGACATGAAAGCAACTCGTCGTTGCAGCAAAGAGGGTTTGGTTTTTTTTTTTTGAGTATATAAAGTTTTTTTGCGGCATTTAGCAAAAGAACATCACCACAAAGAACCGAGAAAGAGGAAGGAAAAAAAATAAACAATACAAAAGAGTTTATAAATGAATGAGCTCAATCAGTTTAGATAAGACATATACGCTCATAGGAAGATTGCATTCCCAACCATGTAGCCCTGACATCATATAGTGTGGTCTTTGTGCAATAAAAATATATTCAAGAACTCTTTAGCTATATGATGTCCTAATGAAAGCCAAAAATAAAATAAAATTTTCTAATATTAGAGTGACATAGAAAAAAACTCAAATTTTTGAAATTCTGATTACTCGTATCTGTTTTCATAGAAATTGGGTGAATCCTCTCAAAATTGGACATTTGTCTTTTGATATATTTTCACATTAAATTTGACATCTCATACGTGGACACCTCCAATTTTGTAAATGTAAAAAATTCCATATAGTTTACACCAAAATAAAAAATAATACATATATGTAATTTTAAAAATATTTTACACGTCTTGAGTTCAGGGAGCTTCCATGCAAATTTGATGTAACCATTATTTTATTTACAACAAGTAAGGAAACTCTAAAGTCGGGCGGGGCCGACTATATTATACCCTGCACCACTTTGTAGATATCACATCCATCAAATGTGTTGGGGGCTATATATAAAGGTTTGTCCCAAATACATACACTTAAATACCACTCGATCTGGACAGGATTTGATAGACTTCTACAAAATATATAGACTCAAAATTTAAGTCGGCTAATGCACTAGGGTGGAACACAATGTTAGTAAAAAAATAATATGGGAAACATTTAAATTTGAAGCAATTTTAAGGAAACTTCGCAAAAGTTTATTTATGATTTATCGCTAGATATATATGTATTAGAAGTTTAGGAAAATTAGAGTCATTTTTACAAGTTTTCGACTAAGCAGTGGCGATTTTACAAGGAAAATGTTGGTATTTTGACCATTTTTGTCGAAATCAGAAAATCATATATATAGGAGCTAAATCTAAATCTGAACCGATTTCAACAAAATTTGGCACGCATAGCTACAATGCTAATTATACTCCCTGTGCAAAATTTCAACTAAATCGGATCAAAAAATTGGCCTCTGTGGTCATATGAGTGTAAATCGGGCGAAAGCTATATATGGGAGCTATATCTAAATCTGAACCAATTTCAACCAAATTTGGCACACATAGCTACAATGCTAATGCTAAAACAGGGAGGAGCTCTGTGCAAAATTTCAATTAAATCGGAGTAAAAGATTGGCCACTGTAGTCATATGAGTGTAAATCGGGCGAACGATATATATGGGAGCTATATCTAAATCTGAACCGATTTCAATAAAATTTGGCACACTTGACTACATTACAAATTGTACTCCTAGTGCAAAATTTCAACCAAATTGGGGTAAAACTCTGGCTTCTGGGACCGTTTTAGTCCATATCGGGCGAAAGATATATATGGGAGCTATATCTAAATCTGAACCGATTTCAATAAAATTTGGCACACTTGACTATAGAACTAATTGTTCTTTTTCTGCAAAATTTTAAACAAACTAGGGTAAAACTCTGGCTTCTGGGGCCTTATAAGTCCATATCGGGCGAAATATATCTAAATCTGAACCGATTTCTTCCAAAATCAATAGGGTTCTATTCTGAGCCAAAACACATACTTGTGGCAAATTTGAAGTCGATTGGACTAAAACTGCTACCTGGACTTTGATTACAAAACGGACAGACGGACATGGCTATATCGACTCAGGAGCCCACCCTGAGCATTTTTGCCAAAGACACCATGTGTCTATCTCGTCTCCTTCTGGGTGTTGCAAACATATGCACTAACTTATAATACCCTGTTCCACAGTGTGGCGCAAGGTATAAAAAAACAACTCCAAAATCTTAACATATGAGTTTTGATAGTAATTTCACTTTATAGTAGAGGGTAGAGGTGTGCACGTGAGTAATAGTTTACTCACGCTCACGCACACTCACGACTGAAAAATCATACTCACGCACACTCACGCACGATATGTTTTTGTAGGACTCACGCTCACGCACACTCACGCACGAAAACGTCCTGACTCACGAAAAATACCGTGACTCACGAAAAATATCGTGACTCACGAATAATTTTATGATTAATTTACCTTACCGAAGTGTCTGAAAAGATGAGCATTATTAAAATCGAGAGTGTTTTATGTTGGTGAGCAGGAATATTTTCGTGAGTGTAATTCGCTACTCACGCACACTCACAAAGATATTATTTTCGTGACTCACGCTCACGCACGACATTTTGGTTTGGTAATCACGCTCACGCACACTCAAGCTGTTGTCATGAGCGTGACTCACGCACGAATCACGAAAATGTCGTGTCTCACGAAAACTCACGCTGTTGTCATGAGCGTGACTCACGCACGAATCACGAAAATTTTCGTAAGTCACGTCATTTTCGTGTCACGTGCACACATCTACTAGAGGGCACTTGTCCTTGAGCTTGTTTTACACTTTCCCGAGGTTTGAGACTTTCTAACCGTGGTTTGAGACTTTCTTACTACAACATTTTATAAGTTTTGAGAGTAATTTCACTTTTTGGTAGGGGGCACTTTTCCTTGAGTTTGTTTTCCACTTTCCAGAGGTTTGAGATTTTCTTACTCCAAAATTTTATGAGTTTTGAGAGTAATTTCACTTTATAGTAGGGCGCACTTGTCCTTGAGTTTGTTCTCCACTTTCCCGAGGTTTGAGACTTTCTTACATATATAAATCCACAGTGGGGTAACATGAACTCAATCAGATAAGGGTGACATAGATAGAGGACTTTCTGCCAATGTTTATGGAGATTCTAGAAGAGTTTCTTCTACTAAAAGGTTATACATATTCACATGGACTTTTAAATCAAAAAAGTGAAATTGGCCCCAACTTTAGTCTTGGAGGTTAATTTTCATGCCTTAGATATATGAAGCATCGCCCTCTTTTATTTGGGCTTTAAAGCTCATTTTGAAGGACTCACTTTTATATCGCTCTTTATAGAATACTGCATCCTAAGATAGAGGGCATACTAATTAAAAACTTTTATATGAAATTAAAACAAATTACGTACATAGCATGTACTACATACCCATCACCCTCCTCCCTGCAATACTTCAACCTATGATGCAATTTAATTTTTCTCATGACATTTTGCTGCAATTTTTATTCAATGGCAAAATGATTTAGTCTTACCTGAAAGTGTTGCTTGATTATTTCCGTTGAGAGGTCCACTTCAACATCCTGACCACCTGTATTGAGCAAATCGAGTCCGAGCACACATAAACACCGGGAGGTTGGGTAAATGGCCAAACCATAAAAACATCAGTCATGGCATTATGGTGAACAGAGAACAAACAAAAAAAAATATCCAGCATAGGCAACAACATCATTCAAGTCAAGAGTGGGATATTTTTTTTTTTGTTTTTTGTCGACGAAGTGACAATCCATGTCAGTAGACCACCAATAAGAGAGTCGTAGTCGTCATCATCATCAGAAGCAACAGCAAGATGAATATTATCACGTCATGAACACAAGCCATGCAATGAGTTCAGTCAGGTTTGGTTGAGGGTTGAGTTGTAATTACGTACATTAGCAAGGCATTGCATTTTTTGGTGACAATGGGTCCACATCATTGTCGGATGGCAAAGATTCAGGTTTGAAGTATTTAGAGGTAGTCATGATAGTAGGTTCCCCAAGTTGTTACCGAGTGAATAGCATAATAAAACGTGTCCAAGTGCAGAGGTTTTGTAGTTCAGGATTTCCAACAACAAGGGTTCGTTAAACATGTTCCATTGTCATATTTGTATGGGACCAGAGCGGTGATGATGATTTCAGAAGAAAAATGAAAATGGTAACCATAGTTTTTTTTTGCAGTTTAACAAAGGCGATGCAGGTAATAATGATGTTGTTGAAGCATTTTCAGATTTCATGGCAAAAAGTTGTACACGATGACAAACACCCACAAAGTAAAAAAAGAGCAATATAAAAATAAAGAAAATAGAAGGAAAAATA
This sequence comes from Haematobia irritans, assembly GCF_050003625.1. Lineage (NCBI taxonomy): Eukaryota > Metazoa > Arthropoda > Insecta > Diptera > Muscidae > Haematobia > Haematobia irritans. Next base: position 191,699,847 of record NC_134397.1, on the reverse strand, counting down.
TGAAAAGAGAAGATATTTATTAATTAATTTCATTATAGGTACTATATTGCGTAAATGTTTGAAAATGTTGAAATATTTTACCATTAAATAAAAAAAAGTAAGTATAAAATATGAATCCTGGGGTGGAAATATTCGCTGTGTTGTACCAACAAGGTAATTGATTATTGATTTTATTTCACGTATAACTTAAAATATTGCAATTTCTAAATGCCTGCAGATTCTCTACCCAATAAAGAGAACAGATGTTGTATGAAGTAACATTGGAATTCTCAATACACTGAAAACATTTACCTGGATACATTAATTAATATTTTGTATAAATGAATTTGACAACCGAAGCGGTCTTTTGGCTTTTAAAATATTTTTTTAATAATATACATTGATTGTAGGCTTGTCATAAATTCTAGATAAATCATTTCTTAAAAGGAATTTAAAATAAAAGGATGCTTTTATTTTGCAGCAAATTTTATTCAATGATTCAAAATCTTAAAAAATTTTTTTTTAATCCTTAGATTATAAATTTAATTTTATGTCTTTAAATACCACTTCTTTAGACCAAACATTGTCTTCTTTACATTGAGTAACATGTGTCCTACTTCAAAGTCATCTAACCTTGAAAGAAAGATGAAGGATTAAAAGAATTAAGACACAAACGGAAGATCACCAATAAATTCCATTACATTAAGATATTAGTACATCAAGGACTTTTATTTTCGTATTAGGACGAAAGAAATAGAGACAAGAAATTTTCATAGGAAATTGATTGATTGCGATTGATTAATCGTAAAGTTAAGGAAACTAAGACCCAAATTGAATAAAAAAAAACACTAGTAACTCCCATTTTCACGAAGCAACGTTCGCGCTTCTTTAGCTAACAAATTTCTTAACAGCACTAAGGACATTTATGTCATCCTGCCCATTATTCATATACCAGTTAAGAAGTTAACTGCTGAAATCTTTTTAGTTAAATATAACCGAAGAGAACATTTTTGTAATTTACATTCAATTAACTGGCAGTTAACCCTTTCACTACCGAAATGATCCTAATTTTAAAAACTTTTATTTTCTTTCTGTTTTTACTTGTGCTAACAGAATGTAGAACAAAAAAATGTCATTTTGAAAACCTACCTCAATTACTACAAGAGCTATATGAGCTTGTTCTGAAAATTTGATTCTTGAATTGTGACCAAATAGCTTTACAAAAATAAGCGCTATTTGCCCTTTAATATCTTTCAAAGTGTGAGAAAAAAATACAAAAAGAATCCGAAAAGGTATCAGCTATAGTTTTTATATAAATGTCAATTTATTAGAAACCTATTCGGACAGTAGAAAAAAAATTTTCGTATTTTTCGTTTATTGTTAAAGAAGTTTAGGGTCTGATCGATTAAATTACGTTCATGCAGAAAAAATAAAATAAAAAAAAATTGTCTTAACTATGTTAGGGTTTCCAAAATCAAGAACGATTAACCGCATTCCGTCCCAAAAACCAAAATGGGATAGTGAAAATTTTTTGGAACATCGGTTAACTAGTTTACTGATTTTCAATGAAAATTCTAGCTTCTTTGTCAAATGTTTCCTTCGAATGCGTAGAGACGTAATGAAAAAGTGAAGCAACTAACTCATTGCAATACGTTTTCACTAGTTAAAACAACAAAATTTTTAATTTATTTCACGACTTTGCATTCTTGCGTTCCTCCATTAAAGTCATAAATATAAAATGAGGCAAAGTTTCCTTAATGTAAAGGCAAACATGACCATTAGTCATCACTATGATAAATGCATTTTAAGACCAAACATTTAAATTAACAGAAATAAAATGTTGGTAAAATTTTCTATGGAAATAAAATTTTGACAAAATTTTCTATAGAAAAAACTATTAAAAAATTGTCTATAGAAATTAAAATTTGACAAAAATTTCTATAGAAATAAAATGTTGACAAAATTTTCTATAGAAAAAAAAAATGTTGACAATACTTTATATAGAAATAACATTTTGACAAAATTTTCTATAGAAATAAAATCTTGACAGAATTTTCGATAGAAATGAAATTTTGACAAAATTTTCTAGAGAAATAAAATTCTGACAAAATTTTCTTGAGAAATAAAATTTTGACAAAATTTGCTATAGAAATAAAAGTTTTACAAAATTTTCTATAAAAATAAAATTTTGATAAAATTTTATATAGAAACATAATTTTGACAAAATTGTCTATAGAAATACAAATAAATTGTTGACAACATTTTGTATAGAAATAAAATTTTGACAAAATTTTCTATAGAAAAAAAATTTTGACAAAATTTTCTATAGAAATAAAATTTTGACAAAATTTTCTATAGAAATGAAATTTTGACAAAATTTTCTATAGAAATAAAATTTTGACAAAATTTTCAATAGAAATGAAATTTTGATAGAATTTTCTACAGAAATAAAATTTTGACAAAATTTTCTACAGAAATAAAATGTTGACAAAATTTTCTACCAAAATAAAATTTTGACAAAATTTTCTACCAAAATAAATTTTTGACAAAATTTTCTATAGAAATAAAATTCTAACAACATTTTCACAAAAACTAAAATTTTGACAAAATTTTCTACAGAAATAAAACTTTGACAAAATTTTCTACCAAAATAAAATTTTGACAAAATTTTCTAAAAAAAATTTTTACAAAATTGTCTATAGAAATAAAATTTTGACAAAATTTTCTATAGAAATAAAATTTTGACAAAATTTTCTATAGAAACAAATATTTTGAAAAAAAATTTCTATAGAAATAAAATTTTGACAAAATTTTCAGTAGAAATAAAATTTTGACAAAATTTTCTATAGAAATAAAATTTTGACAAAATTTTCAATAGAAATAAAATGTTGACAAAATTTTCTAAAGAAATAAAATTTTGACAGAATTTTCTATAGAAATAAAATTTTGGCAAAATTTTCTATTGAAATAAAATTTTGACAAAATTTTCTATAGAAATAAAATTTTGACAAAATTTTCTACAGAAATAAAATTTTGACAAAATTTTCTATAGAAATAAAAATTTGACAAAATTTTCTATAAAAATAAAATTTTGACAAAATTTTCTATAGAAATAAAATTTTAACAACATTTTCTATCGAAATAAAATTTTGACAAAATTCTCTATAGAAATAAAATTTTGACAACATTTTCAAGAGAAATAAAATTTTGACAACATTTTCAAGAGAAATAAAATTTTGACAAAATTTTCTATAGAAATAAAATTTTAACAACATTTTCTATAGAAATAAAATTTTGACAAAATTTTATATAGAAATAAAATTTTGACAACATTTTCAATAGAAATAAAATTTTGACAAAATTTTCTATAGAAATAAAATTGTAACAACATTTTCTATAGAAATAAAATTTTGACAAAATTTTCTATAAAAATAAAATTTTGACAAAATTTTCTACAGAAATAAAATGTTGACAAAATTTTCTACCAAAATAAAATTTTGACAAAATTTTCTACCAAAATAAATTTTTGACAAAATTTTCTATCGAAATAAAATTCTGACAACATTTTCACAAAAACTAAAATTTTGACAAAATTTTCTACAGAAATAAAACTTTGACAAAATTTTCTACCAAAATAAAATTTTGACAAAATTTTCTAAAAAAAAAATTTTTACAAAATTGTCTATAGAAATAAAATTTTGACAAAATTTTCTATAGAAATAAAATTTTGACAAAATTTTCTATAGAAACAAATATTTTGAAAAAAAATTTCTATAGAAATAAAATTTTGACAAAATTTTCAGTAGAAATAAAATTTTGACAAAATTTTCTATAGAAATAAAATTTTGACAGAATTTTCGATAGAAATGAAATTTTGACAAAATTTTCTAGAGAAATAAAATTCTGACAAAATTTTCTTGAGAAATAAAATTTTGACAAAATTTGCTATAGAAATAAAAGTTTTACAAAATTTTCTATAAAAATAAAATTTTGATAAAATTTTATATAGAAACATAATTTTGACAAAATTGTCTATAGAAATACAAATAAATTGTTGACAACATTTTGTATAGAAATAAAATTTTGACAAAATTTTCTATAGAAAAAAAATTTTGACAAAATTTTCTATAGAAATAAAGTTTTGACAAAATTTTCTATAGAAATGAAATTTTGACAAAATTTTCTATAGAAATAAAATTTTGACAAAATTTTCAATAGAAATGAAATTTTGATAGAATTTTCTACAGAAATAAAATTTTGACAAAATTTTCTACAGAAATAAAATGTTGACAAAATTTTCTACCAAAATAAAATTTTGACAAAATTTTCTACCAAAATAAATTTTTGACAAAATTTTCTATAGAAATAAAATTCTAACAACATTTTCACAAAAACTAAAATTTTGACAAAATTTTCTACAGAAATAAAACTTTGACAAAATTTTCTACCAAAATAAAATTTTGACAAAATTTTCTAAAAAAAAATTTTTACAAAATTGTCTATAGAAATAAAATTTTGACAAAATTTTCTATAGAAATAAAATTTTGACAAAATTTTCTATAGAAACAAATATTTTGAAAAAAAATTTCTATAGAAATAAAATTTTGACAAAATTTTCAGTAGAAATAAAATTTTGACAAAATTTTCTATAGAAATAAAATTTTGACAAAATTTTCAATAGAAATAAAATGTTGACAAAATTTTCTAAAGAAATAAAATTTTGACAGAATTTTCTATAGAAATAAAATTTTGGCAAAATTTTCTATTGAAATAAAATTTTGACAAAATTTTCTATAGAAATAAAATTTTGACAAAATTTTCTACAGAAATAAAATTTTGACAAAATTTTCTATAGAAATAAAAATTTGACAAAATTTTCTATAAAAATAAAATTTTGACAAAATTTTCTATAGAAATAAAATTTTAACAACATTTTCTATCGAAATAAAATTTTGACAAAATTCTCTATAGAAATAAAATTTTGACAACATTTTCAAGAGAAATAAAATTTTGACAACATTTTCAAGAGAAATAAAATTTTGACAAAATTTTCTATAGAAATAAAATTTTAACAACATTTTCTATAGAAATAAAATTTTGACAAAATTTTATATAGAAATAAAATTTTGACAACATTTTCAATAGAAATAAAATTTTGACAAAATTTTCTATAGAAATAAAATTGTAACAACATTTTCTATAGAAATAAAATTTTGACAAAATTTTCTATAAAAATAAAATTTTGACAAAATTTTCTACAGAAATAAAATGTTGACAAAATTTTCTACCAAAATAAAATTTTGACAAAATTTTCTACCAAAATAAATTTTTGACAAAATTTTCTATAGAAATAAAATTCTGACAACATTTTCACAAAAACTAAAATTTTGACAAAATTTTCTACAGAAATAAAACTTTGACAAAATTTTCTACCAAAATAAAATTTTGACAAAATTTTCTAAAAAAAAATTTTTACAAAATTGTCTATAGAAATAAAATTTTGACAAAATTTTCTATAGAAATAAAATTTTGACAAAATTTTCTATAGAAACAAATATTTTGAAAAAAAATTTCTATAGAAATAAAATTTTGACAAAATTTTCAGTAGAAATAAAATTTTGACAAAATTTTCTATAGAAATAAAATTTTGACAAAATTTTCAATAGAAATAAAATGTTGACAAAATTTTCTAAAGAAATAAAATTTTGACAGAATTTTCTATAGAAATAAAATTTTGACAAAATTTTCTATAGAAAAAAAATTTTGACAAAATTTTCTATAGAAATAAAATTTTGACAAAATTTTCTATAGAAATAAAATTTTGACAAAATTTTCTATAGAAATAAAATTTTGACAAAATTTTCAATAGAAATGAAATTTTGATAGAATTTTCTACAGAAATAAAATTTTGACAAAATTTTCTACAGAAATAAAATGTTGACAAAATTTTCTACCAAAATAAAATTTTGACAAAATTTTCTACCAAAATAAAATTTTGACAAAATTTTCTATAGAAATAAAATTCTGACAACATTTGCACAAAACATAAAATTTTGACAAAATTTTCTACAGAAATAAAACTTTGACAAAATTTTCTACCAAAATAAAATTTTGACAAGATTTTCTAAAAAAAAATTTTTACAAAATTGTCTATAGAAATAAAATTTTGACAAAATTTTCTATAGAAATAAAATTTTGACAAAATTTTCTATAGAAACAAATATTTTGAAAAAATTTTCTATAGAAACAAATATTTTGAAAAAATTTTCTATAGAAATAAAATTTTGACAAAATTTTCAGTAGAAATAAAATTTTGACAAAATTTTCAATAGAAATAAAATGTTGACAAAATTTTCTAAAGAAATAAAATTTTGACAGAATTTTCTATAGAAATAAAATTTTGACAAAATTTTCTATGGAAATAAAATTTTGACAAAATTTTCTATAGAAATAAAATTTTGACAAAATATTCTATAAAAATAAAATTTTGACAAAATTTTCTATAGAAATAACATTTTGACAAAATTTTCTATAAAAATAAAATTTTGACAAAAATTTTTATAGAAATAAAATTTTGACAAAATTTCCTATAAAAATAAAATTTTCTATAGAAATAAAAGTTTGACAAAATTTTCTATAGAAATAACATTTTGACAAAATTTTCTATGGAAATAGAATTTTGACAAAATTTTTTATGCAAATAAAATTTTCACAAAATTTTCTTTAGAAATAAAATGTTGACAAAATTTTCTATAGTAATAAAATTTTGACAAAATTTTATATAGAAATAAAATTTTGACAAAATTTGCTATACAAATAAAATTTTCACAAAATTTTCTATAGAAATGGAATCTTTACACAATTTTCCATAGAAATAAAATTTTGACAACATTTTCACTAGAAATATAATTTTGACAGAATTTTCGATAGAAATAAAATTTTGACAAAATTTTCTATGGAAATAAAATTTTGACAAAATTTTCTATAGAAATAAAGTTTTGACAAAATTTTCAATAGAAATAAAATTTTGACAAAATTTTCAATAGAAATAAAATTTTAACAAAATTTTCTATAAAAATAATTTTTTTTAAAAAAAATTCTATTGAAATAGAATTTTGACAAAATTTTCCATAGAAATAAAATTTTGACAAAATTTTCTATAGAAATAAAATTTTGACAAAATTGTCTATAGAAATAAAATGTTGACAAAATTTGCTATAGAAATAAAATTTTTACAAAATTTTCTATAAAAATAAAATTTTGATAAAATTTTGTATAGAAATAACATTTTGACAAAATGTTCTATGGAAACAAAATTTTGACAAAAATTTCTATACAAATAAAATATTCAGAAATTTTTCTATAGATATAAAATTTTGACAAAATTATCTATAGAAACAAATTTTGACAAAATATTCTATATAAATTTTTTTGTTGATAAAATCTTCTAAAGGAATAACATTTTAATAAAATTTTCTATATAAATAAAAGTTTGATAAAATTTTCTATAGAAATAAAATTTCTCACTTGCTACCTGAAAAGGGTAGCGTGATCATTGTATTGTTTGTATTACGCCGAAAACATAGTTTTCAGATTGGTTAAAGTTTGGTTTAACCCCACGGGATAAATTGCTACTTTTTGAAAGTAGTTGTTTTTACGTAGGCTAAGTACTTATCGGTACACCCTCAAACATCGCTATACTGTCAACACTGGTTAGAATATACACTTAGACCAAAAAAGACCATCTTACCAATTTATCTAACTACAGGCATTTCAGAAATATATCCGAAATTTGAGCTTGAAAGTTATATTAAGGAAACGAATCTAAGTGAAACTTCAAGTACAAATTATGTAATTTTTCCAGTAAGGAAAGTCAGAAGGTGCCGATTAGATTGTACCCTGTACCGCTAGATCTACCTTTTCGATACCATCTAAAATCCTTCAAATTTGTCGAGTGGCATATAGAAGATATTTGTGCAATTTTTTTTAGACTTCAACCTAATCTGTAGACTTACCAGCTGTTGCCCTGGGGCGGAGCAAAATTTTAGTAAAAAAAATATGTGAAATATTTAAATTTAAAGCCATTTCACAAAATTACATTTATGATTAATCGGTCGATAATTATGTATTGTAGGTATAGGAAAATTTGAGTAATTTTTACACGTTTTCGACTTAGCAGTGGCTTAGTGAGGGCTTTGTCTAAATCTGAGCCGATTGTGACATAATTGGGAACACCATGCTAAAATGTTAATTGCCCTCTATGTACATAATTTCACGTAAATTGGAGTGAAATGTTGAAATATGGTTGTCATATGAGTCTAAATAGGGCGAAAGATATATATGGGAGCTGTATCTAAATCGGAACCGATTTCGACCAAATTTAGCATGCATAGCTAGTGTGATAATTCTACTGTGTGAAAAATTTCACATAAAACGGATTACGACTTAGGCATCTGTGTATTCACCGACAGACGGCCAAAGGGACTTGGCTAGATCGAATCAGGGGCCGGCTCTGAGACACCATGTTTTTATCTCATCTCTTTCTGAGGATAACAAACATAGGCTCTAACAATGAAAACTTAATAAACTTTTGGTCAAGAGAAAAATCTTTGTATTACGGAAATGCGTCTTCTATTCTATGCAAAAATGGTATTCCTATTTCAAGGACATGAAATCTTTGTGCATATGACAATAATTTTTTTTTAAGTGTAAAATACAAAATCTTTACAAATCCCTATTACAATTTCACATTTCCAACAATCGTGTTAGTAGTAACAAAAAGCTGGTTAACACTGCATCTATTTAAATTGGAATACAATATGGTTGATACTATAAATGGCTTTCTAATGTCATACAATTAGTATAAAATAATTAGAAAATATTTAAATTCGGATTTTTGGCGATATTATTTAATAGTACTATAATATTTCACAATGGCCCATTATTTTATGAATTTCCTATATACATGTTTAAAAATTAAATTCTTTCTATAAAATAGGGTATAATAATGAAAATTATATTATTTAATATGTTTTTTGTATAGCACAATTAAAATTTGTTGAATTATTCAAAACGGTGATTTAGTGGTATTATTGCTATTCAATTGTTGGCCAGTGGCAAGAATAATGCTAAATAGAAAATTGTTTTACACTTAATTGTATAATTATGACAAATTAGCCAATTTTTATTTTAATCGGCTTAGAACGGTGTTTAAAAATCATTTAATTAATAAAAATAATGAGAACGATAATTATTTTAATATGTAAATTATTGAATTTTATCTAACGACTAACCAATTTAAAGAAATTTTTAATGTAGAGAAGAGAAAAAGAACTGAAAGAGGAGAGAGTCGGCTGGAAAAAATCGTATGTATTAAGAAAAATCGAATCGAAGAAATGAAGAAGCAGATGTACTGACTAGGGAGAGCGCTCATTGAACGAATGCGAACGTTTCCTCTTCTATTATCTTCATACCTTTACAGGATTCATGCCAAATAAGAGGAACTATGGCCAACTTAATATGCGACGAAAAGAACTGTAGGAATTGCGAAAATATGATGGCCATGAACAGACTCCTGGCCTTTAATTTGCTAATTAACTGGGTATAACACGCCTGGAAATCGTATGATATGAAATTACGTAAAAGATGATAAGATTTTCAGAAGGTGTATGGACCCGGAAGTTACGGAGGACTCGTACCACTTCATGTGTCAGTGTCCTGTTGTAGCCTTTCGAAGAAGCAAGATACTAGGCGCTTTTTTTTTCAGGCTCTCACCGATCGCCTACATCAGGGCTTCTGGTTGAATTAGAAAGTTTTATCAAAATTTTACTACCATAGAAAATTTTGTCAAAATTTTATTTCGATAGAGAATTTTATCAAAATTTTATTTTTGTAGAAAATTTTGTCAAAATTTTATTTTTGTAGAAAATTTTGTCAAAATTGTATTTCTATAGAAAATTTTGTCAATTTTGGAAAGGAATATTTTGCAAAATATACCAAAACATTAAGAATTCTACCATTCTAACAAACACTAAAAAATTTACCAAACAATAAAAACTCAAACAGGACTCAGCACAATGGCCCCCAACGGATCCCGATCCGATCGTCGATCATATTAAGATGGCGCTTCTCCGCGAAAGGGCCAAAATACTGCAGAGCCCGTTTTGTATAGAGTCCATAAATTTGACTACGTATACAAATTTTATTTCTATAGAAAAATTTGTCAAAATTTTATATATATAGAAAATTTTATCATCATTTTATTTCCATAGCAAATGTTGTCAAAGATTTTATTTCTATAGAAATTTTTGTCAAAATTTTATTTCTATAGAAATTTTTGTCAAAATTTTATTTTTATAGAAATTTTTGTCAAAGATTTTATTTCTATAGAAATTTTTGTCAAAATTTTATTTCTATGGAAAATGTTGTGAAAATTTTATTTTTATAGATAATTTTGTCAACATTTTATTTCTATAGCAAATTTTGTCAAAATTTTATTTTTATAGATAATTTTGTCAACATTTTATTTCTATAGCAAATTTTGTCAAAATTTTATTTCTATAGCACATTTTGTCTAAATTTTATTTCTACAGAAAATTTTGTCAAAGATTTTATTTGGTCAATTTTTTTGACAAAATTTTCTATGGAAATAAAATTTTGACAAAAATTTCTTAGAAATAAATTTTTGACAAAATTTGCTATAGAAATAAAATTTTGACAAAATTATCTAAAAAAATAAAATTTAGACAAAATTTTCCATAGAAATAAAATTTTAACAAAATTTTCTATGGAAATAAAATTTTGACCAAAATTTCTATAGAAATAAAATCTTTGCCAACATTTTCTTTAGAAATAAAACTTTGACAAAATTTTCTATAGAAATAAAATTTTCTATAGGAATAAAATGTTAACAAAATTTTCTATAGAAATAAAATTTTGACAAAATTTACTGTAAAAATAAAATTTTGACAAAATTTTCTATGGAAATAAAATATTCACAAAATTATCTAAAAAAATTAAAATTTAGACAAAATTTTCCATAGAAATAAAATTTTGACAAAATTTCCTATAGAAATAAAATTTTGACAAAATTTTCCATAGAAATAAAATTTTACAACATTTTCTATAGAATTAAAATTTTGACAAAATTTTCTATAGAAATAAAATTTTGACAAAATTTTCTTTGAAATAAAATTTTGACAAAATTTGCTATAGAAATAAAATTTTGACAAAATTATCTAAAAAAATAAAACTTTGACAAAATTTTCCATAGAAATAAAATTTTGACAAAATTTCCTATAGAAATAAAATTTTGACAAAATTTTCCATAGAAATAAAATTTTACAACATTTTCTATAGAATTAAAATTTTGACAAAATTTTCTATAGAAATAAAATTTTGACAAAATTTTCTTTGAAATAAAATTTTGACAAAATTTGCTGTAGAAATAAAATTTTGACAAAATTTTCTATAGAAATAAAATTTTCTATGGAAACAAAATTTTGAGAAAAAATTTTTAGAAATAAAATTTTGGCAAAATTCTCTATAGAAATAAAATTTTAACTAAATTTTCTATAGAAATAAAATTTTGACAAAATTTTCTAAAGAAATAAAATTGTGACCAAAATTTCTTAGAAATAAAATTTTGACAAAATTATCTATAAAAATAAAATTTTGACAAAATTTTCCATAGAAATAAAATTTTGACAAAATTTGCTATAGAAATAAAGTTTTGACAAAATTTTCTATAGAAATAAAATTTTGACAAAATTTTCTATAGAAATAAAATTTTCTATAGCAATAAAATTTTGACAAATTTTTTTATGGAAATAAAATTTTGAGAAAAATTTCTTAGAAATAAAATTTTGACAAAAATATCTATAGAAATAAAATTTTGACAAAATTTTCTATAGAAATAAAATTCTGACACAATTTTCTATAAAAATTTAATTTTGAAAAAATTTCCTATAAAAAATTTTATTTCTATCGAAACTGTTGTCAAATTTTATTTCTTTTCTATTTGTATTATTATTTTATTTCTATAGAAAATTTAGTCAAACTTTTGTCAAAATTTCATTTCTATAGAAAATTTTGTCAACATTTTATTTTTATACAAAATGTTGTCAAAATTTTATTTCTATAGTAAATTTTGTCAAAATGTTATTTCTATAGAAAATTTTGTCAAAATTTTATTTCTATAGAAAATTTTGCAAATTTTTTTTCTCTAAAAAATTTTTGTCAAAATTTTATTTGCATAGAAAATTTGGTCAAAATTTTATTTCTATGGAAAATTTTGTGATATTTATTTTTATAGATAATTTTGTCAAAATTTTATTTCTATAGCAAATTTTGTCAAAATTTTATTTCTATAGAAAATTTTGTCAAAATTGTATTTCTAAGAAATTTTTGTAAAAATTTTATTTCTATAAGCAATTTTGTAAAAATTTTATTTCTATAGAAAATTTTTACAAAAATTTCTTAGAAATAAAATTTTGACAAAATTTTCTATAGAAATAAAATTTTGACAAAATTTTCTATAGAAATAAAATTTTGACAAAGTTATCTATAAAAATAAAATTTTGACAAAATTTTCCATAGAAATACAATTTTTGACAAAATTTTCTATAGAAATAAAATTTTGATAAAATTTTCTTAGAAATAAAATTTTGATAAAATTTTCTTAGAAATAAAATTTTGATAAAATTTTCTTAGTAATAAAATTTTGACAAAATTTGCAATAGAAATAAATTTTTGACAACATTTTCCATAGAAATAAAATTTTTACAAAATTTTCTTAGAAAAAAACAATTTTGACAAAATTTGCTATAGAAATAAAATTATGACAAAATTTTCTATAGAAATAAAATTTTGACAAAATTTTCTATAGAAATAAAATTTTGACAAAATTTTCTATAGAAATAAAAATTTGACAAAATTTTCCATGGAAATAATATTTTGACAAAAATTTCTTAGAAATAAACTTTTAACAAAATTATCTATAAAAATAAAATTTTGACAAAATTTGCTATAGAAAAAAAAAAAATTTTTGACAAAATTATCTATAAAAAGAAAAATTTTGACAAAATTTGGTATAGAAATAAAATTTTGACAACATTTTCTATAGCAATGAAATGTTGACAAATTTTTCTATAGAAATAAAAGTTTGACAAAATTTTCTATAGAAATAAAATTTTGACAACATTTTCTATGGAAATAACATTTTGACAAAAATTTCTTAGAAATAAAATTTTGACAAAATTCTCTGTAGAAATAAAATTTTGACAAAATTTTCTATAAAAATTAAATTGACAAAATTTCCTATAAAAAATTTTATTTCTATGTTGTCAAATTTTATTTCTATATTTCTATTTTTATTTTATTTCTATAGGAAATTTTGTCAAAATTTTATTTCTATAGAAAATTTTGTCAAAATTTTATTTCTATAAAAAATTTTGTCAACATTTTATTTCAATAGGAATATCTGTCAAAATTTTATCTTTATAGAAAAGTTTGTTAAAATTTTATTTCTTTCGTTTTTTTTTTGTTATTGTTGTTTTATTCTTCAATCATTTTGTTGTTTCTGAATTCGGCGTAAAACCATGCATTGACTAAACTACAAGCTGAAATCAAAGACTACAAAATGATTGAAAAATAAACCAACAATAACAAAACAAAACGAATGAAGTGAGAGGAAGCACGCTCAAAATGATCCCAGCCAACTGCATTCAAATCGATGATTTAATTTAGCCTAAGTTTCCATTATTATTTCTTACCCAGAAATTCAATTATATTTTGTGAAACAAAAATCGTATTTAATAATCTCTATTTTCAATTCCCATTTTCCTTTTTTTATAATTTTTAAATATGTTTCCCAAAGCACATATAACGATTTCGTTACATTTTGAATAGAAAAATTCTAGATAAAGAAATCTTATTATAATAATTGAATTGTTACACTTACAATAATTAACACATCTACATACACACCTGTACTCTGAAATAAAATCAACATCAATACCATTCGTTTTATATTCACAACGATATATTCCCATAACTCATCGACCAATTGATTTAGACAAAATTTCTTAAAAATAAACAAGCCCCAAAAGATAAATAAATACAATACTTAAATACTAGACAACTCAAATGGGAATTAACCATAACAAATTTTAAATAAGGACCAACAAAAATAAATTGAGAACAGTTTTTGTAGAGGACTGTATCTGTTCATTATAGTTTACTTGAATTGCTCTTATTTAAATCTCAAACTAATCTAACTACCAAAAATACGAACTGCAGGATCTGAGGGAATATATCAGCTGGTAACTTACAGAGTTCTTTCTTTCACAATGGGGGAGACAAATAAATAAACAGCTGGATGTATTTTGTTTTTTTTTTTTTTCAACTACTGGGTAGATTACATTAATACATTCGAGAATAAGGACTTCAATTGTACTTTAGCTAGACGTTATATATATTTTTTGGTATTTTGTTAATATGTTACATCAATTTTCTTACACTTTTTATGTTGTTTTCAACTAAGTTTATTATCGAAGTAAAAATATATTATTTATTATTTAGATAAATCGATTGTTTTTTTTTTCTTCACTTAAAGATATACATAGTGCAGAATTTATTTATTTGTTTTTTATTGTTTGTATTCAATTCTTTTGAATTATCACTAAATACATTTCTACATTTTTTTGTTGAAACACAAATGAAGAAAAGAAATAAAAACTGGTTTCCTTTTAGCTTTAATAGGTCTACAGCAACTTAATTAAAAATTTAACTGAACAATAAAAAAATAACTGAAAACTTTTTTGATGAACCTAAAAAAGCCAACATAGAATAAATAATTTAATTTAGGTGATTATAAAAATTTGATTGATTGTAAGAGAAATTGTGTATTTTATTATTTTTAATTGCCAAATTTGGGGGTGTGGAGAAAATATACCTCATATTGAACGATGTTATTGTACATTACTCTGTTTAAAGATGATTTGTTCTGTTGAAAACAATTTCACTGTAAGGGAACTCACTCAAAAAAAATTAACTTTGTAATACAGAAAGTTATTTGAATTATAGAATTTTGTTTGTAATATACAAGTTAGTCAATATCCAAATCAAAACGTCTATTTTTATACCCAATACCATAGAATGGTGACGAGGGTATAATAAGTTTGTCATTCCGTTTGTAATACATCGAAAAATCGATTTCCGACTATATAAATTATATATATTCCTGATCAGGGAGAAATTCTAAGACGATATAACGATGTCCGTCTGTCTGTTGTAATCACGCTACAGTCTTCAATAATGAAGCAATCGTGATGAAATTTTGCACAAACTCGTCTTTTGTCTGCAGGCTGGTCAAGTTCGAAGATGGGCTATATCGGTCCAGGTTTTGATATAGTCCCCATATAAACCATGGTCCATGTTTTGGTATGGTCCCCATATAAAACGACCTCCCGATGTGGGGTCTTGGGCTTATAGAAACCGTAGTTTTTATCCAATTTGTCTGAAATTGAAAATCTAGAGGTATTTTAGGACCATAAAGAGGTGTGCCAAAAATGGTGAGCATCGGTCCATATTTTGGTATAGCCCCCATATAGACCGATTTCCCGATTTTACTTCTTGGGCTTCTAGAATCCGCAGTTTTTATTCAATTTACCTGAAATTGGAAATCTAGAGGTATTTTAGGACCACAAAGAAGTGTGCCAAAAATGGTGAGTATCGGTACATATTTTGGTATAGCCCCCATATAGACCGATCTCCCGATTTTACTTGTTGGGCTTATAGAAACCGCAGTTTTTATTCAATTTACCTGAAATTGGGAATCTAGAGGTATTGTAGGATCACAAATACGTGTGCCAAAAATTGTGAGTATCGGTCCATATTTTGGTATAGCCCCAATATAGACCGATCTCCCGATTTTTTTTCTTGAGCTTATAGAAACCGCAGTTTTTATTCAATATACCTGAAATTAGAAATCTAGAGCTATTGTAGGACCACAAATACGTGTGCCAAAAATTGTGAGTATCGGTCCATATTTTGCTATGGTCCCCATATAAAACGACCTCCCGATGTGGGGTCTTGGGCTTATAGAAACCGTAGTTTTTATCCAATTTGTCTGAAATTGAAAATCTAGAGGTATTTTAGGACCATAAAGAGGTGTGCCAAAAATGGTGAGTATCGGTCCATATTTTGGTATAGCCCCCATATAGACCGATTTCCCGATTTTATTTCTTGTGCTTCTAGAATCCGCACTTTTTATTCAATTTACCTGAAATTGGAAATCTAGAGGTATTTTAGGACCATAAAGAGGTGTGCCAAAAATGGTGAGTATCGGTTCATATTTTGGTATAGCCCCCATATAGACCGATCTCCCGATTTTACTTGTTGGGCTTATAGAAACCGCAGTTTTTATTCAATATACCTGAAATTGGAAATCTAGAGGTATTGTAAGACCACAAAGAAGTGTGCCAAAAATGGTGAGTATCGGTCCATATTTTGGTATAGCCCCAATATAGACCGATCTTCCGATTTTACTTCTTGAGCTTATGAAACTGAAGTTTTTATTCAATATACCTGAAATTGGGAATCTAGAGGTATTGTAGGATCACAAATACGTGTGCCAAAAATTGTGAGTATCGGTCCATGTTTTGGTATGGTCCCCATATAAAACGACCTCCCGATTTGGGGTCTCGGGCTTATAGAAACCGTAGTTTTTATCCAATTTGTCTGAAGTTGGAAATCTAGAGGTATTTTAGGACCATAAAGAGGTGTGCCGAAAATGGTGAGTATCGGTCCATATTTTGGTATAGCCCCCATATAGACCGATTTCCCGATTTTACTTCTTGGGCTTCTAGAATCCGCAGTTTTTATTCAATTTACCTGAAATTGGAAATCTAGAGGTATTTTAGGACCACAAAAAAGTGTGCCAAAAATGGTGAGTATCGGTCCATATTTTGGTATAGCCCCAATATAGACCGATCTCCCGATTTGGGGTATTGGGCTTATAGAAACTGTAGCTTTTATCCAATTTGCCTGAAATTGAAAATCTAGAGGTATTTTAGGACCATAAATAGGCGTAACGAAAATGGTAAATATCGGTCCATGTTTTGGTATAGCCCCCATAAAGACCGATTTCCCGATTTTATTCTTGGGCTTCTAGAATCCAAAGTTTTTATCCAATTTGCCTGAAATTGGAAATCTGGAGGTATTTTTGGACCTTAAAGAAGTGTGTCGAAAATGGTGAGTATCGGTCCATGTTTTGGTATATTCCCCATATAGACCAATCTCCCGATTTTACTCAATGTAAAACTTCCAGATTTTACTTCTCGGGTGAAAATCTACAAGTTTAAGATTTCAAATCAAGACGTTATTTTATAATTTTCTTGCACACTTACAAGAGATGTTAATGATTCCTCTAAAACTCAAACAAAAATGGTTCTTATTAATCCAGAATCTGATATAGTCCTCATAGGTGAAATCTTTAAATTTATCTTCGGGAAGTGTCCTCAAGTCCTCAAGCCCTCCTGAAATTTCAAAGGAAACCCTAATATTTGGTTCATGGTGGTGGGTATTTAAGATTCGGCCCGGCCGAACTTAGTGCTGTATATAGTTATTTATTTTAAATAGTTCACTGGCAAAATGGAAATAAAACTAGGACTTGTATTTAATGTTACATTTAGCAACAATTAGTAAAATACCCTCAATCACGAATATACCCCTCCACCATAGGATGGTGGGTATATTAATTTTGTCATTCCGTTTGTAACACATCGAAATATTGCTCTAACACCCCATACAGTATAAATATTCTGGGTCGTGGTGAAATACTGAGTCGATCTATACTAGTCCATCCGTCTGTTAAAATCAAGGTAACTTCCGAGCAAAACAAGCTATCGACTTGAAACTTGGCGCAAATAGTTGTAATTGATGTAGGGTCATATCGCACCAATATTACGTGTAGCCCCCAAATAAACAGACCCCCATATTGGGCTAGCGGAGTAGTGTTGTAAATTTTGATTTTGACTACTCGTTACTTTTGAATTGAGTACTCGTTACAACTCGTTACTTTTATAAAAAAAATTAAAAAAGACATTGTGGGTAATTTTTAGTAATATTTTCTTCTTTTTAAATTTTAAAAACAGTATAGAAAAGCGGATTACATACTCCAATTTTATTCTAGTGTTATAAAATGTGCTGTTGTAGATATATGGGTCTCGTTAGAAAAAGATTTCCACCAATCATTCAAATTTTTATAGCCAACTTTGTATTCACTATTCGTGTCATTTTAACTCTTGTTAGAAAAAGATTTCCACTAATCATTCAAATTTTTATAGCCAACTTTGTATTCACTATTCTTGTCATTTTAACTGATAAAACGATTTTCCAAAACTTGAATTAATATTTTCCAATAAGCCAAGAATTTTACTTCCAAACCGCCAAATTGCTTGCCGTCAGAAGACAAAATTGGCATTGGAGATATTGTGTACACATTTACTAGTAACGAGTACTCAAAAAATTAGTCAGTAACGAGTACTTGTAATCAAATATTCAACACTATTGTGTTGAAAACTCATTTTCGCAGATTTTTATTTTTTTGATTCTAACCCACTAAAGGATTTTTAATGCAATTACAATGAAACAAAAATGTACTTTCGCGTAATCGAAAACATTTTTTTTTTCAAAAAACAACCGCATAGTTGTCCCCTTGTAACTATACACTATTCTAATAATAATTTAGATCCAGTGAGTGAGTTCCTTTCCGACATTGTTCTCAACAATTATTGGATAGTTAATGGCTGTTTGGATTTTTTTGGATAATTGGATGGGTTTGTTTATTTTTATCTAGCAATGGATCTATGATTGATTTGATGATATTAATTCAAAATACATTTGCATTTGCTTCATTTCGTTGGGATTTGTGTTTTTTTTTTTTTTTTGGGAATGAAAATGGTTTTCACAATGGAAAAATGTAAATCGCGAAGAGAAATAAATGCTGCAATAACAGAATTACAATGAAATGAGCTGCTCGAAGTAATTTACCATTTATTTATAATTTGATGGCATAATGAAATGATATCTGTCACGATTTTCAAGAATTTAAAATGTTTAAATCATGATAATCATCAGGATTTTTAAAGTGTTTTTGTTTATTTTTTGCTCTTTTTATATTTTACATCTGTTTTTAGAAAATTTTTGTTGATTTAGTGTTTCTTACATGTTTTGTTGCTGTTTTTTTTATTAGTTTTTCTGTAAAATGGTATTTAACAAAAATTTTTAAGTGCTTTTTTGGAATAAGAAGAAAAAAGAAATTAAACGTTTGAATTAGCGTGCTGTGGAAAAAAACGTTTGTATATATAACATTTTTTTTTGATTAGAAAAAATTTTAAAATTTGCTTTGCAGAAAAACAATATTCTGAAATACAAATTTTTCGGATAAAAATAAAACAAACATAAATTTAAATGGCCGTTTAGATTGGAAAAATATTTTTTGTTGTGATTGATTGAAGACAAAGAAACTCAAAACTAAGCAAAATTTTTGATCATGTTCGTTTAGAAAGATTTTAGTAAAAAATTTTGAATTAAAAACCAAAAAACGACATAGCAAACTACCGCAAAAAGAGATCATAATTGATTTTTAAGAAAAAAAAAATCCATGAAAAACGAAGAAAAAAACGTTAAAATAGTATAGCAAGAGAAACGTAAACGGTAACATAGTATAAACACAACGTAAAAAGAACGTATGGAACAACATTGAATAAAATTTGAAATTTGAAAAACTTTTATAAACTCAATTGAAGTTGGATATTTTTTTTTTAGTTTGAGATAGAAACTGTGTAATATTGAATATTTTTATGGAAGAAAAATAAAATAAGTAACAACATTTGGGTGTAACAAACAGTTGATATTATGTTGAACTGCAATTTATTGATGTTCTCTGTAGCTGTTTCAAAAAAACACACACCCGCACACACACATAATTGAATAAAAAAAAAACGCAATATATCCTAGCTCCTATAATTTCCTCTACAATATTGTCTATATAACAAACTAACTAAATTTGAACATGATGTTTTTTTTTTTCTAGCTTTAATAAAACATTTACCTAAACATTTAATAAGCATGTTAAATGTCATAAATGAAATCAAATGATTTTTATAAATAATTATTTTTTATCGTAAGACTCTCTGTTTTTTCAATCAATGGTGATCATCGATTATCAATATCCCCATATATAATTAAACTTCATAAATATAATCGCATAAAATCCAACTGGGTCTGTTAAGTAGTCTTAGAACAAATACCAAAAAAAAAATCTTATAATAATTTCACTGTGTACTTGAAAATGTATAGTTGATCAAATCCATTTATGATATCAGAATTCGAATCTATATATTAGGTAAGATATTTAATTTTCTGTTTTGTTTAAATTATAACAATCTGGTGAATACAGTATTATATATATCATGAAGATTTTTAAATTAAATGATAACTTTTATTGTAACTATGACATCACAACGAAATAATAACATGATGTACGAGTAATAGTTACATTAAAAGTTGATATCTGCTTAGAAACAAAAATAAGATTCAATAACAAATTTAATTGACACAATTAATTTTTTAATTGAAATTGTTTTAATAACGAAAATTATAGCATCAGAGTCATAGAATTAATTAAAAATAAAAAATTAAGTTTATTGATTTTTCATCACTTTAAGTAAATTTTGTAACTTTTTAAATTAATATTATAATTAACTGAATTAAAAAATTAATTGGTTTTGCCTGTAAACCTCAAATAACTGTTCAATTGAAGTTAGTTTAGTATTTTTTATGAGTTTTCTGCTTATAATTAGAGTTAGGATAGGTTATTTTAAAGTGACAGCCCGATTTATTTTCAGGCTCACTTAGACTGTTCAGTCCATTGTGATACCGCATTATAGTTAGAATATTTTTTTATTTGAGTCAAATTTTAATGAACGAATAAATATAATTATCAATTGTATTTTTCCCACCACCATAGAATGGTGATGGGGGTACAATAAGTTTGTCATTCCATGTCATGACATTTGTAACGCATCGAAATATTGATTTCCGACTATAAAAAATATATATTCTTGATCCGGGAGAAATTCTAAGACGATATAACCATGACCGTGCCACCGTGGTGCAATGGTTAGCATGCCCGCCTTGCATACAAAAGGTCGTGGGTTCGATTCCTGCTTCGACCGAACACCAAAAAGTTTTTCAGCGGTGGATTATCCCACCTCAGTAATGATGGTGACATTTCTGAGGGTTTCAAAGTTTCTCTAAGTGGTTTCACTGCAATGTGGAACGCCGTTCGGACTCGGCTATAAAAAGGAGGTCCCTTGTCATTGAGCTTAACATGGAATCGGGCAGCACTCAGTGATAAGAGAAAAGTTCACCAATGTGGTATCACAATGGACACTTAGACTAAGTGTGCCTGATACAACGGGCTGCCACCTAACCTAACCATGTCCGTTTGTCCGTCTGTTTGTCTGTTGTAATCACGCTACAGCTTTCAGTAATGACGCTATCGTCCTCCAATTTGACACATATTCGTTTTTTGTTTGCAGGCAGGTCAAGTTCGAAGATGGGCCATATCGGTCCAGGTTTTGATATAGCCCCAAATAAACCGACCCCCGTTTTGGGGTCTTTGCCAGAAATTTGAAATTTAGCGGCATTTTAATACCACAAACAGGTGTGCCGAAAATGGTGCCTATCGGTCCAAGTTTTGGTATAGCCCCCATATAGACCGATCTCCTGATTTTACTTCATGGACGTCTATCTGCTTTACCTGAAATTTGAAATCTAGAGGTATTTTAGGAACACAAATAGGTGTGCCCAAAATGGGATGTATCGGACCATGTTTTGGTATAGCCCCCATATAGACCCATCTCCAGATTTTACTTCTTGAGCTTCTAGAATCCGCAGTTTTAATCCGATTTGCCAGAAATTTGAAATTTAAAGGTTTTTTAGGACCATAAATAGGTTTTCATATAATGGTGTGTATCGGTCATTGGTTTAGTGTAGCTCCCATAAAGACCGATCTCCCGAGTTTACATCTTCGGCTTCTAGAATCCGTAGTTTTTATCCAGTTTGCTTGAAATATTAAGGCCATAAATAGGTGTTTCGAATATATCGGTACAGGTTTTGATACATCCCTCTTATAAACATGCCCTGCGATTTGGGGTCGGGATTTTGTAGGTTTTTCAAAACCACAATTAGGTGTGCTGAAATTGGTGTATCGGTGCATGTCTCTGACATAGCACCCATATAGACTGATCTCCCGATTTAACTCCTTGGGTTCATATAAACCATAGTTTTTGGTAAATCCTCCATATAGACCCATATCACTTCTTGAGGGCATAGAAGGCATACAGATTTTGAAAATTGCTTGAAACTGAAAGTAAAATTTCCAGATTTTATTTCTTCTAATAATTTTAATAGTGGGGGTAAAAATCTACAGATTTTAGATTTGAAATCAAGGCGTTATTTCATAATTTTCTTGCACACTTACACGAGATGTTTATAATTCGTCTAAAACTCAAACAAAAATGGTAGTTATAACTCCGGAATCTGATCTTCTCTTCATATGAAATTCTATATATTACCCTGAAATTCTATATATTACTAAGTATGTTAGCCCGCTACGACGAAGAGTTTTCAAGGGATACTATTATGTTAAATTCATGGTGGTGGGTATTTAAGATTAGGCCCGGACGAACTTACTGCTGTATATACTATTTTTATACCCTGCGCTACACTGTGGAACAGGGTATTATAAGTTAGTGCATATGTTTGTAACACCCAGAAGGAGACGAGATAGACACATGGTGTCTTTGGCAATAATGCTCAGGGTGGATCCCTGAGTCGATATAACCACGTCCGTCTGTCCGTCCGTCTGTCCGTCCGTCTGTCTGTGAACACATTTTTGTGATCAAAGTCTAGGTCGCAATTTAAGTCCTATCGCCTTCAAATTTGGCACATGTTCCTGTTTTGGATCAGAATAGAACCCTATTGATTTTGGAAGAAATCGATTCAGATTTAGATATAACTCCCATATATATCTTTCGCCCGATATGCACTTATATGGATCCAGAAGCCAGAGTTTTATCCCGATTTGCTTGAAATTTTGCACGAGGAGTACAATTGGTAGTAGTCGAGTATGCAAAATTTGATTGAAATCGGTTCAGATTTAGATATAGCTCCCATATATATATTTTGCCCGACATGGACTTATATGGCCCCAGAATCCAGAGTTTAGGCCTAATTTGATTGAAATTTTGCACATGAAGTACAATTAGTAGTGTAGTCAAGTGTGCTAAATTTTATTGAAATCGGTTTAGATTTAGATATAGCTCCCATATATATCTTTCGCCCGATATGGACTAATATGGTCCTAGAAACCAGAGGTTTGGCCCAATTTGATTGAAATTTTTCACTAGGAGTACAACTAGTAGTGTAGTCAAGTGTGCCAAATTTGAGTGAAAACGGTTCAGATTTAGATATAGCTCCCATATATAGCATTCGCCCAATTTACACTCATATGACCACAGAGGCCAATTTTTTTACTGCGATTTGGTTGAAAATTTGCACAGGGAGTATAATAAGCATTGTTGCTATGCGTGCCAAATTTTGTTGTAATCGGTTCAGATTTAGGTATAGCTCCTATATATATGTTTTTCTGATTTCGACAAAAAATAGTCAAAATGCGAACATTTCCCTTTTAAAATCGCCTCTGCGTAGTCGAAAAGTTGTAAAAATGACTCTAATTTTCCTAAACTTCTAATACATATATATCGAGCGATAAATCATAAATAAAAGTTTGTGAAGTTTTCTTAAAATTGCTTCATATTTAAATCTTTCCCATATTGTGTTCCACCCTAGTGCATTAGCCAACTTAAATTTTGAGTCTATAGATTTTGTAAAAGTCTATCAAATTCTGTCCAAATCGAGTGATATTTAAATGTATGTATTTGGGACAAACCTTAATATATAGCACCCAACACATTTGACGGATGTGATATGGTATCGAAAATTTAGATCTACAAAGTGGTGCCCCGCCCGACTTTAGACTTTCCTTACTTGTTTTTGTTTTTTTTTAAAGATATACAAAAAGATATACATAAAGCGATGTGGACCTATGAAACGGTCGGAATACTATGGGGTGACCACACAGACGAAAAATACTGTTATTCATATGTTTGGGTGTAAAAAGTATATGTTTGGAACTCAAATTTTTTAGTGCAAGCATACAATGTTCACAAAGTAGCATATTATGTATAGGACATATATGTTAATAAATTACAACATATTATGTTTGGGACACAAAATATTTGAAAATATAATATGCTTGGATGCAAACATATATTAACTTAGAAATAGCCTATAAACATATATATGTGTTTAGAAAGAGAGACCTAGAGAGTATGCTGTAAGTAAAAACATGGAAGTAACCAATTGGCGCCTTAAAAATATATACAAAAAGAAAATTTCATTAAAATTTTTTTCTATCCGTGTATGCCTAAGGTGAAACATAATATGTTTCAACAATACCAATAATATTATGTTTGGACCAATCCTGAAAATATATATGCGTGCAGCAAAATGTGTTTGGGGTATATGTTACATAAGCGATTTTTTTTTTTGAGGGTGCAGTCAAACAAATTCTAGAGAACTACTTAACAAGAGTAGGACGACAGCACCTAGAATTGAGAGCACACCTTTGACACGAGACAGGCAACCTGAATCCTCTTAGCAAATTAACCTAACCTAATTGAAAATATATTTCTTAATTAAAAATTATTTTAGATAATTAATGTTTTAATTAATAACTTTAATTCAAAAATAGTCTATTATATTTTTAACTGACTTTATTTTTTAATTGTATTAAAGAGCTAGTTGTACCAATTGATTTCTTAATTAATTACGCTTTCTACTTCAATGTTGTTGGTGTTTATGGCGTGGTTCCCATCATTCAATAAATAAGGAAAAGAGAATGACGCTGCCGATTTTAGCCGACTATGTCGACTCATCTCGACCCAAATTAGACGCCAAATAATCAAAAATATTGATTTAAATCAGTAAAATTTATTAATAATTGTTGTATTTTTTGTCAAAATTTTGAACTTTTCACCCACAATTGATTAGAATACCAAATGGATTTGATCGTACCTCATTTTCAAAAAAGGACATTACACAGTGTATACTCTAGGAGATTTTATGAGATGCAACTGAGTTAGGGAAAAGGTAGATATGGAATATACATTTTTTCTTAGGATAAAGGATGTTCTGGGAATGGTTAATTAAATTTTTTTTAGTAATAATGTTTTTTGGGATTTTAAAGCGGACATACTTTGATAATATATATCACTTTTGCCATTATTTGCACCATTATAGCCATCCGTATCGATGATATCCAAATCTCTGCTATTCGCTGTAGTCATTGCCGCCATGTGTCGTTGATGAAATTCACTCATATTAAATGGATACAGCAGTACACCCTGTAGAGTGCTATAGCTATTCGATGATATACTTCCTGGATAGTGGATACTATTTGTAGTTGCAATCAATGGTGTATCGATTAGGCTCAAATTATCTTCGAAGATTTTCTGATGCAATTTATCGTCCATGCCCATAATTCGAACTGGAAATTCAAGGTATGAAGAAAAAAACAAACAAAGACGAACAAGAAAAACAACAACGAAAATGAAAAATAATAAACAAGTAATGAGTTGTATGATATTTTATGTTTGTTTTTTTTTTTTTCTCTTTTTATTGATACCAGATATGTTGTGTGAGTATGACGTCATGTAGTAGATAACAATAAAACTTGAGAGAAATATTTGTTTGTTGGCTAAAATGTCTTTTTATTTAGTCCAAAATTGTTTCAAACAAAAAGAAAACTATTTTGTCTTTAGTTGTATGCCTGTAATGTCCTAACCATATCAGATTTTCTCTTTCTCCTTTAGATCGTTAATCTTTGTTGAAATAAAAACAATATAACATATATGCTTTTGTTTTTAGAAATCATAGTGAAATAACAAAAAAAAATTAACCCAAAGGAAATATACATATTCAAAAATATTGAGTTATTTTCCATAATAGTTTAAAAAAAGGAATCTTTTTTTATTTTTTCATTAAAAAAAAAGAAACATTATAAAAATAAAAATTTTAAATGAATTATTTGAAATTTTGTCTTTCCTTTTTTGTTGACAAACAAGTGCATTTATTACAATATTTCCATTTATAACAAAAAAAAATGTGCTTCATTTTATTTTAAAGTGCTTTATTTATAGAAATATTTATAGATGAACATATTTTACAAAATTGTATTTACATTCCTTAATTTGTTTATTCATAGACATAATAGTTTGAAAAATATTTAAAGTGCTTTAGCAAAAGATTTTTATATATAAACTCACCTTTTTGTAAAAAAAAAACTGAAATATTAAAAATATATTTATGTCTAGAATATGAAATTCTAAATGTCTATACGCCACAGGACACCATCCACAGAAAAATTTATACTACACATACGCTATGGGGAGCCAATACGTAATTATCGAAAATTTTAAAAATAAATAAACGTTGAGTAAATAATTTAAGCATTTCTGTTAGAAGTGTTTTTTTTGCTTTCTTTTGGCAACCTCATATCTCCTAAACTAATATAATGTCTTCAAGATTTGAATTTATTTAAAAAAAAAAAATTGTAAACTGAAATTAGATTACACTTCCAGACTTTAATCGAATTTGATTTCATATACAATATTGTGATTTAAAATCCATGAAAGAAAATTTTTGGATTTTTAGTATAAATTAACTAAAATTCTGTTTGAGTGTTTAATTATTAACAAAATATAGATTTTTAATATAAAATAAAAAATAGTCATACGCCACTGGATACCACCAACAGAATAATTTATAACACGTATACGTTATGAGGAACAAATATATAATTATCAAATAAATGAAATCCATTTTTACCTATTTCAAAACCGTTTGTTTTTTTATACCCCCCGTCATAGGATGGGGGTATATTAACTTGGTCATTCCGTTTATAACACATCGAAATATTGCTCTAAGACCCCATAAAGTATATATATTCTGGGTCGTGGTGAAATTCTGAGTCGATCTGAGCATGTCCGTCCGTCCGTTCAACTGTTCAAATCACGCTAACTTCCGAACGAAACAAGCTATCGACTTGAAACTTGGCACAAGTAGTTGTTATTGATGTAGGTCGGATGGTATTGCAAATGGACCATATCGGTCCACTTTTACGTATAGCCCCCATATAAACGGACCCCCAAATTTGGCTTGCGAGGCCACTAAGAGAAGCAAATTTCATCCGATCCGGCTGAAATTTAGTACATGGTGTTACTATATGGTCTCTAACAACCATACAAAAATTGGTCCACATCGGTCCATAATTATATATAGCCCCCATATAAACCCATCCCCCGATTTGGCTTGTAGAGCCTCTAAGAGAAGCAAATTTAATCTGATCCGGCTAAAATTTGGTATATGGCGTTAGTTAATGGTCTCGAACAACCATGCAAAAATTGGTCCACATCGGTCCATAATTATATATAGCCTCCATATAAACCGATTCCCCGATTTGGCTTGCGGAGCCTCTAAGAGAAGCAAATTTCATCCGATCCGGCTGAAATTTGGTACATGGTGTTAGTATTTGGTCTCTAACAACCATGCAAAAATTGGTCCACATCGGTCCATAATTATATATAGCCCCCATATAAACCGATCCCCCGATTTTGCTTGCAGAGCCTTTAAGAGAAGCAAATTTAATCCGATCCGGCTAAAATTTGCTACATGATGTTAGTATATGGTCTCTAATGACCATGCCAAAATTGGTCCACATCGGTCCATAATTATATATAGCCCCCATATAAACCGATCACCAGATTTGACCTCCGGAGCCTCTTGGAAGACCAAAATTCATCTGATTTAGTTGAAATTTGGTACGTGTTGTTAATGTAGGGCCTCAAAAATTGGTCGATATCGGTCCATAATTATATATAGGCCCCATATAAACCGGAACCCCTTGGAAGAGCAAAATTCATCCGACTCGGTTGAAATTTGGTACGTGATGTTAGTATATGGTATCCAACAACAATGCAGGAATTGGTTCATATCAGTCCATAGTTATATATAGCCCCATGTAAACCGATCCTCAGATATGACCTACGGAGCCCCTTGGAAGAGCAAAATTCATCCGATATATGGTATCCAACAACCATGCAAAAATTGGTCTAAATCGGTCCATAATTATATATAGCCCCCATGTAAACCGATCCCCAGATTTGACCACCGTAGCCCCTTGGAAGAGCAAAATGCATCCGATTCGGTTGAAATTTTGTACGTGATGTTAGTATATGATATGTAACAACCATGCCAAATGTGGTCCATATCAGTTCATAATCATATATAGCCCCCATATAAACCGATCCCGAGATTTGGTTTTGGAGCCTCTTGGAGGAGCAAATTTCATCCGAGTCAGTTGAAATTTGCTACATTGTGCTAGTATATGGCCGTTAACAACCATGCCTAACTAGGTCCATATCGGTCTATAGTTATATATATCCCTCAGATAAATCGATTTCCAATCACACACAAATTGGTCCATATCAAGTTCATAATTGTGTATAGTCCCCATATAAGCGACCCCCATATTTCAATTCTGGCTCTCTACGTACCGTGCAAAAAGTCCATATCGATTCGTAATTATTTGTAGACTTACCTACACATACCTTTTTGTCTAATATATACCATGTATGGTCTAACTCACAATTTAGAAAACGATGTTAAGAAGTTTTAAGATACCACAAAACAAGTAATTCGATTGTGGATGACAGTCTTTCGTAGAAGTTTGTACTCAATCCATGGTGGAGGGCACATAAGATTCGGCCTGGTCGAACTTACGGCCGTATATACTTGTTCTTCAATAATACATTTCTTCAGTAATTAGTAACTAGGTATACCCTAAGGTATAGACTAAAAAATATTATTATTATTCGATTGATGGTAATAATTAAAATTTTTCTTTTTCAAAACAAAGAAACTACATCGAATAATAGCAGGGTAGCTGATATCTAATACCAACAAAGCGCTATGTTCTTTAAATTTTATCGCTCAGTAGCAAAAGATTTCTGAAGTAATATCAAATTCTGGAATCAGTTCCAATTTGTTTGAATTGTCTATCTTTGGCACGAATTATGGCTTGCAAACAGTAGACAAAGCCACACGCTGTCTTGAGACCATTGCAATTTTGATAATTTCAGTGCCAACCTTACCCTCCAAAACGGCTCAGACAACAAAGCCCAGTGGCTTGACATCCGGAAATTTTTATGGCCATTGTGTAGTAGAAATGAAGCAAGGAAACTCCTGGCTTTATACCCATTCGTGGTTGAAGCGAGCTGAGTCCTTTTAGAATGTCCATGGCATGGCGCCGAAATATTTTTGTACCTATGGAATTAATACTGTCTTCAGGACATTTCCCGAAGATATTGGGCATTTATTTTAACCAAAGTGTGGACGAATAGGAGCAAGGGGCGACCTCCTGCCCTTTCGGTGTTTCGTGAGTTCTGGTGGCCACAGTTGACCTCTTTGGCTTGAGTACCATTCTTCACTTTTTATCATACCCAGCGCCACACTGTGGAACAGGGTATTATAGGGAGCCACCGTGGTGCAATGGTTAGCATGCCCCCTTGCATACACAAGGTCGTGGGTTCGATTCCTGCTACGACCAAACACCAAAAAGTTTTTCAGCGGTGGATTATCCCACCTCAGTAATGCTGGTGACATTTCTGAGGGTTTCAAAGCTTCTCTAAGTGGTTTCACTAGAATGTGGAACGCCGTTCGGACTCGGCTATAAAAAGGAGGTCCCTTGTCATTGAGTTTAACATGGAATCGGGCAGCACTCAGTGATAAGAGAGAAGTTCACCACTGTGGTATCACAATGGACTGAATAGTCTAAGTGAGCCTGATACATCGGGCTGCCACATAACCTAACCTAACCTAACAGGGTATTATAAGTTAGTGCATATGTTTGCAACACCCAGAAGGAGACGAGATAGGCATATGTCGTCTTTGGAAATATTGCTCAGGGCCGGCCCCTGTGTCAATCTACCCATATCCCTCTGTCCGTCCGTCCGTCTGTCTGTGAACACATTTTTGTGATCAAAGTCTAGGTCGCAATTTAACCCAGATATGCCGATCGTACTACATGTAGTACACCTGTTATGTTCAGGTTTCTGCGTTTACAGTGCTTTACATTTTCTAATCTACTTGTTGGTGTGCTACAGAATATAACGGCCCGTCGGCATATCTGGGTTAAGTCCAATCGACTTCAAATTTGGCACAAATTTCTGTTTTGGATCAGAATAGAACCCTATTGACTTTGGAAGAAAACGGTTCAGATTTAGATATAGCTCCCATATATATCTTTCGTCCGATATCTTCATATATATATTTCGTCCGATATCTTACATTTGACGGAGTTGATATGGTATCGAAAATGTGGATCTACAAAGTGGTGCAGGGTATAATATAGTCGGACACGCCCGACTTTATACTTTAAATTAAATTCTTTCCTTATATTAACTAGCTATAGCTTCAACGTTCATTTTTTAACTGAAACAATATATTAGATATCGAGACCTATTAATTAGGTCCTCTACAAAAAAAATCTTAATTTAAATAAAAAAACATTTTTAAAGGAATTTATTTCCTTTAGCTTTTTTTGCAAACTTCTTGTTGCAATTTGAAAAAAAAAATCCATGCTGCCAAGTCTTGAACAAAACGTCTGTCAAACCCGTCGTTCATTCTCTTGCATTTGTATGCTTGTTTATTTTCCAAACTAGTCTGTTTGTTTTAGAATGACTTTGACTTGGTGCTAAGGCAATAGGGAAAATATTTGTTCAACACATGTTCTAAATGACTGACACTGGTATTATCAACATCGTCATCCTACTCATCATCATCAGCATCATCACCAAGCCCTCATCAGTATCGGCAACAGCATCAATGAACGTTTGATTTGATTGCTCTATCTATGCAGCAGCCTCCTCTTCTTTATCCTTATGAACGATGAATGGCCTAACTAAGCCAACTCGAAAACACAATGGGTTGCATTCAGGCCATTGTAGCTGAACGATGTCCTTTTTTTTTTGTGTTTATAAAGACAATATTATGAAAGAGAGCTTTAGATGCCTGTATACCAGAGGATATGATAAAAATCGACAGAGAAAAAAAACTGCAAACAACCCTACGTACAAAAATGACATCTATTGAGATCTATGCATAGAAAGCCAGCAATAAATAATGGGATGTATAGCTGCATGAATATTAAAGGAACTCATTTCAATTTAAATTTAAATATTGAAAATAGGTAAACAAATTGTGTATTTAATACAAATAGAAAACAATTTTTAGCTTTGTAGATGAAAATATTGATATAATGAGTGAAGAGTAAAATATAAGAGAAGCAAGAAAGCCAAGAACCAGGAAATTTGATATGAAGCCATTTTTAAAATTTGAAAAAGAAAATTTAAGATAGACACAAAAATGAGCATTCAAATTTTCACAAGAGCAAAAGGATTGAAATGAGATTTTTCAAAATTTGAAAAAATCGTATACTATAGAATACAACCACAATCAAGAACTTGTTGCAAGCGTTATAGTTTTTCTTATATCGATGCTGGAGAATTATATACGTGACCAATGAGGAATCAAAATGTTATTTCTATAGACAATTTTGTCAAAATTTTATCTTTATAGAAAATTTTGTCAAAATTTTGTTTCCATAAAGAATTTTGTCAACATTTTATTTCTATAGAAAATTTTGTTATATAAAAAATTTTGTCAAAATTGTATTTCTATAGAAAATTTTGTAAAAAT
Source organism: Haematobia irritans (assembly GCF_050003625.1). Lineage (NCBI taxonomy): Eukaryota > Metazoa > Arthropoda > Insecta > Diptera > Muscidae > Haematobia > Haematobia irritans. The sequence goes on along the minus strand of NC_134397.1, from coordinate 191,667,918 downwards.
TTTATTTCTATAAAAATTTGGTCAAAATTTTATTTCTAGAGAAAACTTTGTCAACATTTTATTTTTATAGAAACTTTTGTCAAAATTGTATTTCTATAGAAAATTTTGTCAAAATTTTATTTCTATAGGAAATTTTGTCAAAATTTTATTTCTATAGAAAATTTTGTCAAAATTTTATTTCTATAGAAAATTTTGTCAAAATTTTATTTCTATAGAAAATTTTGTCAAAATTTTATTTATATTGAAAATTCTGACAAAATTTTATCTCTATAGAAAATTTTGTCAACATTTTATCTTTATAGAAAATGTTGTTAAATATTTACTCCTACTGAAAATTTTGTCAAAATTTTATTTCTATAAAAAATTTTGTCAACATTTTATTTTTGTAGAAACTTTTGTCAAAATTTTATTTCCATAGATAATGTTGTCAAAATTTTATTTCTATAAAAAATTTTGTCAAATTTTTTTTCTATAGGAAATTTTGTCAAAATTTTATTTCTATAGAAAATTTTGATAAAATTTTATTTCTATAATTTTTTTCAAAATTTTATTTCTACAGAAAATTTTGCTAAAATTTAATTTCTATAGAAAATTTTGTCAAAATTTTATTTCTATATAAAATTTTGTCAAAATTGTATTTATATTAAAAATTTTGTCAACATTTTATTTATATTGAAAATTGTGACCAAATTTTATTTCTATAGAAAATTTTGTCAACATTTTATCTTTATAGAAAATGTTGTCAAATATTAATTCCTATAGAAAATTTTGTCAAAATTTTATTTCTATAAAAAATTTTGTCAACATTTTATTTTTATAGAAACTTTTGTCAAAATTTTATTTCTATAGAAAATGTTGTCAAAATTTTATTTCTATAAAAAATTTTGTCAAATTTTTTTTTTTTCTATAGGAAATTTTGTCAAAATTTTACCTCAATAGAAAATTTTGTCAAAATTTTATTTCTACAGAAAATTTTGTAAAAATTTTATTTCTATAGAAAATTTTGTCAATATTTTATTTCTATAGGAAATTTTGTCAAAATTTTATTTCTATAGAAAATTTTGTCAAAATTTTATTTCTATAGAAAATTTTGTAAAAATTTTATGTCTATAGAAAGCTTTCTGAAAAATTTATCTCTATAGAATAATTTGTCAAAATGTTATCTCCTTAAAAAAAATTTGGTCAAAATTTTATCTCTGTAGAAAATTTTGTCAAATTTTTATTTATATTGATAATTTTGCCAATTTTTTTCATTGAAAATGTTGACAAAATTTTATCTCTATAGGAAAGTTTGTCAAAATTTTATCTTTATAGAAAATTTTGTCGAATATTTATTTTTATGGAAAATTTTATCAAATTTTTTTCTATGGAAAATTTTGTCAAAAATTTATTTTTATAGAAAATTTTGTCAAATTTTTATTACTATATAAAATTTTGTCAAAAATTTATTTTTATAGAAAATTTTGTCAAATTTTTATTACTATATAAAATTTTGTCAAAATTTTATTTCTTTAGGAAATTTTGTCAAAATTTTATTTCTATAGAACATTTTGTCAAAATTTTATTTCTTTAGAAAATTTTGTCAAAATTTTATTGCTATAGAAAATTTTGTCAAAATTGTATTTCTATAGAAAATTTTGTGAAAATTTTAGGTCTATAGAAAGCTTTGTGAAAATTTTATCTCTATAGAAAAATTTGTCAAAATGTTATATCCTTCAAAAAAAATTTGGTCAACATTTTATCCCTGTAAAAAATTTTGTCAAAATTTTATTTATGTTGATAATTTTGCAAATTTTTTTATTGAAAATTTGACAAAATCTTATCACTATAGAAAAGTTTGTGAAAATTTTTTCTTTATAGAAAATTTTGTCGAATTTTATTTCTATGGAAAATTTTATAATTTTTTTCTGTGGAAAATTTTGTCAAAAATTTATTTCTATAGAAAAATTTGTCAAATTTTTATTACTATATAAAATTTTATCAAAATATTACTTTTATAGAAAATTTTGTCAAAATTTTATTTCTATAGAAAATTTTGTGACAAATTTATATCTATAGAAAATTTTGTCAAATTTTTATTACTATATAAAATTTTGTCAAAACATTATTTCTATAGAAAGTTTTGTTAAAATCTTATTTCTATAGAAAATTTTGTCAAAATTTTATTTCTTGAGGAAATTTTGTCAAAATTTTATTTCTATAGAACATTTTGTCAAAATTTTATTTCTTTAGAAAATTTTGTCAAAATTTTATTGCTATAGGAAATTTTGTCAAGATTATATTTCTATAGAAAATTTTGTGAAAATTTTAGGTCTATAGAAAGCTTTGTGAAAATTTTATCTCTATAGAAAAATTTGTCAAAATGTTATATCCTTCAAAAAAAATTTGGTCAACATTTTATCCATGTAAAAAATTTTGTCAAAATTTTATTTATGTTGATAATTTTGCAATTTTTTTTATTGAAAATTTTACAAAATTTTATCACTATAGAAAAGTTTGTGAAAATTTTTTCTTTATAGAAAATTTTGTCGAATATTTATTTCTATGGAAAATTTTATCATTTTTTTTTTCTATGGAAAATTTTGTCAAAAATTTATTTCTATAGAAGATTTTGTCAAATTTTTTATTACTATATAAAATTTTGTCAAAATATTATTTTTATAGAAAATTTTGTCAAAATTTTATTTCTATAGAAAATTTTGTCAAAATTTTATTTCTATAGAAAATTTTGTGACAATTTTGTATCTATAGAAAGCTTTGTGAAAATTTTATTTCTATAGAAAAATTTGTCAAAATGTTATCTCCTTAAAATAATTTGTTTAAACTTTTATCATTGTAGAAAATTTTGTCAAAATTTTATTTATGTTGATAATTTTGCAAATTTTTTTATTGAAAATTTTGACAAAATTTTATCTCTATAGAAAAAATTGTCAAAATTTTATCTTTATAGAAAATTTTGTCAAATTTTTATTTCTATAGAAAATTTTGTCAAAATATTATTTCTGTAGAAAATTTTGTCAAAATTTTATTTCTATAGAAAATTTTGTTAAAATTTTATTTCTTTAGGAAATTTTGTCAAAATTTTATATCTATAGAAAATTTTGTCAAATTTTTTTTTCTATAGGAAATTTTGTCAAAATTTTATTTCTTTAGAAAATTTTGTCAAAATTTTATTTCTATAGAAAATTTTGCCTGATAATTGGTTGATAGTTTTGCTGCAAGTAGAGGATGCTGATGAGGAATGTGGTAATTCCGAAACGTGCGTCCATCCAACCATCTTGCAGTCTATAGGGCTTTGCCCAAATAAATTTGACAAACATTCTTTTCCTCTGTTGGTTAAGCTACTCTTGTAGTTTAGTCAATGTATGGTTTTAAGCTGAAATAAAAAACAACAACAAAATTTTATTTCTATAGAAAATTTTGTCAAAATTTTATTTCTATAGAAAATTTTGTCTAAATTTTATTTCCGTAGAAAATTTTGTCAAAAGGTATTATTGCTTATGTTGGACTTGAGCTTTGAAATATTTGGAAAACATTATTCTTGCAGCAAGGGTTATATAAATCTCACCTATGTCTATATTCCAACAGTAGAATGGTGAATATAAAAAATCTAAAAATCGCTAATAGGGTGATGGAAACAAGCGTAAAGCTGTAAGCATTTAAATGACTTATCCATCAGAAAAAAGACTAATTGACAATGATGGCAAAAATATTATTTATTTATAAAATCTCTTTCTCAAATGCTAAAATGCCGTCAGCATCGTTGATGTCAACATCAAAGTCTTTGCTATGAGCAAAACTAGTGTGTTTTTTATCATAACATCTATTAATCAATGGCTATCATAAAATAACCACTTCATTAAGCATAAAACTCGTTATGATTTAATTTTTTGTTATTATCTTTGCAAATATTCCAAGTTCTTGTTTCAGCCTATAAGGACTTCTGTTCTTTTCTGTCAATGTGATAGAGCTCTTCTAGGCTCTTGTGGCAATATCCACTTTATTGAAGTGTTTATTGTCTAATCAATGGAGCATCTGGATAATGAAAATGACTTCAAGCGTTTCCCTCTCAAATTACTTGGTATCAGTATCACCAAGATATTTGCTAAACTGTTACTCTATGAAATAACGACATCATAATATTAGCAGTATTATAATATTTGAAATAAAGTTATAATTTGCACAAGATTGAGAAAATGTTTTTATTTCCTCATATCTTTTGATTTTGCAAATATTAGAAATGAAAGGCAATGATTTTGCCTTTGTCTATAAGAAGGATAATAAAGAATTTGGTGATTAGTTTATTAAGAACCAAATGCTGTGAAGACATTCTTAACATCGTGGAATGAATGCCATAAATTAAGGTACTCTAACCAAATAAAAGGATATTTAAAATTTTGGACCCAAAATGCCTCAAGATTTCTAATTTTAAACCAATCGTATAAAAACTGCAGTAGTTAGATGTTCCAGAAATCAAATCGGTGATCGGTTTATACAGGAGCTATATCAAAACCTAGACCGACATAGCCCATATTCGAACTTGATTTGCTTGCAAATCACAAACAATGAATATATGCCAAATGATAGCTCAGAATCTATCAGTATGACGGGTCCTCTGTTAAAAGCGGGATTGGGCCACCCTACCCTGTAAACACAGCGTCGGCAAAAATGTAGTAAAAATGTTCTTTTTGGATCCGGAAGTAGTGCAAAATTGACGCAGAAGTGATGAATTTAACATGGGCTTGTCATAGAACGGATGTTCACCATTTCATTGAATTTCCATCACTTCTCAACATGTGATCCGAACACAGAGTTTTGGATGCGAATTAAAAAAATTGTGATATTTTTACAAATATGTTACTTTTTAAAAATTTTTATAATTTATATTGCATTCGAATGCTTGTCTTGAACGATTGACCTATAATATTATCGAAAATTCGCAAATTTTCTGGAATAGAATTAGGATTTTTTTTCTAACAAAACGTAAGTAATTTGTAGAATTTAATCAATTCTCACGCTGTTTTCAACCTATTTGAAATAAAAAAGTTAAAATTGCCCATTGTCCAAAATATGAGTAAAAGCTAATTTCAAAAAACAAATAATTAAAAGAACTTCCTGTGTAGTTAAAAAAAGATCGTCTTTAGGATGACATTCCTGGAAGTGCTTTGAAAGTTATGCCTTTAGAAGAACTTCCAATTTTTTTTGCAGAGTAGTGTTGCTATCTGCCAACTGTAAGTAAAGTTTTATGTTTTACGTACTCAGAACATTTTGACATGCGAGCGCTAGATGCCTTATTTACAGCAACTTAAGAGATGCATCTCGCCCAAAAAATGGAACTAAATCGTAAACATTTTCTTGCGATTAATTTTTAAAATTTTCAAAGTAGATTAACTCAACAACAGTGCATTGATAGTTAATTCAAAATTTGTAGAGATGAAGGGCCAGTATTTATCTATGGTTTGGTGAATTCAACCGATATTAATTGTTGTTCCAGAAACCATTGATGCTATGGCCACTGATATTGCAAAATCGTCATATTACCTATCGTTAGATTGAGCCAATCTTAGGCATTAGCGGAACCAGCATATATTTTATATTGCATGAACATTTGACTTCAATAAAATTTTTAAGCGTTGCATACCACACAATTTGCCAATCGCTCAAAAAAAACTGCTCGTGCCGATTGGTCGAAAGAAATGCTCCAAAAATAGATCGATGAGTTTCGAAACACGTCTATGACATTATGACAGGTGGTGAGTCGTGGATTAACGCGTATGACCCCGAAAGGAAATAGCAGTCGACTGTATGAGGGTTTCAAGATGAGACAAATCCAACATCAGTTTCTCGAGAATGAAGCACTTCCACGCTTATGATCGTCTGGTTTTTTTTTATACCCTCCACCATAGGATGGGGGTCTATTAACTTTGTCATTCCGTTTGTAACACATCGAAATATTGCTTTAAGACCCCATAAAGTATATATATTCTGGGTCGTGGTGAAATTCTGAGCAGGGCTGTGGAGTCGAGCCAATTTTGCTCGACTCCGACTCCAGCATTTTTCATCAGCTCGACTCCGTCTCCGGAGTCGACTCCGGGAAATATAACTAAATCTCATTTTAATACCACTAATTTTTAGTTCTATTGTGGGGGTACCTAAGTGGATCGATATAAAGTATCGTATTTATTTATATGTGCAAAAAAAAGGTCTTAATTTCACATTAGATGCCAATTGAACTCTATATTTCAAATTTCGGGCAATGTTTAATAAAGGGTGATTCTTTTGAGGTTAGGATTTTCATGCATTAGTATTTGACAGATCACGTGGGATTTCAGACATGGTGTCAAAGAGAAAGATGCTCAGTATGCTTTGACATTTCATCATGAATAGACTTACTAACGAGCAACGCTTGCAAATCATTGAATTTTATTACCAAAATCAGTGTTCGGTTCGAAATGTGTTTCGCGCTTTACGTCCGATTTATGGTCTACATAATCGACCAAGTGAGCAAACAATTAATGCGATTGTGACCAAGTTTCGCACTCAGTTTACTTTATTGGACATTAAACCAACCACACGAATGCGTACAGTGCGTACAGAAGAGAATATTGCGTCTGTTTCTGAGAGTGTTGCTGAAGACCGTGAAATGTCGATTCGTCGCCGTTCGCAGCAATTGGGTTTGTGTTATTCGACCACATGGAAGATTTTACGCAAAGATCTTGGTGTAAAACCGAATAAAATACAGCTCGTGCAAGAACTGAAGCCGAACGATCTGCCACAACGTCGAATTTTCAGTGAATGGGCCCTAGAAAAGTTGGCAGAAAATCCGCTTTTTTATCGACAAATTTTGTTCAGCGATGAGGCTCATTTCTGGTTGAATGGCTACGTAAATAAGCAAAATTGCCGCATTTGGAGTGAAGAGCAACCAGAAGCCGTTCAAGAACTGCCCATGCATCCCGAAAAATGCACTGTTTGGTGTGGTTTGTACGCTGGTGGAATCATTGGACCGTATTTTTTCAAAGATGCTGTTGGACGCAACGTTACGGTGAATGGCGATCGCTATCGTTCGATGCTAACAAACTTTTTGTTGCCAAAAATGGAAGAACTGAACTTGGTTGACATGTGGTTTCAACAAGATGGCGCTACATGCCACATAGCTCGCGATTCTATGGCCATTTTGAGGGAAAACTTCGGAGAACAATTCATCTCAAGAAATGGACCGGTAAGTTGGCCACCAAGATCATGCGATTTGACGCCTTTAGACTATTTTTTGTGGGGCTACGTCAAGTCTAAAGTCTACAGAAATAAGCCAGCAACTATTCCAGCTTTGGAAGACAACATTTCCGAAGAAATTCGGGCTATTCCGGCCGAAATGCTCGAAAAAGTTGCCCAAAATTGGACTTTCCGAATGGACCACCTAAGACGCAGCCGCGGTCAACATTTAAATGAAATTATCTTCAAAAAGTAAATGTCATGGACCAATCTAACGTTTCAAATAAAGAACCGATGAGATTTTGCAAATTTTATGCGTTTTTTTTAAAAAAAAAGTTATCAAGCTCTTAACAAATCACCCTTTAAATAAAATAATGATATAAATACCCATCATAATATGAGAAGATACCAACAGTATATGTATTTGTGGACCAAAATTATTGATATCATCTCAAATACTTTAAATTTGTTCCGAGCTATATAAACGTTTATATTCCCATATGCATGAATTTGAGTCTGAATCGATTTAGACAAAATTGTATATACTCTATAAAATCTAAGTACTTAAAATTTAAATCTAGCGTTATGGGACGTAACACAATTTTAACAAAAAATAAAAATGCAAGGAAAGTCTAAAGTCGGGCGGGCCGATTATAAATACTCTGCACAACTTTGTATTTAGATCTACATTTTGATAAAATATCAAATCAGACTTCTACAAAATCTCGGGCAATATTTGGAAAATCTTTATAATTATTTAGACAATTTCGCAAAAATGTATTTATGATTCATTCATTGAAAAATTTGAAAATTTGAGTCATTTCTACAAGTTTTCGACATAGCAGTGAGTATCAGTGAGCATACAATTATGGAAAAATTTCTATAAAAAATTTTCTATAGAAATAAAAAAAATTTTGCAAAATTTTCTATAGGAATAAAATTTTGCAAAATATTCTATAGAAACAAAATTTTGACTAAATTTTCTATAGAAATAAAATTTTGACTAAATTTTATAGACAAAAAAATATTTCAATAGTAATAAAATTTTGAATACATTTTTTATAGTAGTGAGTATCAGTGAGCATCAGTAATAAAAAAAAATTTTTAGAAAATTTTCTATAGAAATAAAATTTTGATAAAATTTTCTCTAGAAATAAAATTTTGACAAAATTTTCTATAGAAATAAAATGTTGACCAAATTTTCTAATAAAAAAATCTATTACTATAAAATTTTGGCAAAATTTTCTATAGAAATAAAATTTTGACCAAATTTTCTAATAAAAAATTCAATTACTATAAAATTTTGGCAAAATTTTCTATAGAAATAAAATTTTGACTTAAATTTTTATAGAAATAAAATTATCAATAGAAATAAAATTTTGAAAAAATGTTTGTGTAACAAACAAAATTTTGCAAAATTTTCTATAGAAATAAAATTTTGATTCAATTTTATATAGAAATAAAATTTTGACTAAATTTTCTATAGAAAAAAATATTTTATTTCATTACTATAGAATTTCGAATAAATTTTTTATAGAAAAAAAATGTTGACAAACTTTGCTATAGAAATAAAATTTTGACAAAACTTTTTATATAAATAACATTTTGACAAAATTTTCTATAAAAACAACTTTGAAAAAATTTTTCTGCCAATATTCCACATATGTATATGGCCTTAAAATAAAATTAAAAAAAAAAAATAATTTCGATTGTTCGAAATATTTCAAATAAATTGATGTGGGCATTAAAATGGATCGATGCAGCCCATCTGCTTGTCTAACATTCTAGGAAACATAAAAAGATAGCCGTAATTGGAAGTTGATTTTCATTTACAATCATGCTGTACATTGATCGAATGAATAACGCAATGGAAACTAATTTGCGTAAAAACTTGCTTAGTTACAAAAATGTGAAGTGTTTTAAAAAATTTAGTTTAGCCGGAGTCGAGCAAAATTTTTACGACTCCGACTCCAGCAAAATCTTCAGACTCCGACTCCGGCTCCACAGCCCTGATTCTGAGTCGATCTGAGCATGTCCGTCCGTTCGTCTGTTGAAATCACACTAACTTCCGAACGAAAAAAGCTATCGACTTGAAACTTGGCACAAGTAGTTGTTGTTGATGTAGGTCGGATGGTATTGCAAATGGGCCATATCGGTCCACTTTTACGTATAGCCCCCATATAAACGGACCCCCAAATTTGGCTTGCAGACTCTCTAAGAGAAGCAAATTTCATCCGATCCGGCTGAAATATGGTACATGGTGTTAGTGTATGGTCTCTAACAAACATACAAAAATTGGTCCACATCGGTTCATAATTATATATAGCCTCCATATAAACCGATCCCCAGATTTGGCTTGCGGAGCCTCTAAGAGAAGAAAATTTCATCCGATCCGGCTGAAATTTGGTACATAGTGTTAGTAAATGATCTCTAACATCTATGCAAAAATTGGTCCACATCGGTCCATAATTATATATAGCCCCCATATAAAGCGATCCTCCGATTTGTCTTGCGGTGCCTTTAAGAGCAAACGTCTTCCGATCAGCCTGAAATTTTGTACATGGTATTAGTATATGCTCTCTAATAACTATGCAAAAATTGGTCCACATCGGTCCATAATTATATATAGCCCCCATATAAACCGATCCTCAGATTTGACCTCCGGAGCCCCTTGGAAGAGCAAAATTCATCCGATTCGGTTGAAATTTGGTACATGATGTTAGTATATGGTATTAAACCACCATGCAAAAATTGGTCCACATCGGTCCGTTATTATATATAGCCCCCATATAAACCGATCCCAGATTTGGCTTGCGGAGCCTCTAAGAGAAGAACATTTTATCCGATCAGGCTGAAATTTGGTACATGGTGTTAGTATATGGTCTCTAACAACTGTGCAATAATTGGTCCACATCGGTCAATAATTATATATAGCCCACATAAAACCAATCCCCCGATTTGGCTTGCGGAGCCTCTAAGAGAAGCAAATTTCATCCGATCCGGCTGAAATTTGGTACATGGTGTTATATATAGTCTCTAATGACCATACAAAAATTGGTCCACATCGGTCCATAATTATATATAGCCCCCATATTAACCGATCCTCAGATTTGACCTCCGGAGCCCCTTGGAAGAGCAAAATTCATCCGATTCGGTTGAAATTTGGTACATGATGTTAGTATATGGTATCCAACAACCATGCAGGAGTTGGTTCATATCAGTCCATAATTATATATAGCCCTCCTATAAACCCATCCCCAGATTTGACCTCCGGTGGATAAGCAAAATTCATCCGATCTGAATGAAATTTAGTACGTGGTGTTAGTATATGGTCTCTTACAACCATGCAGGTATTGGTCCATATCAGTCCATAATTATATATAGCCCCCATATAAACGGATCCCGAGATTTGGTTTTGGAGCCTCTTGGAAGAGCAAATTTCATTCGAGTCAGTTGAAATTTGGTACATTGTGCTAGTATATGGTCGTTAAAAACCATGCCTAACTAGGTCCATATCGGTCAATAGTTATATACAGCCCTCTGATAAATCGATCCCAATCACACATAAATTGGTCCATATCAAGTTCATAATTGTAGCCCCCATATTTCAATCTCTCCACGTACCGCGCAAAAATCCATATCGATTTGTAATTATTTGTAGACTTACCTATACTAAACTTTTTTGTCTAATATATACCACGTATGCACTAACTCACAATTTAGAAAACGATGTTAAGAAGTGCTAAGATACCTTGCCATCGGTAAGTATTACCACAACGCAAGTAATTCGATTGTGGATGACAGAAGTTTCTACGCAATCCATGGTGGAGGGTACATAAGATTCGGCCTGGCCGAACTTACGGCCGTATATACTTGTTTAACTTGACATGTCACAATGGTACCACTAGAATAACGCAGAACAGTCAATTTTGAGTGGTACACAATCATTTGTTATTTATCAATTGTCTTCCAAGAAGTCAGGAAAACCAACCGCCCGATCACTCTTCACCATGACAATGCCAGCTCTCACAAATAATTGCACTTTTGATAATCCTGACTTGGCACCGAGTGACTACTATGTTATTTATTCCCGTACGTAAAAAAGGGGTTAACATTTTTAGACACCTGAATAAGCGGTTGAGGCGTTCAGAATGCATGTTTTGGATATACCTCAATCAGACTGGCAAAATTGCTTCGACAATTAGTAGTTAAAATTGTATAGATCTTAATGGGGGAATATTTTGAAAAACAAAGAGATTTTCGATGATTAATTTTTTTCCCCTTAATCCTGAAATATAAAAGGCAACCCTCGTATTATACCCCATTACCATTCTACCTTGTCCGAAACCATTGGCAAACTAAATCCTATTTAATGAACTTTGACTGAACGCTAACTTTATCCCTGCATGTGTGTGTTCCATGTGGCGTATGAGTTCTTAACCCTGAATATATGCGTTACACATACGTACCGTAGTCCGTTCAAATGATTGAAGGCAATAGATACAAGAGTCGCACGATTCTTGGTAAACGTTTAAAGTTAAATATAAAGGGTGATTTGTTAAGAACTTGATAACTTTTTTTTAAAAAAAACGCATAAAATTTGCAAAATCTCATCGGTTCTTTATTTGAAACGTTAGATTGGTCCATGACATTTACTTTTTGAAGATAATTTCATTTAAATGTTGACCGCGGCTGCGTCTTAGGTGGTCCATTCGGAAAGTCCAATTTTGGGCAACTTTTTCGAGCATTTCGGCCGGAATAGCCCGAATTTCTTCGGAAATGTTGTCTTCCAAAGCTGGAATAGTTGCTGGCTTATTTCTGTAGACTTTAGACTTGACGTAGCCCCACAAAAAATAGTCTAAAGGCGTCAAATCGCATGATCTTGGTGGCCAACTTACCGGTCCATTTCTTGAGATGAATTGTTCTCCGAAGTTTTCCCTCAAAATGGCCATAGAATAGCGAGCTGTGTGGCATGTAACGCCATCTTGTTGAAACCACATGTCAACCAAGTTCAGTTCTTCCATTTTTGGCAACAAAAAGTTTGTTAGCATCGAACGATAGCGATCGCCATTCACCGTAACGTTGCGTCCAACAGCATCTTTGAAAAAATACGGTCCAATGATTCCACCAGCGTACAAACCACACCAAACAGTGCATTTTTCGGGATGCATGGGCAGTTCTTGAACGGCTTCTGGTTGCTCTTCACTCCAAATGCGGCAATTTTGCTTATTTACGTAGCCATTCAACCAGAAATGAGCCTCATCGCTGAACAAAATTTATCGATAAAAAAGCGGATTTTCTGCCAACTTTTCTAGGGCCCATTCACTGAAAATTCGACGTTGTGGCTCGTTAGTAAGTCTATTCATGATGAAATGTCAAAGCATACTGAGCATCTTTCTCTTTGACACCATGTCTGAAATCCCACGTGATCTGTCAAATACTAATGCATGAAAATCCTAACCTCAAAAGAATCACCCTTTATTTATGATTAAATTACCTTCATTTAAAATATTATTTTTTTTTTGTATTCATTTATTTTAAGAATTTATTTTATATGATTTCTTAAATTCCTTTGATTTATTAACAATAATTACATATATGAATGACATAATAGTCATTGATATAATTGCGAGATATATTCAATTATATATTTTTCATTATATTTTAAAGCAAGAAAATGTTTTTTTTTTTGTTTTGCATTTTTATATGACTATTTAATTAAATTTTAGTATGGTTAAATCGTACATGAAAAACCATAGATACTGCACATATACAAATTCTATATGCTTGTTTTTTCAATTTGTATGCAATTAATTACTCACCGTTTTAACGTTGAGATTTCTCAATGCAATAAAAAATATAAAATATTCATATTTTATTTTCATTATAAGCTATTAATAATTGGTGTAAGTTCATTGTAAAAAGCAATTGTTGGTCGAGTTTATTTACAGTAATCTCTTGCTAAATGTCAGGATTCAATAAACAAAAATTATGTGTCGTTATGTGGTGTCTTCAAAAAAAAAAAAAAAAGAATGAAATAAAATGGTCGGTTAAAAAGTTTTTTTTGTTTTTGTTTTTTTGTTTAATATTGTTAGGAATGTATTTCCTTATAAATTGTATTGGTTAAATTGTAAGGGCCGATGTTGAATGTGAACCACACCTAAACGCTAAGTTTTTTCCGAATTTTATTTGACATTTCTCTATTTCAGACTTACTCAATTTGATCCATGGAGAGATACACAATCCAGCAACGTGTTAAATGGTTCCAAGAAATGGCAACAGTGGATGATCAATTTTCGAAGAAAATCATCTTCAGTGATGAGGCACATTTTCACCTCAGTGGATTCGTCAATAAACAGAATTGCCGCATTTGGGCGAATGAGAATCCAAGAGTGATTGTCGAAAAACCAATGCACCCACAAAGAGTGACTGTTTGGTGCGGTTTATGGGCTGGCGGCATCATCGGGCCGTATTTTTTCCAAAATGAGGCCGGTTAGGTAGTTACTGTGAATGGTGTTCGCTATCGTGAGATGATAACGAACTTTTTATGGCCCGAATTGGAAGATATGGATGTGGACGATATGTGGTTTCAGCAGGACGGTGCCACTTGCCACACAGCTAACGAAACAATGGCTCTTTTGCGCAACGAAATCAATGGCCGTGTTATCTCACGTAATGGCGATGTCAATTGGCCGCCAAGATCATGTGATTTGACACCGTTGGACTTTTTTCTTTGGGGTTATTTGAAAGAAAAGGTTTACGTCGATAAGCCAGCAACAATTCAAGGATGAGATAATTCGGCACATTAAGGTCATAAAACCTCCATTATGCCTCAGCGTCATCGAAAATTTGGACCATCGGATGAAGTTGTGCCACCAAGGTCGCGGCGCCCATTTGGCCGATAGTTTGTTCCACACATAGTTGAGTAATACCAATATATCATAATAAAATAAAATTACATAATTTCCTAAATAGTTTGTGTTTTATTCAAAATCAACATCGGCCCTTGAAATATTAACCACCCTTTTAAAAAAATACAATAAATATCCTATTTTTTTCAAATTTTCATTTCAACTGGAAGACATATGCAGCAAAAAAAAAAACTCTTAATATGGATTATGGGGAATAATAAACTTTAATTACTGCGGATATTAATACTCAAATAAAGTGAAAGGTAATTAATCACTAACGTTACTTGTGGTATTTACCCTCAATTTTGGTATTTATTCAGAAAATTTTGGATACTTATTAAGATAAAAGCCTTACTTGAAATTAAAAGAGACAAGTTTACCAACTACAACAGGGAAATACGACCGTATAAAATCGGTAAAGCATTTCTTTTAAAACCGACATTTTGTTACATACAATTTGTTCTACCCTATACCATACAATTTGAGATATAAACACGCAAATTATCTATAAGAGACCCCTAAAAAATTAAAAAAAAAATTAAAACAGAAAAAAAGTTCTATTTTGGCATGAAAATGGCTTTTGGTGGCCACGCAAAGAACATTTCTGTTTTATGGGACAAAAAGTGGTTTTTATTCCAATATTAAAAAAGATCGAAAAAAAATAACCAAAATCGTAGTACACCACGTTACCATTACAGGACATGCGATAATACATTTTGACGTACATGAGCTTTGGGGAGAAATACCAAAAGATTCCGGATGGATTATGGACTATGCAAGGAAGTTCCTAGTTCTGCAAGCTCTCTGCTCTTGAAAAGAACTAGGTTTGCTTTTGTAACTACAACGCAATGGGTCAAACTCGTCGGTACTCCACTGATGCTCAATTCGGGCTATTCTCCCGATTTGATTTTCCTTTCGACAGCTATTTCATTTTCAAAGATATAAAATTCATTTGCTGGACACAAAGGTTTGTTCCCTTTCCTAGCCGACTATTTTCAGATCGGCTAAATAAGTTGGAACTTTTCATAAAGATCGAATGGGATTTTCAACTTCGACTGATTCTAAATTGATAAAAAAAAACCTGCTCAACCTGGAAAAGGCCTAAGTTTTCACGACATCGCAACGGATCAAACTTGCTGCATCGGCCCTAATGTTCCCAAAAATTCCTCCCGAATAGAAATTCATCTTTTGATGTCGCCACTTTCGACTGTTTGTCGGTTTGGCCCAAATCTAAAAGTCAATTATTCAAGTTGGTAACGATTTTAAAAAAATCTACAAAAGAAAAACGACTACGAATTTGTTACACCAAAAATGGCTTATGCATAAAGAATCTTACAGTGTAGCCGAAGTCTAAGAATTGTCGGACGTAAATAAAATATCGATAAATGTGTTATCGATGCCATAAACAAACAGTAATATCGATTATCCCTTCGAGCATAACTTATAGTGTAGCCAATATTTGAGATATCTTCGACACGAACACTGCCGTCAGGATAAACTTATAGTCTGGACGGCGCATTAGTCGATTTCTGGCTTTTGTCTGTCTTATCGTGGAAACGTGCACGTGTAACCGCACAAGTTTACAGATATATTTTTTGCAACCAACTGCAGGTTGGTATCGTTTCTAAAGCACTCGCCTGACAACTAACACATGTATTTCAGTGACAATTCATTTTATTGTCTACAAACTTTCAAAAGTATCTTGATCTATTGCATTCAGATAAAGGGTGATTCTTTTGAGGTTAGGATTTTCATGCATTAGTATTTGACAGATCACGTGGTGTCAAAGAGAAAGATGCTCAGTATGCTTTGACATTTCATCATGAATAGACTTACGATCTGCCACAACGTCGAATTTTCAGTGAATGGGCCCTAGAAAAGTTGGCAGAAAATCCGCTTTTTTATCGACAAATTTTGTTCAGCGATGAGGCTCATTTCTGGTTGAATGGCTACGTAAATAAGCAAAATTGCCGCATTTGGAGTGAAGAGCAACCAGAAGCCGTTCAAGAACTGCCCATGCATCCCGAAAAATGCACTGTTTGGTGTGGTTTGTACGCTGGTGGAATCATTGGACCGTATTTTTTCAAAGATGCTGTTGGACGCAACGTTACGGTGAATGGCGATCGCTATCGTTCGATGCTAACAAACTTTTTGTTGCCAAAAATGGAAGAACTGAACTTGGTTGACATGTGGTTTCAACAAGATGGCGCTACATGCCACACAGCTCGCGATTCTATGGCCATTTTGAGGGAAAACTTCGGAGAACAATTCATCTCAAGAAATGGACCGGTAAGTTGGCCACCAAGATCATGCGATTTGACGCCTTTAGACTATTTTTTGTGGGGCTACGTCAAGTCTAAAGTCTACAGAAATAAGCCAGCAACTATTCCAGCTTTGGAAGACAACATTTCCGAAGAAATTCGGGCTATTCCGGCCGAAATGCTCGAAAAAGTTGCCCAAAATTGGACTTTCCGAATGGACCACCTAAGACGCAGCCGCGGTCAACATTTAAATGAAATTATCTTCAAAAAGTAAATGTCATGGACCAATCTAACGTTTCAAATAAAGAACCGATGAGATTTTGCAAATTTTATGCGTTTTTTAAAAAAAAAAAGTTATCAAGCTCTTAACAAATCACCCTTTATAAAGTCACTCGTAATGGAATTCATGCGTGGCAGTGTGATTGCTTTGTTTGGAAAATCACAAATGGTTATCGTAAGAGTCCTCCATCATTTAAATGTAAATCCCTTGTTTCCCGTACCATTGCTCGTTACCGTGATATTGTTGCAGTGTTGCATCGCGTCCAACAAAAACGATAATAACACCAGAAATGATCCGAAAATAAAGGCCAGATTTGATCGAAATCCAGAGTGGTTGAAAACTTGCTCGAGAGCTGAAAATATCGCAAGAACGGATGAGCTTGGACTAAAGCCATTGAAGTTCCAAAAAGTGCTAGTGCTTACCGTTGCACAAAAATAGTTTCGATTGGCAAGAGCCAAAGAATTTATTTGCTTGCAAAAAACTTGCCACTTACCGAATTTGGTTTTCGTCGTTGATAACTTATTCCAAATTGAGCAGTTTGCAACTTTGTTTGTCATTAAAACTCAAACACCGCCAATTGTAACGATGTGAGCCGCCCTAACGGGCGATGGTCACTCCCCGCTCATATTCATTGACCGTGCTGAATCGAGAAAATGTCCTAAAAACAATATTGAAGCCCTGGGTAAATAAATATTTCGGACGCAGACCAAGGAAATTCTATCAGAACTCAGCAAACGTCAATCAAGAATGACTTGATCGCTCCATTTCTATTGCACAATGACCTTCATCTCCTGAGCTGAATCCGTTGGATGTGGCAATTTCACAGAAAAGTTAGGATTAACAAGTATATACGGCCGTAAGTTCGGCCAGGCCGAAACTTATGTACCCTCCACCATGGATTGCGTAGAAACTTCTACTAAAGACTGTCACCCACAATGGAATTACTTGGTTTGCGGTAACACTTACCAAAGGCAAGCTATCTTAAAACTTCCTAACACCGTCTTCTCAATTGTTAGTTAGTCCATACGTGGTATATATTAAACTAAAAAAAGGCCGGTTAAATACGTATATAATTCAGTTTGCCAAAATTTTCTATAGAAATAAAATTTTGACAACATTTTCTATAGAAATAAGATTTTGGCAAAAATTTTCTATAGAAATAAAATTCTGACCATATGTTCTATAGGAATAAAGTTTTGACAAAGTTTTCTATAGAAATAAAACTAAAAAAATTTTCTATAGAAATTTTGAAAAACTTTCTATAGAAATAAAATTTTGACAAAATTTTCTATAGAAATAAACTTTTGACAAAACTTTCTATAGCAATAAAATGTTAAAAAAATTTTCTATAGAAATAAAATTTTGACAACATTTTCTATAGAAATAAAATTTTGAAAAAAATTTTTATAGAAATAAAATTTTGACAAAATTTTCTATAGAAATAAAATTTTGACAAAATTTTCTATAGAAATAAAATTTTAACAAAATTTTCTATAGAAATAAAATTTTGACAAAATTTTCTAAAGAAATAAAATTTTGAAAAAAAAAACCTCTAGAAATAAAATTTTCTATAGAAATAAAGTTTTGACAAAATTTTCTATAGAAATAAAATTTTGACAAAATTTTCTATACAAATAAAATTTTGACACAATTTTCTATAAAATAAAATTTTGACAAAATTTTCTATGGAAATAAAATTTTACCAAAATTTTCTATAGACATAAAATTCTGACCAAACGTTCTATAGGAATAAAATTTTGACAAAATTTTCTAAAGAAATAATATTTTGACAAAAATTTCTATACAAATAAAATTTTCTATAGAAATAAAACTGACAAAATTTTCTATAGAAATAAAATTTTGCAAAAACTTTCTATAGAAATAAAATTTTGACAAAATTTCCTGTAGAAATAAAATTGTGACAAAATTTTCTATACAAATAAAATTTTGACACAATTTTCTATAAAATAAAATTTTGACAAAATTTTCTATGGAAATAAAATTTTGACAAAATTTTCTATAGAAATAATATTCTGTCAAAAATTTCTACAAAAATAAAATTTTAACAAAATTTTCTATAAAGTAAAATTTTGACAAAATTTTCTATAGGAATAATATTTTGACAAAATTTTCTATAGATATAAAATTTTGACAAAATTTCCTATAGAAATAAAATTTTGACAAAATTTCCTATAGAAAAAAAAATTTTGACAAAATTTTCTGTAGAATTAAAATTTTGTTAGATTTTATTGGCTCGAGTAGAAATATAATTTTGACAAAATTTTCTGTAGAAATAAAAATTTTGACAAAATTTTCTATACAAATAAAATTTTGACAAAATTTTCAATAAAATAAAATGTTGACAAAATTTTCTATGGAAATAAAATTTTGACAAAATTTTCTATAGAAATAATATTTTGACAAAAATTTCTATACAAATAAAATTGTGACAAAATTTTCTATACAAATAAAATTTTGACACAATTTTCTATAAAATAAAATTTTGACAAAATATTCTATGGAAATAAAATTTTGACACAATTTTCTATAACATAAAATTTTGACAAAATTTTCTATGGAAATAAAATTTTGACAAAATTTTCTATAGAAATAAAATTCTGGCCAAACGTTCTATAGGAATAAAATTTTTACACAATTTTTTCTATAGAAATAATATTTTGACAAAAATTTCTACACAAATTAAATTTTGACAAAATTTTTTATAAAGTAAAATTAATTAATATATAATAAATTAATATAATATTTTGACAAAAATTTCTATACAAATAAAATTTTGACAAATTTTTCTATACAAATAAAATTTTGACAAAATTTTCAATAAAATAAAATGTTGACAAAATTTTCTATGGAAATAAAATGTTGACAAAATTTTCTATAGAAATAATATTTTGACAAAAATGTCTATACAAATAAAATGTTGACAAAATTTTCTGTAAAGTAAAATTTAAAAAAAAAAAATCTATTGCAATAATATTTTGACAACATTTTCTATATATATAAAATTTTGACAAAATTTCCTATAGAAATAAAATGTTGACAAAATTTTCTGTAGAATTAAAATGTTGTAAATTTTTTTTTTTTGCTCGAGTGGCAACTATGATTTCGGTTCATATGAACCAATTTTTGTGTGATTGGGGATCGGGTATATATAACTATAAACCGATATGGACCAATTTTGGCATGGTTGTTAGCGGCCATATACTAACGCCACCTTGCAAATTTCAACCGGATCGTATGAATTTTGCTCCTCCAAGAGAATCCGGAGGTCAAATCTGTGGAACGGTTTATATGGGGGCTATATCAAATTATGGACCGATATGAACCAATTTTTCCAAGGTTATTAGAGACCACATTCTAACACCACGTACCAAATTTTAACCGAATTGGATGAACTTTGCTCCTCCAAGAGGTTATATATAATTATGGACCGATATATACCAATTTTTGCATGGTTGTTACAGACCATATACTAACACCACATTCCAAATTTCCACCGAATCTGATAAATTTTGCTCCTCCAAGAGGCTCCGGAGGTCAAATCTGGGGATCGGTTTATATGGGAGCTATATAATTTATGGACCGATATGAACCAATTTTTGCATGGTTATTAGATACCACATACAAACACCACGTACTAAATTTCAACCGGATCGGATGAAATTTGCTTCTCTAAGAGGCTCCGCATGCTTAGATAGACTCAGAATTTCACCACGACCCAGACTATATATACTTTATGGGGTCTTAGAGCAATATTTCGATATGTTACAAACGGAATGACAAAGTTAATATAACCCCCATCCTATGGTGGAGGGTATAAAAAACAATACCAAATGAGTTTATCATCTCAAGACAGCGCTTCGCTGAGAATTGGCCAAAACACCGCAGATCCACAGCTGGAGCATAATTCACTTTTCCTCCATGCAAATGAAAATACATATCAAATCGTCCAAATTATTTTTTAAGTACTTCTAAATAAAATAAAATTCTAAATAAAATTTCCATAATAATCCCTAAGTCTTTATTTGTCATAAAATGTCATTTTCATATATTTAAAGTGAGTGAGATTATAGGATAAAAGCAGAAAATCAAATTAATAAAATCGTATGCATTTAAATTAAAGTTTTAAAACAAATTAAATTCTTCACGTTATATATATATATATTCCCCGTTGTCGGTGTAATAAATAGCACAAATAATTTACATAATGTACATATGTACACAGTTACTACTCTAATTTATACATGTAATAGATTTTTGGCAAATTTGTTTAAAACCTCCCAATGCAAATTACATGAGTAACAGTAATAATGTAGCAGCAATAGCAGCAGCAGCAGCAATAGAAAATTTAATTGTAATCCGCAATCATTCACATGACATTTTCGTAAAGTACTAACAATGGGTAATACACATGCGTCTATGCAACGCATGCAATCAAAACTAATACTACCGTAAATATATTTACAAAACTCATTCATACACATCACAAACACATGCATACGCCTATGTATGTAAAATGTGCGCGAAACAAATGAATATCCTATACAGAGACAACATATGTGCCTATCTGTGTATGTGTGTGAGTAAAATATAAGCCATTTGTATTGATATGGGTTAGTGAGTGTTAGCATGTGCGTTTGTGTGTGTCAGTGTGTGTGCGAGTGGGTTATTTGTGTATATTGTGCTATTATCATACAACAAATGCAATAAATTGTAAAATGTGCAATTATTTTCAAAACATAACAGTGCCCAAGAGAGTGATGATACCACACAACCGAGTGCCATAAACAAATACTGATGATGATAATGATGATATGACTACAATGATGACCATACGTTTCGTTTGTGCGTGTGTGTGTGTGTGCGTCTGTTGTTATTTTTATTTAGAATATTCTTCCATGGAATAAGAAAGGATTTACCAAATACGTACATACAACACACACACATAGACGGTTAGGCAAAACAATGTTAGTTTGATTTTTTTGTTTTTGTGGAATATCAATTTTTTCCATCTTTGTAGAATGACATTACTCACAGGAATCTATGGTATTTTCCCAAGAAAGTATCTTTATTTGACGCAATTGACGCAACAATAACAAAAACAAATGTTAAATCTTGGCACAGACCACATAATGGTTAAATGTCATGATATTGACATAATCCTTATATGTCCAAGATAAAAGGGATTTAAATACAAGAAATTGGAAAAGCTTTAAATCTTCTTCAGTAATTGTGTTCAACATAATTCTGCCAACTGAATTCAACCGATAAACTTAATTTGTAAAAAAAACAAGTATATACGGTCGTAAGTTCGGCCAGGCCGAAGCTTATGGACCCTCCACCATGGATTGCGTAGAGACTTCTACTGAAGACTGTCATCCACAATCGGGTTGCGGTAACACTTGCCGATGGCAAGGTATCTTAAAACTTCCTAACACCGTAATATATACCACATAGTATATATTAAACTAAAAAAGGCCGATTAAATACGTATATAATTAAGTTTAAAGTTTCTATAGAAATAAAATTTTGACAACATTTTCTATAGAAGTAAAATTTGGTAAAAATTTTATATAGAAATAAAATTTGGAAAAAATTTTCTATAGAAATAAAATTTTAAATTTATTAATTTTCTTTTTGTTCGACCTTTATCAATATATAATGAAATGATTAATCAAGCTCGAGGTATTTGTGTTTTTATTTGTTTTTATTTATTTATTTATTTGTCGATATTTCGCCTTAATCTATAAGGCATTTTCAAGACGACATTAACAATATGGACAAAAAACACAAACAAAACTTAAAGTTTATTTATAAACCTCTTCGGTCTCCGTTTGTTTTGTCATTGGCAGTGTGAGTGACATATATAAAATAAAATTTAAATTTAATGTCGTCTTGAAAATGCCTTATAGATTAATGTCGTCTTAAAAATGCCTTACAGATTAAGGCGAAATATCGATAAATAAACAAATAAATAAAAACAAATAAAAACACAAAGACCTCGAAATAAAATTTTGACAAAAATTTCTATATAAATAAAATGTTGACAAAATTTTCTATGGAAATAAAATTTTGACAAAATTTTCTATAGAAATAAAATGTTGACAAAATTTTCTATAGAAATAATATTTTGACAATGTTTTTTATAAAAATAAAATTTTGGTAGATTTGGGGAACGGCCCATAATTATATATAGCCTCCATCTATATATAATTATGGACCGATATGGACCAATTCTTGCGTGTTTGTTAGAAACCACATTCTAACACCATGTTCCAAATTTCAACCGGATCGGATGAATTTTGCTCCTCCAGGAGGCTCCTGAAGACAAATCTGAGGATCATATGATATATAATTATGGACCGATATGGACCAATTCTTACACGGTTGTTAGAGACCATATACTAACACCACGTACCAAATTTCAACCGGATCGGATGACTTTTGCTCCTCTAAGAGGCTCCGGAGGTCAAATCTGGGGATCGGTTTGTATGGGGCTATATAATTATGGGCCGATGTGGACCAATTTTTGCATGGTCATTAGAGAACATATACCAACACCATGTACCAAATTTCAGCCGGATCGGATGAAATTTGCTTCTCTTAGAGGATCCTCAAGCCAAATGGGGGATCGGTTTATATGGGGGCTATATATAATTATGGACCGATGTGGACCAATTTTTGCATGGTTGTTAGAGACCATATACTAACACCATGTACCAAATTTCAGCCGGATCGGATGAAATTTGCTTCTCTTAGAGGCTCCACACGCCATATCGGGGGATCGGTTTATATGGGGCTATATAATTATGGGCCGATGTGGACCAATTTTTGCATGGTGTTTAGAGAACATATACCAACACCATGTACCAAATTTCAGCCGGATCGGATGAAATTGGTATCTCTTAGAGGATCCTCAAGCCAAATCGGGGGATCGGTTTATATGGGGGCTATATATAATTATGGACCGATGTGGACCAATTTTTGCATGGTTGTTAGAGACCATATACTAACACCATGTACCAAATTTCAGCCGGATCGGATGAAATTTGATTCTCTTAGAGGCTCCACACGCCAAATCGGGGGATCGGTTTATATATGGGCTATATGTAATTATGGACCGATATGGACCAATTACTGCATGGTTGTTAGAGACCATATGCTAACACCATGTACCAAATTTCAGCCGGATCGGATGAAATTTGTTTCTCTTAGAGCTATCGCAAGCCAAATTTGGGGGTCCGTTTATATGGGTGCTATACGTAAAAGTGGACCGATATGGACCAATTTCTGCATGCTTGTTAGAGACCATATACTAACACCACGTACCAAATTTCAGCCGGATCGGATGAAATTTGCTTCTCTTAGAGCAATCGCAAGCCACATTTTGGGGTCCGTTTATATGGGGGCTATACGTAAAAGTGGATCGATATGGCCCATTTGCAATACCATCCGACCTGCATCAATAACAACTACTTGTGCCAAGTTTCAAGTCGATAGCTTGTTTCGTTCGGAAGTTAGCGTGATTTCAACAGACGGACGGACGGACGAACATGCTCAGATCGACTCAGAATTTCACCACGACCCAGAATATGACAAAGTTAATATACCCCCATCCTATGGTGGAGGGTATAAAAACAAACGATGATGTGCGAGATTTTCTTATTCTCAGATGACAAAATATTTGCCATATTAAGTCAATCTTGTAGATTTGAAATCGTACAATTGACTAACCAATTTTTCTTTGTTATAAGTCTAAAATGCACTTCTAAGTTTTGCGGTATACAATAATAATCATTGCCTTTAAATATTTGGAAATAACACTTTATTTTTAAAAATAATTTTCATTTCAAATAGAATCTTAGTATGGCTGTTTTTGGTAATGAGTACACTGAAAAAACAGTGAACCCACCTGGAAAGAAAATTTTAGTTAGTTTTAGAAAAAATATATTAATTTTAGAACATTTTAAATAAACTGTATTAGAAACGCAGATGTCACGCCGACGTCACAAAACTAAGTAAATAATTTTCGATAAATTCAAGAAAATTTGTTAGACATAATTAATTTTTGTCACTTGTTAAAGAAAATTTCGAAGTTTGAAGGAAAAATTTAGAGTTAAAAATTGCAAAAATGTCTTTAGTACCATACGAAGTTCATGATGGACGCATTTTTGATAAAATTTACAAATTGTAAGAAATTCTGAACTATTTTGTGGGAGACCCGAATTAAGTTAATCTTTATGCTTCATTTGTCTTTAACATTTTCCTCTATTTTAGTTATTTTAACTAACGTACCCAACAAATTATTAACGTCATGAAAACTTTCTTAAAACGTAAAAAGTCCATGAACTCAAATTGAATTAATTCAGCTTTAGTGAAATATAGGGTTCACTTTTTTTTGAGTGGAGAAATTTACCTATTATGATAGCTCAGGAAAAACAATATAAGGTCACTTCCCAGTAAAAACAAATTGCAAAAGGCTGTGCAAGTCAAAGCTTAAAATGTAACATACATCCAAAAATGCTCTACACACAAAATAATGTTATAATTTGTATACCCTCCACCATAGGAGGGGGTATGTTATATACTTTATGGTGTCTTAGATCAATATTTCGATGTGTTACAAACGGAATGACAAAGTTAATATACCCCCAACCTATGGTGGAGGGTATAAAAAAAATTACAAAAATAAAATGTAACTTCTTCTACACACAATTGTTGATATCAAGTAATCTGATTTGTCATATTTATGACTTTGAGCTTAATGGCCGTTGATGGCGTTAGCTTATAAATATGCCAATGTATTGTATTTATGCAATAAAGTAAATTGTATTATTCGTTTTATTTTTATTAACATTCGTGTATGTGTATGTTAGGTTTGAGGCTTTATCATTTTTTCTTTCTTTGCTTTTGCATCATTTTAAAGCATTTTTTATACACAATGAATACTTTCAGCTATATCGTTATGAATTCGAACAATTGAATTTTTTTAAATAAACTTTTTATGTATTTATATATCGTATGTGCACAATGGGAAGTGTTCATATCTTTCCTTTGGAACATGAGTTTATTATTAGAGATTCGACAATTGTCTCTAAACTTTTTCTTTGCTTTTAAAGAAAATTTCTTAGTGTCAAAAGAAAACTTTGTCTAAAATTTCGCCCCTTGGAAAGGAAGATTCTTCTTTCAGTGTAGATACATAGTAAGAATTTATTGAGAATTTATCGACTACATCTTTTCCGGTAAACTATTTAATCATATTTTCTTTATTAATTCCTTTCTATTCTTTTTTAATACCCTTCACCATAGGATGGGGGTATATTAACTTTGTCATTCCGTTTGTAACACATCGAAATATTGCTCTAAGGTCCCATAAAGTATATATATTCTGGGTCGTGGTGAAATTCTGAGTCGATCTGAGCATGTCCGTCAGTCCGTCTGTTGAAATCACGCTAACTTCCGAACGAAACAAGCTATCGACTTGAAACTTGGCACAAGTAGTTGTTATTGATGTAGGTCGGTTGGTATTGCAAATGAGAAATATCGGTTCACTTTTACGTATAGCCCCTATATAAACGGACCCCCAAATTTGGCTTGCGAGGCCTTTAAGAGAAGCAAATTTCATCCGATCCGGCTGAAATTTGGTATATGGTGTTAGTATATGGTCTCTAACAACCATGCAAAAATTGGTTCACATCGGTCCATAATTATATATAGCCCCCATACAAACCGATTACCAGATTTGTCCTCCGGAACCTCTTGGAAGACCATAATTCATCTGATTCAGTTGAAATTTGGTAAGTGGTGTTAATATATGCCCTCAAACACCCATGCAAAAATTGGTCCACGTGGGTCCATAATTATATATAGCCCCCATATAAACCGATCACCCGATTTGACCTCCGGAGCCCCTTGGAAGAGCAAAATTCAATACGGTTTAAATTTGTTACGTGATGTTAGTATATGATATTCAACAATCATGCAGAAATTGGTTCATATCAGTCCATAATTATATATACCCCCCATATAAACCGATCCCAAGATTTGACCTCCGGTGCCTTTTGGAGAAGCAAAATTCATTCGATCTGGTTGAAATTTGGTACGTGGTGGTAGTATATGACATTTAACAACCATGCCAAAAGTGGTCCATATCAGTCCATAATCATATATAGCCCCATATAAACCGATCCCGAGATTTGGTTTTGGAGCCTCTTGCAGGAGCAAATTTCATCCGAGTGAGTTGAAATTTGGTACATTGTGCTAGTATATGGTCGTTAACAACCATGCCTTACTAGGTCCATATCGGTCTATAGTTATATATATCCCTCAGATAAATCGATTTCAAACCACACAAAAATTGGTCCATATCAAGTTCATAATTGTATATAGTGACCCCCATATAAGTGACCCCAATATTTCAATTCTGACTCTCTACGTACCGTGCAAAAAGTCCATATCGATTCGTAATTATTTGTAGACTTAACTGTACATAACTTTTTTGTCTTATATATACCACGTATGGACTAACTCACAATTTAGAAAACGATGTTAAGAAGTTTTAAGATACCACACCCCAAGTATTTCGATTGTGGATGACAGTATTTCGTAGAAGTTTCTAAGCAATCCATGGTGGAGGGTACATAAGATTCGGCCTGGCCGAACTTACGGCCGTATATACTTGTTCTTCATTCAATATCTAATTTTTAAAATATTATTTTTTGTGAGAACATTGCCCAAAGTGTTCTGTTGACTGAACATTATGAAATGTTATACTGGAACTGCGTAAATATTTAACAGACATTTCATAAATCACAGTATGTATTTCGTGATTCGTCCAAAATGTCACAATTTTTAATGTTTTCATTTGCATTTACATTCATATGTGTGTGTTGTGGAGGATATGGTGTAAATGTATTTTGTAATATTTAGTACATACATATATTCCAGTGGGAAATTTTGTTATGCCTTCGAATGACATGCATGATAGAAAAAAATAAATTTGTTGGCTTCACTTTTTAAAGGATGCCTTATAAAAAAACATTCTTTCCTATAAAACTCAAACCAATAATTGTGTGTAGTTGAAGTGTTTGCTTTAAAAATAAAAAACGTCACATTTTGCGCCCCTAAATAAAACATAAAAAAGGTATTTTTTAGTATTTCACCTCATTCTTGGGTACAAGATAGTATTAAATTGGAAGCCACTGTGATGCAATGGATAGCATGCTCACCTTGCATTTTAAGGGTCATGGGTTCAATCCCATTTTTGCTCTATCAGTAATGCTGCACTGAAAAAAATATTGTCGTGAAGCCAAAGGTTCATGTCCTTAAAATGCAAATGCGGATTTTGCTTGAAATCGAAGACGCATTTATCTGATATAAGGTTTCTTTCCTTGCCACAGTGGTGCAATGGTTAGCATGCCCGCCTTGCATACACAAGGTGGTGGGTTCGATTCCTGCTTCGACCGAACACCAAAAAGTTTTTCAGCAGTGGATTATCCCATCTCAGTAATGCTGGAGACATTTCTGAGGGTATCAAAGCTTCTCTAAGTGGTTTCACTGCAATGTGGAACGCCTTCGGACTCGGCTACAAAAAGGAGGTCACTTGTCATTGAGCTAAACATGGAATCGGGCAGCACTCAGTAATAAGAGAGAAGTTCACCAATGTGGTATCACAATGGTCTGAATAGTTTAAGTGAGCCTGATACATCGGGCTGCCACCTAACCTAACTGCTTAATTGTATGCATTGATAATTGTGTGCTGATGTCAATAAGAACCACATGGCTCATTATGTAGCTTTCAAACTGTAAGATATAATTTAAAAAATTCATAAAATCGTATATTAGTTTCTACATTCTTTGTATTACAGAAGAGAAAGTTGTGTGATCTAAATAAATCATGTGGAATTGAGAAAAGTATGACAAAATATGCAATTAGCCTGAAAATTAAAAAAATGTTTGAGTTAATCTATAAAGTTAACGTTTATCACAAAAAATCTATACTTCTATTTCAAAATAATTTCCTTACACCGAAACGCGAATGGTTATGGAGAAAAGAGTTCTTTTGCATGTGGTTTCGGATTATCGGTTCACATTAAAATTGTTTCAATTTATGAATACACTGCAAGAGGAGTGTTTTTCTTCCTAAGAAACGTACACGCAAAAAAATAATTCTTTCCTTCCAAACGAAATTTTAGACAAACAAAGTTCGTTTCTCATTTGCTTTTCGTTGAAAGGAAGTGTATTTGGAAGAAAAGTATATACTTTTTGTGATAAACGTTTATTATTTTCCAGGATGTAAAAACAATTTCATAAAGACTACCTCAAAAAAAAATTTTTTCTAGCTAATTGCATTTTCCCTCACATCTTTCTCACTTCCACGAAGTTTTTTAGTTATTAGCACCTTTTCCTGTAATACAAACAATGTAGAAGAAATTATACTATTTTATAAATTTAAAATTTTTTTACCTTTCACCTGGATGGAGAATCGAACCGCGGACCATGCAATTTGTAAGCCAACACACTATCCACTGAGCTATGTAGCCGTTATTGTAATCAATAAACAATTACCCATATAAGTTATATTTATATAGCATAGCTTGCGGCGCCCACGAGCCGATTAAACATAGTTTATTTAACAGAAAAATACATATAGTTGGGCACCGTGGAGCAGTTGTTGCTACGTCCGACTTACATGTCAAGGGTCGTGGGTTCGATCCCTGCTTCGACCAAAATTTTTTTTTCATTACATTCTACTATATTAAATTTTTACTATCAACTGTAAAATGTGTCTTATTAAAGACCTAAAGTCAGAAAAGAACAGTGTTTGATATCAACGAAATGGACTGTGTTGTTGGTTCAAAAATAACTTTTTTTTATTGAAAAAATAAAAATTTTGTAACAAACGATTTTTTTTTGGTGATAAAAGTGTATACTTTTCGAAGCAATTCAAAAAGTTCTAACAAAATAAAAACGTTTTCGGTACATGTTTCCAAACGTTTTTTTTTCTTTGAGTGTAATAGCTCCAAATGTCATTCTGATCGACAGCAAAACTAAAGCCATTTTTCATGGCAAATTGATGTCACTTTTTTTTCCTCACTGGAGACATTTCAGTGGATTGACACTTGGGTAACTGGTTTGTCGTCGATTCATGTAAATTCATTTTATTGTAAACATAAATGAAAACATTACATAATCTCATAAAATTTTTGCACAGTTTTGTGTACAAAAAATATAGACACAATATACATATGTACATATCGACACCCTTTTATTATATCCCTTTATTGAATATATGCAATTGAGTCTCGCAAATATATATATATGGAATTCGGGTCTCCTACAAAATAGTTCAGAATTTCGTATGGTACTAAAGACATTTTTGCAATTTTTAACTCAAATTTTTTCCTTCAAACTTCGAAATTTTCTTTAACAAGTGAAAAAAATGAATTATGTCTAATAAATTTCCTTGAATTTATCGAAAATTATTTACTTAGTTTTAGTGAAAATTTTCTAAAATTAATATATTTTTTTCAAAAACTAAAATTTTCTTTCCTGGTGGGTTCACTGTTTTTTCAGTGTAGGATGGGGGTATAGTAACTTTGTCATTCCATTTGTAACACATCGAAATATTGCTCTAACACCCCAAAAAGTATATATATTCTGGGTGGTGGTGAAATTCTGAGTCGATCTAGCGAAATCCGTCTATCTGTTGAAATCACGCTAACTTCCGAACGAAACAAGCTATCGACTTAAAACCATATAAACGATATCCAGATTTGATCCGGAGCCTCTAGGAAGAGCAAAATTCATCCTATCCGGTTGAAATTTGGTACATGGTGTTAGTATATGGTTTCTAACAAGCATGCAAAAATTAGTCCATATTGGTCCATAATCATGTATAGCTCCCATATAAACCAATCACCAGGTTTGGTTTTCTAGCTTCTTGGAGGAGAAAATTTCATTCGATTCAGTTGAAAGTTTGCATTTTCTGTAAATATATGAACACTAACAACCACGCAAGATTTTATGCATATCGGTCCATAATTACATATAGCCTCCTTATAAACCGATTCCCAGATTTGACCTCCGGAGCCTCTTGGAGAAGTAAAATTCATCCGATTCGGTTACAATTTGGTACATTGTACTAGTATATGGTCGCTAATAACCATACCAAACCATGTCCATATCGATCTATTGTTGTATATAGCCTGCAGATAAATCGATCCACAATCACACAAAAATTGGTCCATATCGGTTCATAATTTTATATAGGCCCCATAGAAAGCGATCTCCCAATAAAATTAAAATTAGGATACAGATCGCATTTATCAAATTTTCATTTTCTTTTTGCGGTTTACTAATAAAGGTACTCAAGTACAAACAAATGCAAAGTACAGTGATATTGTCAAAATATTGTCGTGATATCAAAGATTTCATGTCTTTAAAATACGATTTGCAAATTTTGCTTAGCATAGAAGACGCATTTCTCTAATATAAAGCTAATATAAAGCTTGTCCAAAAGGCGATAAATTTTTCAATGAAGTCGTATTGTCATTATAATTAAGTGATTTGACATAAAAATGGCTATCATAACATGAAAGAAAAATAAGCGTTATTTTGCATTGTCGTAAGTTACGTTACGGACTGCCACTATAACTAACCTAACCTAACCTCAAAAACATCATAAACTGGTAACGAATCATGAGGATTTCGAAAATTGAAAAATACATGCCGTAATTGTATTATATTTGAAAGAGATTATTTTGAAAAAAAAACACGATAGTTATTGATAAATAAATAAATACTTTTGAAAAAATACAAACTAACGGTTATTAATTACACCGTAAGACAAATTTCATTTTTTTTTTAACACATGAGCAAGACCTTATACACGTGAAACTAGAGGCTCTCTGGAGTAAAGAGGACTTGAATAAGGTCCTTTTGTCCTGATATAACAACACAAATATTTTTGCCAAATCGAGGGGAGTCTCCTCTTTCATTTGCATTTTATCTCAGCATCGTAGGTAGAAATATATAAAATATTTTTTTTTTCAATTTAAATGTCCTTTTTAAAATCCTCTAAAAAGGACAAATGACCAGTGAATGAAAAAACTGTAAACGCAGTTTTACTCCAGAGAGCCTCTAGTTTCACGTGTATAAGGTCTTGCTCATGTGTTAAAATTAGTGTTGTACAGTGTTATCAGACTTCTCATTTCTCTTTTAAATTTGGGTATTCCGTCTTGAATTTTCAATTCAATTTTTATACCCTTCACCATAGGATGGGTATCATAACATGAAAGAAAAATATTTTGGGGTAAGGTCAACTTGACTTTAATAATTCAGAAACATTCTTTAAAACTAATGAAATTGTCTTTAAATTTGTTGTCTTTTTGCATCTTGACGACAAAGCAAAAAATCGTTCAAAAGTAGGACATGTTTTCAAACACTTTATTTTAAAGACGTTTTTTACTTGAAACATAGCATAATTTCTACTGGAAGTCGAGTCTTAATTTAGAAAATAAAGTTGTCGTTAACTCGTTTTTAAAGGACTTTAATAGCATATTGTAACAGGCCAATACAACATCATACATATCATTTCATTTATATATATTACTTTTTCGTATTTGTTCATTTTGCATCTACCAATTTATGTTAATTTATTTCTAATGCTAAATTTCAATAACAGAAATCACTCATGTTAATAAACAAAACTCATAACAGCGTTAAGTAGTCATTGCTATGCTAGTGATAAGTTACAACAACAAAAGCATTAACTCTTGCTCTCATTAGTAATGTTAGATCGCTTGTGGTAATCACTTATACAAATTATAACTGTTTTTCTTATTCTCAATTGTAATTTTTTTGTATCACTCTCAAATACTCAACTCATTTGACCAATCACTATGCAAGAAGCGTTGAGTGATCCCTACATTGAAATACTCTAGATAACATAAATAATTTGGAGAAAAGCTTAGTGGTAAGATGTAAACAAAATGTAAATTCATTCTGATCGAGAAATAACAGAATAAAGACGCATTCAAAACGAAAGCGCTGAGTTTCATTTCAGAAGGAAACTAAGAAAACAAAGCATTATTAAAATTTATAATATCGCTAAGACTCAGGAAGTTTAACTACTGTAGCAAGCGATTCCTAAGACGGATACCGAGCATTGTCGCCTTATCCCTGTCTAGGAAATAAAATACAAAATTAAATAAATATAAAATAAGAAAACACTTTAAGGTGAAACCCTCTAAAAGATCTAGAGGATTTCTTCCTTACAATATGAAGAAAAAAAGCTGAATAAGCGAAAATTTAAAATTTGCTTCCTAGAAGCAAGTACATAAAACCCAAATTTAAAAGAGAATTGTGTCTTAAAAGTATCCTTACTTGTATTCTCCACTTCTTTGGCTCGGAATCAATACCAAAATTTTTAAAGTAAAGACAAAATCTTTGGAACCTGTATGCTTTTTCCAGTGTATAATAAAGTCTTAAAAAACACTTTATTCATTGAAAAGTTTATCGACTGGTCAAGGAAAAAACCTAAACTGGCATTTCTATTTTATGGACAAGAAGTCTTTCTTCTCAAGATAATATTTTTTCAGTTTATAATCAATAACCTATCAACGACCCTTTGTTCTAACCAAAGACCGGACCCTTATCCTAACCAAACGTTAGTATCATAACACATGTAAGTATGTAAGGATCACATTCCAGTCACAACATATCTCAACTTTATTTAACTTTGGATTCTTTTAAAATATTCTACAATTCATCCATAGCAGTTACATTTCATTATGGTAAAATCTTCTTCAAATAGCAGATGACACTCGCTTACATCGTCTTAATGAAATCTATTTACGAAGCACTTGAAATTCGTCTTTATGCGTAATATGCTTGAGTTGTTGTTACAGACTGACAGTCATTTGGCAGGTTAAGTCCTTAAGCTGCTGAATTTACCCATTTCCCAGAACAAACAGACAGACACCCATACACACACACACACACACCCAGACTCGTATGCTTAAAATCTGAGATATACAATGACGTATTTTGTCATAAGATCACATACCAATTTATATAAGTGGTATGTGTGTGTGTGTGTGCATATGTATTTGTTTGTATTTGTGTTTGAATATCATGCAAATGAATGTAATTACAATGGCTAAGCTTACATGTGGTTAAAATCCCAAACTGATTCAGTTATTTGCACATGTAAATGGATACGGAAATGTAGACAATGATGTGGAATAACACATACTCGAACATATTACTCGCATATACACCCACCATAGCAAAATTTAATTGGCATTGAGGAAATCCCCATTGAAATTGAGTAAGCGAAAATGATATTGGAAAACAGAGAATAATGAAATGACATCGGTAAACCACTACAGAATGTGAGAATTTTAAAATTATTGAATAGTAGTGAATATACTTTAATTGAAAAACAAAATTTTGGATTATAG
Source organism: Haematobia irritans (assembly GCF_050003625.1). Lineage (NCBI taxonomy): Eukaryota > Metazoa > Arthropoda > Insecta > Diptera > Muscidae > Haematobia > Haematobia irritans. Next base: position 191,633,774 of record NC_134397.1, on the reverse strand, counting down.
ATTTATGACAATGGTGGTTATGTACCAAGCAACACTTTTGGTCAGTAAAGTCTAAGCAAATCTTGACCAATCCATCATCTTATAACGTGAACATATATCTCATTCTGATGTCTCCTTGATAGGTACTCTAATGTACTACAAAATTGGTTCAAGCTTTATATTAGTTCCTTATCCAAGCTAACATACGAAATCCATGAATAAGTGAAGAAGAAATACGAATATAATTCTGTTGCGTGGTAATTAGAGAGCCAGAAGTGAAATATGGGGGTCGCTTTTATAGGGGCTATATTCAATTATGAACTGATATGGACCAATTTTTGTGTGATTGCGGATCGGTTTAAATATAATTATAGACCGATATGGAACAATTTTGGCATGGTTGTTAGCGGCCATATCCTAGCACAACGTACCAAATTTCAACCGAATCGGATTAAATTTACTCCTCCAAGGGGTTCCGTAAGTCAAACCTGGGGATCGGTTTATATGGGGGGCTATATATTATTATAGGAGCCACTGTGGTGCAATGGTTAGCATGCCCGCCTTGCATACACAGGATCTTGGGTTTAAACCCAGTTTCGACCAAATACCAAAAAAGTTTTTCCGCTTTGGATTATCCCACCTCAGTAATGCTGGTGACATTTCGGATTGTTTCAAATCTTTTCTAAGTGGTTTCACTATATTGTGGAACGCCGTTCGGACTCGGCTGTAAAAAGGAGGTCCCTTATCATTGAGCCTAACATAGAATCGGGCAGCACTCAATGATAAGAGAGAATTTCACCACTGTGGTATCACAATGGACTGAATAGTCTACGTGAGCCTGAAATATCGGGCTGCCACTATAACTAACCTAACCTATATATAATTATAGACCGATATAGACCAATTTTTGCATGGGTATTAGATACCCTATATAAACACAAAGTACCAAATTTCAACCGTATCGGATAAAATTTCCTTTCGGTAGAGGTTTCGCAAGCCAAATCTGGGGGTCGGTTAATATGGGGGCTATACGTAAAAGTGGTCCGATATGACCCTTTTGCAATACCATCCGACCTACATCAATAACAACAACTGGTGCCAAGTTTCAAGTCGATAGCGTGTTTCGTTCGGAAGTTAGCGTGATTTCAACAGACGGACGGACGGACATGCTTAGATCGACTCAGAATTTCACCACGACAGAGAATATATATACTTTATGCGGTCTTAGAGCAATATTTCGATGTGTTACAAACGGAATGACATAGTTAATATACTCCCCATCCTATGGTGGAGGGTATAAAAAGTTAAAAAATTTTTTTTGTTCTAAAAAAGGGTTACGACTTTTACGACATACGTATGTATATCGCAAAAGTCACAGTTTGCAACAGGCCAACTTTGGTTGAGCTGCAGCTACCGAGTGAAACGATCACAGGGGTTTGTATGGAACTCAATCGATGCGCTTGTGGCCTTGAGAAACCACGACAAAGTGGTTTTTTATAACAACAATGCTGCAAAATCCGTAAATGCTCATCTGAGAAGTCCTATCGAACCCACGGTATAAGCTAGATATTACTCTGATCATTCCGTGCTTATGAGAAAGCTAAAAATGTGGCGGTTCGCGGATTGAGACAAAAGAACATTCATTTTTTAGTCGCGGTATCCACATGTTGCCAGAAAGATCGGAAAAAGTACACCCAAAGAAAATGTACCTTCCTCCAGAATGAAATTCTCTTTTAATAAAAATTATTTTCTATAAGAGCAAATAAACCTGAATTTATGCTAAATTATGCAAGAATTGTATCTAATGTTTTTTATTTGCTTATAAAGAAAAAGTTTTCGCCTTAATGCCGGTACTACGTTCGGTTTTCGAATTGAGAATCACATTATTTTCGCGATTACTTTTTCAAAAATTATTATACTTATAAATGAAAATCAACGAATTTCTTTTAAATCTTGACGAAATCTAGATGAAAAAATGCACAAATTGAGTTAAATTATTTGCTTTGAATCGAACTATTTGAAGAAAGTAACCGAGAAAAATTAAACGCGAAAAGCGAACATAGTACACTGAAAAAACAGTGAACCCACCAGGAAGAAATTTTTAGGTTAATTTTAGAAAATTTTGAATATTTTTAGAAAATTTTAACTAAACAGTATTACAAACGCTGACATGTCGCCGATATCACAAAAATAAGTAAATATTTTTCGACATATGCAAGAAAATTTATTAGGCATAATTAATTTTTTTCACTTGTCAATGAAAATTTTGTAGTTTGAAGGAAAAACTTGGAGTTAAAAAATGCAAGAATGTCTTTAGTGACATACGCATTTTTGGTAAAATTTACAAATTTAAAGAAATAATGAACTATTTTGTGGGAAGCGCGAATTTAGTAAATCTTTTTGCTTAATTTGAGAATAATTTTTTCTAGTTTTTTAGTTCATTTAACTAACGTACGCAAAAAATTATTAGAGTAAATGAAACTTTCTCCAAACATAATAATTCCATGAACTAAAATAAAGTTAAATTGGCTTTAGTGAAATAGAGAGTTCACTTTTTTTTTTGAGTGTACCGTCCTTTAAATGAAATCTTTGTCTAAATTGTTGTTCCTCAAAACAGAAAACTCTTTTTCCAGTGTAGTGGCTAGCGATGGACAATACTTCGATTACAAGTCTATTAATTTTTTTTCATAAAAAATTCTCAAACGTTTCAAAAAATTCCCGCATTCTTAATATTCGCCCCCAATAACTAAAACGACCAACATGTTTTTTATATTGTAGGAATTGTTTTCCGTTTTTTATAATTTTATAAGAGGGTCAGTGACGAATATTAAATCGTTTAAATTTTATCGCCACACATTTGGAATCCTCAGAAAATCCTAAGGAGCGCTTTAGTTTTTTTTCATATCCAAATAAAATGTACCCTCTATTTCCGGTAAGAGTACTAAGATTATGACAAAAAAAAACAAGTATGTACGGCCGTAAGTTCGGCCAGGCCGAAGCTTATGTACCCTCCACCATGGATTGTGTAGAAACTTCTTCTAAACACTGCCATCCACAATCGAATTACTTAAGTTGCGGTAACGCTTGCCGATGGCAAGGTATCTTAAAACCTCCTAACACCGTCTTCTAAATTGTATGTAAGTCCATACGTGGTTATATTAAATCAAAAAAGATCGATCAAATACGTATATAATTCAGTTTGAAAAAATTTTCTATAGACATAAAAAAATTTTAACAAAATTTTTTATAGAAATAAAATTTTCACAAAATTTTCTGTAGAAAGAAAATTTTGACAAAATTTTCTACAGATATAAAATTTTAACAAAATTTTCTATAGAAATAAAATTTTGACTACATTTTCTATAGAAATAAAATTTTAACAAAAATTTTCTATAGAAATAAAATTTGACAACATTTTCTATAAAAGTAAAATTTGGAAAAAAAAATTTATAGAAATAAAATTTGGAAAAATTTTCTATAGAAATAAAATTTTGACTAAATTTTCTACAGAAATAAAATTTTAACAAAATTTACTATAGAAATAAAATTTTGCTAGATTATTTATGGTTGTTGGATACCATATACTAACACCACGTACCAAATTTCAACCGGATCGGAGGAATTTTGCTCCTCTAAGAGGCTAAGGAGGTCAAATCTGGGGATCGCCTTATATGGGGGCTATATATAATTATGGATCGATATGGACAAATTTTGGCATGGATGTTAGAGACAATATACTAACACCACATTTCAGCCGGATCGGATGAAATTTGGTTTTCTTAGGGGCCCCGCAAGCCAAATCGGGGGATCGGTTTATATTGGGGCTACATGTAATTATGGACCGATATGGACCAAATGTACCAAATTTCGGCCGGATCGGATGCAATTTGCTTCTCGTAGAGCAATCGCAAGCCAAATTTGGGGGTCCCTTTATATGGGGGCTATACGTAAAAGTGGACCGATAAGGACCAATTTTCGCATGGTTGTTAGAGACCATATACTAACACCATGTACCAAATTTCAGCCGGATCGGATGAAATTTGCTTCTCTTAGAGCAATCGCAAGCCAAATTTGGAGGTCCGTTTATATGGGAGCTATACGTAAAAGTGGACCGATATGGCCCATTTGCAATACCATCCGACCTACATCAATAACAACTACTTGTGCCAAGTTTCAAGTCGATAGCTTGTTTCGTTCGGAAGTTAGCGTGATTTCAACAGACGGACGGACGGACGGACGGACGGACGGACGGACGGACGGACGGACGGACGGACGGACGGACGGACATGCTCAGATCGACTCAGAATTTCACCACAACCCAGAATATATATACTTTATGGGGTCTTAGAGCAATATTTCGATGTGTTACAAACGGAATGACAAAGTTAATATACCCCCCATCCTATGGTGGAGGGTATAACAATTTTACTAAAATTAGTCCAAATCAGCAATATGTGTTTACATCTATTTCAATAGCTTTGAGATATTCGCTTTTGGAAATAACAGCACAGAAATTCTCAAGAGCACACGATAACAATCGAAAAGGCTGCGTGATATCAATCAATGTCGCCGAATGACGAACAAACAGAATTACGCAAGGCGATATGAAAATTATGAAGAAAATACGATGGCATTATGAACTGCAGCAAAGCGTCAAAATACGCACATATGAACATATAGAGCCATATGCGTATACATATATATGATTGCAATGAAGTACTATACGGGGTAGTTGAATGCATGTTTCACAAGGGCACACAAGAAGCCACTGTAAACAATTGTGTACTTGCCAAAACTGGTACTTTTAAACACTCGTACTCACACACACACAGGCATGCATTTAAGGAGTATTTATGCTGGCACTACCATAAACTACTTCATGCCAACGCATAGCTGAGTAGCGAATTTTATGAAAATGCCAGAAAGATCTCTAACATAGATGGCTGTGTATATGTGCGTGTGCATAGGGTGTACAATAGAGAGAAAGAGAGTGTATTTTGTGTGATTGGTGATATGTTAAGTCACAACAAAGCAGATGATGACGATGATTTTAGAGTTTATGCTGGTTGCAACTGGTGACGTTGGTAATGTCATTGTCTGCATGACTTGAACATGAATGTCTGTGCATATTCTCTTTCGTCTGCATTTGTCGAATACAATGGATGTCAATGAAAATTTATTACAATCAAATGCAGATGGGAAGTTGAAACTGCCAAAACCAATGAAAACCGTTACATCATTACAAATTCGATGTACTCTTACGTATACTATACATCCACATAATTGGTCACATATATGGATTTTTTACGATAATACTATAATAGGCAAGTTTTCATTCGATGAAATTTCCTTCGATTCCACAGTGGGATGAGAAGACAAAAATAAAGCAAACTAAATAATAAACTAAAAGTTTTAGGTGGATTTGGTAAAACATACTCCCTCAATAAGGTCATTGCAAATTATATGCTTCTCGAAATTTAATTTAAAGTTGTGCACTAAAAGAAGAGTTATCTTCTCTAAGAAAAGTAAATTTCTACTTTAAAAGCAAATAAAAATGTTAAGACAATCGTTGCAAAGTTTATAATAAATTCGAGTTTATTTTCTCTTAAAGATAATACTTAGCAGTTTGTCTAAAATTTCGCTCCAGGATAAATTGTTTTTTCTCTAGATGTGTAGACTTTATCAGATTTTGGATTAAGATAAGAATACAAGAAAATCTGACGAAATAACGGCATTTATATGACTTCAAATCAAAATTTTATAGATTTTTACCCACATTACTCCAATGAGCAGGAGAAGAAAAATAGGGAAATTGTACTTCCGGTTTCCAGCAATTTGGATTATAAGTAGGTCTTCTATTGTATTTGACTAATATGGATCCAAATGATCCTAGATTTCCAATTTCAGAATAATTGGATAAAAAATACGGCCAAGAATACAAAACGGGAAATGTGTCTATATGGGGCCATTGACCGATATACACCATATTCTACACAGCTATGTATGCTATGTAACATAGCTCTACATTTTTGTTTATATCACTTTCCGTTCGAAAGTAAGCAATATTTCAACATGAGGATGGACGGATGGTTTTTAAGACTAACATTTCCATGAGTTATGATACACACGGAATACCAAAGATAGTTGCCTCGTATACTACGATGGATATAATAAATATATTATATCCTAATATATTTATTATATATCCCAAAATCAATAGCGATTGTCTTTGGCCCGAAGAAAGATCCCATGCCAAATTTGGGGACGATCGGACTTAAATTGCGAGCTGTACTTTGCACACAAAATTACATATACAGACAGACAGACGAACATCGCTAAATCGTCCCAGAATTTAATTCTAAGCCGATCGGTATACTAAAAGATGGGTCTATGACAACTATTTCTTGGCGTTATGCGCTTTACAGACTATCAGTTATTCCGGACGGAATGTCGGTGTTTGTAGAGAATCTTACAGTGTGTCGGATCGATACGACTTGTCGGCGATGACTAAATAATCGGTAAATGTGTTATCGATCCCATAAACATGCAGCAGTATCGGTTGTGCCTTCGGACTTAACTTATAATGTGCAAAATATATGGGATATGTTCGACACGAGCACTGTCGTCCGGAATAACTGATAGTCTGTAAAGCGCATTACATACAAATGCACAAACTTATTATACCATGTACCACAGTATTGGTGAAGGGTATAAAAATTGGTGGAACATAAATTGGAAGCCCTAGATATAGTTGTTTAGCTTCCTACTTATAACAGCTTCAACAAATATATGCAAGGCTCAAGAGCACAGGTTTAGCGTCCTACTAATAGGTCCAATAGCTCTTTACTTATGAAAAATTAATTTTTTTCACAGCGGTCTGTCTTTTTAGAGGTTGCTGTTTTGCACGAACGTTACTACAGAATTTCTTGTCCTTTTTCAGTATAGTTCAGCGTTCTGTCCAATATAACTCCAAGCTACTTTGCATAATCAACGAAGGCACAATAGAAGTTCGAATTTAAAGCGAGCACTCGTACAGTCTTTCATAGTTGTCTCGTAAAGGAGTAGAGGAATATCGCATAGTAAACTTTTCCAAAATTTGAAAAAGTCGAAAACAGGATAATCAAGTCAATCTTCCAAAATTTCTCAAACTTAAACAAGTATATACGGCCGTAAGTTCGGCCAAGCCGAATCTTAAATACCCACCACAATGAATCAAAAATTAGGGTTTCCTTTGAAATGTCAGGGGGTTTGAGGACAAATTAAGCAGAGCAGTTCAACCAATACACTTCCTGGAGATACATTTAAAGATTTTACCTATGAAGACTATATCATATTCTGGATTTGTAAGAACCATTTTTGTTTTAGAGGAATCATTAATATCTCTTGTAAGTGTGCAAGAAAATTATAAAATAACGTCTTGATTTGAAATCTTTAATCTGTAGATTTTCACCCGGGAAGTAAAATCTAGAAATTTTACATTGAGTTTCAAGCAATTTTCATGATCGGTGCGCCTTCTATACCCTCAATAAGTGAAATTTCAGGCAAATCGGAAAAAAACTAAGGTTTCTAGAAACCCAAAGAGTTAAATCGGGAAATCGTTCTTATGGGGGCCATACTGAAACACTGACCGATACTCACCATTTTCGGCGTATCTCTTTATGATCCAAAAATTATTCTAGATTTCGAATTTCATACAAATTGGATAAAAACTACGGTTTTTATAATCCCAATATATACCAAAATATGAACCAATACACGCCCTTTTCGGTACACCTCTTTATTGTCATAAAATACCTCTAGATTTCCAATTTCAGGCAAATTGGATAAAAACTACATTTTGTATAAGTCCAAGAAGTAAAATCGGGAGATTGGTCTATATTGAGGATATACCAAACCATGGACCGATACTCACCATTTTCGGCACACCTCTTTATGGTCTAAAAATACCTCCAGATTTCCTATTTCAGGCAAATTGGATAAAAACTTCGGATTCTAGAAGCCCAAGAAGTAAAATCGGGAAATCGGTCTATATGGGGGCTATACCAAAATATGGACCGATACTCACCATTTTCGGCACGCCTATTTATGGTCCTAAAATACCTCTAGATTTCCAATTTCAACCAAATTGGATAAAAACTACGGTTTCTATAAGTCCAAGACCCCAAATCGGGAGGTCGGTTTATATGGGGACCATACCAAAACATTGACCGATGCTCACCATTTTTAGCACAGCTGTTTATGGTTCTAAAATACCTCTAGATTTCCAATTTCAGGTAAATTGGACAAAAACTCCGGATTCTAGAAGTCCAAGAAGTAAAATCAGGAGATCGGTCTATATAGGGGCTATACCAAAACATGGACCGATTTGATTCCTCTCTTAGGACAATAATTTAATAATTTTTTTAAAATTACTTATTATAAACTAATACGTTAAAAAATATTTTTTTGTCTTCAATCACAAAATTATTTGATCCAATTAGTTTTCAATTGAAAGATCTTCAATCACCGAAGTGATTGTATCAATCATGAAAGTCAATTAAAAAATTAATTAATGCAATTAAACAATTAATTTATACAAATAATTTTTGTGATTGATTTTTGCTTCAATTAGAAAATTTGTTGAATCAATTAATTTTTTAATTGAATATTTTTATACCCTCCACCATAGGATGGGGGTATATTAACTTTGTCATTCCGTTTGTAACACATCGAAATATTGCTCTAATATCCCATAAAGTATATATATTCTGGGTCGTGGTGAAATTCTGGGACTATCTAAGCATGTCCGTCCGTCCGTCTGTTGAAATCACGCTAACTTTCGAACGGAACAAGCTATCGACTTGAAACTTGGCACAAGTAGTTGTTATTGATGTAGGTCGGATGTTATTGCAAATGGGCCATAACGGTCCACTTTTACGTATAGCCCCCATATAAACCGATCCCCCGATTTGGCTTGTGGAGCCTCTAAGAGAAGCAAATTTCATCCGATCCGGCTGAAATTTGGTACATGGTGTTAATATATGGTCTCTAACAACCATGCAAAAGTGGTTCACATCGATCCATAATTATATATAGCCCCCATATAAACCGATCACCAGATTTGACCTCCGGAGCCTCTTTGATAATCAAAATTCATCTGATTCAGTTGAAATTTGGTACGTGGTGTTAATATATGGCCTCAAACTCCCATGCAAAAATTGGTCGAAATTGGTCCATAATTATATATAGCCCCCATACAAACCGATCGCCAGATTTGACCTCCGGAGCCCCTTGGAAGAGCAAATTTCATCCGATCCGGCTGAAATTTGGTACATAGTGTTAGTATATGGTCTCTAACAACCCTGTAAAAATTGGTCCACATCGGTCCATAATTACCTATAGCCCCCATATAAAACGTTCCCCCGATTTGGCATGCGGAGTCTCTAAGAGAAGCAAATTTCATCCGATCCTGCTGAAATTTGGTACATGGTGTCAGCATATGATCTATAACAACCATGCAAAAATTCGTCCACATCGGTCCATAACTATATATAGTCCCCATATAAACCGATCCCCAGATTTGGCTTGCGGAGCCTCTAAGAGAAGCAAATTTCATCTGATCCGGCTGATATTTGGTATATGGTGTCAGCATATGTTCTCTAACAACCATGCAAAAATTGGTCCATATAGGTCCATAATTATATATAGCCCCCATATAAACCGATCCCCCGATTTGGCTTGCGGAGGCTCTAAGAGAAGCAAATTTCATCCGATCAGGCTGAAATTTGGTACATGGTGTTAGTATATGGTCTCTAATGACCATGCAAAAATTGGTCGAAATCGGCACATAATTATATATAGGCCTTATATAAACAGATCACCAGATTTGACCTCCGGAGCCTCTTGGAAGACCAAAATTCATCTGATTCAGTTGAAATTTGGTAAGTGGTGTTAATATATGGCCTGAAACACCCATGAAAAAATTGGTCCACATCGTCCATAATTATATATAGCCCCCATATAAACCGATCCCCCGATTTGGTTGAAATTTGGTACGTGGTGATAGTATATGTATGATATTTAACAACCATGCCAAAAGTGGTCCATATCAGTCTATAATCATATATAGCCCCCATATAAACCGATCCCGAGATTTGGTCTTGGAGCCTCTTGGAGGAGAAAATTTCATCCGAGTCAGTTGAAATTTGGTACACTGTGCTAGTATATGGCCGTTAACAACCATGCCTAACGAGGTCCATATCGGTCTATAGTTATATATAGCCCTCAGATAAATCGATCCCCAACACACAAAAATTGGTCTATATCAAGTTCATAATTCTATATAGCACCCATAGAAGCGACCCCCATATTTCAATTCTGGCTCTTTACGTACCGTGCAAAAGTCCATATCGATTCGTAATTATTTGTAGACTTAACTATACATACATTTTTTGTCTAATATATACCACGTATGGACTAACTCACAATTTAGAAAACGATGATAAATAAGAAGTTGTAAGATACCACAACCAAAGTAATTCGATTGTGGATGACAGTCTTTCGTAGAAGTTTCTACGCAATCCATGGTGGAAGGTACATAAGATTCGGCCTGGCCGAACTCACGGCCGTATATAAATGTTTTTAAATTACTTATTATAAACTAATATGTTAAAAAAATATTTTTTGTCTTCACTCACAAAATTATTTGATCCAATTAATTTTCAAAGGTCTTAAATCACCGAAATGATTGTATCAATCATGAAAGTCAATTAAAAAATTAATTAATCCCATTAAACAATTATTTAGTACAACTAATTTTTGTCATTGATTTATTGTTTCAATTAAAAAATTGGTTGAATCAATTAAATTTTTAATTGAATATTTTTTAAAACTCAATTAAAATTTTGGTTTCGATTTCATAATTTCATGGAAATTAAAATCGAATTTATTCTTTAAAAAAGAATAAATTCGAATTTTACAACGACCTAGTTGGCTTTATAAAATTCTCTTTTGGATTTCATTATATTAAAATTTTAACTACAATTTATAAAAACAAACATAACATTCGATAGTAGCATTACAAAAGGGATCATTCTTAAAAAGCATTATAAAAATATCAAATATTAGAGGGACTTTTCTTGGTAATTTGAAGAAGGATGTCAATACTTCTATTTAGTTTTACAATACAAACAAATAATTTTCAATTTTATTACATCGTCTGCACATTTTCACAAAACCATAGTCATAGAAATATGTAATCTGATTTACCAGTGAAACTTGAAATTTTTTTCAAATCATTTTACATGTAAACATAAAGCATATATATTGATTATCTTGATTGTAAATTTGTTTTAAACTGAAGAGTTTCAATACTATAAAAAATGTTATCCCATTTCCCCACCATATTCATGTAAAATCTTATCTAAAATATATATAAATGCTTATATATAATTTTTTTAATACATAAATATATTCATTTTTCCCCCAATTAAAAATAAATCAAACTCCTACGAAAAGAATTATACCCCCCTAAAAGTATGCTTCATATATACATTTCCACTTAACTGCTAAAAGTAGGTAAGGTATTTCAACATTATTTTCGTATTTTTTTATAATTTAATAGCATTACTTACACCATTTATCCTCATATATCATAAATAAAAATATATGTGTACTTACCTCTCTCATCCATGGTTTCACCATCATAGGTGCGGTGGGTTGGCATATCACTACCGGTGGTCAAATCTTCATTAAAAATTGGCATTTTGTGCTGTTTGGTGCTAGAACTACACATCGTGATACATAAGTGCAAAAAGTGCGAGAGTGGTGGTTGAGATTGAGGTGTTGATGTGCATCGTTGGCATTTTAAATAAATATGTGAAGATATGTTTAGAGAGGCAAAAAAAGGCAAAATGTTTGCAGTGCATACGAATAGAGTGAGAAAAGAAAATATAAAATTAACACAGAGATTTTCAAGTGATAAGTGATATAAAAATAAATACACATCAATTTTTTTTATGGAGCAAATAACCTCCAGACATTTCTGCAACTAAGAGAAATGGGGTAATAAGGAGATTGTATGATAAAGTCAAATTCAAATAACATAAATCCTTTTCAAATATAGCTTTATTTCTTACACATTATCAGACATACGATTCATAAATCTTCATTTGTGAGTGTGTTCTATATATATACATATAAAATTATTAAGGATTTTTGTTTTGAAATACACATTACACACCATCTTCTTTTCACTTTGCCCTTAAATCTATAAATTCTTTAGAAACTCTTGAAGTCTTCTAGCATAGATAATTGCTATCATTTTGATTATTTTCGGATCAGATTTAAAGATTTTACAAGAATATTTCCTGTCATAGCCATCACTTCCGGTGTTAAATATGTCTTTCCATTTATTGGTTATTAAATATTCATTACATAGATTGAAGATTACTCTAAGGATATGTTATACACTTGTTTGCACACAATAATTAGAAATCTTAAATACATTTTAATTACACACAATTATAGGAAATTATCTTTGAAAATATGTTAATATTATAATACGGCAGAAGTTGGCTTATTTATACGGGGCTTTCTGTGACAAGAACTGTGACATAGAGATATATGAGACAATAGAATGCGGCAAATGCAAAAAAGAATAAAAACTCAATCAATAAATTAATTTTTTCAGCTTTTTTTGACTTTCATTAAAGTTTGTTTGTACACCCAGAGAAATGATTGGTTGGAATTCGAGCAGGATAACAGATAGATTGTTGGAACTCATATTATTTAGTTGTGTGGACTGACCGACCGACCCGGAACATATATGTTCCGGGTCGGTTCGGAAACGCTTGAACCGATTTACTTAAAATTTTCGGAGAAAGTTGAGGGTGATCATGTGGTGAATATAGGGTACCCCATTATTCGATATCTGGTGGTCCCCCTCGCCCGACTTTTTCAAAATTGGACTAAAGTTCCTCGGTTTGGGATTTGGGGGAAATTTCCAAAGATGGTTAGGTTTGATGTCCTGACAAAATTTATATTCGATATTTGGTCGCGGAGAAGGGCCTCTCCTTTGTCAGACTTTTTTTAAGTACAATGAAAAAACAAATATTCTCTGATCTACTTGAGATTTACAGAGAAAATGCCCTGAGTTTATGAAACTAATATGGCATAAAATACGAGATTTTTTAACATTTGGTCGGGGAGGGGACTTTTTGAAAAGTGGAACAAAAATATCCGATTTGCTTGAAATTTTCAAAGAAGGTTGAAGGGGTGTCTAAACAAAGAACAGCTACTTTATTTTTCGATATTTATTTTCGATATAAATTATTCCATGCGCATCCCAAAAAACAGAGGCCATTACTTTGCCAGCGGACTTTTGAGTCTTTCCACGCTTCGGAGACGGTTCACCGGTCGCTGTCCACTCAGCCGACTGTCGATTGGACTCAGGAGTGTACTGATGGAGCCATGTTTCATCCATTGTCACATATCGACGGAAAAACTCGGGTGTATTACGAGTTAACAGCTGCAAACACCGCTCAGAATCATCAACACGTTGTTGTTTTTGGTCAAATGTGAGTTCGCGCGGCACTCATTTTGCACAGAGCTTCCGCATATCCAAATATTGATGTATGATATGACCAACACGTTCCTTTGATATATTTAAGGCCTCTGTTATCTCGATCAACTTCATTTTACGGTCATTCAAAATCATTTTTTTTGATATTTTCGTCGGTAACCACCTCTTTCGGGCGTCCACTGCACTGAAAAAAAAGCATACCCGGTTCCAAAGATTTTGTCTTTACTTTAAAACTTTTGGTATTGATTCCGAGCCAAAGAAGCGGAGAATACAAGTAAGGATACTTTTAAGACACAATTCTCTTTTAAATTCGGGTTTTGTGTACTTGCTTCTAGGAAGCAAATTTTAATTTTTCGCTTTTTCAGCTTTTTTTTCTTCATATGCTATCAAAGTCCCTTAAAAACAAAATAACGACAACTTTATTTTCCACATTCAGACTCTACTTCCAGTAGAAACATGCTATGTTTCAAGTAAAAATGTCTTTAAAATAAAGTGTTGAAAAACATGTCCTATATTTGAACGATTTTTTGCTTTGTAGTCAAGATGCACAAAGACAACAAATTTAAAGACAATTTCATTAAATTTAAAGATTTTTTTGAATTATTAAAGTCAAGTTGACCTTAGCCCAAACATTTTTTCTTTCATGTTATGAAATCCATTTTTAAATCAAATCACTTAATTATAAGGACAATACGACTTCATTGGAAAATTTATCGACTTTTGGTCAAGGAAAAAAACTTTATACTTGAGAAATGCGTCTTCTATGCTAAGCAAAATTTTAAAGACATGAAATTTTTAACCTCACGATAATATTTTTTTCAGTGTGCGTTCACCGTCCTCCGTGCTCATTTCACCACGCTTTCATTTTGCATACCAATCAATTATTGTTGATTTCCCTGGGGCAGAGTCCGGAAACTCATTATCAAGCCAAGTTTTTGCTTCCACCGTATTTTTTCCCTTCAGAAAACAGTATTTTATCAAAACACGAAATTCCTTTTTTCCCATTTTTTTTTTCAAATAACAAAAGTTGCTTCACAAAAGACGCTCTATCCCACAAACTAATTGACTTACAGACGTCAAATTTTGACACGAATCATTTGAATGTTGGTACTATATAAAAATAATATGCATTTAATACTAGCGACGCCATCTATGTGTCAGACCGGGGACTTATCAGCCAACCTGTTATTTGACGGGATATTAAGTGCACTGTCCTCCCTCTGTGGCCACCTTATCGTATGAGTCATCGTATTCAGGAATATGTACATCATACATCACCATGTCCAATACTAATATGCCACATTTGCATTGTCTCACATCATTGCATTTATCTGCTACTATGCCGCTAGCTACCTCCAAACTCGTATTATGATGGCGAATGTAATGTATATTCTAAGTCTAGATAACTCGTCCGCTTTATTGTACCCCGATAGGATCCTGTAGGCAGATTCGCATAAAAGGTATACGTTTAGTTGTTGAGCAGTCTAATTGAGAAATTAATTTTTCCTGCTCAAGACGGGATTTTTGGAACCGCATTGAGTTCTCCCTCTTTTGCAGATATCGACACAGAGGTGCCTTACTGCAGTTGTTGATTATTTGGTCAATGTATTTAGAATCAATAGATTCAACATGACATTATCTGTTTTATCAACTGGTTGCCACTAGAGCCAAAAATAATCTACCAAAATTTTATCAAAAAACTATCGAACAATAAATTTTATTTCCATAGAAAAGTTTGTCACGATTTAATTTCTAAAGAAAATTTTGTCGAAATTTTATTTCTATAAAAAATGTTGTTAAAATTTTATTTTTATGGAAAATTTTGTCAAAATTTTATTTCTATAGAAAATTTTGTCAAAATTTTATTTCTATAGAAAATTTTGAAAAAAATTTATTTCTATAGAAAATTTTGAAAAAATTTTATTTATATTGAAAATTTTGTCAAAATTTTATTTCTTTAAAAAATTTTTGTCAAAATTTTATATCTATAGAAAATTTTGTCAAAATTAAGTCTATAGAAAATTTTATCAAAATTTTATTTCTATAGAAAATTTTGTCAATATTTTATTTCTATAGAAAATTTTGTCAATATTTTATTTCTAGAAAAAAATTGTCAACATTTTGTTTATAGAAAATTTTGTCAAAATTTTATTTTTATACAAAATTTTGTCAATATTTTTTTCTATAGAAGATTTTGTCAAAATTTTATTTCTATAAAAATTTTTGTCACAATTTTAGTTCTATAGAAATTTTTGTCACAATTTTATTTCTATAGAAGATTTTGTCAAAATTATATTTTACTTTATTTATATAAAATGATGACCAACATTTTATTTCTGAAAAAAATTTTGTCAAAATTTTATTTCTGTAAAAAATTTTGTCAAAATTTTATTTCTATAGAAACTTTTGTCAATATTTTATTTCTATAGAAAATGTTGTCAAAAGTTTATTTCTATAGAAAAGTTTTATTTAAATAGAAAATTTTGTAAAAATTTTATTTCTATAGAAAAGTTTGTCAAAATTACGTCTATAGAAAATTTTGTCAAAAAAAGTCTCTAGAAAATTTTATCAAAATTTTATTTCTATAGAAAATATTGTCAACATTTTATGTCTATAGAAAATTTTGTCAAAATTTTATTTCTATACAAAATTTTGTCAAAATTACGTCTATAGAAAATTTTGTCAAAAATACGTCTCTAGAAAATGTGATGAAAATTTTATTTCTATAGAAAATTTTGTCAACATTTTATTTCAATAGAAAATTTTGTCAAAATTTTATTTCTATAGAAAAGTTTGTCAAAATTTTGTTTCTATAGAAAATTTTGTCAAAATTTTATTTTATTTATATAAAATGTAGACTAACATTTTATTTCTGTAAAAAATTTTGTCAAAATTTTTAATTCTATAGAAAATTTTGTCAATATTTTATTTCTATAGAAGATTTTGTCAAAATTACGTCTATAGAAAATTTTGTCAAAATTATATTTCTATAGAAAATTTTGTCAAAATTTTATCTCTATAGAAAATTTTGTCAAAATTTTACTTCAATAGAAAATTTTGTCAAAATTACGTCTATAGAAAATTTTATTTCTGTAGAAAATTTTGTCAAAATTTTATTTCTATAGAAAATTTTTTCAAAATTTTATTTCTGTAGAAAATTTTGTCAAAATTTTGTTTCTATAGAAGGTTTTGTCAAACTTTTATTTCTATAGAAAATTTTGCCAAAATTTTATTTCTATAGAAAATTTTGTCAAAATTTTATTTCTATAGAAAATTTTGTCAATATTTTGTTTTTATAGAAGATTTTGTCAAAATTTTATTTCTATATAAAATGTTGTCAACATATTATTTCTATAGAAAATTTTGTCAAAATTTTATTTCTATAGAGATTTTTCTCAAAATTTTATTTCTATAGAAAATTTTGTCACAATTTTATTTCTATAGACAATTTTGTCAAAATTTTATTTAAATAGAAAATTTTGTCCAAAATTTATGTCTGTAGAAAATTTTGTGAACATTTCATTTCTACAGAAAAATTTGTCATGATTTTATTTCTATAGAAAATTTTTTCAAAATCTATTTTTATTTTTTTTTGTCAAAATTTTATTTCTATAGAAAATTTTGTCATCATTTTATTTCAATAGAAAATTGTGTCAAAATTTTATTTCTATAGAAAATTTTGTCACAATTTTATTTCATTTCTACAGAAAAATTTGTCATGATTTTATTTCTATAGAAAATTTTTTCAAAATCTATTTCTATTATTTTTTTGTCAAAATTTTATTTCTATAGAAAATTTTGTCATAATTTTATTTCAATAGAAAATTTTGTCAAAATTTTATTTCTATAGAAAATTTTGTCATAATTTTATTTCTATAGCAACATTTGTCAAAATTTTATTTCTATAGAATACCTTGTCAAAATTTTATTTCTATAGAAAATTTTGTTAAAATGTTGTTTATATAGAAAATTTATAAAGCCGTGGTTATAAGTCACTCGTCGCTGCTGTAATTGTGGCAACAAAACAGTAACACCATATAGCACTATGTGTCGATACTCGGCCGTGGATATCTCATGAAGAATACTTGATATGTGTCTCGATTTTTTTCCTGCTGACTTTTTGCACAAGTATAGTGTTTAAAGTCAAGCTTCCCATCCAATGTTACTCTAATTTAGTTTGTGCATTTACCAAAATCAATTTTAATGCCACCTTAGTGGATGGGTTTAACTGTGCATTTCTTAAGTCTTTCTTAGAACATAAGTAGCTCTGGGCTATCTGTATAACATTTTAACTCTTTGTGTAATATCTTCAATTCTATTTGGAGCTAATACATTTGAGTAAGCAACAAAATGTTTATCATTTAATTTTTTTAATGAGAGCAAAATATAGTTTATAGCAACATTACGCAGTAAAGGTGATATACATCTGGATATATCATTGAAAAAGTGACCAAAATATGTCTTTTCGTTTGTAGTTCTGAAAAAAGTTGGTGCTTTTTTTGTTTGGATGTGATCTCTTGACTCTATGTCTACAAGATAGTCATTCAAATTAATGTGCTATGTTGGCTACCTACCCATTTCATAAAATTAAATTAAATTTTGATTATTAATTAAGCAGATTAAATTCTCCTCAACATAGCTGATGTGAAATATAATAGAATGAGATATTTTGTACATACATTCATTAAAGATAGTCGTCTTTCAACTATCAATAAATTTTACTTCAAACAACCCCTGTCCTGTTGAACAACAAACCTTCATTCATTATTACGTTTCCATAGCGATAGACGACTATTGTGCTTCATTGTAGAAAAAAAAACACAACAACACGATGAGTATGGAACAGGGTATGATATACACAAAGGAATAAATTATTTTAAAAGCTTTTTAAATAGCTGAAAATATGTTTGGGGAATTATGTCTACATTTATATATTGAAGCATAGCAGGAGGATGATTTTTACAAAAGAATATAATACTTTAATTTTCACATAATACCATTTAATTGGATATTAATAGACATTGATTCAGAAATTAATACTTGCGGTTAATATTACGTTGAAGTATGATTTGTCGGTTATTATTAGGCATTCAAGAAATTATTGAGAAAATATTAAGTATTTAATCAATAAATGGGGAATAAATCATGATGACGGGGCATCCCATGAGGAAATTTAATCAGTCGAAGTCTTTGATGTGGCCTTTTAAGCCCAAGTAATGATGTTTCGATTTTTTGAGATTATTGCATTATATCCATTTCACTTTAATTTAATCATATTTAGATCAAATTTTCAGCTTTGGATTATTCCCTCTCAGCATAGACTGAATAGTCTAACTGAGCCTGAAACCTTTAACATCCCCTCTCAGCAACGCTTATGGAGGTCCCTTGCCCTTGAACTAAACATGGATTCGGGCAGCACTCTGTGACATGAGAGAATTTCACTACTGTGGTATAACAATGGAGTAAATAGTCTAAGTGAGCCTGAAATAACGGGCTGTCACTATACCTATCCCTCCTGTACCTATCCTCCTATACCTATCCCTCCTGTACTCGTTACCGTGTTACTGGCAGTGTTGCATCACTTCCAAATAGTGGACATAAAAAAGGGTAACAACACCAGAAATGATCCGAAAAATGAAGAGCCTGGACTAAAGCCATTGAAATTCGATAAAGTGCAAAAACTCACCGATGTATAAATATGTTTGACAGGGAAAGCCAAGGATTTGCTTCGTTTGCGCGAGTGTGGCCATTTACCGAATTAATTTTCAACCATGAGAAGCCATTCCAATTTGAGCAGTTTTTGGTCAAACAATGGACTGAATAGTCTAAGTGAGCCTGATACATCGGGCTGCCACCTAACCTTGGTCAAACAAAATGATCGACTTCACTTGCCAAAAAGTTGAGCCGAAAATTTACATCCTCGATTGGCCATCAGAACTCAAGCTCCGCCAATGTTAGTGGTGTGGGTCATGCTCATATTCATCGACCGTGAAGTCAAAATAAATGGCGAGTATTATTGGAAAAATATCCTAAAGTCAGCATTGAAGCAGACAAACATTTCGGTCGTAGTCCACTCCTTTTTAATCCAGAAAAGGCTTATAAAGGAGTTTTCTTGATTTATTTCGACTTCCAGTCGCCCAATTTTAAAATTGTATATTATATCCGACATTTTTTAACAATAAATTCTCAAAAAATTTTGAGTTTTATTTTGTAGCATTACATATCAGCAACCCTGTACACCATGGATATTCGGATTTGACGTGGATGTTGAGGCATCACCATGTAATTTTTTGCTGGTGATTGGGACTTTTCATCACACAATAATACTTTACCAAAATATGAAGAAAATTTGACCAAAAAACTACCAAAACAAAAAAAATTATTTTGTCAAAATTTTATTTGTATAGAAAATTTAGTCAAAATTTTATTTCTATCTAATTTTGAAAAAATTTTATTTCTATTAGAAATTTTGTCAAAATTTTATTTTTAAAGAAAACTTTGTCAAAATTTTGTTTCTATAGAAAATTTTGTCAAAATTTTATTTCTTTAGAAAATTTTGTCAAAATTGTATTTTTATTGAAAATTTTGTCAAAATTTTATTTCTATAGTAAATTTTGTCAAAATTTTATTTCTATAGAAAATTTTATCAAAATTTTATTTCTATAGAAAATTTTGTCAAAATTTTATTTCTATAGAAAATTTTCTCAAATTTTTATTTCTAAAGAAAATGTTGTCAATATTTTATTTCTAAAAAAAAATTTGTCAAAATTTTATTCCTATAGAAAATTTTGTCAAAATTTTATTTCTTTAGGAAATTTTGTCAAAATTTAATTTTTATAGAAAATTTTGTCAAAATTTTATTTCTATAGAAAATTTTGTCTAAATTTTATTTCTATAGAATATTTTGTCAAAATTTTATTTCTATAAAAAATATTGTCAAAATTTCATTTCTATAGGAAATTTTATCAAAATTTTATTTCTATAGAAAATTTTGTCAAAATTTTATTTATTAAGAAATTTTGTCAAAATTTTGACAAAGATTTTCTAAAGTAATAAAATTTTGACAACATTTTCTATAGAAATAAAATTTTAACAAGATTTTCTAAAGAAATAAAATTTTGACAAAATTTTCAATAGAAAATTAACATTTCTATAGAAAATTTGGTCAACATTTTATTTCTATAGAAAATTTGGTAAAAATTTTATTTCTATAGAATTTGGTAAAAATTTTATTTCTATAGAATTTGGTTAAAATTTTATTTCTATAGAAAATTTTGTCAAAGATTTACTTCTATAGAATATTTTGTCAAAATTTTATTTCTATAGAAAATTTTATCAAAATTTTATTTCTATAGAAAATTTTGTCAAAATTTTATTTCTATAGAAAATTATTTCTTTAGAAGTTTGTGAAGTAGCTCTCAGTTGGAGAGGAATATCTTGCAAAATCTAGAAAAACATAAAGAATTCTACCAAACTACCAAACAGTAAAAATTCTACCATTTTTGGTAGAATTCTACCAACTGTGGCAACTGTGCGTGGCAGCCCGCCTTGCATACAAAGGGTAGTGAGCTCAATACCCGTTTTGAATGGACAAAACATTTTTGCCAGCCCTGAATTATCCCTGCTAAGTAATGCTGATGTTATTTCTGAGTGTCCCTTATCAGGAATTCCCGGACTACTGGACTGAATAGTCTAAGTTGGCCTGAAATAGCGCCACTATACCTAATCTAACCCAGCCAATCACCTTATAGCCCGTTGTTCCTTCTAATTACCAATTGACCTGGATGATCAGAATTTTTGTTCTTATGAGGAAGCTAAAGAATTGGGTCAATTCTGGGAGTGAGCCAAAAGACGAGTTTTTTTCTTCGCGATATCCGTATATTGCCAGAAGAATGGGTAGTGGCCAGTGATGGCTAATACTTCAATGGATCAGTTTGTTGCAATTTTTTTGGGGGAATAAATTCTAAAAGACTTTCTTTCTTTCTTTATTTATTTGCTTTCCCATGCACAAGACCACTTGAGTCTCATATTTCAGCATGAGAAGTTTAAAATCATAATGTACAATTAAATAAATATAATATAATTACAATATTAGGTTTCATGAAAAAAAAAAATTCTTTTTTTTAAATTTAAAAAATTAATCAAAATAGATCTATAAGCAAATAACCTTAATATTTTATATTGAAAAACTGATTACAGACTGAAAAAAAACACTATTAGAATTTAAGTTTGACAATTGTAAAAAGAGGAGAAAAATAACAACAATTAAAATAAGATTTATAAAATTTATAATTACAGATAATGGATAAAGAATATTAAAATTGAAAATATGAAAAAGAGAAACAAAAACAAAAAATTGAACGAAAATTTTATAACAAATAAAAGAAAGTTATAAATAAAAGTACATATTGCATAAAAATAAGGGTACATATTGCATGAAAACGAAAACAAATTTTAAGAATTAAAACTAGCTAGCAAACAGTTTAGAGTAAAATAAAACAAATGATAAAGAATCTTGTTTAATTATTACTCAAAAACGAGATAACATTTTTCTTAAAGGCATCTGCATTACTTATACATTGGATATTATAAGTAAGTGAGTTCCACAGACGGATGGAGTTAATAAAAAATTGCCACTCAGAGACCAAACAGCTATGACGAAGCAAAATTAATCTTTTTCCTCTATTAAATCTTGAAAAACGCAGGCGTTGAAATAAATGCACCGGGTGACCACTATAAATAATCCTATGCAAGAAAATAAGGACTCTTAACTTAAGTAGATTGTGAAATGTCATGTCATACAAGCATACTGAGAAAGCCGAAACACTGTCATATCTTCGTATACCATATACGTAGCGGGTAATGCTATTGAACGTCCTATTCATTCTCTGCATACTTAGGGCATCGCACTTAGCAAAAAGTTCACATCCGTAAAGCATAATGGACATCAAGAATGACTTGGCTAAGATAACCCTTATTCTTAACGGAGTACAACGTTGTGACTGCCATAATGTCCGAAGTATTGAATATACACGGCCACACATAGCGGTAATATGGTCAGACCACGTCAGAGTGCTGTTGAACATCACCCCAAGATTTCTGGCACGCTCCACTATCCCAATCGTCTGATTATCTATCCTTATGTCAACATTAACTCTAGACCTCACTGTTCGCCCTTTAATCACCAAACACTTAGATTTCATTGGGTTAATAGTAAGACCATTGGCCTGTGCCCACATTGATATCCTTCCAAGATCCTCATTCAATAGAGCCTCACAACTACCAATTGATGACGGTTCGCACCCTATATATAACTGAACATCATCAGCATACATTCGCATCCGACAATGTCTCACCTGCGTAGGTAGATCATTAGAGTATAGGGAGAAGAGCAAGGGTCCTAATATTGAACCTTGCGGAACACCTCTGTTTACCAACCGCACCTGTGATTGCCTGTCCCCAATCCTGACATATTGATACCTATCCGAGAGGTATGATGAAATTAATCTTGCCGACGTGTTTGAAAACCCAAAGAAATTGCGTAATTTAGCACAAAGTAAATCGTGGTCTACGGTGTCAAATGCTTTAGAATGATCTAAAAGCACTAGCAACACATATTTCCTTTCATCCATAAAGCGCCTGATATCCTCCGACACGTCAACAAGGGCTGTAATACAACTATTCTTCCGTCGAAATCCAGACTGTGAGTCCGTTAACAAGGCATTCGTACGCAAGTACTCATCCATTTGATCCCTCAACACACGCTCAAGTGCCTTTGATAGAAATGGCAGAATCGCTACGGGTCTGTAATCTCCGCCTGTCTTCGGTACAGGAACTATCCGTGCTACCTTCCACCTACTTGGATAATAACTATTGGTTATTATCCTATTAAATATGAAGGTAATAAAGGGGAGGAGTTCACGCAATATTATCCTGATAAACCTAGGGTCTACACCATCAGCACCTATAGAGTTCGATCTTATGGACATGATACTTTCCAGAACATGCATCTTCTCCACTCCAATGAACTCAAAACGATCATCAAAAGCAACGGTTGTCATATCATAGAAGGAGGAATCAGCGTCCCGCATGGGAATGTCCAGAAACTTCGCGTTAATATCGTCAACATCAATTGATTCATCATCCACATAACTATCCTTTCTACCGACATCAAGCTCGCGTACCAAACCCCATATTCGCCTTGATCCAACAGCATCACCAAATTTGGACATATAGTACTCAGACTTAGCCTTCTTTATCTCATCCTGAGCCTTCCTCCTAGCATCACAGTACTCACCGCGTAGTTCAGGAGTCCTATATCTCTTCCACCTCCTGTAGGCAACATCCCTCACTCTTAAGGCATTTGCAACCTGATGCGTAAACCAAGGACGATTTTTTGGGCATATAGTCTTACTCCTCAATGGCACCGCTATATCGTAAAGCTTAACTATATTTTCCTCAAGAAAAGTCAGTTGGTCATCGATAGACGCAATACCATAAATCAAACCCCAGTCAATGCACTCGAACTCAACATTCAGAAGATCGTAATTAATATTCTTAAAATCACGAAACTTGACAGAATGTTTCCTGACATCCAGGCGATAGTCATATGTCAAGAAAATAAGGTCATGACGTGAAAAGCAAGGTACTGAAAGTTGATCATACAAAAGTATATTCGATAAATCATTAACTAAGAAAAGGTCCAGTAAAGTCGCGTTAGTGGAAGTATAATGTGTGGGTGTAGTATTATTAACAGAAAAGAGTCCTAGTGATAGCATAGCATCGACAAATCTGAATTCAATGAGGGCATTACTATTAAAAACTTGCGAATTTTTAATGTGCGTTGGGGCTCTTCTCAGCTCTCCACTTTTTGCCATATCAAATTTTAAACTAACTAACAATAGAAACAGTGATGAACAGCATCCATCGATTATTAAACGAAAATAATTGCTGTTAATTAAAACTTATTCAACAATGCAGTATATGCAGTCCTTGCTAAGGACAATGATGACATTAACTTTTCCTTCAAATAAATACGCCATCACTCTAGATAATCCTGCCATTTCGAATCACAACAGAAGGTATCCCTCATAAATTATGCTAGAGTCAATATTCAAGAGTTTCTAAGATTTTTTTTTCAGCCAAGTGATTAGAGAAATATAATCTATGACCGTTTTGTTTGTTGGCAAGATGGAATTTCTTCAATTTGCATAATTTCACCAGAATTCTGATACGAATAATTATTCAAACCCGAAAACAAAGAAAACCAAACACTGACACACACACATACATAGCACTTTTACTGGTATCACCGCCAAAGACTGCGGTGGATGCAGTGGCCAAAATGGTGGCCACCGTTGTTGTGGGCACATCATTAAATGTTGGTTGATATTTTTGTCTTTGTTGCGGTGAATACTGATGCTGTTGCGGATGTTGCTGATTATGTTTATAAAGAATATCATCGTTTCCATGGGAATAATAGGTTTGGCGATGCATATCATGAATATCACCATCACTGCCATATCTATCGATGTCCAAACCAGTGGTCTGTATAGTTCCAATACCAATACTTATGCCCCCGACGCCAATACCACCACCACCAGGACCACCATTGTTAGTTTTATGAGTACGTGATCCACCAGTGTCCACCACAACAACCACATCATCTACAGCATGGTCCAAATCATCAAAATGCATACCAGAGGGCGGTAAATGTTTAGTATCATACTGATGATGCTTGAGAATGATAACACCTGGTGCTATGGTGGAGGAATGCGACAAAATCGATGATGACACTGATGATGATGCTATCGCCGGTGAAGAAGTTGATGTTGAAGTTGTATGAAAAGCACCTGGCCTCGTTTCAATAATTACATCATCATCATCGGATGTATGGGGACTGTGTGAGGCCAAGACCAGTGGATTATTAAGACCCCATGATGGTGGATGCAAATAATGCGGATAGCTTGAATAAATTTCCGCACGTATACGATCATCATAGTCATCATAATCGTCCTCATCTGCATCTTCGCTATCATCATCATCGCCGTCGTCGTCGTTGTCGTTGCCATCATTATTTTCGGTCTTATTAACGTCATCTGGATTTCCCCCATTCCCGGGATTAGCTCGACCATAGCTATGACCATGTCCATGATGGTGTATGGGGAAAACATCATCGTCACCTGTCTCCATATAATCATCGCGATTATCAAAGTGCTGTTGGCTATGATAGTCCTTCTTGGTGCGGAAGTCTTCAATGTCATTATTAAAATTGTCACTTTCTCCAGTGCTGCCGCCAATACGAGAGCCCTTCTCATCATTATGGCCAACAGCATATTGTTGATGCTGGTAATGATGATTGTTGCTGGTGTTAAAATGTTGCTGTTGTCTTTGTTTTAATGATGTTGTCTTTGAGCTCTTCGAGTTGCTGGTGGTGGTGGTGGTGATGGTGGCGAACGAAGAAGATCCCTTTCTTTGCAGATGCTGTTGCTTACGTTGTTGTCTCTGTTGCTTTTTCTTCAGCTTCTCCAGCTTAAATTGTTGCTTCAGCTTGGGTGTCAAGCCATTGGGAAAGAATATTAATCTGTCTGTAATTAAACATTATACGTTGAAGATATTTTGTTTGGGTGCATTTTATTCGTTCACCGGCCACCGGAAACAGGAAACAATGCAACGTAGTTGCAGTAGTTGTGGTAGTTAAAGTAGTGATAATAGAAGAAGAAGAATAAAAAGACACGCATACATACATATACAAAATTTACCAAGTGCAAGTGCATTTAAATATATAGGTGTGGGTGTAGTGGTATTCATATCAGTGAGCATGTTTTGTGCATTTTTTTTTTGTGTTTAACAAAAATTGTTGCTTTGTGCTGGTTATTGTGCCAAGGTGTTTTGTCTTTATAAAATTACTGCTTTAGTGAGGCTGTGTGAGGGGGTATTTCTGTGTGTGTGTGTGTAAGTGCGTACATTACTTAGTGAAGATGCATAGCTTCGTATTACGAAACGTTCTTGTTGGTGCTGTTGTTTGAGTTGTGGTGCAGTGTTGCTGACAGATACAATTATTCGAGTGCTTTCAATTAAGGATTTTTTTCTTTGTTTCATTTTTTGCGTGTAGTGCTTATCCGGCAAGTGCTTCTAATTAAGTGTTGAGTGCTATGTTAAAGTTTTGCCCTGCATTTAGCGGTCTAAATTAAGTACAATTAAAGTAAATAATGAAAAGAAACATAAACAACAAAAAAAAACGAAAAAAGTGAAATGAAAAACATAAAAATGGGTTAAGATAAGATGAAATTGACATTCATTGGGGAGTGCAGTATGAGTTGAGATAGCTTCAATGGAAATTGAATATAATATTTCCCCATATTCTGGTAAATGATAACTGATAACGAAATTTGAACGATGTTTGCTGCAATTCATACAGTAATTTAAAATTTAAGTTAAATTTAATTGTCTATATTAGAAAATAGAAATTTCTATAAATTTAATGGTATTGACTTTCGTTTATAGATGTTGGCATTGATTAATCAAAAAATATTACTTTAGTAAAGACAATACCAGAAAGTCAAATCTAGGATATTGTTCTCATTTATAGAACTCTGAATCTTCTCTTAAGTAAATGCTAATGTTGGCGATAACAGGAACATAAGGATTCAATCAGATTTAAATTTGGATATGTCGAAGCGAATATAGAAGTTTCTCCAAACACAAAAGAAACGAATAATGAAGTTCAGTATGATAAGTCCAAAACGAAATTGTATGTTATATAAAATCGAAGACACGAATTTAGAGTAACGTATTGAATTTTCGTTTGCTTAAAACAGAAAAGAAATCAATTTCGATGTGCAAAGGCCTGAATTTTGTCTCTTTTACTAAAAATTGAACTCTATACCAATTTTCAAGAAGTTCGGACAAATTACAATTGTCAGCATATTTACTACTTAAAGATCAAGTATAAATAAAAAAGACTAAATTGGTACAGAACGTGATACTGAATTGATCAGTGTATACGATTTTCAGGAAAATCGGATGAGAATTGTGGTGTCTACAAACTAAAAATGTCGAATCGGTAGAGATATTTGTGGATCTAAAATACTTCTAGTTTTCCATTTTCAGGAATCTCAAGACGTCAAATCGGGAGATCGGTCTATATAGAGCCTATACCAAAACAGGAATCGATTTTATCCTAAATTTGGCACAGCTATTTACGAACTCAAAATTCGAATTTCAAACCAATCCAATGAAAATTCCGACTTCCATATCCTCAAGAAATCAAATCGGGAAATTGATTGACTAATTAACCCCAAATACTTTTAGATGTTTAATTTCATGAAAATCGCATAAAAATATAGACATCTATATGCTCAAGAATTCAAATCGGTAGATCGGTTTATGAAGGACCTATATCGAGACATGAGCCCATTTAGTCCATCTTCGAACATGAATTGTTTGCAGGCAAAGGACAATTTTGTGCAAATTCCAGCACGATATCTTGAAGGCGTGATTACAACTGACAGACAGCCAGCATGACAGATAGATGACATCGTTATATAGTCTCACAATTTCTTGCTGATCAAGAATATCTATATATATTTTATATAGTCGGAATTTGATATTTCGATGTATTACAAACGTAATGGCAAACTTATTATAAGAACTAAGCACTAGGTTAGATTAGGTGGCATCCCGATGCATCAGGCTCACTTAGATATTCAGTCATTGTCACTGAGTGCTGCCCGATTCCATATTAAGCTCAATGACAAAGGACCTCCTTTTTATACCGGGTCCGAACGGCGTTTCACCGAAAAGTTTTTCAGCGGTGGATATCCCACCTCAGTAATGCTGGTGATATTTCTGAGGGTTTCAAAGCTTCTCTAAGTGGTTTCACTGCAATGTGGAACACCGTTCGGACTCGGCTATAAAAAGGAGGTCCTTTGTCATTGAGCTTAACATAGAGTCGAAGAGCACGCAGTGATAAGAGAGAAGTTCAACAGTGTGGTATCACAATGGACTGAATAGTCTAAGTGAGCCTGATACATTGGGCTGCCACCTAACCCTATGTACCCTCCATGTATAGAAATAAAATTTTGACAAAATTTTCTATAGCAATAAAATTTGACAACATTTTTTATAGAAATAAAATTTCGACAAATTTTTTTTTTATAGAAATAAAATTTTGACAAAATTTTTTATGGTAATAATATTTTGACAAAATTTTCTATAGTAATAAAGTATTGACAAAATTTTCTATAGTAAACAAATTTGGCAAAATTTTCAATAGAAATAAAATTTTGACAAAATTTTCTATAGTAATACAATTTTGACAAAATTTTTTTTATAGAAATAAAATTTTGACAAAATTTTCTATAGAAATAAAATTTTGGAAGATTATTTTTGGGGATTGCTATATATAACTATAGACCAATATGGACCAATTTTGGCATGGTTGTTAGCGGCCATATACTAGCGGAATGTACCACATTTTACCACGTACCAAATTTCAACCGGGTCGGATGAAATTTGCTCCTCCAATAGCTCCGGAGGTCAAATCTGGGGATCGGTTTAAATGGGGGTTTTATATATAATTAAGACCGGTATGGACCAATTTTTGCATGGTTGTCAGAGACTATATACTAACCGGATCGGATGAATTTTGCTCCTCCAAGAGGCTCCGGAGGACAAATCTGGGGATCGATTTATATGGGGGCTATATACAATTATGGGCTGATATGGACCAATTCTTTCATGGTTGTTAGAGACCATACACTAACACCACGTACCAAATTTCAACCGGATCGGATGAATTTTGCTCCTATAAGAGGCTCCGGAGGTCAAATCTGGGGATCGGTTTATATGGGAGCTATATATAATTATGGACCAATATGAACCAATTTTTGCATGGTTGTTAGAGACCATATACTAACACCATGTACCAAATTTCAGCTGGATCGGATGAAATTTGCTTCTCTTAGAGCAATCGCAAGCCAAATTTGGGGGTCCGTTTGTAAGGGGGCTATATATAATTATGGACCGATGTGGACCAATTTTTGCATGGTTGTTAGAGACCATATACTAATACCATGTACCAAATTTCAGCCTGATCGGATGAAATTTGCTTCTTTTAGAGCAATCGCAAGCCAAATTTGGTGGTCCGTTTATATGGGGGCTATACGTAAAAGTGAACCGATATGGCCCATTTGCAATACCATCTGACCTACATCAATAACAACTACTTGTGCCAAGTTTCAAGTCGATAGCTTGTTTCGTTCGGTAGTTAGCATGATTTCAACAGACAGACGGACGGACGGACATACTCAGATCGAATTTCACCACGACCCAGAATATATATATATATATATATATATATATATATATATACATATACATATACATATATATATATATATATATATATATATATATATATATATATATATATATATATATATATATATATATATATATATATATATATATATATATATATATATATATATATATATATATATATATATATATATATATATATATATATATATATATATATATATATATATATATATATATATATATATATATATATATATATATATATATATATATATATATATATATATATATATATATATATATATATATATATATATATATATATATATATATATATATATATATATATATATATATATATATATATATATATATATATATATATATATATATATATATATATATATATATATATATATATATATATATATATATATATATACTTTATGGGGTCTTAGAGCAATATTTCGATGTGTTACAAACGGAATGAAAAAGTTAATATACCCCCATCCTATGGTCGAGGGTATAAAAACTATATGTTGATCTGAAACGATTTATTCCAACATCAACATGGATTGCCATTGAGCCAAAGTAAGATGCTGTGCTGAATTTCAAAACGATTAAACTTAAGTTGGGCCATCACAAAATCGATCAGTATAAGAAGTTGATGCTGAACGATGGACTGCTATTAAAATGTATAAAAGAAAGTTTTGCTTAACTAAACAATACACTGTGTTGCATGTCCGTGGAAACGAATTTACAGTATTAGCTTGAAAAAAAAAACTTTTAGGATTGATCGTCCAAATAAATAAAGCTTCTATAATTCATAAACTGTTGTACTCGTTTTAGAAGGTTATCTGCAAAATCATATCGATTTAATTCTAGTAGCATTATCTCAGCATTCAATTCCTTTACCATCAACCGTCAAAAGCATTTACATAAATGCACCGAGTCATACCAAAGAAAAGCTGATTTACAAAAACAAATCTTATCTTAATGCAAACAAAGAAAGTTGACCAATTTGCTTAAACTTATGAATTCAAATAAAACTTTAAGCAAAAAAAAAACGATACCAAAATATGCATAGTGCTTTTTTGTGCAATAATAAGACAGTGCTTTGTGTGGTCTAATAAAAGAAGGAAAAGAAGAAGACGACGAAGACGTAGATACAACAATAAAACTAAATGTGCTGGACATAAAAGCAAACAAATTGCCATAGACATTTAGATAACGGTTACGCTTTGTTTTTTGCTTTTTCTTATTGGGGATAACTTACACAGAAAGGTGAGATAGACTTCCGTTTCCATGTTCTATTCTCTTTGGAAAGTTTCGGCGTTCTCATTATCAAATACAATGACCATTGTCATTATTATCGTAATCATCATGGCCATAGGTTCGAAAACTCACAGTTTGTTCTTTAAACTGAAGTTTGAAGTGCATGAGCTCAATTAAAACTAATTACAAGCAAACACAGTGCCCATCACATGGAAAAAAACCAACAGGAACCAAAGGAAAAACTTAAAATATTTATATGGACATTAACATAGGATGCCTGGCCATTTCTTCTCAATGCAAGCAAAAGAGAAGCTCGACAAAAAAAACCAACAACAACAACAATAGTTCCTTTGGCAAATTTTCGTGAGCTGCAGAAGGACATTCATTCATATAATGGCATAAGAAAATCGGCAATTAGAAGCGGTGTAAGAGTGAATGGTGAGTGGGTGATAGAGCGCAAGATGATGAGAGTGTTAGTGCTTTCTATATGCAAGATAGACAGGCAGAGGAAGGACCTCTTAAAAAGTTGGTGCAAACATTTTTATAAAGCTTTCTCATACTGTTAGGTTCTTTTTTTATTTGCTTATACTCTCCATATAGCTTGGTTTTATATCATCTAAAAGTTTTAGCATTTTAGTTTTTTTTTTCATTAAACTGGTGGTAGTCTAAAATTATTTTTTTTTTTCATCTATACATTTGGGATACGTAATTACAAGTGAAGCAAATGCTTTTGTTTTCATTTAATTTGATTACATTGTTGGTTTTCTAATTCGGTTTCTTTTTAATTTTCTTATGGTGGAAATTGGTGAATTTTTTTTTTTTGTACATTAGTGATGCAGATAGATAGAGCGAGAGGGAGAGATAGATAGATAGATAGTTATAGAGCGAGCTAGCGAGCGAGACAGAGCGATATAAGGATCTGGATATTTTCCTTTACGTATTTTTTTTTCAGATTTAGATGAAATTAAAATAAAAACGCACACACACTACATGAAATGAGGACATTTTAGGATAAATACTTTTTTTTTTGTTAATTTAAATGTTGGCTTTACTAACGAATACGAAGGATATTTGCTTGGATAAGTTTTTCTAGGATTTTTGGTCTTTACCGATTAATTTTGCAAATGTACACAACTTTTTTTTAAGGGGTTTTTGCTTATTTTAATTAGTTAGTCTTTCAATGCAGAAGCGTGCGTAAGTTTTATAGGTTTTAGTTTTTTTTTTATTTGGAAATTTTCTTACTTTTTTTTGGGTTTACAAGTGATTTAAATGATAGAAAAACTCATACAAAAACTCAGGATAATAAACATTATCTAACAAAAAACATTAAGGATTATAAAAATCACAAAATGAAACAAAACAAAAAATAATAGAAAATTAAGTACAAATAAACTTTAAACAAAATGTTCTCTTTTATTTAGTCTCATTGGTGTTTTGTTTTTTTGTTAAAATTTTAATTAATTCGTATATATATTTTTTTGTAATTTTAATGTTATCCTTAAAGTGTTTTTTTATACTTTTGGTTAATCTTCAATTTTTTGTGGTTTTAATAATTTTTGGGATCAATTTGT